>NC_064880.1:46416604-47619104 GCF_929443795.1 Astur gentilis
ATCTTTTAACCAAGAAAATCATCATCAAAATGTTGCAGTATTGTATGCCTGTTAAGTCACTAATTACTAAAATGTTATTGGATCGGAAACCTAAAGTGAATCTCACAGTAATTAAATAAAATTTAGAAGCTGGCATTCAAACTGACGTAATCATTGGCAGGCTACTAGTCTTAATGTCCAAGAGCCACCTACTCAAATGGGATTAAGAAGAAGATCAGTGGGAGTTGCTTATCATCACACTAAATCATAAAGTCACCCATTATTTTGTGTGAATTTAATGTTCTTAAACATTCAAGAAGTCTTTCTGCCATAGTGGAGAGACCACCTAAGCTTGCTCTCAGTGTAGTCATTAACAGTGCAATCACATGTTTTCAAAACCATTTTGAAATCAAGTAACAAAGGGTACAAACCCAGGTCAGATGTGATCCCGTTCTGGCAGCCAACAGAGTCACCCCACATCAGCTGAGCCAGTGTAACCTTCTGTGTGCTCCTACCCAGCCCTGATTAACCGAGTTCACCAGAGCGCAAAAAAATCGCTGTGCAGCATGTTCCCCTTCCCAGCATGGCTCCGTGAGGCTGCTGTGCAGCAAAAAGGCAACGCAGAGCAGCTGCAGTGCAGCCTTGCTATTGAAACGTGAGAAAAATCCAGACATACTGTTGCAGATGGAGTGATGCACTTCTCTTGTAAGACAGAAGTAGCAATATATTTATTGATATAAAACAGTGATTTAACAAAGTTTGATAATAAATGTGATAGTGGTTTAACAAGATTCAATGGCGAGATACACTTGATATTTACTGCACAGAGGACAGGGTCAGATGAAACTGTCAGGGAGGCCCTCCCGTTGAGTCATGAGGTTCATAAAGAACCCCCTTGCATTCTAAACTCCTTCTCCAAGGGGAGTTCAGGTGCAGCTGGATCTAAACTTAGTCCCAGACTTGGTCAGCAGTTTATGTCTAAAGGAGTATATGTGCACAATTAATCCTTTATATCACTTAGTTAGGATTTCAAACTTTAGCATGCTATTAATCACTTACCGAGACTCTGTGGTGTCAAGGATTCTCTCAACCTCGAGGAGTAACCTTGAGAGGTGTCCCTACTCAAGGGGCGATCCTGGCATGCAGCCCACTGCCATGCAGGAGAGCTCAATGGGCGCTGGGCTGTCCACTATTTATGGACTAAGATAATTGACTTACGGTCATATTTACATACCAACTACAGGTGTTAGTTCCTTCCAAGTTTGGCTTGCATCTGGCATCCATCCAGCACTAGGTGGGCTAGTTAGGTGGGCGTGTTGTTCAAATTAGCCCTTGGCTATTGTAGTGTTGTCTGCCTCCCCTGAATCCACTTTGAGCTGGATGCAGCCATCACAACCAGATGCATCCATTACAACCGCAAAGGTCAGGTTGGGGGCAGCGAGCACACCACCACACATACTTGAACATCCCTTTAAAACATAAACTTCTACTGAATCTTTGCATAACGAAACTGTTACTACTCTGGTTATCAGTAATTTATCAAATACACTCAGTATTTGCAGCAGATTTCAACAATTACTTCAGTTTTACTATTTCATTCCATCCACATTTCATCAACATGCTACTATGGCATGCATTATACATGCTGTATATTACTCCAGCATGTTCGGTATTCTAGAGAGAAATGATGTATCCAGTAAACCCTAGAGTGAGCCTCAAGAAAGTTGTACTATCAGGTTGCCTAATAAGATCATTTGATACACGTTGATTACACTCAACACCAGCTTTCATTTGATCAGGCAACTTGGATCATATCTTGCCTTCAGGGAAAGAAGGGCAAAATCTTTCTACATCACCACTAAATATAAAGCAACATTATTAAGAAACATAACTCAAACTCCTTCAGCAGAGCCAGAGCCAGACAGATTTTCCAGTTCTGTGGCATTTCTTACTGAAAGACAAGCACATCAATCAAATGTGGTTGGACAGGGAAGACTTTCATTAGATGTCTTGCTTATTTTTTTAATCCATACTCTGTTCTTCACACAGCAATGAAGATCATAACTACATAGTTCATTACTTTGGCAATGGAAAGATAATTAAAAATTATTTATACCAGTATTCCTTATTTATGGAATATATTTCCTCAAAATTTTATATCATTCTATCTCTTTAGGAAAGGTGAATATGAGTAATATAAATCCTGGCTGAAAGACAAAAAAACAAACAGTACTTTGAACATAGGACTGCCACAGTAATTTTTTTTGTTCATCTTCAAGAAAACTAGGCACAAATGCTAAACATTATTCAATGGGATATTGTTTTCTAAAGATGCAAGCCATAAAAAGTACCTAGGGAAATAAAGTGAAATACTCTGGATTGCCAAAACCATTACTGATGAAGACCAAAAATAAATTAAAATGGGAAATTAGAAGGAAGTGGTAATTTGAAAGTGGAATGTTTATAAGCAATTCTCAACACAGTAGCAGATGAGAAGTATGTGATCCCAAAGGGCATTTGTTTCAGCTTCTCCCATGCACAAATACTGCACTTCCATCGCTGCCCCAGCAGAGCTCTCGGCTCTTGCTAAGGAATGCAAATAGGAGGAAACCAGGCCAGGAGCAACTCTTCCCTCGTGGGTGCTGTGCCACTGGCAAACAGACGTATCTGGTGACATTGCAGAAAACAGCAACATGGAGAAATAAATTAGCAGCATTATTCTACACTTTGTCTGAAAGCCTAAGGCTGACCTATAGCTCATCAGATACCTGAAAATTTGGCAGCAAATACTGAATTCTAGATGAAGCTTTAGAGGCCATTCAAGTTCAGACTTTGGAGGGGGTTTGATATACTTCGCCCACCAATGGTCCTTCCATGTTCAGGTATGATTTATCTTAGAGGCAGTTGCCTTACTTAAATAACATAATTGTATTTTAATATGAGAATTTAGAACTCACCTATCCAGTGACTCTGCCCTCTAACAAATCAATGGGACTTTTGCCACTTTGTCTTAAAAAGGAGCAAGACTGGGGTTTCAGAGACTGATCATATAAAGATGTGCAACGCTCCTTCTCTGGGTCTCATTGTTCAGGCAACTTTTCCTGTGAGCAAGGACACTATAAGTCAGATGTACACCGTGTAAGAGGACAAAGTCATTATTTATTGGGTAATACACACAACAGATAACTGGGATGAATGAGAAATTATGCTAAGGATTAAAACACTCTCCACCCAGATGAGACACCTGATGAGTCTCTGCTGACCAGGGAGTTGGCATTTGGTGGAAAGGATGGGTCAAAATGGGGCACTCCTTCATTTTGCTGAGTTTCCATCTTCTGATTCTCCTTTTTCTTAGGATTTTTACAGACTGTTATGTCAGTATTTTCCTCTTGAATATTGTTGTATCTCAGCTGGGTATTGAAAAGAGACAGGAATTCTCAAGGTCTCATCATCTTTAACACTCATTCCTCAGCAGCCTTGTGCAAGACATTTAAGTTTCCTTCACTTCAATGCCCATCATAAAAGGGAATTAATAGTACTTAATTGTTCAGAATTTGACCATTTCTTCATGTTTTTTGAAAATGTAAATTGTCACCTACAGAAAATTTTACATATCGCAGACCTGACTCAGGAAAACAAATGCAAGAAAACCTCTGAAAAGAACTTCTGATTAAATAATGATTGTGGGATTAGGTCTGTTATTAAAAAGATAAAACCAGTCTATTATCTAGCTTTTGTAGCCATCAATGTTCTCCATAAATCATAATGAATAAATTAGTTACATAAAGTAATACTGAATTTAGAAGTTATCAGTGTAATTTTAGTATTATTTCTTACTATCTTAGAAACTTTTTATCATCTTTTTTTAAGCATCATTTTGAGAAAACACTGAGAATCAGAAATTTAACATTTTCAAGCAAGCCCCCTTACTGAAAACAGTTACAGTGTTTTATCTCTTTTGCTCCCCTTTTCTTCCAAAAGCTTCACCAGCTCAGCTCATTACCACTACCTTTTGATCTACGTGAGAGTTCTCCACTGGAAGTAGGATGAAAAATACAGTAAAAAGAGAAAAACTTAGCACAAATTAAGGTACAATCCCACAAGACACAAATTATTCCATCTCTTCCAGGCTGCCTCTTGTTAGCTGGGAGGGGATATTATTGACAACTCTGCTGCCATTGCTAGTACTTTTAATTTTCACCTTTTTCATAGAATCATAGAATAGTTTGGGTTGGAAGGGACCTTAAAGATCATCTAGTCCAACCCCCCTGCCATGGGCAGGGACACCTTCCACTAGACCAGGTTGCTCAAAGCCCCATCCAGCCTGGCCTTGAACACCGCCAGGGATGGGGCAACCACGACCTCTCTGGGCAACCTGTTCCTGTGCCTCACCACCTCATCGTAAAAAACTTCTTCCTTACATCTAGTCTAAATGTACCCTATTTTAGTTTAAAGCCATTACCCTTTGTCCTATTCACAACAGGCCCTACTAAAAAGTCTGTCCCCATCTTTCTTATAAGCCCCCTTTAGGTACTGGCAGGCTGCTATAGGTTCTCCCTGGAGCCTTCTCTTCTCCAGGCTGAACAACCCCAACTCTCTCAGCCTGTCTTCACAGGAGAGATGTTCCAGCCCTCTGCATCATTTTTGTGGCCCTCCTCTGGACTTGTTCCAACAGGTCCATGTCTTTTCTGTACTGAGGACTCCAGAGCTGGGAGCAGTACTCCAGGTGTACCCTGTGAAGCAAGTAAGACTATTTTACAACACAGTTCTACCTTAGCTACATCTTGAAAACTCCCAGCCCTCTCTGCTGCTGATCGCATTTAAGCCACTGGTTGGCAGACAAGAACTTTGATGCTTCCACAAATACCTTTGGCATAAAACCATGTATTTGACATCTTCAACCTCAGGGGTAGAGGGTGATCAGTTCCAGCCTGGGTATTTTCTTGGAAACTAGAACTATCAAAGATAATAATAAAGGGGAGGGGGGGGGGGGGAGCTGTTTGCATGGTATGCAGTGAATTGATACTCTGCAGGACTGGGCTCACTAATGAAACAAATATCTAGGGACTCCAATTTCTCACTCCATTATGCATTAAGATTGTTTATAATTGATTAATGATGTATACAGTCTCACCATTTTACTTTTACTGAACATTTTCATATTAAAATGCCCAGAAATATTTCCATTAGAAGTCTTTAATGGCAGAAATAGATTGTATCCATCTTATACTGACTGCCATCTGCTATGCGTTACTCTGTGTCAGAGGGAATAGTCATTAGTGTTCAAGAACACCAACTTTATTAGACAGATAGCCAAGAGAACCTACATATTATATTGAAAACCTGCCATCCAGCCGTTTCCCTTTATATATTTACAACTTGCATTTATCTTTTTACTCTTCCAATATGCAACTTCTCTGAGATATTTCCTCCAAGACGTTTTATTGTTTGTTTACGGTAATTTAGCTACTTTATCAACCACTTAGATGATATATTTACTCAGCTACTTCATCTGGAACATGTTTCCTTTTATGTCTATTAATCTACATTGCACTTCCTACAGCAGAATTGTTGCTATTCAATAATGTAAACTTTGACATTATGAGACTTTGTCAAACATTCATAGTACTATTCTGGAGAGCTCTTACATTATCACATACTACTCTATATATTCCATACTGGTAGGTATTCAACATTTTAATTTAAGAAGTTAAAATATAAATGCTAATTGTGTAAGTGTGCATGATCATACAGGTCATCATTAGAAGCAGTTATTAAGTAGAAGCCAAAATTTGTGCTGAACTGTAATGTTAGTCATTTCATCCCTTTGCTCTAAATCTAGAAATAATTAAAGACTGATCTGTGAGGTTTCAGATATGTACTGTCTGCTTTCTGCTAGAAGAAATACTGGAAAATAATGAGCACATCGCATTGCTCTTCAAAAAATAATTGAGCTGAGCAAGAAGAAGGCTTGAGAATTGTTAGTGTTTTTAAAAATACTGTACCATAAAAAATAAAATTCTGTCCAAAACCACTGTATCAGTTGCAGGCACTTTTCCAAAATCTTGCAATGCATTTTTTCTGCAGTGTGTGCAGCATTCATCAAATGAGAGTATACAGTACTTTTTTGATTACAGTTTAAAAATGAAATGTAAAAATCTTGTGTCTCAAATGTTTTTTTCATTCAAACTCATTCTTTTTTATTTCCATGTCATGTAACCCATGCCAGCTTCATTTGGTGGGGCTTTGTACATAGAGTACTCAGAGGACGACCCATGCAGAAAAAAACACGTTTATAAATCTTTCTCAACCCAAGAAATACGTTTTTGAAAATCCTGCAGTGATGATTTTTTTCTTTATCAGAATTTCGCACTAAATGATTTAGATCTGGAGCTATAAAAATAGTTTCAGGAGGAAAGGGGGTAGATTGGTTGAAACTTAAAAGCTTTTTCAACTATTCCATGTAAAAATGCAAATATGATCTATAAAAGCTGTTTTAATTACAGAAATCTTCTTAGGTACGGTGACCCAAATTCTCTATTGGCCCCGCTCTCTTGCAGCATCAGGAGAGTTCCTTCAGCAAGCAATTTTATGCATAACACTCATTCTGAACACTGCCTGAGACTATAAATACATTTATTTTGTGCAGCTCCAACCCAGAACAAAAATTACACAGCGGTGCTAGGAACAGAAGGCCAGGTAAGAGTAAGTCTCTTAATTCCAAAGCTATCACATAAAATAGAGAAGAGCTCCCATGTTATCTCTTACGACCTGACATGGTTCCCCACCAACTGACTTTCACAAGTTGGCAGTGCCCAGCTGAGTCCTTGACTCAGACCACCGCAAGAGCAGCCCTACCTGGGGCTTCAGCCAGTGCTTTGGATACCCGAACAGCTTGATTCAATGTGTCTGAAGCTCAATCCAAATTTAACTTGTCTGCCTGCGGATTGCTACACTGACCCTACAGAATTTCAACCCAACATGTATGACAAGAAACAACTGAAAAATCCAAAATTCTTAGAGAAAAAAAAAAAAAAAAAAAAAAAGAGCTGTTCAGTTATAATTCATGAAACACGTATCTTTCACAGCATACCCACCAAGTCAATGACTTGGTATTTAAGTACTAGTTGTTGGAAACCACAGCTGCCCACCAATAACCAAGGGGCTTAAATTCAATGGCCATCTAAAATTCTTTTTCTTCATTCCTTAAGAGTCCTCAAATCTGAACAGTGCTTAGTGTCATAATTCTGATGATGCTGGTAAGGTTATTTGAAACTATAAAATATTGCCAAAGATATCTTAATAATATCTTAAAATGGCATAAGCTGCTTCATGGGTTTCTCCAGTAAACATGACCTCACTTAGGATGCAACTAGTGTCACCAGAGACTTCTAAATCACTGAAGGGAAAGAAGCATCCAGAAAGTTTGGGAAATGTTTAGAGAGGAGCAAACACTATAAAAATAGAAAACCACCAATGTTTCCTTAATTATTTTATGGATTTGTTTTTGCTGAGCTTTTGTTTGCCCTCTGCAAATATTTGCATAATCAAGTTTCAAAGACATTAATGTTCCCAGAAAACATATTACAGCTGTTGAATTATAAAACTGAGATTTTTCAAACTCGAGACTAAATCTATACAAAAAATATGTACTCATGGATGTAAATTGAGATTTTACTGAAGGCAACTGTGGGGAATTCACAGCTCAAAAATTATCACAGCGAAATGGAGTCATGGGTAGCATATATTTGGTTTTTAAACAGATAAATCCTTGGTTGTATTGACTGCCAGAAGTCAGATACTATTGTGTGAAAAATTAGTTGAAAATATTTCTTGTATGAGCACAATCCTATCACCTCAGGGTTGAAAGCAAAAATCAAACAAAGTCTAACAGGTGCACGCACGAGCAAGGTATGTATGATGTGCCATCAACAGACACGCCTCCCGAGGTCACGAGAGTAGCTCTGAGGGATTCACTTTTCTTCCTCTTCTTGTTATTCAGTCTTTTCCTCCCACTTGTCATCCTTTCTCACTTTCCTCCCTTTCCCCCAAAACATAGTGCTGCCCCAGGCTTGGCTGAACAGAGTGACACAGGGACCAAGCCAGTGTCGATTCCCTCCAGTCTGTCCAGCGGCTGGCATAATCTCATTTTATGCCACAGTCGTTCACTTGCTCATGACTCTCCCATGCAAACAACCTACAAATACTTGCACCCAGAAAGAAACACAAAGCCACAAACCCCTTGCACTCTAGCGCAAAGGAAAAGAAAGCAAGAGGTCTCAGCTCCCCTTGCCACATGCTAAGGTTACTCTGACCTTCAGGCAAGCTGGCTCAGCGAGATAAGTCAACAGAAAGTTTCCTCCCACCTCCAAAAGAGAAACAGTTAACCAAAAGAGTTTGCCTTAATTCCGTGGAAAAGCTCACCCTAAATAAACAGGTGCAGGGTCTCTCCCGGGATGAAGACTGTTACTGCCAGAGGTAACACAGCTTGTCAGCCTACCCCAAACTCCAATTTTTCAGTTTTTAGCTCCAGCCGTTAGACACTGTGTCCTGGACAGAAAAACGACAACTAAGTAATTATTGATATGTGTATAAATTACAGCAAGAAAAACCTTTAGTCAATCATTCCAGCACTGCTAAAATGCTTTTATGGGTTCAGATTAGCGGCTGGGGGAAGGATCCTTACAAGCAACAGAAACTAATATGTCCCACAAGGGGCCAGCGCAGAAGCTCAGCAATTTCCTTCCAACCTCATGGAGGAGCAAGGTTAGGACAGAGACTGAATAAACAGACTATCATGCTGCTCAGTGCCACACACGGATTTGCTTGTACAGGTAAAAAGTGAGCGATGGGAAAGCTCAAAAGCTTGGGGGTTGATTCCTTTCAGCATTCAGGAGCTGCAGTGGTAATCTCAGAACATGTCCAAACTTATTTATACTGACAACGGGCAAGCAGGTTAAAGAAAAAAATAAAAAGTCTCCTCCCTTCCCTACGTTTATCCAAAAAGCTAAAGTGAGCCCAAACTCTTCCCTGCTGTTCAGTGGGACCAGCCTCGGTTCAGGTTTTAGAACACCGGGTTGTGTGTGCTTATAAACAGGCCGTAGCGTTGAACGCGGAGGGGACCGTGTGTGCCCATGCTCCCACGGTGCACGCAGGGACGGGGACACGGCAAAGGCAGACCCACCGCAGCCAGAAAGCAATACCACCAACCGCCCAAGCCCGAGGAGGCAGCGGGGCTGGGCAGGGGGACGGATGGGCCATCAGGGAGGGGGCACCGGGTCTCACGCCTGCTCCCCTCTTCTAGCCGGTAGAAAGAAATAAAGGAAAACAGAGGCAGGTTTTGGCTCTCAGTTATCACGCACAAAGAATTATAAAAGCTGTTTTTTAACATGATGCTCATGTCTGCAGGTCATCTCTGCAGCAAATATGAAGAGAAATGTTTGTGGCATTAATCCCGCACCGGCAGACTGATGCGGCTTTCAAGCTCAGTAAGTGTTTAATGCTCTAAAGGGAAGGGAAAAAAAGATTTCTTTTAGATAAACTGCTTAATTGGGAAGTCAGGAATTCTCCTGCCTAAGCAATTGATTTTACAAAAGAAAAAAAGTTCATTTCAAAATGTAAAGCTGCAATTCATCTATAATATCCAGGGAAAACTAAGCCAAGGGATAGACACTCACCTTTACATTGCTGAAACCACAACTTTAAAAACATAAATAAGGTGCATAAACCAAGATTATTTAAATAAAGTTTCTTCATGCCTTGACGGTTGTACTGAAGAGTAAATCCAGCACCGGGCGCACTTGAGTTGCCAGATCACCGACTGATCATTTCCCCAATGGCAGAGGATGAGGAAACGGGGTCCCCGGAGGGGCACTCAGCCCTCACCACTGACATCTAACAGTTTTGGAGGTCAGGTTCCCTTAAGCTTGATGGACTTTGGTGTATTGAATCGCATGGCACTGGAGATCTCAGAGCAAAGCTCCAGTACCTTCCCCTGCCCAGGAAATTCCCCCATCTTAGGCAGGAGCATGAATGGAGCATTTACTGTCACCAGTGCGACCACTGGGCACAGGCGTCTGCCCCTGCTTTCTCCTTCCCCCACAAAAAACCTTCAGCAGGTCTTGGTTTTGTCAGCACCGAAAATGTTTGCATCTCACTTATCCACAAGGTGAGAAAAGTCTCTACCTACCGCACCTACAGATGAAAACCAGGGCTCTCTGATGAACAACCGCAGGACACATTGCCAGACAGGGACTCCTCCTCCGGCAAAGCACAATTAGCGCAAAGGAGAATTAGGATCACTGAAGGGCTCAAACACAGCGCTTGCCCAGGAGTCAGCAGCAGGAGGAGGAACAGGATTACCACCTTAAAGAACAGGTCCACCTTTGAAGACAAAGTTCATCTTTTTAATGATACAAACTTTAAAGCAAATCTGATATTAAGTGCTAGCATGTCGTAACTTTCTCAAGCTATAGGAAAATAAAACATCCTAAGTGTCATCCTTTAATATAATAGCATCAATTTTTCCATGCTTAGCAAGTCGCTAAGCACTTCTGATGCTCGCTGCTGTAAATCACAGGAGCTTGCACACTTTTGTTACACAAATAGCTTTAATTTTGATTTCTCCACAATTGTGTCAACGTAAAAATTCTTAGAAATCTGTGAGCAGAAATGTCACTGGATTACTATACTTGACATCTCTTACTTACAAAGGTAGCTCAGGTTTTACAGGAAATAATACGCTTATTATTATTATTATTAGAATATTCATTTTTATAAGCTACCTCAATTAAAACATTACAGAATAAGTTCAAAACCACTTACAATTTTGAAAAGACTAAGAATTTAACACCTATGTACTGTCACTGCCTCTCATAGTGCTAAGCTATTATTGCACAGGCAGCTAAACTTGGAGAAAGATTACTAAAATGTTATCTTTGTATGCTTCCAAAACATTTTTTTTAAGGGCAAAAATTTGCATAACTATTGTCATAACTTTTCAACAAACTCATCGTTTTGGCTTCTTTTTGTTAGTGTTTCTATGTTACTACATGTCGTGGTCAAGATGGACAAACGACAAGTACGCATTCTTATAGTACAAGCAAAGACGTTTTTTTTATTACTACAAGCCAGCAAATTTATACCCATTATACTTGTTACCTTGTACATATGTCTGTCCCTCATTGGTCAGAAAGTTGTCAGAAGTTGTTTTCCTCACCCTTCATTGGGTGACTTTTTTCAGGTTCCTTATCACAACTGCAAACGGTCAACACGTTCCTTAAGCTTAGTTTCCCAGGCATGCTTCTCATCCTTTCTTGCTCTCTCACGGGAACACTGCAATCTTGTCAAGGTCAATATCCTCCCCAGGCCCCTCGGTCCAGCCGAGGTCCTCCACAACTACACAAATCAAGGGACCTAATTGTAACTAACCCTATGTTTCTATTTTTCTAGGCTTCTTCCCCCTATTGCCTAACACTTCCAAATATATATGGAGAGAGAAAGAATATATATATATATGTAAAGTAAATAAAACTAGGTGTAGAAAGTCTTTTTTTTTTTTTTTTCCCCCAGCATGAAGTTTGTGGACACTTTACTACCTTGCTTCTAGGGGGCCACGCTGAGATAACGTTGCAAACCTCACCTCTGACACTTCTCAATAAAAGTACATTATCTCTGTCTCTTGGTTTCTCTTTAAGGCCATGACTTTCTGTGACAATTTTACTGTGACTGGCCAGATCTAGCAACGTAATCGAATCTAACAGCCAATACCCCTAATAACGTCTTTTAGCTGAAGCTAAAATACAATACTCCAACCTAATCTTTCCTGACTTGCCAGCTGCCTTTTAAGTCAGTCGCACTCTGAGATCCCATCTTCCTGCGACTCCTGTGTCTCTGCATTCTCCTGCCAAGCTGCCATCACCACCTCGAGGTGTCCTTCAGATATCATCTCTGTTTCCTTCTCAACTTTCTGTAAAACTTCCACAGCCTTGCCCTCCACATCCTTTTCCCTCTGTAAGGTCACACACAGAAACTGAACAGCCTTCTCTGTGTTGTAGAGTCACAAACCGGTTCAGTACCAGTCTCCCTCTTTCCAAACTAAAATTTCAGATTATTTTTCTCAGGGAAGAGGTCAGCAGCTCAAGACCAGCATCATTAACACTAAGCTTTAAACATCTCTGGACCCTATCCCATTTCCCTTGAGGCCCCTGGATGGCACCAGCATCCTCCCTCCTTCGGGCACTTCTGATGTGGGGATGAGACCCATTAGATGCTCACAGCACCTGCCCACCATTCAGCTTGTTAGCTGGTGCTCCCTTTGCTGTCAACACTGAGAAATTAGCATTTTAAAGCACAATTCACTCAAACTATTTTACCGGTTAAATTCAATATGAAATAAATCACACCCTCATCTGCAGCAGTTGCATTAACTTCACAGCTCAGGACTTTGGAGACTCTTTAATTAAGCTGATGACTCTGATTCTAGCTGTTGCCTTCCCTTTGGTACCTTGGGTTGGCATATATTGCTGTGTATGGCTCTTATCTCCATTCACAGTCTAAGGAACCTGCATGTCTAATTCTCTTTCTTTGAAACAAAAAGCCCCTGAGGCATTCTGCCACTATCAGGTGCCTCATTTTTAAGAATTGTAGAGGTTAATTTGTAGGCCCCCAAGATGATTCTTTGCTTCTGGCACATATGCCAGTAACACTGGGTGTTGTCAACACGTGAGAAGTTGAAGTCACTGATCCAAAAAACTGTCAAATGATTAACACAGCACAATCACTAACCTGGATGTTGCATAATTTACCATTTATCATTCAATTTGAGCACCTCAGATAAAAATCTTTAAACATGAAAGGTCCTAAATAAATTCCAAAACAATGTTCAGTTGGTAGACAGCATGCAAGTCTTACCATGCTAAGTTTAAGAATGAAATACTGAACAAAATAATGACTACATTATCTTTACATATGTTTAGTAAAACAGTTTTGGATTAAGAATGAGAAAGATTAAATTCCTTATGATGTGGTATCCTTTCAGGAAAGTGTTATCTAACACTCACAGACCCATATCTTAAGTGGCTTCAAAGAGAATCAAACTTAATGCCATATTTCTTAAAGTAATGACTTGTGGTAGGAAATTTTTTATATGATTACAAGCCAGGAAAGTACTAACCTAATATTAAATATAGTTTATCGTAATATTCATGTATATTTGTGTATATTAGTTTTAAAGTGACTGCCTTCTAAATTCCTAGCATTACCATTAAATTGAAAGCTATAAATTGTGTATGTATTAGAATACACTGGGGTGTGTGGCTATACATATTTTTTATATATATATATATATCTATATATCTATATATCAAATCTATACCACAGAATCGGTATATGTACTTAAACATATAGAAATATCCAGCATTTACACTTTTTGCTAATTGCTTTTAAGTTTTATGAAAAGAACGGGCAATTAAGAACGGGAAGTTTTGAAAGCATATTAACAATTTGTACCTGCAAGGAAGAGCCAACAAATGTAACCCACCAGCAAGTTCACAGCAGGCAATGGAACCACGTTGCCCTGCGAGGAACGACCCCAGCCACTTCCATCTCTGCTGAGAAGCGCTGGGCAATTGCTGCTGGGATCCGCTGTGCCTGAGCGTCAGACCTATGCTGACGCTGCACTGCTCCGTACAGCATGAACTTGGGATTTGATGGCATCTCTTTCCCTTTCTCTTTTTTTTTTTTTTTTTCCTAGTACTGCGAGGTTTTTTTTACTAGTATTGATTTTGTTCCAACTGGTACTGTTATGAATTAATATGCATAATATGATTGAAATAACCAGGAAACTGCTGAAGTCCTGTATACAGCCCCCATCAGTTAATACTTAAAGTAGGGAAACAATAACCAGACATGATTTAGGGTTTAGGAACTAACTATTAGACAATGGGGGTTTATGTTTATGTCAGAAAAGGTAATGGATTGTGGTCTGGCCAATAAACCTTGAAGAACCGCTTGGAACTCCTAAGATTAGGGAAGAAGTAGGTAAAAGGTAGTTCCTACAGGGGGAGATTGCGACCATCGACTCATTGACCACCTACTCAGATGACACCACCTACTCAAAAGAAGACAATGAAGGAAGAAGACGGAGTCTGTGCACTAATTTACATGAAAGGTGAAGAAGAAAACTAATCATTAAGGGAAATAATAATGAATATGTATTACTTATGTACATAAACGTGCGAGTTTTTGAGACAAAGGTGTGCTGTCTTGACACAGGCACCCATTCGTGTGCATCAATGAAATTAATTTGAAAATACCTCCACTCTGTGTGTTATTGGCTTGTACCCCAGGTAAACGAGTCCGCTTTTAGGACAACGGTACCCCTTGGAAGTTACCTAAATAAAACGAATCTTGATGTTTATTCTTTGACAAAGAGCAACTGTGTCTTCATAGACTGGAAGGGGAAAAGATAAGTAATTCAAATGCTTTTTAACTCATTCCTGTGGCTTCTTATTTGTAACCATGCATCTTCTTACGATGAAGGAAGGGTTGTTTTTAAAAGGAAAACGCACTGGTTATACTCTGGTAGTACAGATGTTGGCAAGGAGACTGAAACAATACACAAAGGTAATATGTGGAAATGGGAAGATTTACAAGTTGTGATTAGTTCTTCAAATTTCCATCTAGAGACCTCCAGCTTGTTCTCCCCATACATACGTATGTGTCATCATGGCTGTATTTTTGGTCTACAAAATACTAATAAATCACACCAGCAACTCCACTCAACCCAAATGTGATCAAACCCAGTTTGCCAGAACGGAAGAAAAGCAACTGCAGATGATGAGGATGCAAAAGAGCCCAAAATGCTTTCAGGGATCAAGACTCAAGGCATTTCTATCATGCTCCAAGCCAGCCTCTTTGATTAGTGCTATATCACTTGAGTGTCAAGAACACGATAAACACAAGGGCATCGTACGTCTGCTCAGCATTTACAAAAATAAAAATATTTACTTTGTTCTAAACGTGCACTTTGAGATGGCCAGGTCCAGAGGCGTGACAGCGACCTGCCTTCCCCACCGCCAGCCTGCCTCCAGCCTCCACTGCCACCTCCGCACTGCGCTCCCCCAGAGCTGTGGCTCCTCACGCGGCAACATAAACGTTTCCACAGGGCACAGCAGCGCTCTCATCATCTAATGCCTTAAGCAAAATACCACGCAAACCTATTAGTTTTAAATGTATCACTTTTTCTTGGGTTTTTTGCATTAGTATGCTGCCACAGACTGCCTTCCTAACAATGACACAGCCCTGTATTACTTCTGCCCTTTGTTACGTATTATCCTGGATAATTCACAATTGAACACTCGCTGAGATTATCTGTTAGTGACTTGCTTTTGATGTAATGGATTTCAGAAATGCTGTTCTCATTTTATAGGGATTTATTTCCTAAACAGCTGGTAGATTTGAATGATTCCCATACCTGCACAAAGCCTGTTTTGTGCACATCCTGTGAACATTTAAAGATCGAACTACCTGAAGTTTCAATCTGAAAACTATTACCGAGCAGCCTTTATGAACAGGAACAGCTACACATTAGTATCTCTCTCTCTTTAGGAGGAGGTACGTGTATAGCAGTTTGCAGGAGCAGGCAGATGTTTCCTGCTCAGGTGCAGGTTTGGTGTCAAAATCTTAGTTGCTGTAAAGACACGTCTAAGTCCACAGGGAACACAACAAACCCCCTTTAAATATGTGCTCCCTGACCTAACTGTAAATGAGAAAACTTAATTGTAAATAAGAAAACTATTAGTACACCACTATTCATCAATTAGTGAGGGTTAAAACACTGCTACAATAAACCTGAAATGTAAAAATTCCTGATACTGTCCCTGGGTACTGATGAAATTTGCTGCAGAATTTTTGCTAAGGACGTATCTGTACTTGCCTTTTATAGTTTACAATCTAAAAGCTAATGAATAAATAAAAGTGAAAGGAAGGCAGGGAAGAAGGAAGAGTAGAATAAAAGGGTATAACATACGTATTATATTACACAGTAACTATGTGCTTCTGAAATGCCAATTAGTAACTCCTTCCATGATCCAGCTCACAGTCAGATCAATATTAGGTTGATAACAGCAGAGAGTCATGATCTGGTAGAGAATGTTTTATTATTAAAGAATGTAGAAAGCCACAGAAATATTAGCTTAACTCCTCTTTTTTTTTAAGTGCAAATTGTAGTCCTGACTGTGTTAAGAGCAAGACATAAGTATTTCTGTTTCATGGTCCCTGTAATTTCAGTACAAATGTTTAGTTTGAAAGAATTTATAAAGGCAGACCCTAGCCAGTCAAGATAATAATTCTTTTCTATTTCTGGGTTGTGGTTTTTTTTCTTTTTTCCTCACAACAAGGAAAACAATGCTTTAACAGACTTTTTCTCTGTCAGGTTAAAAAAAAAAAAAAAATTAAAAAATCATTTGGCCATCAGTGCAACATGAAAGTGCACAACAACAGAGTGATTCCCCTGGAAGAGCTAATTTACTTGTCATGTTGACAAGATGAGCCAAGAGTGTGAAGAATAAAACCAGGTTCATTGCCCTGGGGGGGCACTCCTGAAGTTGAGACTGTAATGATACAGAAATAAGGCAGGTTTTAGCATTCCCAGCTAGACCCTAAAAGTTTTTCTTACAGATCTCAGAGTGAAAGATCATTATTCATAGTAGTGCCAGCAAGGTGGTAAGATCTGCAATCATTTCAGAAAAGCTGTAAAAAGGCTTAGAGGTAAAAGAAGGCTTTATTAGGAGATTTTGCATTTTATCCAGGGGGGTTTGGTATCTGGGCTTTTTTTCTTGCTTTATATTCGACTTCCTCTGTCAGCTTGTTTCTCCATCACCAATGCTACTTTGGATGCAGTACACTCAATTCTAAGTGCTCATGCGTGTAAAAAGTTGCACCCTTCCCTCAACAGAGAAGGATAGGAGAAAGGGACGGGATGTCCCTACATCTGGGCACTGGCCCTCCTGCAGCCCCAGGGTGATTCAGAGCAGGAGCTGCCACGGATAAAGTTTGCACAGTTCAATTTACTGGACAAGTGGATCATTCTACTCTTTTTTACACAGATTCAAAAGTTTATGCTGCGTTACAGAGCAGTGAGTAGCTGAGCCAAAAAACATTGAGAAGTAACATTACATTGATCATAACACACAGGAGCCAAGATGTCATGGGTTAGTGGGTTGTAGAGAAACATAAAGTATAACAAAAAGAGAAAAAAGAAGCGGTTTTATAGATCTCATTCCAGCAGGTGTGAAGTTTTCCTGTAACCTTTTTTCTTGAAAATCCGTAATTGCTGGAACTAGTACTGTTTCTTGGCAAGTTATGATTAATACACAGTTTACATTTGTCTGGTCACTAATGACGTATTTTCGAAGTAATTTCCAAGACAAGGTCCTCACTACCATAGGGCAGTTACGGCTCATCTATGGTCATAAATACTTTCTCATCGAGTATCTATTTGCCTAGCATGGAAGCACTTGCAACTATTTATAAAGCACATTTTACACCTGACACATTGAATTAAGAGCAGAAAAATGAGACAGTTTTCTAATGGTGCCAGTATTACTGTGTCGGTTGTAAAATGGACTCATGTCTGGAAGGCTCTGATTCATGTTCTCTCTTTTTGAAGACTATTGACTCATCTGGGTCTTTTTTTTTTTTTTTTTTTTTTTTTCTAATGGCATATTGATATTGGTTGTTGTTTTGGTTTGGAAGGCCAGTCAAATGAATTTTATAAATGTTGCTGTCAGTGAAAAATTAGCATTGGCTGTCCCAAATGTAAGAGGAGAATACTTCCCAGAGCAAGTACCACACTGCTCTCTGTTCTCCTGTACCTTCAGAGACAGACCAAGAGAGGATGAAATGGTTTTAAGCAATTTAATATCATATATGCTGACTCTTTGAAGTGGGCCAGGGCAATTGTAATTCATCACTTCCTGTGACCTTGCCCATTTGAGCATGAACTAACCAGCCGTTTATGGTGTGATGGATACAGTTACACGTTACACAACTGGTCATTAGAGCCACAGGTCAACCCCCACCTCGTCCCCGAGCATACAGACATTCTGCATTACTGATTATACACTGCGAAGCGTAATGCAGCCTATATAAAAATGACAGTGCTAATAGAACATTTATACCTTTAATCCCCTCCTGCCTCAGCTCTAAGTCATGACTTTTCTTGCCAGCACTAACTGGATAAAGCCCAACTGACAAGTTTTCTAACACGACGGGCAGTTCAGCTGCTCCTTCTGAGAAGACAAACAAACCCCAAACCCTCCAACTTTGCCAGCAAATGGAGCCAGCCTCGCACTGGGCGATCCTGAGTCACCGATGGCAAAGCGCTGAAGTGAACTTTTCAGGCTTCCCCATCGTTTTATGAAACAAAATCGCTGGTGTAAAATTTCTTGTTGTTGTTTTTTCAGAACGGAGAATCGATAATCAAATACCGTCACTGATCGCGTCGTTATTTTATTTCAGGAAAAGCCCCACTTACTTGCGCAGAGATACTGCCTAGTGAATACAAATCTGTTTAGGGATTTCATTTTACCGCTGTAGAGAGCAGGAACTCGGCTAGAAAGTAGTTTTCGATCAATGCAGAGGCAGGATCGTGCCCGAGGCTGGGGAAGAAGGCAGTCAAGGAGAGAGCCCGCTGTTCCCCTGGGGTCTCCCCCCCATCCTCCCCCCTGTCCAGCCACCGCACCCACACCCATCTCTCACACCTGAGGGCAACAAAACCGGCAAACGCACAGCCTCCCATCCTCCAGGGTCGTTCCGACCGGGCAACGGCAAAATCGTGACTCCCGAGTCGATTCCACACGGCATTCTTCAACCCCAGCCCTTAACCGCACCGTCACTACAGAGTAACGATTAGGGCGGCCACAACGGCTCCGTGCCCAGTCGCCACCTCCCCCGGGGCAAACTTTGGGAAGAGACCCGCCGAGGGAGCCGGCGGTGGCGCAGCCGACAGCAGCGGAGCGCCGGCCCCACGGGCGCCGGGCCCACGGTCGAACCGGCGGGCAAAGTTGTCGGCAACAACACCCCCCACACGCACCCCCCGCCGCCCCCGCGGCGTTTCGCCCTGACCCTGAGCAAACTTTCCCCGTGCCCGGCGCGGCTGCTGCCCCGCTCCGCCGCCAGGCAAGAGGGCGCGGAGGCGGCAGCCCCGCTCCCGCCGAGGGACCGGGCGAACCCCTCGCTGCCGCCCGGTCCCGCCCGAACCCGGGCTCCGGCCCTACCTTGACGGCCCGGGAGGACTGGCACTGGACGTGATGGGACACGGTCGCCGTCTGGTTCATGGTGTTGCCGCCGCCGGCTCCGGCGGGCTTGCGGGCTGCGGCGCCGGGAGGGCACGGGGCGCCCGCGGCTCCCGGCGCCTCCGAGCGACCGGGGCGGGGGTGGGTGGGGGGTGGGGGGGAAGGTGTGTGTGGAATCCGGGTCCGGCTGCGGCTCCGGCGGCTCCGCACCCCGGGGCGCCGCCACAGCTCCGCCCGGCGGGGGCCGCCCGCCCGCTCCGCCCCGCCCCGCCCGCCGCGCCCGGGGCTGAGCCGGGGCCGGGGCCGGGGGTCGCCCGGCCGATGCGCGTCGCCCTCGCCCCCGGGGCCGGGCAGCAGAGGCTGGGCGAGATCAGCCCCCACTCCGTGAAAGCCGAAGCCCGCAGCGCTCGTGGCTGAAATTAGTAAGATTGCAACAGAAAGTTTATGCTGGCTGCTTTTTTCCTGCTTGTCGCCCGGCTCTGTTTCCTTTCTCCTTTCCCTTCTGCCGCCTCTTCCTTCGGTTCTAAACCGGCTCCAGCCCACTGCGGTAGACGGAGACGGGCGTTATGGTGTAACACAGGTACGAGGCACAAGCCTCAGCGCACCCGGGGGTTCCCGAAACCTCTGGGCTCTGTTAAGTACTGCAACAGCTCCACGCTTCCCCAAAGATCAGAAGAACTGCCGCTCTGATTAGACTTTTACCCAAATAACTTTTTGCGGGTTTGCTCGTGGTGCAGTCTAAAGATCTATCCTCTGCAGACTCATGAGCAGGACTTGCTAGAATCCTACAAAATGCTCTTTCCACGGGTCCAGCCCAGAGCTGGTATCAAAGCCAGAGGATTTGGGGATGGAAGCCGGTAAGCTCTGTGAGCAGACTGTGACACCTCAGGCTGATAATGAGCAAGCAATATTTTGTGTATGGATAACATTCTTAAATGATCTCTTACTTTAGAGAAACCTCCCAGTGAAACAAGACATAGTGTGCCACAGACCAAGGCGTTCTGGGGACGTCTTTGAGGGGTGCAGGAAACTGCAGCCAGGGCAGATAAAGTCGGTTCAGGAGGAAGCAAAGAAGAAAAAGGACAGACTAGAGCCAGAAGCCATGGCACAAATCTCCCAAAGAAACTGCCGATTTGGAGTCTCTCGCTGCATGAAACTCCAGCTTCAGGCATCTCTGAAGCATCTGTTCTTTCAAGAGGGAGGCTGTTGAGCACTATTTGATACCGTATCAAAAGCTACATTCCCAGCGCAGGAAGCTATTGCTCAAAAATAAAATTACTTTTAAAAATTCAGGCCCCAGGTTGAGCTCATTATCGGGTTCTGACTCTTGGTTTTCCTCCCTACACCCCCCCCTCCCCCCCTTTTTTTAAAGTAATTTGAAGAAACTGTACAAAACGTGTCCAAAAAGGTAGGGATGAAAGCAAACAAAAGTTTGCTAAAGACTTCAAGCTGTGCTTAGAGTGGCACGAAGAAATGCCAGGCAGCCACTCATCTCCTCTGAGCACCTGCCCAGAGGCACCTGTGTTCAGGCCTGGAGGTGCGAAGCGAAGGTCCATCTTGCTCTGCGAGGGAGAGACAGGCAAAGGGAGAAGGCTGAGAGCTTGCTGTGCTCACAGCTCAACATGTAGTCCAGGAGGACTACAGGGACCTTGAGCTCTGCTTGTAAATCTCGTTGTGACTTCAGATGTCCACCTGAGCTCTTTTAAGTGGGGTTCCTTTTCAGAAGACTTAAATTTCCTGGAAGGAAATCTGCTTTAAATCATCTCAAATCTGATATCTCCAAAGTCAAAATTAATTTTGCACATTTTAACTCAAAGACAGGTACTGCTGCAAGCGGATGGCAAAAAAGTTTGAGCTGGTGAGGAAAAGACTGGTCTTCTGCTCAGTCTGCAGAAAGCTGGCGAGGAAGCCCAGTACAGGAACCAGCCCTGGGTAGAAACATCCCCTCCAGAGAGGAGAGAGCAGTCAGACAGTGTTTATTCCCGTAATACCCAGAAAAACGTCATTTCCCATGGAAGCCAAATGCAGAGTAAAGGCGCAGCAAGAGGGTCCCTTCCTGGCCCAGACACGGTCACCTGCAGCCACCACAAGTGCGGCATCCGGGCTGGCCTCTAGCCTGCAGGACTTGCTCACATGACCCTCCTTCACCTTATCAGATTTGTTGGATTTTGAGGAATAAAACCCACATTTAGCAAGCATATCAGGGGCTCAGCAGAGCTCTTTCACCTCCCTCCCTCGTATGCAGGCAGGAGTGAAACTTAATAGATACAGATGGGAAAAAGAACTCACAGAAAAAGGAGAATTATGAGTCGACTTGAAGGTTCTTCGGTTGGTATCGAGAAGAAGGGAATAAGTAAATGGCTGTTTGAGAAAAGGGCTAACGGTCTAACTTTCATTATACTCTGCCTTGTGCCCAAACATTTGTTCTGAAAAGAAAATGATGACTTCGAGTTACTGGCACCGAGAGCTTAAGCAAGCAGAGGCAACCTGCAGGATTCAAAGACATTCTTCTTCTTCATCTTGAAATATATTTGTGTTTAACAATCTCAGATGGGAACTACTTTAAGCCAAAAAAATGAACTCACAATATTTTTAGTTGGACTAAGTATCTGTGGATTTTTATAAGCTCCTATGAGAACTTTGTGTCAAGTTTTTATGCTTGATTTTATGCTTCACAGTGGCTGACCTTCCATGCAAGCCCCCAAACCAGCTTTAAGCTAACACAGAAATCTCTTCCTTATAATAACAAAGAAAAAGCAGCTTGGGTAAAAAGTCTGCCAAAGACAGAGAAAAGATCAATACTCTGCTGGCGTTGTTTTTAAATGAACTTCTACAAATTTTAGCATATCTATTCCTAGAAAGCAGAAATTTTGCTGATTAACCTCCTGCTCTCGGAAGGTGGAACCTAATTAGAGTATGAACCCAAGAAGGGTGATCAGCAGTTGTAATGACTCTGTAAGCGCATCACTTGTCACTATAAAATATCTCAGAAACAAGTTAGATCAATAGAGTGGGATTCCACAACATGCCGACTGAAATCCTCCAGAGCACCTCTCTGCTGTTTACTTCTCCAGTAATGTCATTCACTGCCATCCCTCTGGTTCCTCGACGCAGCCGTTAATCCTCCGTAGTGTGTAATCTTCTTTGGGAACTGGCTGCTTAGCAAAATGCAGTTCACCCTGGATGTTGACTGCTAATGTGAGTATGCACGTTAGCCCTGCAAGGAGGTTTTCAAAAATTTCAGTGCCTTTAGGGTGCAATTAAATAACTGAGTGATAACCAAAATATGCTGGAGAATATTAAAGCTGTGAGCAGATGCCTCTCTTACATATTGCAATAGAGCAGGTGGTACCTGCTGGTGTCGGAGCAGCCCCTCAGCGCGCTGAACAAACCTCCTTCCTGAAATACATAAAATGAGTAAGAAATCAACATGATCAGCCAGGAAAATTGATTAAGTTCTCCAGAAACTTTAAATGAAAAGAGAATCCCTGCTTCTGACAGAAAACCTGCCTGCCCCACTGTCCAAACACCACAAGTGCCCGTGGGCAGCCGAATTGCTGCTGGAGGTGGCATTTCCCAAAGGTTCCTGATCACTATTCAAGTCCTGCAGTAACCTGCTGTTAGTAACTCCCAATATAGTTCCCTGGCCACATATTTTCCTGCCTCTTGCTTGCTTGCTTGCTTTCTAAGCCTTATGTTCTTTAAAAAAATCCCCACAGCCCTTTCTTAATTTTTTAAGTAACGTTTCATGAATTACATTGTATAATCACCATTCTGAGAAATAAAAAATTAAAGTATATATTGGTAATTATATATACTTCATGACAACCTGTTTTTCCATAGCTGTTTCTTTTCTGTTTTATGCTAGTACATAACATTTACTCTTACTGCTGTTCCACATACCTAGGGCATAATTCTGCACTCGCATACATTGGCAGCTATTGGCATGAGTGAACTCAATTTCTAATTCACAACCATTCATAATCAGATTACAGACTTCTCTGTTTATGGACGAAGAAGTTTTATACTGCAAGGAAGGCTGACTGGGGATCACTGCTGGGCTGCCGGCTTCTTCAGAATTATTAACTACAGGGAGCTGCACTGTGTGTCGACACTGGGCTTGCGTGAAACAAAGACAGGGCATAGCCTCCCTCTAGTCAACTATGCAAAAATCCTCTATTTCTTTCCTCTTACCACACACAGCTGTCAATGGAAAGGCCAGTAGCTATCATACAGTGCTGCTCATGGCCAGCAAGTTCACACGCAGCTCAAGGTACCCCAGGAAAAGCTGTTCTGGAGGATGGCAATGCGGCCGTATGCACACACGTGCGTGCATATGTGCCCACCCCCATGTCCCCTGCAGCTGGTGGTCTGGCTGCAGCTGAGGGAGGCAACGTGAAGGAGAAATCCCTGAAGTAAAGCGTAACTTCAGACAGACTCAGTAAATCAGCAGGATGGCAGGCTTCGGTCTGGCTGCAGTGCCAGGAACTGCTGCTGCTCTGTTAGCCCACAATGTCAATGTTTGGTTACTGGAATGAGGGATTCCTCAGGGTGGACGGTTCTCCCACTGAGAAAGCACTGCGTTACCTCTGCAATGTGTTGTCCTACTCACTGAATGTATTTCCAGTCCTTTTACTACCTGAAAATTCCCTCACAGCTTAATGTCTTCAGGTTTTGAGGGGTGTTTTCTGAACAGCTCAGTGTGGTTCAGTAATTGATATTTTGAACAAAACCAGTGAGAATTCACACCATTGCTTAAAGACATGCTCAAAACTCATAATATCCAGTCCAATATATGGAACTGATGAAGAAACAAGTATAGATCTTCCTCATTTTTACAAGCCAATATCCGCAGAAGTATATTGGTACATTCGTTATGATTACTTGCTGCTCTTATTCACTACATTTACTTTAATAGAAATTGTTTAGATTAAATATTTGTACCTCTTTTTAGAAACAAAAGGTGTACTAAAATACTCTGGTACATGCACAATGATTCCTTCGATTAATTTTCTGTAAAAGTGAAGGTGAGTTGTATTAAGTTACAGCCAGAAGATGAAAAAATCCTTCCTGTTACAATAACAATGAATTGTTCTGACAAGATTTTGCCTGCAAACATGGGCTGTCATGAAAATAGGATCAGTAATGTCTACATATCACTGGCTCAGTACGGGGACTATGTTGTGAGAAGCGATGGAAGGGAAAAACAGCCTGCATACAACTGCCTTGTTACCAGGGAAGAGAAGCCAGCGGCTTTTGAGATAGGAAGCTGTAAGCAGAGGCAAGAGAAAATGGTCTGTGCCTGAATGAACTGAACGTGTTACCTGCAAAAACCTGCACAGACAGTAGGTGACTTTATGAGTGGTACTTTGCAGGGCACCTCTTAGCAGGTCTCTCCAGACTGCTTGAATGAATTCTGATGAATCACAAGCAGTGGCAGAAGCAAGGAGTATCTTTAGGATCCCTTCAGTCTGTTTTGTGTATGCCCGTTACCAGACTCAGACAGGGAATGAGAAAAGAACAAGTATTTACATTGTGGTCATTCCTTAAACATCAGAGACCAAAGTTATACTCTGCGCAGTGTGGATGTACCACTAGCATAGCGTTTACAAACTAGCCAGAAAATGCTCAAAAATGTAGGAAATAGAAAAAAAAGAAATTGACAGATACACATACTTTACACATGAGGCGCTTCAGGAAAGAAGAACAAATCCTTTTTCTTCAATCTCACATGAAGTCCACAGTAGAGCCCAGGAGCACTATGCTCCATCTTACTGTATTCATTTAGCCTTCCATCTGCAGGAGCTATTGCATTCTGAAAAGAAAAAGGTGAACCTGGCTGATTTGAGAAGTAGATTTAATTTCATGCATAACTATTACTCACACTGCTAACAGG
Source organism: Astur gentilis (assembly GCF_929443795.1). Classification (NCBI taxonomy): domain Eukaryota; kingdom Metazoa; phylum Chordata; class Aves; order Accipitriformes; family Accipitridae; genus Astur; species Astur gentilis. Next base: position 46,441,778 of record NC_064880.1, read on the forward strand.
ATTCAATATTTCTACCATGTGAGAGCTACAGGATTAGTAATGTTTTTGCACACGTGAAGACTTAGAGGAACACAGCTAACCATCTCCCTGCCTATGAGCATAGCCGTATTCCCAGTCTCATAGCACAGCACCCAGGAACCGTCACAAGATACTGGAGGGATGCCAAAAGTAGTGTGAAGTGGTTTTCTGTACAAGTTTATCCTTCTTTAAGCCTTACAATCTTGCTTGCCATGGAAAACACTGAACCCCATGCAGAACAATTAGTCTGCAAGAACATTACAGCCCTGATCCTCCAGGGACATTTTTGCTCACTGAAGATAGGCCTGAGCATCATATTTCTGGGTTGAGACCATATCCAAAATCCATAGTCCATAGGAGCTTTATTGAAGGTTCAAGATTAGGACACAAGCTTGAGTGAAATGTCAAGCAAGACCAAGGGTACTTTGTCTAAGCAAGGTCGTCTCCTTTCTTTTCAGTATATATAACCAGCCACTTAGAAGCAATCCCCCTTTTTAAAGATCAGACCCCAGCTGGTAGCTAAACTTCTGAAACATTGTAAGAATTCCTACACTGACTGTCAGTCCAGCTTTCCAAGTATTTTTGTACCTAATAGGTAGTCCTGCAAAGTTGTCAAGACTTTGCCAAGCTTACTATGACAGAACTTGATCTGATCAAATTCTTTTTTCCCTCAACATGAAGAAGTTACCCCACAATTTCTTCTGCATCTAGGATATCTGCACTAGATATCACATGCAAGCAAAATTCATTCTGAGCCATTGTGTTGGGCTAAGAAATTTTACCCCGAGCTGTTTGTGTGTCGAGGTAGCATCTTGAAATCAGCCCGAATGAAAAAAAAGGAAAGTTCACATATTTAAAGGGTTTGAAGTTTTAATTAATAGTTTGTAGCTATGGAGACTGAAGTAGGGGAGTAGGGTTTTTTATGTTCGATCTCAGAGGCTGCAGGAAAGAAAGACGCTTTCCAGATTAAACAAAACAGAGAAGTTCAATGACAACAGGAAAAAAAGAGAAAGCAATTTGGCTACTGTAGACCTTTTTCCTTCATCTATCTGGGTCAATACAAACCCAAGCAAAATTTTAGAGGCATGCTAACACCTGTGGGCATAAGGAAAAGAAAAAAAAAAAAGCTTTAGAAGAATAATACTTGAAAACATAATTATTCCCAACATTATGCTTCAATGTTACTGCATAACAGACCAAAACTCCCTTCCTTCACTCAGTGTAAATCTAATAGCACATAACATGACGGGGTTTTACAGATGAAAGATAATTTCCAATCAAATGAGTACTTTTCCTAAAACATTGCAGAGTAGTTTGCTCGAGGAGCAACAAGGAGCGGTTGCCATCAGAAATGAAAAGACGCTTTTTCTGCTCCTCAAGCCAATACAAAGTCTCTTTTCCCTACAAGACATGTATTTCTGTCTCCTCACTTTAAAGATATTTTTATAAGATTCCCAGGATGCTGAAGAAAGCTCTAACTCATTGCCATATGTATAAAATAGCAGGTTAGTGATTAATCTTCTGGTTTATTCTTTCTTCACAGTATTAATTTATTTGTTGGGCATAGTTTGTATACATGTCTCTTTGTCATGGCAAAAGCCATCATTTTAATTGAACAGGATGAAAGATGGGATAGCAAACAACACAGTCAGAAGCACTGCAGCTTGGATTTCCAAGGCGGCTGTTACAAGGACATTTCTGTGTCTCCCCACCTCTGGGGCAAGAGAGAGCAACCTGAGAACAGTGGCAGCGTCACACAAGCTGCTAGCAGTTGTTTTGGTAGTGTTGATATCTGAGAGTGAACCTACCTGGTAAACTAAGGATTCTGCACAGTCTCTAACCGTTGCTTCAGTAAATGAAAATGCAAGATGGTACAAGGAAGGCACTGGTGGGGAAAAAGCTTAAACCACTACTTTTATGAAGGTGGGAGAAGACAGACCACAGGAACTTGAAGGAAGAACCTGGCCAAAGCATCAGTAATGAAAGAGGCAATAAACCTTACAGTTTAGATATAATCCCTACATATAAAGGTGATAGTGCGGTTGCAGTCCAGGACCAGAATTGGCCATGCTATGCCCTAGACTGCTATTGCTTATAGCCATAAATGCTGCTGTTTAGCATGTTCCTGGAAGACAGTCCTCTTCTTCCATGTGTAACATTTCTCAGTCTCTTCAGATCGGTGATACTTTTTCAATAAGAAAAGATCTGAAATCACCCTTATCTCTCTTTTCAATCACAAGTGTGTCAGTCATAAGCCCACACTACTCAGCCACCATGATTGCTGCTGCATTTCAGCTGACAAGCTGTGAAAGTTTTGGCTGCCCAAAATCATTGTGAACAGTTTTACTTCCTTTTGTTAGAATTATGAGGTGTTTGCATCTCATTGCCATGTACCAATGTACCTTCACACATACACATCAGTGAGTTTTAGTGACATCAAGTATCATATTCAACTAGTTAGGAAATACTACCTTGTTAATGAGATGCAACGTTACTGCCAGCTGCTCATTCCAATATCACTTAGACATGCATAGAAATCATTTCCTTGTATTTTAGCATCCTTTTCATATTCTGGTTATAAAGAAGTAGAACACTACAAGAGGAAAAACAGTGTGGATCTTCCACTCTTGTACTTTGCAATGAACTGTTTCAATGGAAATTACATTCAGTGTTGCAATGCTCAAACTAAGCAAGGAAGAAGATAGGAGATTAGAATGATTTCTTCTTTCTGTTGGGCTGTGAGCCTTTTAGTCAATCCCAGAGAGCTGTTGAGGACCTGTGGGACTCACAGTGTTGGGAGGAATTTGTCAAGAACAACTAAGTCTCATGTGCAGTTACATCTTCTCCAGCAATTGTGCAATCTTCTAATAACTAAATCCAGAAATTATATTATCCTGCTCTCAGCTTAGGTAAAATACTACAATTTATGCTTATTGGGATGCTGAAGGCCTCAAATGCAGGCTTCACTGACAGCTACAGTACCCGTAGACAAGCGCTGTTCGTTACATCTGCTTATAACTTCGGAGACAAATGTAACATAGCCATCCTGCACACACAATAGAAGGACACTAGCTCCAAACACATAATCCAACTATTATTTTGACTGCAGTATATTTTCCAAATCATTTTGAAAATATGTTTTTTATTAAAGTGCATGATTTGTCAAAAGCGCTTCCAGCAGGTGTAAGAAAAAGAGCAGAGAAATTGGAGCTTGCTTAACCAAGTTTATAAACCTGCTGTTTCAGTCTCAAAGATGAATTACACCGCAGGAGTACATTCACTAGATGTTCGTGCTCTCCTTCTTGCCCTCCTACTTACGTTCAAAGAGTAGAATAGAAAAACATAAATCAAAGTCTCAGAACATATTTCTTCTCCAATTCCAAAGCTGCCATATCTTTATACTAGAATCATAACCCCCCACAATACAAATAAAATGCATGGACCAGCAATCACCACTTCAAAATAATTACAGGCAACGCAGTAATTTACACTTATCTAAAGCCCTTCACCCCAAGGAACCCAAAGCAATTTATATGCAATATAGATGTGGCTGATATGAAAACAATAATGCCAAGGAGCTACTTGGGAATTGAGGGATTCTCTAAACCGTGCAGACCTTTGCAGTCCAAAACTTTACATATGCCCATTATCCTGCTAGCAGTGTGAGCCAAATCTATTACAACCTTCTGTCCTGAAGCTTGGGAATAGTCTAGGCATTGACAGACATGTTCTGAACCTTTCTTTAATTTCAGTTGATAATTTTGAGAAATTAAGAGAGGAAAGGACTTGATAAAACACTGCCCATCAGACATACGCAGCTTCAGGAGGCTCTTGTCTGAAGCACTACCATGGTTAACACATCCTTCTGGAGAGGAAAAAGGTCTCAATTTCAATGCTGACTTCCCTTTTCCTTTATCAAATTTCTTTCTGATCCATCTAGGCGCTGGGTAAATACTGGTGTACAGGCAGAGCCTTGCTGCTTCTGCGCTAGCTCTGAAATATCATCATTTACCTACCAGCTGCTCAGCAAATTAAAGTAGACAGTCTACAGGTGCTGGAGTCCTAACACTGTCAGTAGCACCAGGCCATGGAAGTACAAATTGGTCTTGAAACATAGCTGTGAAATAGCTGCTGGTTCCTTAATCCTCAAACTGCACCCCTGGGACACTGGGTGAAAGGAAGCTTAGGGAACTGAATGGATATGTATTTCTAAAAATTAACTGGTAATCCATTTACATTTTCAAGGCAATTTTCACATGGAGAAGGGCTACTGACTCTTTCTAGATTATAAAACATGGATTTTGCATTGGCTTTCCTCGGTCTTCAAAATGCAGACACACAAACTTTGAGAGCGTTAGCTGTTCACTTTTGTAGGATCCCCAAAAGGCAAATTTGGGGACAACAAAATCTCTTTTGTAATGTGAGTTATAGACAGCAGCAACAGCAAAGCTCCCCGGCAGTCTTCAGATCCAAAGAGGTTATTGCAAACCCCAGCATTTTTAGGGACAGCTATGTATTTTTACCACATTTTAAAATTGGGAAATTGAATCAAAACACCTTAATGCCACAGGACACTTCGGTCTCAAGGGTAGGAAACTTACTCTTTTCCCTTGCTCAGCCCTCTGTAACATGTTTCTCTACTAAAACACGTACCTAGGCCTGTCAGGGAAATACAGGATCTTTAGTGGATTGAATGAGAACAGTACATACAACAGGATTGCAGCATCTCATCGGCATGGCTACTGTATCTGCAGCCAATCTGATCAGTAAAAAGGATTGGCCTCACTGCTTGTCATCAGGAGTGTTACTGGCTTAGGAAGGAGGAAAAGCTATGTTGGGGAGGGGGAATGTTTTGTTTTAATAAAATAACATCAGGGAAAATCTTACCATTTTTGCTGCCCGCATGGCACCACATTTCTGTTTCACTCCCAGGTGGCAGCTGCAGTTTCTCTCAGCAGGGAGACGGGAGTTTGCTGTGAAAGTACAGAGAGAGAAGTGATTGGGTGGGAATTTTTTTGCTCTTCCTCATGATCGTTGGGCTGACAGCTGATCCACTAACGACACTCGAGACAAGTGAATTATTCAAGCAGTTTTCATAATGGGATGCTGGAGATGGTTGATTGCATTGCCTCACACTAGATTTCTTTTCCTTATTACTTTTTTAGGGGGCAAAGAGGCAACAAAATGAACATCTTTCTTTAATCAGAGAGTCCTTAGAAACTGCAAGAATTCACTGTCATCTGTTAAGACACAGATGCCAAAGAAAAAGAGGTGAATATATAGCAGACCTCATAATGAGACTGGTTTGGGCTAAACTCTGAAACTAAAACAGCAAATATATAGGGTTTATTTATTTTTCAGTCTTCATACTCCTTCAATTTGGCGTTCACATCTTCAAGAAGTGAAAAACAATTTCATTTAGTAGAAAAGCTGACCAAAGAAGCTATGCCAATTTATACCACCTGGGAATCTCACCCTGTGCTAATCTGCTTCATTCATCCCCATTTCTTGACATATAACTGCCAAGGGACTAGCCTGGATCTGGAAATGTATTAGCCAAGTGTCACCAGTACCGCTGTCTCTTTCTCTCCCATTCTCTCCAGAGTATCTAAACCAGAACAGATTTCACAACTGGATTTGTGAAAGCAAGTGGAGGCAAGGGCAAAAAAAAAATTGGACTGAAGGAGTAAGATTCTGTAGTAAATTCTGGATAGAACAGGCTGTCATTGCCTTTACTGCAGATGGGAATTAATACCATAGTTCAGTTTTATCTTCTGTGTTCATATATTTATGAAAATGATTTATAACATGTAGCTTGCAACTGTGAGGGAGTGTATTAGATGACCCTAATGGTCCTACGAATCTTCATCTGTGGTTTCACTGCTCTCGTGGAGTGCAGCTGCTGTGAGAAGTTAGTCTGGCAATAGCAGGGATTTTGATTATCAGCACAATAGGTCTTGCACTGACTTTGGAGTTCAATAAAGAATCATTGCAGAGACCTGATAACAGGGAGTACATATTTGCTGTTTCCTATGTTTCTAATCATAGTACACTGGACTGGGAAGACATTCCGGGGTATTCAGTCCAGTCCCTTGCTATTGCAGGTGACCAGATAATAAAATCCATTTTATAAACTGATGGATTGCTTTGTTCTGTCATAAGACATTTCATGTCCTGTAGTTTTATTTCTTGTTACAGAAACTTTCAGTCAGTACCAGGCATACTCTTGATGGAAGTGTCTTTTACAGTCTCGGGATATTAAAGTATTAGGAAGGAAGGAAGAAGAAAAGAGACAGGCCCAAATAGGATCCTTAAGCTCAGACAAACTTTACTGTATTAGGTTCCCTTAAGAGAAAAGGTTGTTTAGAACGAACTGAATTCTTCAAAATTCAGAAGCACCGTTTTCTCCTTGCCCCATTTCTGAACAGCAAATCTATGCAAGTTCTCACATCAGCTAAACAGAGGAAAAAATTAATCCTTCATATACACCTAAAACAGATCTGAACTTTTCACATCCTGATATAACTGGAGACTGCTTTGCCTCAGTGGCTGTGTGTGTTTACTGCCCAACCCTGGGTGGTGTCTGGGGAGTGGCATGAGTGCAAACTCACCTCCAAAACACATCTGTGCGCCACGGCATGCCGTGCTCGGGCCAGGCGGTTGTGAATGTTCTCCCATGCACTGGGATCTTCGAGAGACAGAGTTTGTGTGTTTCCCATGCATCATAGCAGCCTGTGAAACACATGGATCTCCACGGCTCTGTGAAAGAGCAAGCATCTCAGTATCAAAAAATATCCAATGACATGCAATCAATAAAGAATTAGGATTTAAGAATATACTTATTTACAGTGTACAAGGCTGTATGGAAAATAGGCCTTCTCAAACAAAATTCAAGTTGTCCTACCATTAAAGTACAAACTTGGCTGTAAAAGTAGCTGTGCTGATGGAATAAAATTCTGTATCTCATTTGATTTGCTTCCAGAAGATGGTCTAACTGAAAAGAGCACTATGACACTACACAACAAAGTTCATGCTAAATGGATTAAAATTATAGAACTGGTAGATCTTAAAGCATAAATTTAAATGTAAGTATCTGTCTTAGTTCAGTGCTGCTGTACATTGCATTTAGAAGCAGATATAAGTGATCATTAATAAAATTCATAGTAACATTAAAAACTAGTGAGGTAGTCAATAATATTGGGAACTGCTGGATTATGTAAATCAATTGGCAGAGTAACATAGATTTTAAAACTGAAAAATGTCAAGTATTAAAGTTTCTTGAAAGGTGGGAAATAGAATAGCTGGACACGCTGGCAATGAAGGGGATTCGTCATAGAAAATCCCCAATGAAACGTGACATCTGCAGCCGAGAAGGTGCAAGAGACAGGGCAGACCAAATATTTGGCTGCATGAGAAGCAGAATCCAAAATGTCCAAGAGGAATTTTTTTCACATTTTTAAAGGAGCTGTTGAAAATGCTGGAGAAGTAGAAGGGAAGAAGCAAAGGCTGAAGGCAGAACAGGGCAGGACAAGACACAGGAGTTGTGTGATGGACACAGAGATATTATCAGCATTTAATAACTTGGAGCTCACCTGGTATCACATAGGTTTATAATCAGGATGTAAATGTGAGAGGTTTCACTCCCATCATAGCTACTGTTGGAAGGAGACTTCTCCATCTCTAGCCTGTAAGAATGCTAATTCTGTCTTACAGCTTCTACACTACTTGGTAGATAGCTTGCTAGTTTATTGTAAAGCACTTCCCTAAAGTAATACTCTTTCATTCCCTGTTAACTTTGTATCCAGCTTTACACAATTAATTAGTTAAGTGTTCAAAGACCTAGATTTTAAACCACTTAATTAATAAGGAATGAATGATTAACGGCTATTCCTCTTAGACTATTTAATTTAATGAGAGAATTTGCAAGAAAAAGAAGCAAGAAAAATCGATTTAGTGTATAACAAATTGTAAGAGAAAACAGAAATGTCTGCGATGAACATATGTATCTATTTACTGTTCAACTGTATAAGAGCATCCCTATCAGAGCTCAGGGTGCTGCTCATTTTTGGTAATGGTGACACAACTCATTAGTTCTAAGGAACTTCCCCGCGTGGTCAAACAAACCGGTATTTCCATCACACCCCAGGACATTACTGTTTCCATCCCACCTCCTAAACACAAAATCCAGAAACACAAGAATAGAGGAGCCTCATCATTTGCCCCAGATCCAAGAAAAGGCTGAAAAAGAGAGCAATGGCCTCTGCGGTCCCGGACGCCCCCTGACCGTGGGTGTCAGCGAGTGGCATTCGGCTCAGCATCACGCTGGGCCGGGAGGCTGAAGTCACCTCTTGTGGTATCACAGGAGGAAGAAGACGCTATTCAGAAGGAGTTAGGCACCATAACGTCCCTCACTAGAAAAACTTGTGAGTCCTCATCCTAACGCCCAGATGAGCAATGTGATTCCATGCAGGACCACTTATTTGTACTAAATCTTTCTGTTATAGAAAAAAAATCATGCAGCAGCAGCCTATCAATCAGTTTTATTTTGTAAGAGCTGTCGCACTGACATCTTTCTAAAAGCAAGATTTCTTTTTATGTCAGTGGAAGGTCTGAATGCCAAATGGTGGGAACATGCCCTTCTAAGTTACTGAAACATTTTTAGTTGTTTCGTTCCTTGAGGTATGTGTCACAAACGAGAAGAGCCAAGACTGAAGACAGGATAACTTAGTAAAGAGCACTGAAATACTTCTAATAATATGAGTAAGACCTGAGAAAATATCAGAGCTGCTGTTACACTAAGCTTTGTAAAGACCGTAAAAGAAAATGCCCCTCTACCGAGACATTTCAAATCTAAGCTGTGCTTTTAAAACAAAATTACTCTGGTACATACAAAACATCAGCCTTTGGGTTGGGGAGAGATGTTTCTTTGTTGTTTTATTTTAAGAATTTGGAATTTGGTAAGATCTAAGTATAAGCATTCAAAAAAACATTAAATTTGAAAAAAAGCTTCGTTCATCAGTACTGGCAAGACTGATTTGTGTTAAGATGAGATGAGACTCCAACGTATATAATAACATTTCAAAATAAATACTAGCACATAGCATTTCTATGATTTTGCCAGCCATCTGCATGATTCATACCCATATGATGGTTTAGCCACCTATCTGTTTTTGCCAAGGCATTTGGAATATAGGCTTGCTGATACAAAGCATAACGGGTTTTTTCCTCAGTTATTGCTAATTAAGCCTACCACTTTAATTCGAATCAATTCAGTAAGTCTATTTGAATAAGGAGCTGGATGTCCACAGAATGAGGCCTCTCTTCCACAGTTCATACAGAAAAAGTATTTAAAGTGAATATTGCTATTCCACATTAGGAACTGCTTTTTTAAAAAACTAAGAGATAACCTTTGGTCAAAAAGGAGAGGGGCACATAATAGGGAAAGCTTTTTGGCTTTCAGAGGGCAAATCTGAACACAAAGCCCAGGAAGCTCTAAGGAGTAAGGAATAATTACCATATTGGCCAAAAAGTAGTGAGACTGGCTGGGTAATTGAGCAGACTGGGGTAAACAACAAAATGTTTCCTCAACAAATCCCTGAGCCCACACCAATAAATTTTGGTCTGGCCAGCAGCAATGTCTCTGCCAAAAAGGCAGGATGCCTCTGCATTTTCTGTTCCAGCCAGGACAGGATTTAACCCTAAACATGTTTTTAAAAAATCATTTGAACTCTAAAATTTATGTAATCACTTATGACTAATTCCTCATTATAACAGAAGTTATAGTATATGCAATTATCTCTTTAGTTTGGGTTTTAAATTAATATGAGTCATTCTCCTTCCATTTAAAAGTTCATTTTCCACATGTACAACACTTCCAACCAGCTTTGGAAGAGAAATATCAAAGGGGCTAATTCCCCCCTGTTTTAATTTAACTGAAGAAAATAGAGTTACATAAAGGACAGATTTGAATCATTACAGTGTGTCAGAGCTCTCACAAGGAAGACAGAAAGCAATGGCAAATTTATGGGTGCATAAAAAATTCAGTGTCTTTTACTGGTTTTAATGAGGCATTTTTGTTTTAACTGAGGGGAGGGCAGGGAAAGAGGAAAGTATTTCTGCAACACCCTACTAAACATACAATGGAAGAAGACTTGTCCTCCTCTCTGACCCTTACTATGCTCCTGAAATTGCTCACAAAACAAAGCATAATTGATGTTATTGTCAAATCCCCTTTCTCCAAATACCATAATAACTTCCTGTACCTAATTACCATGGGACTTTTGTCGGAAGAGAAGCAAGCTCTCAGCTCCCTCCAAGAAGCGGCAGCTTTCTTGGCACCACCATTCTGTTTCAACAAAATTATCTAATCTATATGCTAAATTATTCTCACATTTAGAGCTGCACCACTGCTGTGCTGTCACTCTGGCACTGCCCCAGCACGGCTGGTTTTTGCTTTGGGACATTTTGCAAGGCACCACACAGGGATGCGAGGGCTGGCGTGTTCGAAGCTTGATCGTGCCGTCTGGGCATCGTGCCTTCTGGGCTTGACCCACCAGGTGTATTTTGCACCGTCCCTTTACTGTGTGTTTTACAGCCTGAGGCTGCCGCTCTGGCTGCAGACAGAGCACTGTGATGGGCTCCCATGAGCTGCCCACGCCTCTGATGCTCTCCTAACCTGCACCACAGATATACACCTTGGAGTACGGAACAATTAATTTTTCAGCTATTCTGACTGATCCTTGCCTGTGGACATCTTGCGCCTATGGATGTCTTTATGATTGAAAGACTGATTTCTCTTTTTCTGAAGTCCAGGCCTGTCTTGACCATAACAGAAGACTCCAGTACTTAGCAAGCGGTTGCCTTAAAGGTGCCTTATTAGCCCTGGTTTTGACTGGCAAATGATATAGCAGCCAAATAAATAAAATTTGTTATGATGAACCTGAGAAAAACAACTCTCTCCTATTTATGTCCGCTTTACTTATGTATTTTACCAAATTCACTACATGTTCTAGACCAGCTTCCGTAGTATGAATTCCCCTGAATAATAAGAAATTTATAATTGGGTGTATTTTGGCCTCCTTTCTGTATTTTTGTTCCCATATTAGACAAGCATATGGATTTATAGTAAGAATGTGTGCATGCACAAATATCAAATCTTGTTTGTTAGTTTTAACTTTAAAATTCACTTCCCAGACAAAATTTGAATGCTCTTAAATGAGCCAGGAAAATGATCAAAGTGAATTATGAAAAAATATTTGAGAATGTTTGAGAAATTTGAGAACAGGGTTTGGCTCTATCCTTCCATGGGAATGATGTGAATGCATGCAGAAGACTATTAAAATGCATCCTTCCTTTGCATGAAAAATAGAAATTCTCTGACAAATTACTTGAAGTAGAATGTATTCAATTCCATCACAAGAGATAACATTTTGTTTTGAGGAAAGCCAGATGCATAAATGCTTGTAAGCTCTATGCACACAAGTACTTAAAACTGCGTACATTGTAGAATTTAGAAAGCACCTGCCTAAAAAAAGGCATTGCTGGAAGGTGACAATTCAGCAAAGACCCCAGGAAACACCTGGCCCCTTTCTGGTCCAAAAAGGAAGGGAACCCCTAGCAAATCCCTGTCGCGGGAAGGTAGTAGTTTTTGGGGGAATCCAGGAATGCAGCCTGGCAGCTGGCCAGAGGCCAGCATGGAGGCAGAGAGCTGCTGACAAGAGCAGCAGCAGCAGCAGCTGCTGAAAACAAACCTGTGCTAAAATAACAGGAGCTAGTAACAGACAGTCCTAAACTGGTGGTGCTGCTGTTCCAAAACGAAGCATTTCTAAATAAAAATATTCCAGGTTTTGGATTAAATGTTTTAATTTTCAATGTTTTATATTTCAATTCTAGATTTAAAACAAAAAAAAAAAGCAAACAAAAGACCTTGGTTTTGGCAGAAAGTAGACACTTCTCACAAAAAAAAAAAAAACAAAAAAACCAACATTTCATTTAACTAGCAAACCAATTCCCCAGTAAAAGACAGTTCTGACAGAAAAAGTTGATGCACCCTACCTGGCTTCATGCATAATGAAAATGGATTTTAAAAATCCCACAACACCTACAGGGTCAAGCAAATTTCCCTTTGCCCCATGCACAACATATTCAGTTTGGTACTCAGGATGCGAACACCATCTCTAGAAACTGCACTGGGTTCGGGCAGTGCAATGTTCAACACTGCTGTTGCGTTTGAAAATACAATGATCAGATGAGCACGCTGAATGAATGACACTAACACATTACAAAGATGACAGAAGTAAAAATTGCAGGAGAAGCAAACATCTGTGAATGCTATATTTAAATCTGGCCGTGATTTGGAGTAGCTCAGCACACCTTTTCTGTGAAATTATTTCTGTCAGCATTCTTAAAATATTACTGCTAACCAGTAAGAGATATTTCTCATTAATTTTGACAAGTACATATATTTGAATCTTACCCAGAGATTAGCTATCACTGACTGATGCATTAAACTTTTCCATGCCAATGTTAATTTGTTTGCAGTGGGGGAAGTAAGCTCTCTGCATCATTCAAATCTCACTGTAGCTTGAAAGACTTCATATTGTCGAAGGTTTCTTTCCTAAGAAACATTCACAAATTTAATGTCTGAAAAGGTAGCTAAGTAATCTGTGATTGACATTTGCACACACACAATCATACGCAATATATTAACTCAGTGTTTATGGCTCTGCATGCAATTAACAGCGCTGCAATTAAGTTCTGGCACAATGCTACATTTCAAAAGGCCAACAAAAGGATGGATATAAAATGAGCCAGCAGAAACAAGTCTTTTATCATTGCATTTTTCTCTTAGGCTGCATCCTTAAAGAAGGACTCACAAGCACTGGGACTGGGCTGAGCCTGTGAAATGTTCAGAAATGAGGTACTTTATCACAGTCCCACTGGGGACGTTCTGCCTCAAACTTCAGTACCTGTTCTGAAAGCAAAAAGTAAGGCATGAGTCACTTATCCATTATCAAATAACATACCCAAACTAGATGACAAAAAGATGGTAATTTGCAAAGTGATCAGCTGCTTAACACCGCAGTTTTATTTCTGGTGAAGAATCCAGCTACAAGCAATGTTGTTGTCAGAAACATCTGTAATTAGAAGGATTTCCAAACACCTCAGTGGCATGGATTACCTCCTCTTGGATAGATGCTGTCAGATCCATCTGTACAATACACAGCGCACTTTGACCAATAGATTTGTTATTACTTTGGAGCTGATCCTAGAAATAGCCCTGATCCTTTACTCACTCAATGTGAATTGCAAAGGGCATGAACCACGTATCAGGCTAAATAATGCTTGCTGGGTTGTTTTAATCTTAATTGTATGACCTGTTTCTTCAAAATTACTTAATGGGTGTAATGCACATAACACATAAATATTGAAAAGGCCTCATATCATTAGCAATCACACTAATCTGCTGCATAGAACTATTAGAAATAAAAGTAAATGTGACTCTGCAAAATGCTTTTCACTTCGGAGACACAAAACACATGGAAGCTAATTTGTTTCTCTACTATCACTCCTTCTCAAGTTGGCAACAGTCTCCTAAATTGAGTCCTATTTTATTCATAAGCATTATACAGCACTTTCAGTAAAGCAGTTGCTAACTACCAGTCATTCTGCTTTTTAAAGGTGAGTAAGCAAACTATTCTGTTTTATTAACTAGTACAGGTTTTGTTAGTATCAAATGTAATACAAGTGATTAAATTCATTGCTTACCAGGATGGCATGTGCTGATTAGCTAAATTACACTTTACAAAAAGATCACTCTGAATTCTCAAAGTTTTATGAGAGGTAGATTATCTGGCTTATCAAACAAATCATTCCAGAACAGCGCATATCTGTTGTATTTTATCCTTGCATGATAATCAGAAAACTGTTTCTGAAAAACTTCTAAGGAGCCAGGAGTGATTCAGAGTTAAAAGGCCAGGACATGTTTTCTGCTTGTGGCAATTTAGCACAGATACTTTATATGTGTTTGCTATCCAGTTAGAGCTTGTTTCTGTCCTCTGGTACTGCATTAAATCAGGTTAATGAATGAAAATTGCTGATGGTTTAATATCACTTTCACCATTTTGACACTAAGCATATTTAGCATTGATTTCTAGCATAAGTTAGTTTATTCAAACACAGTTTATGTTTATACATACTTAAATATACACATATATTCAACATAAGGCATAATGATCTGTGGAGTGGAATAAGGCTATCATCTCCTGTATTATAATTCAACAGTGTCAAAAATTCAATTGGAAATTGCATGCCCACATCTATGCAGCACACCCTTCACAAAATTGTATCCGAACATTGCATCTTACTATGTAGTAAGCATGAGCAAATGGCAGGTGACGGTCTAGTGCTTCAAAATCCAGTTCCCTTCTCCTTTTGTGCCTCCATGGTAAAATGACCACAAGTCTCCCTGTTGATCTTAAAAAAGCAGAAAATAGTTCTATATAAAAAAAATTTAAAACTCATAAAAAACAAAACCAATGTCCTTTTAAACAAAATAGAGCTTGCAGCATCGTTATGGCGCGTGAATTTTGCGGTGCACAGGTGTGCTGTTCGGCAGGCGCTTTCCCCGTCCCTAGTCCTGGCATGGGAGAGGCACCACTGCAGCACAGCTTAACCCTGCCTGCAGGAAGCTGTGTGCAGCAAGGATTTGCCTGTCTTGCTCGGCACAAACTCAGCAAGCCTTGGAGCTTGTGCTCTGGCTAATTATTTATTTAACATCCAGGTAGCCCTAGACCAGGACCGCGGACCATCGGCAGTGACTCTCACTCGGTGCTTTTGCAGGGCAGGAGCTCACGTAGCCTGTCCATGTCCTGGTTTCTTTTCATATGCTCAGACAAGGCAACCAAAGACACTTTTTTGAGTTCAAGAGCATATTCAAGCTGCCCAGTGGCTTCGCCAGTGTTGTGCAATGTCTCTGCTCCCCTAATATAGCTATACTGCTCTTCCAGCTACACTCATAAACTCTCTCAGGATACGGAGGTAATTTATATTATCTCCAGTTGCACTTGAGACTATTTCCAAACTGTATTTGTGGCTGTAGCATTATTGTGCTACTCTGCATTGTGTTCTAAGTCTTCTTTAATAGTATTCTAAGTATCTTTGAAAGAAATATTACAGTATTGGACAGGAAGGCAAATCAGAGGCTCTGGGCAGAGCCTTTTTCATTTTACCCCTTATCAGACAACGAACCTAGCCTTGCTGGCCATAACTTTGGCCAAAAAGAAAAAGGCCTTCTAAATATTTTTGACAATATGTGTTAAAAATACCACGTATAGCTGCTCCAGTCACATGTTTTGGTCACCCAGAGGGTATGAACACTCTGAAAGAGACATAAAATAGGCTAGCCCATAGCCAATGCAAAACCAAAATCTCTTTTGGAGGCAATAGCTCTAAATGTAAGAAAAATGCTTTCTTTTGCTATTTCAGTATTTTAACTTTAAAAAACAAGACTAAGTGAATGCAACTTAGAAAGGCCCTTTGGAGATTAATATTTGAGAAAGTTTTGGGAGCTGTACGGATTTTTTAAAACCTGACTAATCTCCATACTGCACTTCTACATGCTTTTGAGCTTGAAGTTCCAGCAGTCGTGAACTTATTGTGCAGATTATGTTCAGAAAAGACTGGTTTGCATGGGCTAAAAATATAAACTCAGAAGTGAAATCTTCCCTTTTCCCATTTTGTTTGATCCAATCAATATGCACAGTATTTGAATTCTTCCACAAAGCATAAGTGAGCTTAACTTGAACAGAACTTCTATTGTTGAAAAGCTGACATTGACTGCCATTACTGTTCCTACTGATCTAGGTAGTTTCTGATCACATTTTCCTGCAATATCTTTGTAGAGCCTCAGGATTTACTTCATTTAGACACGATGCATAACTTACCAATCTGATAGTTATCTGAATTCTTCATTAAACTCCTAAAACCAGATGAAGCTGTGTTACTTTCTGGGGGTTATGATGATGAAAAACTATGTTTTGAACAGCAACTATGAACCTATCATAAACTTAAAAGAAACAGAGAGTTTAAAAAAAGTATTTTGCTATCTCCAGTTTCTGCAATATCTGACTAGGACTAAAATATTAAAATGTGAAAAGATCAATTATTGAACCATGTTATTTATTCACTAACCCTTTTTGTCAATTAAGCCAAGTTTCAGTTTCTCAGGCCTGTTACAGTATATTTTATTATGGTAATTCATCTTGTTGCATTTTTCCTTCAAGTTTGTCTGGTTTTTTAAAACTCCTAGATCACAGAGGTAGACTGCTTCATAAGGTTCTGTAATGTAACAACACCATTCTATAAAAACTCTACAAGAAGGAGTTTTCTCCATGATCTTCTACCTCAGGGATGTATGGGATTTTTCTCAGACAGACCTTTTTCCCTTTCCCTTCCCAAAACAAGTCCATTCATGCTTTTTCTCACAGCTAGCCAGAAAACACTATTAACTCCATGCTCTCATTGCAGGAGTCCCTACCTGCTGGTCAGTGCTATTTAGTACCACATCCCTCCGCACCAGCACCACAGGCTCAGCAGTCTTCAGGTCACTCCTCAGCATCTGCTGGAGGCAAGCAAGGGCATTATAGTTGTATTATTAATTATATATTATTATCTGCAAGGCATATGGCAGAACTGGAATTGCTCCAGCTCCTCTGTGGTGGGTAGCAGTGGTGAGGCAGCCTGAGTGGCTGCAAGGACAAGGACACATGATCCTCCTAAATTAGGTTGGAGCAATTTCCCCTTGCAGCCACATATAACAGATCTGAGGCTGATGGGTGATGAGGGGCTTATTTTACTAATTTCTCCATGTTACCTCCTGACTCAGATGCTAGCTAGTACTTGGGAGCAGTACCAGTGACAAAAGAAAAGGGATGGATATTCTCATAGTACCAGGTCCTTACATCGTTTTCCTCTCTAACCAGTCAGAAACTTCTTCTTCAGAATTTCTTTCAGGGTTATTTTTTAAACTGCAGTGTTGGCATGATCTCCTTATTAAACCCTCTTTTCAGTACTGACCCAGTATTGCCAGTTCCCTCAGGTGTGCCACAACTCTTGACTTGAGGGCGTTTTGCCTATTTTGGCATGGAAAGCTATTGTCTCAAAGCCACTACCTTGTTTCATATAGCCACTAACATTTCATGTGCCTTCCACACAGCTACAGCATAACTGAGAGATATCCAAGCTAAGGTTAAAATCAGCTGCCCTGCAAGAGAAGGGGTTAAATTAGCGCTGAACTTTATAGCCATGCTCCAGTATCCAGCCTAGCCCTTCGGAAGCTACCTCAGATGCCTTCACGTGACAGTGCTGACTGCACCTGCCTTTAAAGAGTTGGCTACAACACTTCCTCTGTTTTCAGTGAAACTAAATTCAAACCCTCCTGCAAAATGCCACTGACTCAGCATCATGTTGGTGCTAGGTAAACTATGGTGGGTGGTAGCTACCAACTCACTATTTTGAAGGAAAAAGAGAGCAACAAAAGAAGAGGATTAACTTCAAGCTGCTGGGAGAGATGTTTTTTGTGGGCATGTTTGAGACAGTATTTATTAATGACGCTGTCCAGGGGAAGGATAACTTTCCCCATCACAGGCAAAATATAAGAAAAAAAGAAAAACACTTATACATTTATTATTCCAGAGCACCTTTTGATTTCCCTGGTGACTCCCTGGTACATTCCTCCCTTACAGACATTCATTGGGGCTGCTGAGATTTTCAACTGAAGCAGTTGCTGCCAAAGAACCTGTAATCACAAGTAATGAGGAAGCCACACGGGGAGCACAGCACAGCAGCCCTCTCCAAAAGCAGGTCCCCAGAGTGATGTTGCAAGCTCGGCCAAGCTACCATGTCCCATTTTTCACTTGTAGCAATGCAAAGACCATGCCAGGATAGTGTGCCTGACTCCTTCCCAGGCCGTTCGTACCAGAGTTAGCCTCCCAAAGTGCTCCACTAGGACGCACAGATTGAAGGCAAGGGCAGGCACAAGGTGCTGGGGAATGGGACTCCTCTCTCCCTTCGGGCTGTATGTGAGAAATTACTCTTCTATGATAACATAACATTTTGAGCGCACTCAAAAATAAGTCGACTGTTAACTCAGAGAGAATTATTAGGATCCTCTTACTATTGTCTATAATTCATTTATAGCACTTGAAATGCAGAAGAGAGGCACTTCAGAGTATGATGAAACTGGAGCAGATGCAGCTTTTGATTGTACAACTGCTTATCCAGCAAACGCAAAGCAAAAAGTGCAGCAGCCAGTTGCCGGCAGCTTGGCTTGTCTGTCTGAATAGCTACTGGTAGCTTCTCAGCTCTGTCCCTTGTTCACACGTCAGAAAATGAAACAGAAAACACATTAAGTGATTTACCCAGAGATCAGGATCATGCCCCTGTTACTGACCCATGCACCTGCAACCCCGGTTATTTACAGAACTTTAAAGATGTTTTTTGTTTCCTAAACCCAGAAGAGTTTTAAATTCAAATTTGCTGGAGTTCACTGATGCACAAGGCATTTGAAATAACTCAAGACATATGAATCTACTGATGAAAAATTAATAATGAGTTAAAAATAATGAAGTCTAAGTACTGTACTTGTATAGAATTTTCCCTTTATACACATACAGTGTTTTCAGGGGGGGGGGGGAAAGGCATAAGGACATCCATTTTTAAGTTCTTCAGTGGACTCAGGAAGCTCAGCCTCTGTATAGCAGCACTTATCTTTGCAACATTTACCATTTGCACAGTGCAGCCTTCCATCTTCTCTCCTGATCCTATCTAAATCCACGCAGTAATCCAAAAAAACCTACTTGACTTGTATCCTTGATTTGTTCTACCGTTGGCCTTTAAAGCCTGCAAAACACTCCTGCATGAGTTGCACTGTGATTCTGAGGCACTACAAAACGTTATGGGGAAGACAGGTAGGTAACGGCCTTGTGCATGGAGGTGGAGAAGCCAGGGTGAGAGGAGCTGAGGCAGTGGATGGATGTGTACACACATGTATGTGCATGTATATATCCTGAACTATCACCAAACACTGCTTTCCTAAGATGTGGGTGAGACCAGTGAGACCAGTGACCACCAGTGATCAGTGACTAGGCCATCTGACAAATGCTGGCAACCAGGGGTCAGGACATACATAGACTATTTCTCTATTTTACAGCCTCAGGAGAAAACTTCTTGAGTCCATGTCTGCATAAAAACCTCTGTGTTTTAACAGCCACTGTGGCCCTATACTCCTTAAATATATTTAATAAAATGTTAGCATCCCACACCGTCCCGAGGCAGTAAGTTCCACAAAATGACTATGTGCTATCTGAAAAACAACATTTTCTTCTTGATTAAAATAAGCTATTTGTCAGCACTATGTAGAGGGGAGGGTGACTGTTGCCTTGACAAGAAGCTGCGGTCACCAGTTCTGGCATGCAAGAGAGCAGTCACCAGTGGAAATCAGGAGAGCAGACGCTGCTGAGAGGAGATAATAAAGAGAATCAGCGTCTTCCTCTACACACAAGGGTAAAGGGGCAGCAGGTACAGGCGAACACCGAGAAAAATCATTAACAAATGGAAACATTCTCACAAGAATTAGCACAGATAGTTTCTGTTCACTTCTCCAGCAACATCCACATCATGAAAACGGCGCTTGCCTTTTTGTGTAGGGAACCTGCAGCAGAAATGGGTATTTTGGTAAGTATAAACCCGGGTCACCAAGCTGGAGAACACACATACAAAACCCACAAAGGCTCATATCATCTAGGTTAGCTGAACGCATGGGCTTGGCTGAAAGGCTGAAGTGCCAGTCCTCAAAGCTATTTAAACATCTAGCTCCCACCCTAATCACAATTTCTTGCCTGGGCTTAAATCATTGTTAAACCCTTGATGGACCATACGAACAGGTTATCTGTTTGCAGAAACCATTGCAACAGTTTCACCTGTTAGAAGCTATAATCTATGGGCTACTCATAATTCCCTGAATATGTTGTTTGTAAGCTGTTCACTGTGATCTTTGAAAGTACTTCAGGAAATTATTTTTCTTCCCTTTTTTTATTATTTTTTTTTTAAAGTTCCTTACCAACATATAATTCAACAAGGAATTGCAAGCTACTAGCCAAGTAATTCAATAAATAAGAGCCAGGTAGCTGCCACACAGTCTCTGTCTTCCAGGCTGAGTGATCACCCAATACTGCAACACATTTCAGGGGCATATTCATTTACTCTCCTGTACAGGTCCTTTTATCTGTCTTTTCACTGCAGTGTCTGAACACTTTCCTGTAATGCATTAAGCAATATGAATATTATACATCACCTCTATGGTTCTCTTTCTCATGTTCATGTAGGCGATGAGAGAAATATGTTAATGTTAATGATCACTTTATACTTCCTTAATACTTACCCTGCTTCCAGCTTTTCAGAGCAGGGACTCTTTCTTACTGGTTAGACCATTTGGGCTTAAAGCTCATTCTGGTTTTAAAACATATTACAGTGACAATCCTTGTATTTTAAGGGAGCAGTGGTAATGGATTTAGTAACCTGTCTAAAGCAGTATAAATTTGGGGTGCCCAGGGTCTGTGAGGCACTCACGGAGTTTTCAAGCTGGTGGGCACCCAAAGGACCCTGCAGGGCAGGGTGGCACAGCATGACTGCCTCTCCGCCCCCCAGCACCACGCCAGGGATGCTCTCCAGAGCCTGGCTGCGCCCGTCGGGGCCGTGGCACTGCTGCCCTATCCTGTGGTCCTCACCGTGTGAGGCTGCAAGTACCACCAGTGGCCCTCCTTCATAATTTATTACCCATGCTAACAGTGCCAACAGCAGCGTGGGAGTTGCGGTGACCATGGGTCTCAGCGAGGTTTCAGTGTGTTGTGTCCTGGCTGTTCCCCTCTAGCTGCTTTCCAGTGCCTCAGAGCAACAAGTTTCTTCTCATCTGATTTCTGAAAGTTATCTCTGATTCCTCCAGTCAGCGCACTGATATTTCATCATCCATTGCAGTTCATAGTCAGTCTTACCATACGTGAAACAGCCCAGTAACATTTTCGTACCAAAGGTGTTACGGACAGGCAGTTCAGGCAGTTACGGTACACTCCTGTATGACTTGCTCCAAGAGAAAAAGTCTTAAGGCAACTTTTCCAACCTAGTGACTTAGAAAACATCCCCCTCCTTCTCTTGGTGCAAGAGGCAGCCTGAGCACCTGTAGTGACCCATGGTGCAGGACCAGTCCCCGGTGCAGGCAGGGATGGCCCGGGGCCAGGGCTTGCCCCACCACCCAGCTGGGTGCGAGGACCACACGGTGCACACTGAAATGCTCCTGCCCTGAAATCCTGGTGTGTGCAACCGCGGCCAGCCCAGGGGCGCTCCTTTAACAGACGTCAATGGAGTACTTGCTGAGACTCACCAGCCCAATCTCCCTCCCCATCTACTCAGTCTCCATTCAGCATTTCTCTTCCAGCTGTCCCAGGGCCTATAGACATCTGCTCCTCTAAACTGCTGTTCCCTCTTTGGAAATGATTTTTGAAAAGCCATATCATGATGTAAAAAAAAAAAAAATCCCCAATTAGTACTTATCTTTCCACTAACATGATTTCCAGTTGTTTGTAGGCTTTGTTTAATATCATCTTTTCAATTTAAATGTTCTTATTCCAAGATAAGAAAAACAATTCACCAACTTGCATTTCTTTTATCTGTCCTACTTAGTTTTCTAATTAATTCATAACTCCAAAAGCCTTCATTTATTTCATGTTTCAATTTAACTTCCGAGCTGCCATAATCAGATTAGCAATCAAACCCTTTTTGAAAATATTTCTTCTCACAGGAAGCTGGAAAAACTCATACAAAACTGCCTCTGTAAATCTAATAAGCTTATGGTTTCCGCTTTGTTCTCCCCAGTCTAATTTTCAAGTTTGCAAGCATCCCACTCAATCTGATGTGAATTTACCCATACAAGGGTGATTCCTTCCCCCAGCAACAGCTCTGTTATTATTAGTTATTTGTGTTACAGTGCTTGGAAAGGAATCAGAGCTGTAGGCAACTGGGTTACACCGAGCCACAAAATGCCTCCCAGGCACAGCTATGCAGGGGCACCCAGACCTTCTGTTTCCCAAACTAGTGCTTTCTCCACAATGTCAAACTGCACTGCTCTTCAGCAGCGACAAGTAACATTTCACTGGCGTATTTGCAAAGAAGTCCATTAAAAAGTACGAACAGCTGCAGATCAAAAAGAATGTGATCAAGCAGAAGCAGATAGCAGGGAGTTCTATGCTTCTCCAAAACAGTCTCACTGATTCAGGAAAGCATCACCCTTCGGAAAAACACTTAAATATGTGTTCATCTTTGAATATATGCTCACTCCCATTGAAGTCTCTGAAAGATAAGCAACCTCAAGAGCATCTTCAATAAAGACAGACTTAGCATGTGATTACGCTCCTTAGCTGATTTGGCATCTGGAAAATGTAACCCAAAAAGTAGGAAGTCATTGTCATGGCAGATTTATAGAGCACTACGACACAGTCTGTGCCTATCACACGGTAACACTAAGATTTCTTATTCTACTTATACTCTCATTCTTGCCAGTTTTGCCCTGGAAATGGAGAAATTCTACAACATTCCCTACACCATCCCTTCTAATCTTTCTGCTTTCAAACTTTGGAGATATTCAGAACCTTCTCCCCCATGGTAGTATTTATAACAGTTTTCCAAAAATCCTAATAAACTCATTTTTGTGCTCTCCTTCAAGTATTACCTGACACCACAAAGGACTAATTCAAAACAACCCCAACAAACCAATGGTTCACACTACATTCACAGTGCCTACACCTTACAACGCTTTTTTTTTTTTAAATGACATAGCATGCTATTTTCTTTCATATGTGTGAGAAGAGACAGGAAAATGTTAAGAAATGACATAAAGAACTTTTTCATTTACATAAACACAAGTGAAGAAGGAATTGAGAGAATCACATTATAACAACTTTAGCGCAGGCATTGCTAATACAAATTTTTAAATTCTTTGGACATATCAAAACCATAAAGGTTTTTAAATTTAACTAAACATTTACCACCCTACCCCCAGAAAGCCTTGTAGTGTCTGGCTAAGGTTAATGCAATGATTAAAATATGGACACATATAGAAAGAAAGCAAGAATACTTATAATAACATGTTCTACTGTGTTACACTAAGGACAAGTTTAGTTGGGTGAAAGCTACTACGTGAGAGTTTTACCAAGGCTCAAAGGTTCATGCATACAAATGAAGAAAGACTTGAAGAAGACAGCTACAAGAAAGAATTTAAAATAAATATAAATAGCCACTTATTTGTGTAACACTGAAGTTGGTCTTGCTTTTAAAATCACTCAGAAGAAATCTAAATGGTATGACATGACAATTCAATTTCAATTAAGTCACCCACATTAATCAATATTCATTTATTCTTATAGCAAATAAAATAACAGTTGTCAACACTTCATCTTTAAAAAAGGATTAATGACATTAAAAAGAGCTCTCATGATGAGAGAAAATGAAACGTGTGTTCATTCTTGCTAAAGAATATATGTATTGCTCCTATCATGTTATGATATTAGCTTTCGGTGAATTCATAGTATTTTCACATTTGCACATTAAACATTTGTACTCATGAAATGCAGATTCAGTGCTGAAACTGCTAATTGTGCAACTGCATAAAGATTTAAAAAGAAAAAAGCCGGAAAGATTTTTCTTTTTTTAAAAACATTCTGCACATGCTCTCATGTAAAACATTGCAGTAGTTGACAGTACCCAGATTCGGATGTCTGTGTGGGCTGTGTGGGAAATAATCTTCCATTAAATTTCAAATAACTTCTGGATGCCATGAGTCGCATGATGTTCAATGTCATGTTTTTCTTGGGTTTTTTTTTTTTTTGACAACTGAAATCCATTTGGCATTCATCTGCTTATAAAAGGAACCAGAAGAACATGTCAGAGGAGGGGACACAGCGGTACCTGTCACACTGCAGTGCACAGGCAGCGCAGCATGCTCTGAGTCTGTCCCCTCAAAAAAACGCAGCTCTAGATAGCAACAAAGCAATTTTAAAAAATGGTTGCAGCAAACGAATGAATACGTGCCAGCATCGCAGTTTTTCCCCAGCATACAGTAACACCAGACATGGGTACAAAAGTGAGGTCTTACAGGTTTGGGCTCCAGAACTACTCTCACGCTGCAACCTATAGTCCAGCCAGATTTGGATCCCTGTCCACAGCCCGAGGGGCCGTTCAGAAAACGCCGGATGCACCTATGTGCTACATATGCAAAGTCTGGGGACTTTGCCATCTTCTACCCATCCATCCACACATTTCTGCTGGTCAGGAGAATGAAAGTTTACCAAGACAGAAATCAAACCTGCAAGCAGAGCAGTTTGAGGGCTTTAACCTATTTGCAGTTGTCTCCTGCTGTGCAATTCGTGTGTCACTTGGGTTTGTCACCTCTGAGGGACATTGAAATGCAAGGCAGAGGTGCAGCAGCTACAGATGTACCTTTGCACAAGGCAGCTTTGATCAATCTTTTTCTCCACAAGGGCTATTATACAATTCCTAAATCACCACTTTGCTTGAATTTCACTTTACACTAACATACATAAAGGAAAAATTATGCAGCATTAAAGGATCATTACCTGTAAAAGCCACAATTTCTACCTTTCCTCCTTCTCTACCCATGTCCCAGTCAGTACTGCCTGCCCAACAGCGAGAGTAACCCTGGGCAGTGGCACTGCCGGACGTGAGCCGATGCAGCGAAAGCAGAGGAGCAGCAGAGCATTATGCGCCAAGACTGGGCACACCGGTAATGCAGTGCAACGCTACGCTTTGTAAAACATTGTTTTATATATAATCCATTATGGGATGAAGAATGTGACAGTTTAGAGAACGAGTCACTTTCTAACACCAAGCCCGCATATGCGTTATCCTCTCTTACGAAAACACCTTCTGCCTGCAGTGTGGGTGCAGAGCTGGTGCACTAAGGCGTAGCACTCAGCTGCTTTTAGCAGTGCCTTAATGCTTTCCTAAGTATCTTGCTCAAAGGATTTAATACTTCCCATCATCTCCTTTTGCTACGCATCCCTCTGTCTGACACGTAAATAATGAAAGTGTACTCTTCCTATTTTGGTATCTCGTACCGACAATCAGCTGCAGGGAAAACACAGTCAGTCAGTATTTGACAGGAATGAAAGAGAAAGCAGGCCGAATTTGACCCATGCAGTAAGTTTCAAAGGCAATCCCGTAAACTCTCCTTGGCAAGGCTGGAGTCTAACAATGCCAGCTGTTGGACATGCTTGCCCCTTTTCAAAAACCCCTAGCTCTGGCAGCAATTCCTGTAGCCCACTAAATCATATCTTTATCGGAAGAACACAGGAGCATGTAACAGCTCTGACAAGCATATGACCGGCCATATAGCCCTGTGGTTTAGGCTTATGAGTGAGCCTGAAGTGAAAAGCAGAAACTTGCAGGCAGAAATTGCCCACAGCCACACGGGCCAAAATACCTGGGTGCCTGGGACCAGAGTGACCTGGGATGGTTGCCCAGGGGCTGGCAAACTCAGATTCATGGGGGGAAAGCTTCAAGGGTTTGGCAGCCCGGTCGATAGAGTGGAAATGTCCATTTGCCAAATCCACTGAGAGGCAACCAGCATTTCACTGTTTCAATATTTCTGAAGCTCAGATTAATCTGACTCCAGGACTAGATTTTCTGAGCCATGAAGATGGTTTTAATATTGATCCTTTTTGTATTCTCTTACATCAACTACTACTTGCAACTGGATGGAAATCTTCCAGGAATATTGCAAACGATAAATGGTTTGACAAAACCTGAGATATTTTATCCACAGAGATGCTTCTTATACTGTAGGAAATAAGAACCCTTTGCTAAGCACTTGGGAAATATTCATTATTTATACAACTAAAAACCACTCTCAGGTCTCTGTTTACGTACTTCTCCGTCAAAAGCTTTTACGTTTCTCTTATAAGTATCAGAGCCTGCTTTTGGTGCTGAAATTTCACATCCTTACTGAAAATTTAGGCTTCCAATAGCTTGCAGCCCCACTGTACTGGAGTTGATTCACCACCACTGCATCTTTTACCAAGTATGAAACCTATGCTGAGGTCAAAAAGCAGTTGGTCTCTCTCTAAAGTATTCGATCCCTTTCCCCAGGTCCCTTGCATAGTCATTCACATAACACTAAAGAAGCAAGCCCAGTACTATGTTTTAACCCAATGTAATTCTCACAGATGGTTTTCACTCAGAGGAAATTTTTACCCCAGTGAAAATTTGTATTGTGGAGTTCCGGTAAGTGGGCAGTCAGGCACAGACACCTAAGCCCTCAGCTGCTTCAGTTAAGCAGAGCATATATGACTCATAGTAACATATCAAGCACCAAGAATACCTAGCTTTGGACACTTGGAGTACTTACGTAGAAATGTAGTTGCTGATGACCCCATGTAATCCACAGAAGATGATCATTCCCCCTGGAATCACCTCTGTCTCTCCACTGACTATGCAGAGTTCCCAATACAATTACTTTCCTAATCCGGATGCCTCAGATGAGGTAAATCCATACCCCTTTAATGTAGTCTTAGCACTAAAATGCCCTGAGTTGCTACTGTCTTACCTTCACGTTCATCCTCTTCCTTTGTATTGCCACAGATGAGCAGAAGGCATCTGGTCCTTCCCATTCAGTCCTCTAAAAACTAAACTCTTCATTGATTTCTATCATCTCTGACCTTCCAGGACCAGAAAGGAGATGATAGTGCCACAGGTTTCAAAGTCACAATGGATGGAATAAATAGCTACAAATATTTTTCTTTATGTATGAAAAATAATGACAGTAGCGAACACCAAAATAAGTCTTTAAGACATTTCCTAACTGGAGGGAGAAATAAATTAAAATGTGCAATAAAAGTTTTATAGCAGTTAGTGATTTCACTTTGGAAAACCTGCTAGGAACAAAGTTAATGGCATAATAAATTCTTTTTTGTGAGAAATGATTATTTGGGGTTTTAAGGTTTGACAATTTCTTGTAAATCTAATCAGCCAGCTAGCAATTAATAACATTAAATTGCTTCATGTCTTTCTGCACGAGCACTGTCATGCTGTGTCAAGGCATACACCTTCAAATGCTCAGATTTCTCTTATAGGCTAGTTCATATTAGCTGCATGCACACAAAAGAAAGCATTTCTAGAAGTGTTAAGTAACTATCAGCACAAGCTCAGGGGAAGGGATCAGAGAACACAAGATTTCTACCAGCCTGGTTGGAAGACCCTTTATTTTACTTCAAATTCTGCTTAGTGTATCTTTTGTGTTTCATTTTAACTCTAAGAAAGAAGCAAGTAATTTGAGTCTGACGTGTTTCAAATCAACACTCAAACCCTCTAACTTACTGTGTTTTCATCTATTATGCTTTTGATCACTGAAGGGACCAAAATCTGTTTGAACCAAATTATTTTTCACCGTTGTGGATGACACTACAATTTTTAGCCACAGAGTAAGTTCAGATGAGGAACGAGGCAGTGCCAAAATGTCAAAGCCAGGGAACTAGAGATGGCTTGGGGACTTTTGTTAATTTGGATCCAAGATGATATACTGGACCATTGGGCACAAAAAAAGAGTTTGCGGTTGAAATAAACATTAAAAAGATAAGTGGGACAACCAGAGTTCAAAGACAAAATTCAAGAGGTCCATCTCCTTTATAACCCCCGCTTCAGAGTTTCGCCTTAAAACTGAACTCACCCAGAGTTTAATGGCGAGAGATGATGTGAAGATGAATCAGTGGTTGGCAGCCTGAAGTGAAAATTCATAGCATCATTGCACAGGAAAAGAGGCAGTGCAGTGCTGACTGAGACTTAAAATCTATATTTGTCCATTATAATACTTTTTCTAAGTTATTACATATCCCTAAGAAAAATGAATGTGCTACAGTGGCTTTATTTAAACCTCAGTGGAGTTTGAAGTTATTTGGATTTTGTCTTTGCACAATTTCATCTATTGCTCTTCTTGTCTCCCATCAGCAGACACATAAGCCAAAATCCTGTTACAAAATCAAGTAGCTCTTCATCTTCAAACGTTAATTACCATAAACTCTATGTGAAGCTGGCAAACATCACTGCCTTCCTTTCCTCAAATAAGGAGACAGACAGCAGCAAAGCATCTTTCCTGAAACCACAGAGCAACCGTCCCAGAGCCCGAAATGTGATTTAACTTCTGTGCTTTTACAAACTGAGCAGTGGCAGTGACTCCTCATGAGGAGTGTCACTGGGCACAAAATCAGCAAACACTTTAAATCACTCTTTTGAAAGTCTGTAGAAGCGAACAAACATCCTCACGGCAGAGCCGTTCATGGGAACTTGGCCGGTGCAATTCTGTAGATACTTAGCTCTGGCAAAATGTTCTCTAGACTAGCATCCCTACAGGCATACACAGAGCCAATGGATTGATCCAAGGCAGAAACTGTAGGCAAATGTTAGTAATAATGTAATGCCAAGAAAGGCAGAGCAGTTCATCTCTGCACATGATTTTAACAACACACACGTGAGGGGGTATGAATCCCTTGATCCCCAAACCAATCTGGTTTCAGTCTCTCTCTCCCAGCTGGAGCAAACCCTGCTTTTGCCACAGCATCTCCCGTTACCTCCCATCTGATGCATTTGCTGGGATTCTTATTAGGCCATGGAGAAAAGGCATAGGAATAGATTAACTCCACTTTTCATGAGCTCTTTGGAAGTGTAATAGCCCTTAACCACAGTTTGGGTTTTTTTCAGTTGAGCAGAAGGTTTATAACAATTGGCATAGCCTGGGTGTTCCTCAGGACAGAGCCTGTATCTGTCTGTCCACAAGAACTTGTACAGCGAGCTCCATATCCATGGCCAAGGCATTTCACATCTTACCACAATATCACACTTGCTCCAAGCATGTACATCACTTTTATCAAAAGTCTCTCACTTCAAAGGGAAACCGCAGTGGAATGGAGCATCAAACAGATCCATGGGGCTCATAAGCATTTATAAGCCTTCTAAGAGCAAAACCCTTACGGTTCATCTTCTCAGCTAAAAAAAAGACTCAGTTTTAGCTTCTTTTTTTGCACTGAAATACCATAATATCTGTGAGCTATCCAAAGCCCACAGTGAAGATAACTCAGGTATCTCGGTCACTCCCATGCACAGAGTTTAGCACTGAGGACAACCCGAACCGGTTCACACACCACATCGCCTTATTTCTCTTACGCTGCTTTTCAGGGGTACACAGAAACCATTTGCTCACCCAGGAGCAGGCAGATGGATTATGTCCGCACAGTTCCGCTGCCAGTGGAAGCAGCCTGTCCTGTTGCAAGGAAGCCTGCAGCAGCCCCCAAAGGAAGAGCAGCCCCCGTGGGTGGTGGCTCCCCCCAGGCCTTTGCCCAGCTCAGTGCCCCCCACGACTGCCCTACCGCAACCCAAACCTCATCGCTGCCCGACGAGGAGGGCAGCAAGTTGCTCATCCCTTAGCCTTGAGGCAGCCACATCACATTCTGCCACCGCTGCGGAGATGCCACGAGGCAGGTCCCTGGGCAGGTGACAGGGAGCTGGGAAAATTGACTGATTGCAGGTTCACCGCAAACGTTTATTATTGGACAATTAATCATGAGCGCTAATTCTCACTCCGCCTCCGCTGCAAAATGCAGAGTGATGGTCCCTGTTCAACATTGTTGCACACACATGCTGTGAAATTCAGCTCGTCCAAGCAAAGCCAGGCCACCACCGCAGTGGTGTGTCAGGGCCAAACACAAGCAAAATACATAGCCCAGCACAATGGGGTCATGGAGCAGCATCACATACTCCCTTATCAGCTATTGCCTGGGGTTTGGTCTTTTAAAAAATGAGTAAAATTAGACTTTTAAAAAAATCTTATTGCAAGTGAGGAATTTGACAGCAAAGAATGTGGTTGCATGCAAAGCTCAGGGTACCTATTCCTATAAAAATAATGTGTGAAAGCTTCTACTCAATTAGTGCTGCCAGTGCAAATTGTTTTCACTGGTAATGACGTGATAAAATGTTAAACAGCAGGTGGGAGCTCCATTACTGAATGCCCAGGAGGAAACCAGATGAAGGATTTTTTTTTTGTCTGCTGAGAATTGACCATTATTATAATTGAGTAACCTTTTTTAAAAAGAGGTACTAAGCTAAGTTTTCATGACCTTAATTGCTTCGCATAACTTCATACGTCACATGATATTGTTGTTCCTATCCTAAGTGTCACTCGATATTCATGACAATCCATAAAGTCTATCATTTGCGATAATTGATGTCATTAATATACATTCTTTGAAGGCCTTTCTGTAATCATTAGCTAACCACATGGGATGTAAAATCAATGATCTGAACTATGTCATTAATAATAAGTTAGGTGTGAATGAGTTTTTTACCAAAATATGAATTCTGCAGGTTATTTAATTTCTATTATCACTGTAGAGAAACAATAACCTTGACACAAACCAAAATTTTCATATCACCCAACACAGTTATTTAACGCTAGCTCCTTTTTTAATTTAGCTAGAAAAAAAGCCCTCATTATTTTCTATACACCATGTGAAACATTAGTCCCAGATAAATTAAAACTTTCCAGTGGAAACACAGAGGACCAAATCTGTTTTAGTGTAATTACTTAAATAAAGTGTCTGAGTACTGAAAAAAAATCCTGTGGTCTAGAGGGAAGGAGAATGGTAAAATTTTGCCACTAAATTCATGGATAGTGCAGTATTTTCTCTATTTCCTCCTCCTGTCCACAAAAATCTGGGGGACTTTGCACCCTGTAGGCTGTTCTCTGCAGAAGTCACAAGCGTCAAGTCACAGGGAAAACAATATAAAGGAAATCACACAATCTCCTCTTTTCTATACTGTCTCTTTTAATAACTTTTTTCTCATAAATCAAGTCACAGTTAGGCTTTGCCCATTGTCCATACACTCACTTGGCAGGGAGGGAAGAGATCACTGCAGTTACCAGGTTTCACTCCAGCTACTGATGGTGGGAAGAAGAGGACTCCTTCCCAGGGATGTACCTGGGTCTTGCAGCAGTGGGGACGCCACAGGCCCTGCCCAAAAAAGGACCAAAAGGCAGCACAGGACATCACGCCTGCTAAATCCCCCTCATGAACTGCCTGACCTCAATTCTGAAGCTTGTTGTCTAAACGCTGTGTGGCTTTTACAGCACTTCAAGACATGAACATCAGCAATTTTTTTTCAGCTGAGAGGATGGATGGACCCAGAAGACAGAGGTTTCCTGGCTAAATACTGCCCCGAGGCATATAAAGCACCATAAGTGCTATTTTCTCCTGTGAACTTTGAGCCAAAGCCTATCGAGTCTTCCCGACCTCTGTCACACTGGTATTTTAGATTTAAGCTGATGAGGGCAGTGTATCATCAATGCACCCCCAGCAAGCAGCATGCAGCAGGCACTCAAAGGCCGGCACAGCTCCCAGCTCCTTGGGAAACACAGCAGCGGAGATATTTGAAGCTTTGCCCTGAGAAGCAGTGAGCAAGGGTTACAGGGCATAGGCCTGAGAGACACTTTCTCCTGCAGACACACGGAGAAGGTGTCCTGTCCAGAAGTGAGACCCCTCCAGGAGCCCTCTCCCCCTCCCCTTGCCCACTCAAGGCTGGCCCCATCACCCCAGCCTCAGCAGTGCTGGGAGTAACAAAAGCAGCTCTAAGAAAGCAAAGGGAAACCTGTGACCGTGCCTTATCTTAACAGGAGGTGCTATCATGCCCCAGTCGTGGGTGCTGAGCGCTCCTGGCTATCATTATATCGCCATCTGCATATTACATGCAGATCCCAAGCTCTAATTTCTAGTGTCTCTTCTCCTCTTGACTGAAAACTCCCCAAAATGACAGCTTTATAAGAGAGATGTTGCTGAAGACAAGATCTGACTGACAACGTCTTTACAAATGAGGTACTGTCAGGCAGAATGCATCTTGATTTGTGGATTTGCGAAGAAAACAGTTTAAAATGTTTACTCATAAAATCAGCAGATTTGCTACAAAGAAATTAAAAGATATTAAAGCCTAGAAAAGTTTAATGCCATTTTATGACAACTACTTTAAAGAACATTACCTCACTACATAAATAATACTTTGCTGTTTAAAACTGAATAATTACCAGTGGAAAAAGCAGCAATGTGGCTGTGAATGCCTGAAAAATCACTGATGTCGACACCATAGATAAAGAGAGTGTATCTGTCTGCTTTTTCCTTAGAGGAATATACCAGTGAAACCAATTTTTTTTTGGTTGTTTCAGAATACTGAAATTTGTCCAGGGAAGCTTCTGAAAAAACTTAGTTTCTCAACAGAAAGTTTCCATTTCAGATCAGTTTCCATTGAAAGAAACGGTCACTCACAGAAGTCCAGGCTGTCTCTAGCCTCTGCCATATGTTTATTACATCATCATAGACACAAATTTCTCTTTGCAGTTTACTAGCCATTAACAGTATTACTTCTAAGCAGTTTGCTACAGAATGAAACAGTTTACGGTGCTAAGTGTCCCCCATAGGAAGGCACCTCGCTGCAGCTTCTTGGTTTTTACGTGCATGCCCAGAGCTGGACACTCGCCAGCATAGGGTAAGAGAGGGAGACCACAGTTGCAACCGGGGTGTTTGAATTTCCATACTTCATTTTCTTCAGCATGGTGCAGTTTCTGTTTTCATCAAAGATCAAGCTAGCTTTGATCAGGCTATTTTTATTTTGTATTACAATTTTTCATTGCTGCATGATCCCCTCTTCTGGCCTTGAACTGGACCACGACGAGTTATGTCCATGTTTTCAATCATCTGTTCTTTGGGGGAAGAGAAAACAAGGCAATCACACTGCAGGGACAGCAGCATCTTTTTTTATAAAGATCTTCTGGATGTTTGTCAGAGAGGCTGGGTTTTATTCTCATCCCTTACTTAGAACCAGAGGAACATCCTCAAGAGGCTGAACTGGCATTTGGGCACCTGTCAAATTTGGCTTTCACTAAAACTCATTTCCTTGCAGTCTCCTTGAATTAATTCTTTTGGCTGACACATGACTGTCCTGGCTCACTATGAAGTTCATTTCAGATGTCAGAGAAACTGTATTTCTGGATACTTCTCGAAAAAATATTTGTTTTCATTCTAAATTTAATTATTTTAATTGTGAGCCATAAGAATTTGCTTTCGTTACACTCACGTAAAGCATAGCATTTCCCCCCTCCTACAATCACTAACCAACTCACATAAAAGAAAATACATTAAATTGATTCTCTTCCATAGGAAATACATCAAGGAAAGGAAAGGATTGATTTCCCTCCATAGGAAACAAGACATAAATGTTTTTAATCCAGCTGCTGCATTCAGTTATCATGTACAGTATGAAAAACTGTGCCATAAAATGAAACTAAATGCCTAATAGCACAGGCCACTCTTCCCTCATGTTATCTTAAAGTATCCAGTGTTTTGGCAGGATACAGCATAAACCTTTAAGCATTACCTACACCCAACTATTTTCCAGTGGGTTCCAGTACTTATTTATGCACCTTTCTGGGATGCTCTTTGGAAAAGACCATGTTTCGTCATCTGTCTGCTTTCAGTGAGCAGACTCTGAATGCAATAGTACTTACTAAATTTGAGTAAGAATGGCAAATCTCACACTGTGCTATGACAGGCTACACTCTTCCATCATATATCAATCCCAGGAAGATTTATAACTGATGTAATTCACAGCCAGCTTTAAAGATTTTATCTCAGGGCTTCACCATCCTTGACTTTAAAATTATCCATGAAGATTTTCATGGGTCAAAGGTGTAATTATATCAAATTCTAATAAATTTTGTGACCTGTATAACGCAGAAAAAAGGCAAAGCCAGAAATAACAGATCCAAGCACTGCAAAGTTTGCAGCTTGACTGCTACATTAAAGCTTGAGCTAATCCTTAGAGAAAATACATTAATCACTATGTCCCTCTGAGGTCATTTTCATGGACAAGCTGCTGCTGAACAGAAGGATTCCCCCACATTTTACATTTGAAAAAATAATTCCCAGCATCTCTTCTTTTCTGTACTGCATGCAGAAGGGGAGAACAGAGTTTTCTATGATCTAAGTGCCCGTAGGGGATGCTGAGTGCTGTACAGGGGACGTTGTCAGCTGTTCATGTAAAGAGGATCTATGTCCCATCACACCCCCCACTCTAGGCAGGCAGCAGGACCCAGGGAAATGCAGCAGGGCTGACCTGTGCCACCAGTGCCCCCAGTAAAGGAGCAATATTCACTTGCTGCTGACTGATTCACTTCTGAACCTTCTGCTGCCTTGAACGCATTTACATTTCTTTCTTTTCAAGCCCATTTCCCTGGTTAACAAACACTAGATCTTCTTTGATCAGTATTCAGTAAAAGTCGGGCAGATGCAATCCTTTTGGATGGCATTTTCTATATCTGTAAACAAAATATCAGCAAAAGGTTGAATCTGTTCTGTCTTCCAAATGGAGAGGGACACAGTTATTGATCCGGACATTAGACTGCCATTTTATTGAAAGAAAGACTGATTATCTTTGTATCTAAACTGGCAGAAGATATCAATAAGAAACTTCCTATACTTAGCACAAATGCAGGCAGCTCCTATTTTAGGGGTAGTATGTTGACCATTAGCAGACATCACTTCCCTCACTGCTCTTTAAGTCATTATCTGCTATCAAAAAAAAGATGATCAGTTTTAGATCAATACATCTGAAATCAAATACATGGAGTGTCATAACTGAAACTGGAGATTAAATGCAGCTTCTAGGATCTTCTTTTTAATTGTTCAACAAAATAAGCAACCCTAGTTCTTCTAACTGCCCTCTGCCATCAGTGTACCAGAAGTGCCCATGTCTAATCTCTGCCTTTGGTTTTGATTTATGTATGAAGTTCCTTTTAATGTCCTGAGAGTTGTACACTTTGAGGTTAAAAATAATCGGAAAAACAAAAACGAGCATACTTGCTTTAGCTGTGCGTTCATCATGTCTAAGTTGTGCAGTTGACGTGAAGAAAAGGCCCCACAAAGGGCAGAAGACATAGTCTTCTAGCCACTCTGCAAAGGCAATCAGAAATACTGGTGGTCCTTTGCTGCACACAGGAGACAATTTGTGTGTAGCTGGTTTATGCTCACTGTGTGAATGTGCTGCTCCCAAAGATGCAGGTACCTGTGTAGGCTCTGCAAAGATTTTCGTCACTCTTGTAGACCCTACACTAGGTTTTCTGTCTTGCTCAGACAGAATTTTATTCATCTGCCTTTCTAATATTTTTCTCAAAGGATTTGACCGCCTTTGTATTTTTTACCAAAGCTCACATAGGTTTCTTGACAGGCTTTAATAATAGCTACTCAGGGGATGTGAAGTTGAGAGTCTCCTAGAAGAGTACCACACTTATTTGATGTTCATTTATAGACCAAAGAGTAAACAAATCCACAGAAGACATTTAGGGATGCACTGTCAGCCATGCTGGTGAAATACCCAGACTCATCCTGGAAGATTTCAGCACTTATATTGGCAAGATCTCACATGAAAGGAAGGAACTACTTTGAAAATAAGAAAATGCCTTTTGCCTGAGCTGTTTTAAGTCCCTAAGTCTACAGGGACACACAATATATAAAGCCATGTCCATGTTAAGCCTCACAACCAGCCACAGTCCCAAACACTTCACCCTCTTGCTAGTTAAGGGTTTAAGTTTCTGCAGCTAGCAAGCCAGACCCACAGCATTTGTCAGACCACAGTGCATTAAGGCTTATCCTTTACCTGCCTGTGCTGCTGGTCAGGAGATGCTGCAGGTCTCCCTGAGCTCAATTTCAACGTAATAGGCTAATTTCTTTAACTGATTCCTAACCTTAAAGATGCTTCCTAGGAGTAGTGAAGGGAAACTACGCTTACACCACACTTGCTTGGTTTATGGAGTCCTATTCAATATCTCCACCAAAAGCAAATTTGACAGTACCTGAATTCCCCTGCCAGCGAGACGTGGATGATACACCCTCTAGTCCTGCAAGGAGCCATGGAAGATCAATCCACCAGTAAGGATCAAACAGTTAAAGCTGAATCCACACACCAGTAGGGAGTTACACCACTGGGCAGGAAAAAGGATTGTGAAACATTTGCAGACATAGCTTGGTCCCTTCTGTGGTTGATGCCTGTCATGGTCACCCAGACCAGCACAGACAACAAATAGTCCCCCATTCCTGTCACACAGCATCAACAGTGACTAATTGTTTCTATAAACCCCTGTAGACTAGAAGATTTCAGTTTATTGGATAGTGTTTTAGCACCGATCTGCATCCCTTTCTTAGGTGTGCGGCAATTTATCTGGACATGGAGCCATCGATATCCAGGAGGGGAGTACAGGACACAACAACATAGGCTGTTATGAGCCATCCTGGATGTCCTCCATTCTCCAGTGGCTTCCCAGAAAGTGTCCCTGTCCTAACCCTCAAGTTATCAATGCCTTCGTGTATCTTAGAGATTTCCCATAGCTTCAGGATCAAGGCCATGGACAAAATCTGTTTCACAGGTTAGAAGACACTTCTTGTCACAAGGGCTTGCTGGGCAAGGGGCAGCACTTCCCCACTGACTTGAGCTAGATATTTCACTGCATAAAAGCCTCTGTGCCAAATAGAGGCCAAAATAAGGTTTTGGCCATCCTTTTCGTGCACATAATTCTAAAACAAACTGGGGGATACTTAGGGATTATAGCACAAAGCCACATCCAAAACTTAAGAAAACAAAGAGCTGTTTAATAGTGAAATGTCACTGCATATTTGAGAACAATTCATAGTAAAGCTGTCGTGAGCTACTGACAGCTTATTTGTTTGATTCTATTAAGCTGTTACTGTGGCAAATGTCACCCTTACTTGCTTGTGTTTCACATGTGGCATCTTGTTATAAACTTCAACCAAACTTCCAGAAAAACAGTTATTATCTCCAGCTATTCATTGTGCCACAAAGGGTCCTGTCCCCCAGATGAGGACCTCCAGCCACTGCACACTTATAAATAAATACAAACTCAAACAACTTAAAGTTATTAAGGAGAAAGACGAAGTTTGCTTATTCTGCCCCAGGTACTTATACTGCCTCTGTTCATTTCAAGAAATAACATTGCTACTCTGGAGTTCAGAAGAGGTTGTAAATTAACTAGCACTGAACTGGATATATTCACAGTTACCATTTGCCTTTGCCAACCACCTATAGATTTCCAATAAACAGGCCTCATTCATTGTGAAAATTAGATAATTGAAACTATCTATTTGCTTCAAGGCTGTGGTCTCAGAGGTGACACTTGCATGTTGCCATGACAAGTAGGTGATAGCAGCCGTAATTCACTTCCACAGTACTCTCTGCCCATTTTGTTTGTCAGTAGTGAGAGCATTTTATGAGATACTGGAGATTATCAGCTGGCTTCTGCCCACAGCTCTTCCGCCTGAGGAACACCCCTTTTTCCCTATTACCATCCCTATCTCTGTAGAGGTATTTAAAGATGATAAGAGAATGGAATCCTGTCAAAACCAGCAATCCCAAACCACTCCATTATCTTTTCCATGCTGCAGATTGCTATCGATTATTATGCAGGCTCTGAAGTAAATACATGGGAACAAGCAGGAAACGTATGGCAAACGCTGCCTAACAATTTTGCATGCAGCCCTTTCCATTGAAGAGTAATGTATCTACTGAAGTATTAATTAAATGTCTTTGCCTTTCTGATTAAAATCTTAGGGTTGAAAATGAGTATTTTGTGTTAGACTGCGCAGTGAAGTAGAAGAGGTAGAGAGAGGTTCAACTGGTATAAAATGTTTGCATGAAGTACAGTCCATTGAGTTATAAGTGTATATCTCCAGTTTAAACAGAAAGCAAACTCAGGATTGAGAAGCTTTCTACGCACAAAATCCCTCTTTATAATTTTCACACCATTCACTTCAACCAATGCTACAAAATGTTAACTGACTCTTCACTACAGTGGAAGTCCACTTAGTCATTAACTGATCAAAACCTGTATTCAGCCACACCACAAGGAAATGACTCTTTCTGGAATGGATCTCTCACTTGGTGCTATGCTATATTTTTTTTCGGAACAATCATGATCATCAGATTACATGCTCCCTAACTGAAAATTACTCAAATATATATAGTAGCAGATAACCCAGTAGTTCAGGGAGTTGGTGACTGGGTGATCCATCATCCATTTCCTAGGCACAGAGCTATTCACGAGCCACTGTGCCTTGTCATCTGACAGACTACTGCTTGGATCCTTGTGAGGCAGTTGATAAAATCTTCATCTATTACTGTTTATGTATGAAGTAACTTTTCTATTTCATGAAATAATCTGGAGATACCAGGCATTATTTAAACTGCATATCATTAACTTGAAAACTTTGATTCAAGAAGGTTTAATAAAAAGCTGGCTCCATGGAGGGGAGGTCTTGATTCTCCTCTGTACAGAACCAGAACATATCAAAACTGTCCTATTTTACCTTCTGTCATAATTTTATTATTCTTAGCTACAAAAATACATCTGCAGTTTTTCTACAGAAAATTTAAAACAAAGCTAGCCAGGAATTTTTAAAGGAAACATCTTTTGGTTTAGTGCATGAATTGCTGGCAGCTGGACATGCCTTGCACTTGGAAACCAGAAGGCAAAAGAAACTGGTTTGTGTTCCTGTGCTGCCGGAGTTAAGGGCAAGGAGTTGCTCCCAGATCTCCCCTATCACCAGGATCTTTACTGTTGCACCAGAGCTGATCTCTCCTCTCTGAGAGGAGGACTCTGCACACAACTATTCATTTGGACACAGGAAGATCAAGCTCATCTTTGAAAGAGAAAGCTTGGCTCAAGACCTTCTTGGTGAACAACGTACCTATGAAAAGTGGGATGGCTATGAGCAGAGATGTGGGGAGACACTCAAGATGTCCCCAGGGTCGCAGACTCACAAGAGCTGTACAAGGGTGACCTGAAAACAGTACTCTCACCAGGCAACCGAGGAGATTTGGAGCCTTTTCTCCCATCCTCAACAAGCTCCATATAACCACACAGATAACAGGCACATTGGACTGGATGTTTGTCTCAATCATTTTTCAGGTAAAGAAAAGTTTCGTTGCCATGCAGAAATGTTTCCAAATTAGTCAAATCCTCTCAAATTTCTGTTTCTTAAAAGCCAGTTTTCTCTTACTGGAGAAAATCAGTTTAAACCCCAACATCTCTGTCTGGCCGTTGTTTGAGTGATTGTCTGGCAGGTTCCCAAAGTCATAGCCTTTGCTTAGCTCTTGTGAGATAACCTCACCTCTGCAGGAAGAACATGCCAAAAGCAAAGAAAGGGGCAGCAGTAAGTGTGGGGCAGAGTAAATTTTGTCCCTTCTCATGTAGGACTTGCTGCAGAGGCATCACTAAAACCAGTCCATTTCCACTGCATTCAGAGATACAGATTTTTGTGTAATCTGTGTTAATAAACACGGCTGCTCCAGAGGCGTACATGACCCATATTATCAATTCTTCTCCCAGAGGATAAGAATAAATGAGAGTAAGACTGGCAACTGCCCAGGCTAGAAGGGCAATATCACTCAAGAGATACCATCATCAGCTACAGTGAGAACATTTGACTAAGTAACTCAGAAGCATCAAGGCCTCTGCCTTTAAATTACACTATACTTCATACATAATTTCAAGCCACGTTCTGCATCATTCATTTCATGATTAAAAATGATATTTTTACTCTTACTAACAATATTTAAACTATGATGTACCTGCAGGGAAATACATGATTGCCCTGCAAGAGAACATTTCAAATATTGAAACTGGCAAGTCCTTTATCCATAAGCCAAGAGATTCATTGCACTTGTTAAAACTGAAATATGCCATACTGAAAAAGAAGGATATAATTATAATTTATGGAGAGTATTCAGTAAACAGTTTGATTCAAGTCGTTTGTATGTGCTGCTTTAAATTACCATCCTTCTGCATGAAAAAATCTGAGTTCAAACAACAAATGAAGAACTGGAATTCAAGTGGGTGGTTTATTCCATACAATGACCATTCAAATAGAAAAATCTCTACTGATTACACTCATTTATGGGCCTTGGTATGGATAAGAAACTATTTTAGCTAATTTATGAAGATTGGAATAGTCATGACTTATAGGAAACAATTTATATAAGCAGTTCTAAAATATACTTTTAGATCAGGAAAATGCTAAAATTCTGGCAGTGGCTGCATTAGCAAAGAGAAGACACACAATAGTATTGATTAAAATTTGCATAATATCTGCTTAATTAAAAAAGCAGTGTTATGTATTACAGCCAATAGATTAATCCACTTTTCAACCACTTTTAAAAGAATAACGTAATTCTAGATCAGAAATATTTTTTCTTTCAAGCAATTTGCCAAATAAGGGGCTAAAATGTAAAATATTTTTTCCATTAGTTTTAGGTAATTGAAATGCAAAGTGCTAAGCGCTTAATCTTTCCAGGCAGGAAAAGCTGCCTGCTGTCAGATTTTATTAAGTCTTTTTGCTGCTCTTTGTATAGTCAATAACAAGTGTCTAAACCCAGGAAATGATGTAGAGGTAGTGTTCAAAGGTAAGGATATGATAAGGTGGTGTTTGCATTCAGGATAATATGAAAAAGTCCAACATGTACACAGGAAGATTTTTCTCCATGTCAACTAATTAGCATGTTTATTGGAAGCATTAATTATTCTGACAACCACAGAGATTGTTAAGTGTGTTAACTCCTCACATGCTCCCTTCCTACACGCCTTTCCAGGCAGACTGTTTACATGCCAGTCGTCACAAGTAGATTTCCATATCTTAATAAAGCTAAAAGAAACAGTCCTTTCCAATTCTAGAACATGTTAGGAAGTAAAAAATAAATTCTACCACAAATAAGTGAGTTTCAAAACAAACCCAAGACAAATACAGTTTTGATAAAAATTAGAAAATCCTTGACACCTTCATAGAGGTAACCTTTCCATTTGAGCATATGGTGCTATCTGAACCTCAGAAAGATTGATCAGATTTAAACCTACAGCTGGAAAACCAAGTAGTAGTTTACAAGATCCCAATATCAAAGCAGCCACCAAAGATAGGTGCACATCCATGCCCCAGCTGCTCTTGATGGACAACTGCCATATAAACAATGCAGCTTCCCGATGTGTCTCAAAATGCAGTTCCTGGAGGCCCAAAACAGGAAATCTCACCTGCAGTCTAATGTTTCTGGTTCCTGTTACTCTCGCACAGACATGGGCTCCAGCAGCATCTTCTGTACTTTGGCTCTGGAGCTGGAACCTGCTTTATGCAAGAGCCTCCTGCCAAAAGCCTGCGCTGCCACGTAGTGCAGCTGGGGCTGCCAAAAGTGCTAGAGAGGGTTTGGGAGCTGATGGCTAGCCAAAGCTAAATCCTGAATAGATAAATAAAAGCATTGGCAGGTTTGATCACTCAATCCCATGTGCAACACCTAATAAGGCTTTGGTGTTTTATCTGTTCATAAATGAAATTAATTTACAAGCAACACGGCTACTTAGAGCAACAACTGCATTACTAGGACCACGCTCTCCCACCAGCCTTTTCCACGGTGTCACTCCTGCTCATGTCTAAATTTTTAGGGCCAAATAATCATTTTCACTGTGCCCAAAATCACTGCTTGGAACAGCATTTTCCAGCCTCAGCTTCACAAAGCTGTTCCTTGCAGAAGAAAAAAGGGAATTTTTATTTTTTTTTTTTTTTATTAAATCTTTGTAGTGTGCCAGTGCATAGCTTTTTGGCAGCAACACAAATATGCCCTATTTTCTCCTATCTTTCTTCTTTCCCATTATTTTCTTTCCACTTTCTTTACAATTTTTCTTTCTTTCATTTCCTCTACTGTTATTTTCCTTTTCTACCTTTCTTGTACTTTAAGCTTCCTATTCCCAGTTCTGCCTCTTTACACCCATATCGGAGTTGATCTTTCTTTCCTGACTTCTACTCACTTTCCCTCGCTGCTTCTCTCATCTCCAACTTTTCATTTCACTGTCGTCTCTGAATTGAGGCCTTTCAGCATACGTTTCACACATTCTCCTTCTGCTACATACATGCATAAAAGTATCTGTTATTGACATGAACGCATATGCAATGAAAA
This sequence comes from Astur gentilis, assembly GCF_929443795.1. Taxonomy (NCBI): domain Eukaryota; kingdom Metazoa; phylum Chordata; class Aves; order Accipitriformes; family Accipitridae; genus Astur; species Astur gentilis. The sequence continues at coordinate 46,483,958 of NC_064880.1, forward strand.
TTGGGTGTTTATTAATACCCTGCAGTTGCTGAGCTCTGATTGAGGCTTTTTTACATCCCACTAAATGTGTTTCTGAAGATTTCCTGTTACTCCTGTGTCTGCATTACAGACCAGCAAGACAGGGACCTTTGTCTATATACACTTTGAAAAACTTCAAATCTAGGGCCATCATATAGCCCTTTCTTTTTCTCAGGTCAGCTTCTTGTTTCCTCTTCCTCTGAAAAACTAAACAGACACAGATCTAATTACCAGTATCTCAGACCATCATTAGCAAAGTAGACACAGAGTGAATTGAATATCACTTCAGGGAGATCATTACTTGAACAATCCCACAAAGCTTTCTAATATACCTTTCATTAAAACTGCACCCCCAAGCATTTTGCAAAAACTCAGTAATACACTTCTGAGGCTGAATAATTTGGGATAAGAAGAGACAATTTAAGAATCTGCATACAAAGTAAAAAAACCTAAGTCCAGATAAAATCCAAAGAACAGCAAAGTGATTGTGGGTGAGTTGATAATGGTGGTTGCATGCAGATCTGAGCTCACCCCACTGATACTGTCCTGATGTAAGAAACATGTCTGTCATGACACAGAAACAAGTCTGTCATGGACACGCTGGTCTGTAGAAGGTTATAGAGAGAGCAAGTCTTGAAAATGCAAAGCTTGCTTTACAACTGGGGTATTTCAAGAAGGAAATAAAAAGCAATATTTCTTTTACTCCTCCAATGATGAGCACATCTGCACCGTTCATGGGAAAGGACAAAACAGTGTAAGCAATGGATGTAAACAACAGTTTGGAGCACCCAGTACTCGACTAGAAGAAATCCCAGCAAGCAGCCAGTCTGCTCCTGCTGCTACTCAGGCTGAGACAGAAAAGCTTTTATCAAGAAACAAAATTTGAGAGAGCTATTAACTGGCTGCACACTTCCGCACTTCAAGGCAGCTCCTGGGCTGGTGTAACATGAATAGGGCTCCAGTGACTTCAGTCATTTTCTGTAAAAGTTACAACTCAAGGGTCATAATTTTGTAACTATTTAGGGGTGTAGGGATGTAGATAACTACAGTTCGAAAATCTACCAGAGACTCATCTGCCTTTTTAGGTGTATCAAAATCTACAACCCTGATACTAAATAAACTAGTGTCACATACTAAATACAGCATGAAGTATGACATTGTATGGTTTCCGGACATCTTCCAATCACACTCTTGTGTAGCAGTAAAAACAGTCCAAAAGGAAAAAATAACTAAAAGAACTGGGATTTAAAAGAAAAGAAGAACAAAGATAAAGAAAAGAACGACACTCATGGAATAACGAACTGAGTGCTGCTGATAGATTTTTTGCTTATTATGATGATTAAGTTAATTTATTCTTAGCACTAAAATATACCTTTTGGATGAGATAACTGAAGTTGGCTACAAAGCCAGTTCTTTCCCATGGGGGAAAGGGGATCCAAGCCAACAATGAAGATCTTCAGCCAAAATACTATTTCACAAAAGACTAGAAAAATCAAAGGGTAAAATAAATTGCTGAAAAAATTATTGGCTTGATATTTAAAACTGCTGAGCATCTGCAAGTCCCATTTAAGTCACAGGGAACTGAAGGCATTGACAGCCTTTGTAAATCAGGCCAGATAAGTGGCAGTACCAATAACTAGCCAGGATTACCAAAGAGATTTCAGAAGCTAATGATGTGAAATCAAGAGTTCTTATTTGAGTTTAGTGGTTAAAAAAAAAAAAGTTTGAGAAGAGAGCTCTCAGAATTCATGATGTCAACATTTACCAATTTATTTTTTGTGTTTTCTTTTAAAGAAGACTCATTTTCTGATAAGCAAAATATTTCAGTGACAAGTACAGGATTATAAGCAAACCTGTACTAACAAATCAGTATTCAAGACACAGAAATTTTAGTAAGAATGTATATGTGTCACAGCTTGCCTCAGTGATCCTTCACTTTTAGCTTTGCTCTTTTTCAAGAATATACTGAAAATCAAGAGGAAAAAGCCTTCAAAATCCTTTGACACTGACATGCTTAGGCTTACAAATAGCATAGAGAGAGCAGAACATGCCTAACCTTTATTCTCATCTTTCCAAAACCAGACAACAGTATCAAAGCATTTCAGTTTTCTCACGAATAAAGGACCGGAGGGTACCATCTCATATTTCTTTGTTTAAGTTTAGGATGTTTTAGTTGCAGTCTTCATAAAAAGTTCTTAAAACTGGAGTGACAGTGGCCATATTGACATTTTAACAAATACATACAGATCTTCTGAGGGGCTAAGAGGGAAATTTTTATCATTGTGTGAGCAATTCTTCCCTTTGTCAGGTAGGAGGGAGGTATTTCTAGGATGAAGTCTTCAGCTGGCAAGAACCACCTTAGCTTGTGAAAGTGCATATTCTCAAAACTAGTATGGTTTTACCCTCAGGATTTTCCACAAGCTGCTCTTCTGACACCAGCAATTTCCTTTCCAGCAAGTCTGTTCATTTTTAAATTAACTTCATTGGATTGTGGTCTCTCCATTTCCTTCAAAAGAACCACAAAGCTTCGTCACACGCTTTCTTCTCAGAAAAAAAAAGCAAATGGACTCACTGAAGTCAGGTCAAAGTCTCAGTTCAGTCAGACCTTGGACCAGAGGAAGGTCCTATAACCTGAGATGTGCTCACCCCTGCACGGGAGGGGGTCAGTCAGCCTACCTGAATATCAGTATTTCCACTAGAAATACTTCACTCTTGGTCAATGCTCTCCTACAAGTACCAGCAGTAGCAGGAAAAGACCAGAAGAAATTTATTCATTCCCAGGAAAAAATTGTGTTTCCTCACCCAATTAATATTCCCTGCAGCATATCAGCAGTGTGCTGGCCAATAGCTGAATAACAATTCCCTCCATTTGCAGGACCTGAGGTGAACAGGGTAGCAAGGAGGGGAAAGTCAGTTTTGGAAAGTCCTTTTAAATATAATTGTCTGCTTGTGCGTTTGTCGGAGGAGAGAGCTGCCCCACATGGTCCATGGGCAGCGACTGACCCATAGGGATCATGTACTTTCCCGAAGCCCACTTGTCCCCAGGGCTGCAGGCAAAGAGGGGACTGAAGGCAGTTCTGGCCTTGCTTCTTGCTGTCTTCTTTCATGAGAGATCCGTGGCATCCCCACAATACCCTGTGAGAGACCCTGTAGGCATCTACTACTTGTTTCAGGCCTCCTACCTCCTGGTTGTCTGCCTCATTGCTAACCCAGCATGGGCAAGCAGACTCTGCTCACACCATCTGGGTCTACTGTCATGCCCCTGGAGAAATATCAGTGTCCCCATGTCCCCTGCCCAACATGCTGCCACGCAGAGGACAGATACAAATGTGCAGATATCAGCAACTCCAGAAGAGGTTCCCCTTGTCCATCCTAATCAGAAGACGGGTCATGCAGGGATAGAAGCAATCCTAGATGCTGGTTCATGTAACAGGTGAAAACAGTACTGCTAACACCACCTACAAAATCCCATTTCCTCGGGTACATAAGCAAGATCTCCCCAGAAGCAGGTGGAACAGCCATAGCATCTCTCACTATCAGAGGTACTTCCAGTCCAAAGACATTCAGAAGTTTGGAGAAGTCATGGACGCTCTCCTGACACCACCCACAAACAGTAGCACAAAACTCAATACAATTGCTCCAGTCCAGCAGCCACACAGGCTGCACCCCCAATGTCCTCTGGGATACCATCCATTGGGTTTAGGGTAATTTTCTACTGGACGGTACCATCCAAAGTGTTTGAACATCTCTTTGCACCAAGACCATAATGTTTGCACTTCTATGGGCATCATTCAGTGAGCACAGTTTTGTGAAGAATGCCATAAATTGCTGAAATCTTTGGGCACATTGAAGTAACAGTGAAGAACTTCAGTGTTCTCTGAAATGAAATCCTAGGTAACTGCTTTGAAAATTGTTGCAGTCTTACAAGCAGTGAAAAATGATTTTAGGAGCATTCATCAGGAAGACTAAATATGTTCAATTTCTTTAATGCCACAAAGGCCACTGCAAATGGTTGCGTGTTTTGTCATGGAATACACTTTGAAAAGATCTGACTACTGAGATGCCATTAAATTAGAACTATTCCTGTTGAAAAGTGTCTCAAATTGACCTATTTTTTAGTAAGAAGAAAAAAATGTTTTTGTTCCTTCCTGTAATTTGTCATAGCCACACAAATCTATTACATGGCTTGACACTTTTTTGAAGAGTAATTTCTGAGAGAACTCATAAGAGAAAGATGAATCTACGTTTCAAGACACAAAGAGACATCTCAATGAAATAATGTGCAGATATCATCAGCACCCACACAACTAAGTGGACGTTTTCCCTCCTTCTATACAAAGGATTCTGATTACTTTTGTGCTGTTTTCCATTCCCAGAGCCCTTGGAAGAACCCACCAGGAGACAGGAGGATTTGCTGCTACCAGCCACAAATTTTCCAGAAAGCCTGTCCTACCCTGCATGAGTCAAACTACTCCCCGATACTATGGGAGCCAACCTGTGGAGGAACAGACAAGGCAGCCTCTGGTACAAGATGCCACAGTTTTCCGAAATTACTCTCTGGCTACAGAAAATCCTGGGAAAATGAAGACTGAATCACTTACTAACAGACTAAAAATCTTCACCTTCAGTGAAGTGGTGTGGGACATCCAAGCTGACTGGTTGACACATTTCAGAGGGGAGCAATCCATCTAATCACTCCATATGCTCCTGTTCAGTATTTTTCAAGTGATCAATTACAAGAGAGACAAGCACAATCCAGCAAATAATCACCCCTCAAAACCTGGCATCAGCAGAGAGCACCCAGGCACAGCACATCAGGAACATGAGACCATAAGGCTGTTTGAAAGTGTAGCATCTCCAGTACACTTCAAAACCTGTGGCTGAAAAACCTGTAAACCGGGAAGATATGAATTCATCTGGAAACTGATGACTTTCTGACCACTTTTTGTGTAGATTCACTATCTGAAAAATATGAGGCGGGGGAGGAGTAGAGAAAATTTTTCATGTACCAGAGTCACTCTGTGCTATTATATTTTCTAAAGTATAAAGCTGGGTTTATAAAGCAGGTGTGATCTAGGCCTCACCCATTGTTTTCACACCACCATCCATGTCTTCAAGGATTTCAAGTGTTCAACGGAAACTTACCTCGGATACGACGTTTTTCAAGTCCTGAACACACTAACAGATTTACTTGCTTTCAAGTACAGGCTGATTTTGTTGTACCAAATTTAATATGTTGAGCCAGGTTACAACACCTGGTATCACAGTATCACTCACTTCGTATATCAGTGATGATGCTGTGCAGTTATACCAGGATAAGAGAGATCAAAGTCTGACTGCCCTGTGTTGAAGAGGGCAGTTTAAGAAGGTTAAAGAGTTTACCTTCCCCTTTCCCTTTCAGGTTAGCTAAATACTTGTTTCCAGTCTTCTTAGAAACAGTCCAACAAAGGTTAGCACTCTGAAATTCAGTGGAATGATCATAGAGTAATATACACCTAAAAATATTCTTTTTTTTTTCCTATGCAGTTCCTTGAAGCCCATCTCAGCAGATCCATTGAAAAATTGTCTTTGGTTTCCTAAACACAGCTAAAATACAGGAAATTCCACTAAGGTCTTCCACAGACTAACACACATTTTATGGCGCCATTATCTTTTATGTAAGGTTGTCTCAGTCTCAGACAAATGCAATAGGGAAAATAACAATTATGAATTAAAATATGAATGCAGTAAATAATTGTTTTTTTCACCTGAAGGAGGAACATAGTATTTTTCTAAGATTTCTCCGCTAACAACTACTTTTACTGTTTTCCTCCTCCAGGTCATCTTCACCTGGCTCAAGGTAAGGTGGGTCCAACACCCAAAGCAGAACTTCACCAAATGGCTCTTGCATCTTGTCTAGAAATTCTGCTGAGGTGGAAAACACATACAAGTGGGAGAAGGAAATGACTACAATTTTGCTTATAAACAGCTTAGCACAATGGGGCCTCTGATCTCAGATGAAGCCTTGAGTGCTTTGCCATGCAAATAATAAATTCATTTTCCTCATGAAGATACGTCATTTTTTAGGACACTGGGCCTTTCTCTAATCATGTGACAATTTCTCATTTCAGATTAAGATACAAACACTTTCATGGATCTATATGACTGTACAAAAGGATTGCTTTAGTTTAAACACTTCACTGGTGAGAGTCATAGAAACCTATTGATGCATGAAATTTTGCATATATTTCCAGTACTAGTCAGGTATTTGTTACATCTCTGAAAGCACATACCAGGGGTAATGAGGAGCATTCCCTTTTTGATCCTTTTATATTCTGTGGTGTGTCTTGTCTGATTTATTCACATATCAAACATCAGTCACTGTGCTACAGAGAAGCTGCTAAGCCCCAGAAACAGACTCTAATAAGCTTTTCAAGCACCCAATGTGGGAATACAGAATAGCTGTTTATATATTCTGGGAAGTTTTGCAAATATGGGTTAAACATGCAGTATCCATAAGATGCAGAGCATTTTATTTTACAACACCATGTTACAGTAATAACAGTGTGAGAATTTTTGCTTTATTTTGTATCATAGCAACTAATGAAGCCATTACTTTTTTCTGAATTCAGCTCACTAATAATTTCAGTGGAAAACTTATTCAAAACACTTCACCAGAGGCATCCCTAATGTTCTGCCAGTAAATAACATATTTCATTTATAAACCTGTTTTCCGTCCCACTTGGCTGGTCCTTTAGAAGCCTGTCAATAGACTAGGGAAATCCAATTTTCGAACTCAGCTAAATCTCATTTTCAAAAGTGACTTCAATGCTCAGAACTTGTCTTCAGTTCAGTCAAAGATATGATTGTAATTCAGATAGGCATCTCTGCGCTAGATAACTGTGCAAGGTACTGATACTGATACTCCTGCCACAGCACAGGTGCCAGCTGGGAAAACTTGCACTAAATCCTGTGTGGGTTTCTGACCCCTGCCCGGGCTGCCATGGTTATATAGCTGCCAGACAAAGATGCTGTCTTTGGTCTCACTATGCAAGCTCTACTCTGAGTTTTGCCCTTCACAGACTTCATGTCCTTATGCATGATTTTACATTGATACGTTTTACCTTATGCTTGCAATGGGCTAAAAATGATTGCATAGCTAGGATCCCATGGAAAGTCAACAAAATCTGACTGCCAGGCCCACTTTAAAAATATTCAAGATCCTTCGCACAATCATAATTTCTAACACATTTTTAAATGTACAATATAAAACTTGAGGAGCTAATAACAGTATCATTGTATAAAAGGCAGGAAGAATCCAACTAATCACTCAAAAAAGGTTAAACCAAACATACTTCTAGGACATATTGAGAATTTTTTGCCTTTTAATAGGGGTGTTAAGCAAAGAGCTGAGTTTGCTGCTGAGCTGTGCATTACTGCATTGCAAGAGCCACGGAAACAAAATGTAACCCCTTCACAACTGGTGGGATTATTGCCCCTGGGTAAAACTTACTCTAGTTCAATAAGTCCTGAATATGAGTAGGTGTTAATACTTACAGCAATTTCTAGAACAGAAAAGCACATATGTAATACAAATCCACTCCTCATTTTGTTCAACAAAACATTTAAGCATGTGTATAGTCCCCTTGAGGCTCTAGTAGGAGTGCTCCTGTGCCGACAAGTACATAACTGAATTACAACATCACAGAAATGTACCAAGCTAAAAAAAAAAAATGCAGATCTTTTGCAGGCAATATTTTGGCTTGCAGTGAAATCTTAGTGGGCAAAGACAAACCAGCAAAGTCCAGAGGGTTGGTAAACCTTAACTCATTATGCAGGTAAAAGACATTACAAATTCCTTAGAAGGGATGTTCTCATTCAGGAGCTGCAAAATTTTAAGGAAATCTAAAGCTTCATATGAGGAGAAATAACAAGTCATGAGAAAAAGAAATCGTAACCAATTGCATAATTTTATCTGGAGACGCCTGCAGTATGTTAGCAGTTCAGAAAGAGCTCGTTGCAGATACAAGACCACAAGAATGGGTAAATGCAACTCCATAGGAGCATTCTTTAAATAAATAGATCTCACAAAAAGCTACCACATGCCATTTTCTGTACTTGGCAAAGAACGTTCAGCTGATTAAGCAGTTGAAATTGATTTCTGATTTAGTTACTTGAATTTCGGATTCTCAGAACATTCACTCTTACATACAGTAAAATGACCTCACGACTGAGCATTAGGACCAAATGATATCACATCTGAAAAAAAACTGTAGTAATTTACCTTGCTAGAGACTGCCTACTGAAATGAAAAAACAGTAAATTTACTATATTGTTTGGGGAGTACTCACTGATAACACATATAGTCAGCTTCTTTTCTTCTGCTAGGTTTTCAATAACACTGTCAAGGTGCTATGTATTTCCTCATTTTTAAAAACATTTTCTTTTTCTCCCAGTCTTATTTCTAAAACCCTCTGGAAGTTAGTTGCTTCCCTAGCCTAAAAAAAATACTATAGTATTTCTTGCATTTTATTATGTGCATGCGAATGATTTATTACTGTAGGAGCACTCTTAAGTACAGGTTGATGCTTAGGATTCTCCCCAAGTTTATGAAATAACTTCATTGCAGTTCCAGAATTTTCAATATATTGCTGATTTTAAAACTTGTACTTGCACTTATCTAAGCTGTGTTTTAAACACGCAGTCATTTCTAGCACATTCTTTTATAAAGATATGCCATAAAGCAATAAGGAAAGGTCAAACTGGTGAGTGTTAAAGCTGCTACTATTATTTTAAGAAATGTCATGCTAGGAACAAATGAAGTTATTACATGTTAACCGTTGTACAAAACAGGCATCTTTCAGAAAATCTCTTTCCCTCTGATCAAAGAAAATTTGCAATTCCAAAACAAGGGAAGAGAAACCTCCTCATGAGCTTAGTGATTAAAAAACCTCATCTGCTTTGATCTTTACAGGAGGAAGGTGTTACAAGAAAGTACATTCCCCTCTATTCTGTTCAACAGCCCAAGCCTTAGCAGAAGCTGTTTTATTTTCTTTGGAACCATCTCAAGATGCTGAAAATCTCTTTTTATGGAGGAAACTTCATCACAGTCTCTCACGAATATGTCAACATGCGGTACCATGAGGAGCTAAAAGGAAACAAGAGAAGGCCTTACACAAAAGCAGCTGAATGTTTGACAAGTATTGTGTTGATGCTGCTGCTCGTTGTGGTATTGAACCAGGAAAAGCTGGACTTTTCTAATCCTCAGTGTCCTACTCTGTCAAATCTAAGTGTCAGCTCTTCACAAAGAACATAAGACCCTACTCAAGGCCTTATGGCTTTGCTGAAGACTTTGAACATGAAAAACCTGGCTGATGCACACTGTTCTTAGATTACTGAAACTTTGGGGTCACAGTCTGCTGTTAATGAGTGGTACTTGCTTTGATTTTTATGATCAGAGGAGAGAGATTCATTTATACTCTTCTGATTGCCTTAGAAAGACCATCAAAAGTGCCAAGAGAATTAGGTCAGACTTCTTTTAGAAAACTCAGTGTCCATTATAAGAATGACAAGAGACAGAATACTCTCCAGTGAACCCTATTTAATGTAAATTGAGAGGAACTGCATGTTGAAATGATATACAGCCTTGTGTCTGAACTCTACAGCATCAACTGTATAAAACAAACAGCTTCTCAATGTGCTCATCTTTGGTGTGCCTCATTGATGGCAATGGGAGTTCAACACAAGGACAATTTAGATGCCATCCAGAAGACAGGATGCAAACTAACAGCTTTTTCAATTGACAGTTTTCTACAAAGCCTTGTAAGAGAGTCAATGTTACCTTCAATAAACTTGTTTTAGTGTCAAAAGCAATAAAACTTGCCCGGGTTTCAGTTGTGAACATGTCCAGTTCTCCACTTCTACCAAACTGACCCATGAAGGCTCTCTACAGATCCCTACAAGCCCTGAAACCCTACAGTAGTCTTCATACAGCAAAGTCCTGTGAACAGAGAACTGCTTTGAATATCCAGTTATTTTTGTAGTCACACTGAGTACAGGTAACAAGGGTTTGGCAGTAGGAAGGCTGCAGGGGTAGCCTCTTCTCACAGAGAGGCTCCCTGTGCTGAACGTTCTGCGTAGGATTCAGAAGCACCAAGGTCAATGCTTCAAACACCAAGGTCAGAGAAGAAGGAGAGGGAGGAGGAGCTCCAGGCGCTGGAGCTGGTATTTCCCTACAGCCTGTGGAAAGGACCACACTGGAGCAGATATCCACACTGCAGCCCATTGAGGACCCCAGGCCAGAGCAGGTGGATATTCCCTAAAGCAACGGCAGCTGTGGAGAGCCCATGTTGGAGCAGGTGCTCCTGACAGGAACTGCAGCCTAGCTCCAAATTAAATTCATCTTCCACAAGTTGAGTCTGTTTGCCGATGTCAGTAACTGGTGAATGACCCCCCATCTTTATCTCAGCCCACGAGCCTTTTCATCCTATTTTCTCCCCACAGCCAGCTGAGGAGGGGGAGTGAGAGAGCAACCGGGTGGAAGTCTGGCAGCCAGCCAAAGTCAACCCACCACAATACTACTTCAGTAATTCAGGCATTTGATTTGTGAGGGCACCATGCTCCCCAAATATACCAAGAACACCATGTAGATATTAGTATTTGGGATTCTTGGATGTTTTCTTTATTAAGAGAGACTGAAAGAGAAGCCAGAATGTGTCAGGTAGAGTAACGGGACTGTGTCTTGGAAGAAAGTGATTAAAAGATTTGTAATTTTTATGCTTTTTCCAGAGGATAATTATTCTGTTTCATTGAATAGTCAATCTGGTTGTTTTCCACAATTATTTATGTGTTAATGTTTCAGAATGATGTAAAGAAAATGGGAGTTGAGACCTAGTTTTCTTTTTCTGATAACCACCAATTTGTTTTAGCTTCTGGGAAGGCTGCAAACATACCATGTAGTGCCAAATACCTTTGAATCTGACAGCTACTTCCCAATAATTTCTTTAGTTCATCTTTAAAAGGTTCGGAAGTCACCTAGCAGTTCTTTCACTGAGCTGACTTGCTGTGACCTGAAAGACCTGAATTACATTAAACTGAGAAAAGCATCTATTTACAAAGTAAATGTGTTTTCACCCATGCAAAGGGGACAGGAATTAGAATGTAGTGTCCAATGGGAATCATGAAAAGTCAGCATAAAATCTAATGAAACAAGATGGAGGTAAAGAAGGCACAGTTAATTTATTCTTTTAAGGTTTTCTGTATGCAGAAGGAGACAGGAATAATTGGCATGGAAAGCTCAAAACATCACTTAAAATTTATTTTGAAAGTGTATTGTATCTGAGGCAAAAAACTAAGAAACACTTTCATTGAACTTGTAAGCTGCCAAGTCCAACTCTCCTTTGCAACATCATCCAAGAAATCTGGCTCTAGGCGCACAAGGACAAAAAGCCTTTATAAACTTCTCCTACCTAAAAATTGTAATGTCAGCTTCTCCCTCAAATTTAATTCAAACAATTATGGAAACCATGAGCTGAGAATTATCATTTATGAAATATGTGTAGACTAGCATAACAAAATGCTTTGTGTTTCCCATTAATAGTATGACACACACTGCCACATGCCCGGTCTTCCCTCAAAATTTAAATGAGACCAGACACTCAGATAATTTCAAACCACACCTCATGAGCCTAGTCCTATCTTCAGTTACTGAAGAACCAGGCAAAGAAGTCAGCAGGGAGGAAGACAAGGAGGCCATGCAAAGCTTGTCCCGGAGCACCGACAAGCTGCAAAACTCAGGTCCTGGCCAAGGCAAAGATGTCTTGCCAAAAAGTCAGTAAAGTCAATAAGTATCACAAGGAGTTGGAGCATTTCTGTCTTAGAGAAAAGATGCTTTGGAGCTTGGGGGAGGGGAAGGCAGTTGGTTTGGGTTGTTTTCTTCTTTATGAACTCTCTTCATCCTGCTCCCCTGTCCTTTCTTCTCATCTGTGAAATTTGTGTAGCCTATTTCAGAGTGCTGCTGCTGTGGGCAAAGGTGGAGGCCTGGAAGGAGAATACTTCAGTTTGCTTCTGCTGGGATATTTATTTTCACAAGATGGTAGTCTAATGGTGGACTGTGAAATACTGCTGAGTAAAATTTTGTAATTGTTAATTAGCTATTGTTAGGAAGACTGGAGTCTGTTATCCAGACAATTTTTTTTAATTTTTTTTTTTTTTTTTTTTTTTTTTTTTAGAAAAAGCTAAGTGAAAAATTCATAGGATTTTATATCTTTGCAATACTTACATTAGTAGGGAGACATTTTCAGCTTCAGACTGGACATATTTTAAAGATAAAGTGGCCATTTTGACATTTAAAAAACAATACAAAAGATTAATCTGAAAAGCCAGAAGCCTAGACTTAGAGCAGAACACTGATTTCCTTCAACTCACAGCTAAGACCTCCAATTTTCTTATGTTGGTGAAATTGTCATGAACAATATTTGCATTGTTTTACTCTACTATATTTCAGCCTGAAATAACTCCAGCTTTTTATTAACTGCAAGACTGAGTCCTATTCATCAGTTAGGCAGGTGTATTGCCTGATAATGCAATAAGCTTTCCTGGATGTATGAGTTGTTTTATTTCTTTTATACTAGTAATCAGTTCCAAGAGCATAATAAAAACAAAAGGTTTATTTCTTTCTTACTGGTAGCAGAGTTGTAAATTATCATCCATCAACAATAACTGTTGCCATTTAATAAAAAAAATAAACCTTTCCTTAATCTCACATGGAACACAATAGATAAGAATAAAAAATATTAAAGTTGGTGCCAATATGAAAGATTGCTGCAACTGAGGATGTGCAGTGAAGTTATTTATGTAGATAACAGTTTGGCAACAAAAAGGAACTAATTCAGTTGTAACAAAATAGATAATCCAAACTTTTCTGAAATATAAATAGCTATAAATAGTAATAATCCTAACTCATTCTCCAAGTATTTCAAAGACAAAAAATTAGTCAGAAACACAAATTAAATTTAAAAAAAAAAATCCAACAAAATCAAGGCTGAATGTTCTTCATACTTCACCTGCAAAATAGCTATAAGCTGTTCACCCAGGAAACCCTGAGGATCTCCAAAGAAGTGCTCCTCTTCCAGTCCTGTCCTGCTTAGCTCAGACCATCAGGCTGTTGCCAGAGTTCGTTCTTTCTGGATTTTTTTCAACCTACTGCTGAGCTCAATGTCAACTTTAAACAACCAACTGGAGATTGCTACTTCATAAAGTCTGCAAATCGTGCGACCACACCCAGATATGCACCATATTTTTAAAATCACATACCAGATGAAAAGTTACTGTCTTGAGTAGCTGAAAAAATTCAACAAAAGTCTGAAAAGCCAGGCTTTCAAACACAGTCAGCAAGAACTATCAGAAATGAACCTCTCTGCAAGACATGGTTTGTATTTAGATGGAGTGATCAAGCACTTACTCAGAAAAACATGCACGCAGTCTCTAGGAATAGCCAGGACAACCAAAATGAAATGTCTTAACCAAAATCACGGTTTCACCTCTCATTCCAGTCAGGTCACCCCTTTCAGGGTTCTGTCCTGGCATAGACCACCCCTGAGTTTCTCCACAACTAAAGGACCTTTGTGCATTGCTTAACCACTTTCAAACTTTAACATCTCAAAGTGACACGAGTGCCGTATTTGTTTGTAATATATCAGGATTCTATGAATATTTCACATTTTCTCATCACATTTCTTTTTTGTGAAACAAGACAACGTGCACAGTGTGTACAACTGCCCCAAAGCGCTCCTTACACCAGCAGCAGAAAAGCCCTTTCCCAGCTACCCACCCCCTGCCTCACACTCAGAGCTGCCACAGTCCCTGCAGCTGTGACCCTGCAGGAAAGGGTGATCGGGAGCTCAATAAACCAACAATAACAACATGTATGAGCAGGAGATCATGTTCCCAGGAAAACCGATCTGTGGGTGGACCGATTGTCTTCCCACCTGTTATACTGGGAAGGTGATTATTCATCCTCTCTCTTTCAAGCTACGTAAAAATACTCTTTTCCATTTGCACAATGGCCAGCTGGAAGCTGGATCATCAATTCTGTCCTTCAGGAGAGAGGGAGCCACTTCTCCACTTGCAGAATGGCAGTGAGGGGAGCACAACCCCACGGGAAGCTCCTTCACCCTAGGTTGGCAAGGGTATGGAGGAAGCAGAGCACAGGACCAGACAATGCTGAGGAGCAGTCACTGGATGAATGCTGCCTGTCCCAGAAACCTCATCCAGGCGTGCAGCTGCAAGCTTGAGGTTGAGAGGACAGTGCCCACAGCTTCCTATAAATCCTGAAATTCAATACTGGCTTCTCTAAATATAGAAAAAAGTTAACTACAGGAAAGATGCATTATGACCCAGCAATAAAATTCATTGGGATGCTTTTTTTTTTTTTTCTTAAGGTTTAAAAATGGAAAATATCTTTCCATTATCTCTTTTCTTGATATATAAGCTTTATAAATCACTGGCACTCCATTAGTCTACACTGGGAAACCAATTTGTATGAGCAAATAATAATGTGATTTCATTACTTTTTATTTCCTCACAGAGCTGACCAACTTGAGGCCAAGGAAGATGCAGATGAGGGACTCCACAGAGTAGAGGATAAAGACACATGAGCCAGAGAGGATGCCAGTGAGGATACATGGGACAGTCAACTGCAGTGTAGCATGGTCACAGGCGGCAGCAGATTAATATCCACTCCTTCTCAGTCACCAACCAGAATGGACCATTAGAACAAGCCATCTGTCAGAAAGGGTTGCACGAGAAAATGTTGATAGAAGAGATAAATATTTATTTCCTACACCTAGTCGCTTGATACGGATTAGGGTTAAATTTGGGGAAGTTAGATCTCACTTCACTGGCAAAAGTTCTCTTACACTGGCAAAAGTACTGTTACTAACACAGCTGCCTTTTCCATCTCATTCTGCAATAAATTTTTTCTCTCATTCCTCCCCTCTTTCACATTCTCCTTCCCTACTCCCAGTCCCTGGCAGCCCAGGTAGGCAGCAGCTCTGTCCCTTTGGCCTTTAGGGTTCATCCTAAAATGGAAGTTCTGCTGGAGGCCGGTTCTTGAGAATGCATCAGAGCCTGGGAAAAGCCTAGGGTCCCATATGAGCACCTCCAAATTCTTTGACGTGGATGTTCAAAGAAAAATTTGTAGGAGAAAAAAAATCCTTACTGAGAACATGTTTTAAGGATCAAGTGTATCATTTGGCCTCTGCAAAGAGAAAAGGCTCCAAACTACTTTCCTAATGGGACTTTACAGAAATTGTATAATGTACAAAGGCATCAACTGGTACTAAGAGGAGGGAAAGTTAATTGCAAACATTTACTAGAACAATGAGTTCAGCAAGACACCCAATGTAACATTATAGGCTTTAGTATTTGGGCATGAGAAGTCATACTTCATGAACTCACTCATTACATACCCTAAGAAAATCATGACTTTCTTACTGAAGATGGAGAAAGGAAATTTGTTAAATAGTCTCTGAAAATGATGCTATATGCTTCAAAGATTAGCGACATAAAACTTCCTTCATATTAACTGTAGCAATTCTTCTGTGCTATAATAGCTTAACAAATATACTTTGGATTTTTACAATAAAGAGAAAGTGATAAGGCAATTAGTTACTACCCACAAAAAGCTTTGAAACTATTTATTCAACATACCATCAAAATTACACATTAGATTAGCAGGTTGTAAATGATAATCTAGCGCAAACCTCAAATGATGGCTTTTGCATCCCAGAGTGATAACATTATTCCCAGCTAGAAGGAAATAAAAATACAAATTATTTTTTCATTGTGACCATGAAAACTTTCCAGTTACAATTCACATGCGGTTCAGTATTTTATGCACCAGTGAAGGAAGCAAGCAACATTTAAATGACAGAGTTATCAGTCTTTTTTGTATATTGCAGCTGTTTGGAAAGCCACAGGGCAAAGGCATTTATATATGAGATAAGCTCAGTGTGTAGAACAAATTAATGCTGGATTGTGAATTAAATGGCATGTCTTCGGACAGCTAATTAGCTTTGTGCTGCTCAATTAAGCTTTGAAAGGACATGTTGTGTTTCTTGATGGAAGAGAAAACATTTCCAGGCTGCTTCACATCCTAAGTGCTTTCTGTTTCTTTCACTGAGAAGTCCAAGAAAAAGAAAAATCCGGCAGCCTTACTGAAAGGTATCAAAGTCTAAACTACAAAGTATGCAACAAAGTTATTTTCAATAGTCCCCAAAATCTTTGATTTTGTGTCAAATGGCTTAAAAATATAAGCTAGTTTGGGATAGGAAGGAACTATAAATCCATGTCTTCAATGCCTTTTAAACTAGAAAAGTAGCAGGACCTCTCCAAGGAGAGGATAGAAAAGCTGTATAATAGCTTTCAATGATTTGTTAATATTGCATCTTTCTTCAGTTAATCCAAAATTTTCCACCTCTTTTCTTCCCAGCTAGTATCCTAAGCATGTGTATCGAGCAACAAACACTCAAATGTCATTTGGGTTCCTCACTTAAGAGTATGAAACAAGCATTAAAGTTTCAAGTCTTGATTCACTAAGAATTATGTTTCTCTTCTTGTTATCCAAATCCTTTGAGATTTAAACAGTAAGTGAAAACCTTCCAAGATTATGTTTCTCACAAGAACTTCAGTACTCCCATATTTTTTCTCTGCTGGTAGTAACTAGACAGCTGACTTCTAACTTCTCTTTTTCTGCTTGCCAACCTTAGAGTAGAAAAGACTGGTTAAACTGGCATGGAGAGGGTATAAAACTAAATGAGAGTCCTGGAAAGGAGTAATGGTTTTCAAATCTAACCCAATAGTAATTCAGGCCGCATTTAGCTCTAGCAGTGGGATGTCTTGTAGGATGAGAGATCAAATTCTCTTCCTAGTTAAATTTTCACTGCTCTGCACATTAATCTACCGTTGAGCTGCAAACTGCGCATGCAGAGTATTTATTCAATGTGAGCCAATAACCACCACAAAGGAGAAACCTGTGACCAAATGCTGCCTTTTGGCATCATGGACTTCATGGATCAGCAGTCTCTTATCAGATTTCTGTACTTGGGGGATTTTCTTCAGCTTGAATCTTAAAGTCAAGAGCATTTAATAAGTATTGTGGATTGTGAAAAAAAACAGACATCAGGCATTTCTGTCATAGATCACTGAAGATCACACTAAAAGTAGGGTAGAAAATCTGAGAAAATTCTGAAGCTATGAAATGTTTTTTCATCTTCAGTCACCGGTTTTACTTACTGTACTTTTCCAAGCAAATTCTGAAGGCAGATGTGGAAACCCAGCCCAAGGAAGGGCTGTCATCTACTAACCTGCAAGTGTAAGTACACACTGCATATATAGCAACATGACTACATACTTATGTATGCATGCATGTGTATTATACATAGCATTAAAGTGGGCCAGTATAATCCTGCATGCTATTCTGGCACTCCAGAGAGATTCCCTTGTCAGAAACAGATAGAATAGCTGCATATCAAGACTATTTTTCTGTAATTATACTTTTAAAGATTTGCACTTCCAAAGCCCCAATTTAGTGTTGTACACCTACAGTGGTATACAAGTATATAAATATATGTATTCTAGATATAAAAATACATCACGTACACTCATCTGTTAGACCATGTCAGAGAACTCCTTTTAAATAAGTGCAGGTTTTTTACTTTATTTTCTTGCTTGAATCTGTTTTGTTTGAAGAAAACACCTAGTGTTCCTGCTCTTGCAACTCCTGTTCAAGGAGGAAAGAAAAATTCCTCAGGGTTAAGTAGGAAAGTCTTTGAAATCAGAGGTTATCCACAGGTAGCAATACCAAGAAAGCAGTAGGGTTTATGAGCTCACGTGAAAACTCATCCAGAAACCATCAGGAAACAGTAACGCTACCTTAACAACTATTTTCAAAGTGATGTTTGGAATTTGTTGGATGGCTGTTTACAGTCAACCTTTAAAATTTAAGCTATGCACGCCATCAGGGTCTTCACTGTGGCTTTCCTCAAACTTCAATATGAATTAGCTCTTGATGCTTCCCAACTAGCCTTGGAAGAGGAAAACAAAATGGCAGCAGGTGCAGCTGGCAGGCACAAGTCCCCGCACTGACAGACAACTGCAGTGTCACAAACAGAGCAAAGAAGCCTGTTGTCCACGTAGAGAAATGAGTCTGAGTACATTATTGCCTGGCATTGAGAGCAGTTCTCCCATAAATACATGAAGATTTCCCCCCAAACTGTATTTTCATTAAGAAACCTAATAGGACGTATTTATCAGATGTCAGTAGCAAAACCAACCATTTCATTATTTAAATATCAGAAAGAGGAAAAAAAAATTGTAGTTACCTCTCTTCTGTGAGCCACACCTCTGTGACAACCAAAGGGCTGAGATTCTCAAAGCTGGACAGAGGATTTAGATTTGCAATTGCAACTACTTGCACAATGGTTAAAATGTTCAAATTGCACAAACGGCCTTGAAAATTTTAACAGTTACTGCTACTAAGCAAATATTTTCAATTCTGTGGTTACTCTCATATTACATGTCTCTCTCTCTCTCTCTCCCCCCCCCTCTTTTTTTTTTTAAGGCACTGTTAGTTTTATTCCTGCCTGGATTCTCTCTCAACTTTCACACCACCACATTTAATTAAGCAAACTCTGAAAACTCTGAACACACTTCAGATATGTCAAGCATCATAAGCCTGTATATAACACAGAAGTGCTTCATATAGAAAGCTGTCAGAATTGAGAAACAGCATTTGTCTGAGCTGTATTTAGCATTCTCAGAGTGAATCTGACGTTGTGTCAAGAGTGAAGAATCAGTGAGAGCCGACCATGAAAGGAAGAGAGCTTGCTTTGTTCTGAGTCCAAGAAAACATTCAGCATCACTGCTTCCTAAATTGTATATGAATCCTGCCCCACTTTGTTATTCAAAGCCCTTAATATGATGGGTTTAAAGCAGGAATACATCAAAATGCACCAGCAATAGATCTGCAACCATTAAATATTATGCTATATTACCCCTGCAAATTCTGTAGTGCCAGTTCTCAAACTAATGCTATGAAGCCAGCACGGAGGGGAACAGTAGCTCCTTGAGCACTGATTTCTAAGACTTTGCATAAGCTAAGGTCACATGGAAGAAAACCAACACACACAAAAAGGAAAAGCAAGGGGAAGAATTAAACAGAAAACTCACAATAACTGAAACCCAACTGTGGAGGACCTCGGCTGAACCGAGGGGCCTGGGGAGGATATTGACCTTGACAAGATTGCAGTGTTCCCGTGAGAGAGCAAGAAAGGATGAGAAGCATGCCTGGGAAACTAAGCTTAAGGAACGTGTTGACCGTTTGCAGTTGTGATAAGGAACCTGAAAAAAGTCACCCAATGAAGGGTGAGGAAAACAACTTCTGACAACTTTCTGACCAATGAGGGACAGACATATGTACAAGGTAACAAGTATAATGGGTATAAATTTGCTGGCTTGTAGTAATAAAAAACCTTCTTTGCTTGTACTATAAGAATGCGTACCTGTCGTTTGCCTGTCTCGACCACGACAATTGGAAGGGTCAATGCATTCCTTAAGCTTAGTTTCCCAGGCATGCTTCTCATCCTTTCTTGTTCTCTCATGGGAACACTGCAATCTTGTCAAGGTCAATATCGTCCCCAGGCCCCTCGGTCCAGCCGAGGTCCCCCACACCCAACAATATATTTTGGAAGAAACAAGAAACAACATTTTTCAGTAATGTAAGAAATGCTTCTTTCACAGTTATTTATCAGCCCCCAAACACACGGCCTGTATGTTTTGGTGCTGGCTACAGGGCACCTCTGGGCACTGGACACTTTTCCTGTGCCCGTACTGCGTGCTGCAGCATAGCCTCAGCGATTCCTGCGATTGTGCCTGCACCAGCCTGGGCTGATGAGCAAAACTGCTGCTTTCCTTAGCTGCCTCCCCCATACTCCTTCCCAGCAAGGTCCCTTTCGAGCTCGGAAACCTCTCTCTGTGGGAAATGCAGGTCTGCGGGTAAGTTGTGATAGACATTTCAACCTTAGTAGCCTGTGCGCAAAGATTAATGTCAGCAGAAACCTAGATAAAAGCTTGACTGTGTCGAATGCCAGAAATGTTCCTTATTTCCTCTTTCATTATGAAAAATGATTTTATCTTCACTTTTCAGAAATACAGTGTGATTGCTCTTTCAATTAACTTGGTGTTCTGTTTTCCATTAGTGCAGTACAGAATAACTGTAACCCATTGTACCATCCCAGGCTTTTTTTCAAAGACACTGATTTACAGCAGAAAAGGGATTTTGTGTTTCTTGCCAGTTATAAAATTGCTAAGGTAAAGCTGGGAAGCAGACACGTTAGCATTCATTTAATCTTCAGCTCCTTCTCTTTCCCCAAGAAGGCTGTAGCAGGCAGTTCAACATAAAAGAAAGTTATTAAAAATTCCACACCCTTGAAGCAATCTTCATAAAACTGATAATAAATTCAATTTTCAAGTTGCTTAATACAGCCTTCTCTTGACTAACACAGTTATCCTAACTTAAGGACCTTTTAAACTAATGACCTAGAAGGAATAGGGAATATTTCATTTGAATCTGTGCAAAATCTGGAGAACTGCTCTGTACTCCGATTTTCTGCATCTCTTAGTACCATTAGTAGTCCCTGAGCATCCCTCTCTGCCATGGAAACTTACAGGAAAGAACAGGGTGATTCATAATGCAACACAAGTGATTAAGTACATTTGAACTCAGAAATATTAATAAGTTGCTGGTCATATATTTAAAGCAAAGTCATGCATAAGTAATGCCTTACAAGTCCCATTCAAATATTACAATAAGTAAAACGATGAAAGTTTACTGAACTAAACCACCTAGGACCAGGACATATAACAAATGAACTTCAGACTTTGTTTTTGAATTGGAGTTATGATCATTTACATCTTATAGCTCTTTTTCAAATACAACACTTGATTACTTTTTTTAAGAGTTTACAGAAAATAGTGGCATGAACTTACATTAAAAACTAGATTCCCAGATTTGTCCAGCTTAATGAATATCATTTACACCACTGAGAAGACAGTTTCTAAAAAGCTTGCTTTCCTACATAAGAAAACACATGTGAATCAGTCTGCAGTAAGTCTAAAAATCAAATGGAATCTAAACATTTGTCATCGTCAGACCTATTTGAAGATAGTGGCCTAGATTTCTAGAAAGCTTTGTGAAAAACAGCCATGCAGAGGTACAGAGAGATCAGTCGTGTGCAGTCCCAGGTGATGACACTGGCCTTGCTGTCGCCTGCAGCGCCCTCCCATTCCAGGCTAACTCGCACCTGCAGCAAACAGGGGTTCAGCCTCTGAGCTAAACCAGCATCTCCATTGGCTGCTGGAATATTTACCCAGTCTTTACTGGCCCACACAGTCCACAAAAATTATTCACTCAGACAAGACCTTCCCGTAGCAGACAGCCATGAGCACTGGAGATGACGCTCGGGCAAGCATAAGTGACAGCCAAAGCTCCCAACCTGCATCTTAACAGAAAAGTTTCAAATCACCCAGTTTTGCCTAGTATTCAGATTCCACTGTACTACTTGCTGACAGAGTTAAAACACCTGCACCTGACAGGGGGATGGCCTGCTTTGTGAAGAAGCATGGGCAGTTTAAAACAAACATGAGAAAAGGTAATATTTTGCAGCAGTGTTTCCACAGTCCTCATCAAAGCCTCTCAGCCTCTCACAGGGATGAACCCTTCTTCTACACACCACGACTATTCCTTTTGAACTTCTACTGGGGTTTTAGATCTGATTTGAGAACAAGCTTGTGTATTGATCAGCAAGAGAAAGGAAGAAATCCAGCTTTGAAACTGTTCTATTGAAGATATTCTCTTCCAACTTCATGTAAATATCCAATGAATTTGGGAAATATTTGCAAGTTCAAGTAGCTGCATACAATCTTAACACATATAGAAGTTTCTGATCTGAAGTTTCTACTGGGTGTTGCAGAGATTTGGATGAGCGAGTATCCACTTGGACTCACATGCTAACTCCAAGAGCTACTTTTTTAAGCAAATTAGCAGATCAAAATTAATTTGTATTTCAACAACTGCAGAAATTACTTTCTTTCAAATACTCACTTTTATAAATTGCAGTTGCAACTTCATTATCTGATTAAGTACAGTGCATGTTGTCAAATTCAGGAAGTGACGCATTTATACATTAACTGAGCATATATTTATGAACAGCTTTCATAACTCTTCAAATTTTAATGTATACTATAGGGACATAGTATATGTCTGATATATATATGGATAACTTTAGCTCTAGAAATTTCTGAAGATGCTTTGATTAGTTGGGCTTAAGAGCAATGTATGTTACAACCAAGCCTTCCTCCCACCTGGGAAAAAAGATCAAGCAGCTCACATAGACACAGTAAGACCACTTCAGAGCATGGTCTAAATAGAGACAAACAAATGAGAGGCAAAAGCCTTAAGCCCACTTGACAGAGAATTTAATCTCCGAGCAAGGTCCAGGAGGGAAGTCTCCCCCAGAGCAGGGACCTGAGCCAGCTCCTTATCAAGACCCATCCAAGGCCTTGGTAGTAAAACTGTCCTTACTCAAAGTGCCCCTCGGTGTCATGCAGAGTGCCGCTTTCGAGAAGTGTTTACTGTTGACCTCTGCCTGCTCCCTTTAAAGTCAATGGCAAAGCTCCTACTGATGGCAGTATGAGCACAGGCAAGCCAACGGGAAGAGGCTTTTAAGATCTTCCCCCTAATATGCACAGTGAGAAAGCAATTTTACTTGCACCGTTGGTTTGAACAAAGCATTATCATGCTTTGAGCACACCTATTTTCTAGTGAGCTACAGTGGTTGTTAGAGCATAAGCACAATCTGCCATGACATAATAAAGTCAACACATTACAGTTTAATTGGATAGAGTCATTTCCACAGTAATAACAAGGATTAAGACACAGAACACAACAACTCATTTTCTTAAATCTATAACCAGCTGGTTTCACTGCAGGAGTAAAGAGTACATGCCTTACTCACCTCTTATTAGTCTACACGTTTTGCCAGGTAATTTAAGAAATGTTTACCAAAAAATCCACCGTTTTCAAAGATTGAGGCATTCAGCAATGCAGCTGCTTACAGGGGAGTCAATCTGCACAGGAGTGCAGGAGGGGCTCCTCCAACTTTTACAAAGCTGTGATATTCCTGGATACAGAAAGCAACAACCCAAAAGGCAAATGAACTCCTTTGCCAGAAGAAAAGCCCCAGTGATACAGCTGTTCCCTGAAAGCCTTTGCTCTCATGTACAACCCTCAGCTGAATGCTCCTAGAAAACTTTTGGACAATTACTTTGAGGCGTAGGACCACAACCCATGTTTTCTGCAGGACATGCCTGTCTAGCCACACACAAAGATAAATCTGCTTGGAGGCTATTTTCCCCACCCTGAGTCTCACTCACCGAGCAATGCCGTGGCAGCTGCGCACGCACCGATCACACATCATATTGACATGTCCCAGGTGCACACAGGGTTGGCACCAGTTTATAGTTCACACATTGCACCCAGGCAGTTGAGAGGCATAACTCAAAACACAGAGACAAGGGGTTTCTAAGGCTTCTGAAGGCAAAGCTCCACTCACTGTGAGTTTCTGAAAGTTTCATATGGCCTCATTCCTAAAAGCATGTAATCATAAACTCTTGGAAGGTAGTGAGTGGTTTCTGACTGTCACCATGCATTTAAAAAGCTTGGACTGAATCCCTCATTTCTCTCTAATTTTTGCTAACCTTCCAGTTCCCGCAGTTTCAAAGGGAAGAGGAGGGAAGACTGAATTTTGCTGTTTCACAGCACGTCTGAGGCTGAGATGTGCTGTGGGGATCGGGCAGGCAACAGCCTCCTCCAGCAGCACTGGCGGGTGCTACATGGGTGCCCCTGTACAGCTGCCTCTACCTTATTCTTTGCAGCAAGGAAAAATGGGAAAACATGGCTAAATGGATAAGCCAAGCTAACGACTTGTTGTTGGGCCAAACTGTCATTCTCTGAGTGGCTTTTTGTATTGTTTGAGATTCTTGTGTCACTGAGCTGACTGGCATGAGGTGGCATCAGATACGCAGTGTCACCAACACATACAGTGACTAACAGATGACAGACACGGGCTGGTGAGAGCCAAGCCGCCCCCCAGCATGTCTGTGAGCAGCTACCAAGCAGAAAGCAGTAATAACACAGTGCTTATTTTCCCAAATACAGCTTAATTCAGTAAGCTGACAGAGACAAGGATTGTACAATGACGTTTTGAGAGATGCTATTACAGAAGGAGAACAATAAATGTAACCATAAAAGATTAATTATTTCCTGCAAGCTATTTGCCAAATTAAATCACAGTATTTAATGTATTTGCTGGTTACATTTTATTCTAAATGAAACTTTATAACCTTTTAACCACATCTTACTAGTTCACCCTTGCCGGCTTGATTAACACTAATCAGATGAAACATTTGACTGGATAAATACACTAATGTTTTCTCTTCAATTGTAAACATGCATTGTTGTTGTCACTTTGCCGGAGTCAAACATACAACTTTGAAACCTGGAACTGCTGTCAAACACCATCTTGCCAACAAACTAAATGTTAGGGATTATTTTAGAAAATAAATTCTAAAGTTATGCAACCCTTGACAAACCTGATTCATTGCCAAATCTAATGAGTGTTTCTGTAAGTTCTTTGGCGTAATTCATCTGAATCTCATAATTATGTTTCTTCCCCTCCCAATGTTTGTGGAAGGCCTTAATTTCCAGCAATAGTAAATACTGCTCCACAGTACAGGCAGTGCAAAACAGATAATCAAATGGAAGAATATCTACATTCAGAGACTGCCTCTCTGGTCATCTGCTGCATGGGTCAGACTAATCCCCAAATCTGTTTTCTCCGAGAAGCTCTATATTAGAACTGTCTAGAAAACAAAATTGAGATAAACACCCAAAAAAGTCAGTTCTGTGATATTTCAGCATTCCCAGAAAGAAAATTACATTTCTCAAAGAAAGAAAATATCTTCCCAAGCAAGTATCTTTCCAACTACAATACATTCCTGAGAGCGCCCTGTGCAGCCTGCGCCAGGTCCGGGCGCTCGCCAGGTCCTGGCTCAGAGCAGCAGCCTGGTGTGTCTACTGGCGTGACACCGGCTGGGTTTCCAACAAAGCCCGTGCTGCATTGAAAGATGAATCCAGTTCAATACCTTTCCATGAAAAGTTTCGTTTATGACAAATTGGTATATTCTGACAAAGAAACAAATTGGTATATTCTGACATAAAATTTCTGAATAGCTTCACTTGGTGTGATTTTGCTACACAAATAGATCTTGACAGTGTTTATTGCCATCCACCAGGACTCCATTAGAAGAAAGGAAATTCAGCATAAGCTGCTTCTTGTAAAAGGCTGCCATCATTTAAAGTTTCATCTTCACACATAATTATATTTCTTTGCTCCTGTTTCTCTTCAAGAAGTATTTTACACATTATTTTATTGTATTATATGTCCCTGAGTAATCTGTTCAGTCAATTTTTGGGGGTAGCAACTCATTGTATAGACTGAGCTAAATATAGGCTTTTAGTCTGTTTAATGCTATCTACTTAGAAACAAATACATTTAAAAACTTTTTTTTTTTGAGTAAATGTAGTTATAAGCAATACTCAAGATACTTTTATCCATATACGTTATTTCCATAAACAGATTTGAACCATAATCTCCTACCTTCACTAAAACAATTGCTTCTAAATACATATTACTATGTAAAAGAAAGAAAACCCTACAAGCCGGCAGCTCACATTGTATTGTTTGGATATATGGCATAAGATTGTCCCTGCAAAAAATTGTCCTTTAAAAGCCCTATCAGGTCCCACGAAGCAAAGGCGTTCCTCCCCGTTACACTAGGGTCCCTCAGCATCACCACCAACCAGCAGCCGCCCATTCCCAGGAGCACCCACTTCCCCCCGTGAGGCTGGGTGCAAGCCTGGCACCCATGCCCATGGTGACAGGGCAAAGCCTCAGCCAAGGACAGGGTGAATGAGCGCTGAAAAAGAGGGGGAAGGCAGCTCCACATCTCCCGTTACTGCCCATTCCTCCTCTGACTGTTCCTTCCCCAGCACCCTCCTCTCGCCCCATCCAGATTTTAGCCCACATTGGAGGTGGTTTTCAAATTCAGGGAAAGAATGGCACTGAGACACTGTATGGAGCTTTTTCTGTTATTTGGGATTTGGAAACAGCTGTTGCATAGACAGCAGGTCAGTATATTAAAACATGACTGAGACGTGATATTGGCTATGCAAACTAGGGGAACTTAAGGCCTAATTTTAAAATTGAGAACGGCTTTCTAACGTGTCTAGCACTGACAGCTCCACAGCAAATTAGGACACTTTAATTTTTTTTCCTGCTTTAACATGTAACACAAGAACTGAAACATGCTTATTATATTATCAAGCATGTGCTTCTCTGTCCACTTGTTGCATATGGAAATTCATGGAATAATGCCTTTACAGTGACAACAAATATTGCAGTCTGGTCATTGCCCATAGAGATTTCAGATTTTCAACATTTACATTCAATGCCTAAAGTCCTGTGGGAGGTATCCGGAACAAAGTGTTGCGGTAGCTTTTACTGAGTTACAAGGTACTTCTGTAAAACCCTCCTTGGTCTCTGACAGAGTTTGATGTTCTTGGGTGAAGGTACAGTGAGAAATGGGGGAACCTATTCCTCCAATTTCTCACTCCAAAGAACTTCCTCGGTCACCAGGACCACACTGAAATTAGAGTAAAATTTGCCCAAAATGTTCATTTTAAAAGAAAGCCCGTGTCCCAAGGACATGAGTAAGCCGCAGCTCCAATTTGTGTCTTTAAACACAATTGGGAGTAATGGGGTAGATGATAGTTTGTAATTATGTACAAAATATCCTGTTGAAAAACTGAGATTATAACCCTGTACAATCTGAAAAAAACTTGTTCTTTGACAGCTTTATGATTTACCAGGGCAAAATCATCTCTGGCAAGAATTATTTAGTAACATTCATTTTGTACTGAATTTTCCCTAGAGGAAGGCGATTTTGGTTTAACTCCCCATATGTTTGTTGACAGAGCCTTCATGAGGGCTTATCTGCAATAACTTCACTTACTTTAAGAGGCAGGCTAAGAGAGAAGACGTGATTTTACATCTCTGCTGTTGGGAGAGTGGAGGCCAGGGAGCGGGGACACCAAAGCTTGCCCTCTACCCCTCCCCATTGCCTTACACATGGGTAATGCAGGAACTTTTACATCCCTTGGTGGTTTGCTGCTTGCTGCATGTAATGAGAGAGCAGAAATAGTCCAGGCCAACTTGTCTGTCCAGTGTTAACCACAGATTACACCTACCAAAAGGCTGGGAGTGCACAGCAGCCGCCTTGGGCTGAACAGGCACAGGTACACAGCCTTCTGCAGGCTGCAAATGTGGAAGCGCAACCTCAAGTTTTTCTTCCAGCACTTGCTGAAAACGGTTTGGATGCTCAGCAAATTTAGGCTCAAGCATTCACCCCCAGTCAGAGACCAGAAAATCTTGTTCCTCTAGAGCATCATCTGCCACTCAGACAGTATGTTGTTCTTATTCCCTTGCTATTCCCCCGTGCTGTCATTGCTATTATAACGCCAATCGCTCCTCTTTGCAAACTAAATATTTCTGCACATCTCTCATTATCCATCTAAATGAAAGCACCAAAGTAAATATGAGTTAAGATTAGGCTGAGTATACTCTGGTTTTGATTAAGAATATTGTAAAGGTTGTAGTGAGGTCCAGTACTTCCCCCACCCTTGCTTATCCAGTTAATAGCTTTTCTATGGCACAGACAGGCTGCTAGATGACCTTATCCTGGTAATAAGGGAAAACCAGACACTGCATATTTCTAAGGTCCTAATTAACGACATGCCTCCTGGGCTTCTGATATGCTTTCAGTTGCTGCTGAAGGACCAAGAAGATACCACAGCCAAGGCAACTGTCCTGGTTTCAGCTGGGATAGAGTTAACTGTCTTCCTAGTAGCTGGTACAGTGCTATGTTTTGAGTTCAGCATGCGAAGAATGTTGATAACACTGATGTTTTCAGTTGTTGCTCAGTATTGTTTAGACTAAAGTCAAGGATTTTTCAGCTTCTGATGCCCAGCCAGGGCATAAGAAGTTGGCACAGGACACAGCCAGGGCACCTGGCCCAAACTGGCCAACGGTGTATTCCATACCATGGGACGCCCCATCTAGTTTAGGAACTGGGAAGTGGGGGGGGGGGGGGCAGGGAATCGCCGCTCGGGGACTGGCGGGGTGTCGGTCGGCGGGTGGTGAGCAATTGCCCTGCGCATCATTTGTACATTCCAATCCTTTTATTACTACTGTTGTCATTTTATTAGTGTTATCATTATCATTATTGGTTTCTTCTCTTCTGTTCTATTGAACCGTTCTTATCTCAACCCAGGAGTTTTGCTTTTTTTTTCCCCGATTTCCTCCCCCATCCCACTGGATGGGGGGGAGTGAGTGAGCGGCTGCGTGGTGCTTGGTTGCTGGCTGGGGTTAAACCACGACAGCAACCTATTCCTAGCTAAGGTCACCTGTAGGCTTGGAACCTCTTCTCACAAAGCAAAACCAAGTAATAAACGCCTAGGACTTTAGCACCTTAAAAACAGTCTATATTAAATGCTTTAGGAGTAATCTTGAAGAACTTGGTAGCCCGTGTGGTAAGCAGTATAAGCCTGCTTCCTGCAGGTTCCCAAATGACTCAAGGTGTTGGTTTTATCAGACAAAGCCCTAAATTACCCTCACACCTCTCTATTTCCTAGCAACACAACTGCTGGGGCTGTAGTCAAGCTCACGAGCTGAGCATTGTCAGTATGAAAAAAGACATTCTCCTTTAGAGTCCGTGACCTTTGAAATTCCTATCTACTCAGTCCCCTATGAACCAGAGACCAAAAAACCTTCAAGTCACTCTTGCCAAACGTAGCTTTACACCACTGCCCTAAAACAGACTACAGTAGTGGGAAACCGAACAGCAATACTGGGAATTATTTTGGTGCATATGTTATTAGTGGGTTATGGGGTAGGGTTGGGGAAGAATTTATAAAGACCTGCTCTATATTGGATTTCAGAGATTTTTCCAAGACATGCATGGTGTTGGATCTTTAAAAAAATAATCCAAATAAATGTATAAAATGTTGATCTTGTCTGACAAGGCCAAAATAATGCAGAAGTTAAGGTTCTCTACCCTCAATGCACATCAAAATAAGCAAAGAATAAAGCAAAATGCTACAATTAAATGTTTAGGTTTGCATCTTCCACACCAATATCCTTTAGCTCCTGATGTCCTGCAAACATTTTTGCCAGCTGCTGCTGCACAGAGACATGCATTATTTATGCACTGCACATACTTAGAAAAGGCAAGATCTTTGCCATGCTCAAGTAGTCTCTGAACAACACATAAAAGTGCTGGGTTGCACAGAGGAGCCCTAACAGAGGCTCTTCACAGGCCACTCTCTTGCAAACCGTAACCCGGGGATGTGCCAGGAATGCAACTGCTGGAAAGGCCACATCGGGATCGAACAGCTTCACACAGCTCTGCTGTCAGTGGGCAGCGGTGGCCCAAATGGCACAGCTCCAGGACAGGGGATAATCAGAGGGTGGCAGAGCAGTCAAAGCCATTTTAATCCCTCTCTCCCTGAGCTGCCCCTTCTGTTCTTTGCCTCCTACACACCACAAAGTTCTACCCATGGTTTGCTAAACACCTGGAAGTAATGCAAGATAAGAAGTGCTGCAGAATGTGGGGTGTTACAATTCCACACATATCTCACACAGAAGAGGTACAATGACTGTAAGTGACCAAACGTAGCTGAAGCTGACATGAAAACTGGTTATTTTCACTCACCCTCACAAGCAAAGTGCTGCTCACATTAACATCGCACAGAGGACCTGTGAACTTTTCAGCAGTACTTGACTCAGTCTGGAGTCCTTGTCCTGGGTGCTGTGCAAATAGAGAGCCAAACCATCCCAAGCAAGCAGAAAGTATATGGAAAAACCAGTGGGGATGCAGTAATGGAAACAGACTTCCGTACGCCATTCAGAAGGCCTTACCATGGTTTATAAGAACACAACTCAATGTAGATTAAAGCCTTTAGCAGAAGAACAGGAAGATGCTGGGGGAAAGCCCCTTTCACAGTCAAGCAGCTTCAGACACAGGTGAGGATCTCATACCTGACCAAGCTGGTTTCATCCAAGGGATGGGATCGGCACAGTTCGGGCATTTGGGGGGTAGCAAGGGCGGTCTGAAACAAGACCTGGGACATCTGGAAACAGGGACAGGATTAGGTGGATCTGCCTTTATCTAACCAAAGGGCTACCTCACTGGTTAGATAACGAAGGGAGGGTTCAGCGTTGCAATCCCTTCCCCTGACCCCAAACTCCTGTTCAGCTGGAGTGCAATGAATAAAGATTTTCAATGAGATTGGGTGAGGTTTATCTCACCATTATTACCGAATGAGATTGGGTGAGGCTGGCCAACTACTAGAGTTTCTCACATTTTAGATTCCCAGGACAGATGCTGTTTCTGTTCTTGTTTGTATGTTACTATGCATTTTTATTACAGTAGTTTTATGTGTTGTTTTCCTTAATTAGGATTCTTGGTTTCCTGAGTTGCTTTTGGCCACTGGTTATTGCTGGAAGTCAGAGGGTTACCAACTATTATGTGATTTTATGTAAAATTAAATGAAATATAAGTTTGAAAAAATAGAAAGACCAGTTAGCAGCTATAGCTTGTTTCTTATTAGCCTGCAGCAATTTCACTTAAAACTTCTGCCATTGAGTTGTCTACTACTTGCCTTTTTAAAAATAAAATACTAACCATCTTTCCAGAGAGGTGATTGGAACAATATATTAAAGATGCAAGTCGTAGTGCCTTCAGGACACACTGTTTCTCAAAAGGCCTTTGCTCAATTAATCAGACATAAAGAGTTTGGCAATATCACCATCTGTATGTTTGTGTCAAGGACATCACCCATGTGTCACTCCTGTAATCAACCCAATTTGCTAAGCTCCCAAGTTCCTTGCTGCAGCCTTTAGATGGAAATAAAGCCCACTTGTTAATCATGAGGATAATGGATTTTGCTGTAATTGACAGTGACAGAAGTAAAAACAAATTGCCTTGGGTAAACAATGAACTAGCAAAAGCTTCAGCAGCAGCCAGCTACGATCTGCATTTCTGAAATAAAAGCTGCACAAATAATGCCGAAGGTAAGTGGCAGTGAAAGATGTGCACACTTCCCAGTATTTCTTGAGCCATCACATTCCATTGGTAATTTTATCCAGAGCAACAGGGGACGGAGATATCCCAGGAAACTGAAAGCCTCGGAATACAGGTAGAGCAAGAAGCAGAGTAAACTCCCCCAATCAGCTCAGATCTGGCCAAAAATCTGCACCTGGTCCCCCACACCCAGGAATTCACCGACTTCAAAACAAAGCTGGGCACAGGGTGCACCACAGCAGACACCCTTCCTGCAACCATGCCACTGCCAGCTTGTGGCCACAAGGATCCAGTTAACCCAAAGTTAATGCAAACCACAGAGTGATGGGGCCAGCTCTCCTCAAGTGCTACCAGGAGAGTACAGCTGAAAAGAGCAGAGCTGGCACAGCCTGGATGTAACTGAGGCCAAGCCAGGCTTACCTGTCTGGGGACTGCACTGCCTCCAGCCCAATGAACCCAAAGCAACAGGGCCGTGGTTGTGTGGGTAAGGCCGAAAATATCAAATTGCACTTGATGCTAAGCATGGCGATGGTTACCGTGGCGACCGGTTGCCGTGGCGACGGTTGCCGTGGAGAGCGGTTGCCGTGGCGACGGTTGCCGTGGTGATCGCTTGCCATAGAGACCGGTTACCATGGCGACGGTTGCTGCGGAGACCGGTTGCCATGGCAATGGCTGCTGTGGTGGTAGTTGCCGTGGAGACCGCTTGCCGTGGCAACAGTTGCCGTGGCAACGGTTACCGCGGTGACCGGTTGCCATGGCGATGGTTGCCATGGAGAGCGGTTGCCATGGCGATGGTTGACGTGGAGAGCAGTTGCCATGGCGACGGTTGCCGCTGAGACCAGTTGCCATGGCAACGGTTACCGTGGAGACCAGTTGCCGTGGCGACCTGTTCCCATGGCGACGGTTACCGTGGTGACTGGTCGCCGTGGCGACTGTTGCACTTACTGTGGTAACCGGTTGATGTGGCGACGATTACCATGGTCACCAGTTGCCATGGCGACAGTTGCCGCGGAGACCGGTTGCCATGGTGATGGTTGCCATGGTGACTGTTGCCGTGGCGACCTGTTGCCGTGGCGATGGGTTGCCGTGGCGATGGGTTGCCGTGGCGACCGGTTGCCGTGGTGACCGGTTGACGTGGCGACGATTACCGTGGTAACCAGTTGCCGTGGCGACGGTTGCCATGACAACGGTTGCCGCGGAGAACGGTTGCCATGGCGACGGTTCTCATGGCGACGGTTGCCATGGCGACGGTTGCTGTGGCGATGGTTGCCGTGGAGACCGCTTGCCGTGGCAACAGTTGCTGTGGCGACGGTTACCACGGTGACCGGTTGTCATGGCGATGGTTGCCGTGGAGAGCAGTTGCCATGGCAACGGTTGCCACTGAGACCGGTCGCCGTGGCGACGGTTACCGTGGAGACCAGTTGCCGTGGCGACCTGTTCCCATGGCGACAGTTACCGTGGTGACTGGTTGCCGTGGTGACCGTTGCAGTTACCGTGGTAACTGGTTGATGTGGCGACGATTGCCGCGGAGACCGGTTGCCATGGTGACGGTTGCCGTGGTGACGGTTGCGACCTGTTGCCGTGGTAACCAGTTGCCGTGGCGATGGGTTGCCGTGGCGACTGGTTGTGGTGGCGACCGGTTGTGGTGGCGACCGGTTGCCGTGGTGACGGTTACCATGGTAACCGGTTGACGTGGCGACAATTACCGTGGTAACCAGTTGCTGTGGCGACGGTTGCCATGACAACGGTTGCCACGGAGAACGGTTGCCATGGCGACGGTTCTCATGGTGACGGTTGCCATGGAGAGCCCTTGCCATGGCGACGGTTGCTGTGGCGATGGTTACTGTGGAGACCGCTTGCCGTGGCAACATTTGCCGTGGCGACTGGTTGCCGTGGTGAACGGTCGCCGTGCAGAATGGTCGCCGTGGAGACCGGTTGCCATGGCGACGGTTGCCGTGGAGACCGGTTGTCATGGCGACGGTTGCCGTGGCGATGGGTTGCCGTGGCGACGGTTGCCATGGTGATGGGTTGCCGTGGCGACGGTTGCCGTGCTGACTGGTTGCCGTGGCGACTGGTTGCACTGGCGACTGTTGCCGTAGCGACCGGTTGCTGTGGCGACGGTTGTCATGGCGACGGTTGCCATAGAGAGTCCTTGCCATGGCGACGGTTGCTGTGGCGATGGTTACTGTGGAGACCGCTTGCCGTGGCAACGGTTGCTGTGGCGATGGTTACCGTGGTAACCATTTGCCATGGCAGCGTTTACCGTGGTAACTGTTTCCCATGGCGACGGTTGCCATGGTGTCGGTTGCTGTGACGAGTGGTTGCCATGGTGACGGATGCTGTGGCGATGTTTACCGTGGCGATGGGTTGCCGTGGCGACGGTTACCGTGGCGATGGTTCGCCGTGGCGACTGGTTCCCATGGCGACTGTTTCCGCGGAGACCGGTTCCCATGGCGATGGTTGCTGTAGCAACGGTTACCGTGGTGACCGGTTGCCGAGGCGATGGCTGCCGTGGCGACCGGTTGCCATGGCGATGGTTGCCGTGGCGACCGGTTGCCATGGCGACGGTTGACGTGGTAACTGGTTGCCGTGGACACCGGTTGCCATGGTGACGGTTGATGTGGAGACCGGTTACCGTGGATGACAGTTGCCATGGCGACCAGTTGCCGTGGTAACTGGTTGCCGGTGACACCGGTTGCCATGGTGACGGTTGACGTGGAGACCGGTTGCCGTGGTGACGGGTTGCCGTGGCGACGGTTGCCGTGGCGACGGTTGCCATGGTGATGGGTTGCCATGGCGACGGTTGCCGTGCTGACTGGTTGCACTGGCGATGGTTGCTGTAACGACCAGTTGCCGTGGTGACGGTTGTAATAGAGAGCCCTTGCCATGGCGACGGTTGCTGTGGTGATGGTTACTGTGGAGACCGCTTGCCGTGGCAACGGTTGCCGTGGCGACGGTTACCGTGGTAACCATTTGCCATGGCAGCGTTTACCGTGGTAACTGTTTCCCATGGCGACGGTTGCCATGGTGTTGGTTGCCGTGGCGGTCGGTTGCCATGGTGACGGATGCTGTGGCGATGTTTACCGTGGCGATGGGTTGCCGTGGCAACGGTTACCGTGGTGACTGTTTCCGCGGAGACCGGTTCCCATGGCAACGGTTGCTGTAGCAACGGTTACCGTGCTGACCAGTTGCCGAGGCTATGGCTGCCGTGGCGACCGGTTGCCATGGCGATGGTTGCCGTGGCGACCAGTTGCCGTGGCGACGGTTGACGTGGCGACGGTTGACGTGGACACCGGTTGCCATGGTGACGGTTGACATGGAGACCGGTTGCTGTGGCGATGATTGCCACGGCGACGGTTGCTGCAGAGACCGGTTGCCATGGAGACAGGTTGCCGAGGCGACCGGTTGCAGTCACCGTGGTAACAGGTTGCTGTGGTGACGGTTGCCGCGGAGACCGGTTGCCATGGCGACGATTGAAGTGGAGACCAGGTGCCGTGGGGACCGGTTGCCACGGCGACGGTTGCCGTGGCGACCACTTGCCGTGGCGACAGTTGACGTGGTAACTGGTTGCCGTGGAGACCGATTGCCATGGCGACGGTTGCCATGGAGACCAGTTGCCATGGAGACAGGTTGCCATGGTAACCAGTTGCCGTGGTGATGGTTGCCATGGCAACTGATTGCCGTGGTAACCAGTTGCCATGGCAGCGGTTGCCACGGAGACTGGTTGCCGTGGCGATGGTTGCTGTGGTAAGCGGTTGCCATGGTAAGCGGTTGCCGTGGCGACCTGTTGCCATGGCGACCCGTTGCTGTGGTGACCCGTTGCTTTAAGCAATCTCAGTGTGTCATTTTATGTGTCAGAGCACCCAAAAATGTCAGATGACGCTGAAAGTTCCGTATTACACAGTCGAGTCTCGTGTCTTGCAAGGTCTGTCCACGGGACGTGACTTTTCTAGTACTTCATTGGCACCCAGCTGCTCTTCCAGCAACGCAAGGCAGCTGCTGAATGCACGACCACGCATGGACCCAAAATATGTCCCGTGTTCAATGAATCTGACAAGATGGACCTGAACCCCAGGAGATGGAGCCACCAAGGACTGACAAAATAAAGATACTTACACCTCCTGGAGTTACAAGCAGACTTAGCGCCCCACTGGAGACCACAGTTACGGCCTCACTCCTGAATAATGAGCCAATTTTAATGGAACTGTTGTGAGACACGGTGCCCTAGGAAATACCAAGTTAATTGACACAGATCTGCAGCTATTTTGGATTTGAAAAGAACAAGCAGATATTAAAGTCTTAGTTGAAATGATTGAGAATAATGTAAAAAATCCAGCAAATGAATGGCGCTCAGACAGATGTAGCTAAGACTGCTAACTGGTGGTCCAGCCCTGCCAGATGCTGTTGACAGCTGCTGAAAGCACATGCAATCGTTTGCAGAGAAATCACCTCGAAAATAATCCTCCCTCAAGAAAGCTTATGATATCCAAGAAATATAAACCATTTTCAGACATCCATAGAAAGAAGAGAACTGTAAAGATCTTGGAAAAGCAGTTATATACTATGGATGCTGATCAGAGAAAAAAACCAGAGTGAATGAAGACAAAGGATAGCATCATTGAACACTGTTATCAGTTATTCTAGACCAAATGGGACAAAACTCAACCAAATGGCTTGAAAGTCCATCTTCTGTTCCTGAAGATGCTGTAT
The DNA here is from genome assembly GCF_929443795.1 of Astur gentilis. Lineage (NCBI taxonomy): Eukaryota > Metazoa > Chordata > Aves > Accipitriformes > Accipitridae > Astur > Astur gentilis. Next base: position 46,519,985 of record NC_064880.1, read on the forward strand.
GCAAGCTAGCAGGCAGGTATGGGCTCAGCCTCAGAAATGTGAACCTCCACTGTCAAGTTCATCAACCTGTCATTGAACAACAAATGCCAGAGTGAATTTGGATATCCAGCGCACATCATTTTTCCATCATCGGAAGCTGTCTGAAAGCTTTTGAAAAGCAGGAGTCCTTCCCTACCTACAAAGCAAGTTATATTTTACTGTAAATTACCATATTTTTAAAAAAAATTCTACAGATAATGTGTGTGCTAAAGACATCACCAGAACTTGCCCTGTTGGATAACAGCAACAGCTCAGCTCCTCTCCTTGACTCACTAACCGTCAACAGTTAAGCAGTAAGATGCACTGGTGCCCACAGAAGCTCTGTGTAGCTTCCACAGCTCTATACAACAGATGTATCAACACATTTGTACAAAGACATTTTTCCAGTCACAAAAGCAACACAGAAGTGTAGCTGCAAGACTTTAAAAGCTCTTCCCATAACAAGTCCTGTGAATGGACACCAGATACAAGCCTGCTAAATACACGACAGTCTTGAATTGAGATCAGAGTCAGAATTATCACAGCAATAAGTCATGCACTACCCTTTTAACATAACTTACGGTATTAAAACATCTACCTAAACGTAAAGGAGGAAACACCTTTTGTGTTGAAGTTGTATTACTCAAAGCTGTAACAATAATTGAAGTCACTGCTATTTAATTTTTAAATGCTGAGAAGTATGAAAATTCTAGCCCTTACCATGTGATGCAGAAGCAGTGAAGGCCAGGACTTCCAAGCAAAACTTATCTAGAAAAAAGCTTAATAATGGTAATTTTTATTTGCACCCTGCTGTCACTCCAGTGAGTGCAGTCCAACAACAGATGTCCATTTTGACATCAATCCTTACTTTAGGATTATTAAAAAAAATAACCAATTCATCATAACATTTCAGAAAAACATAACAATTTCAGAGCTACCAGTTCCCTCGTTGTGGATCACAGATTTAAAGGGCTACCAGGACAGTAAGATGGGGAAACTGTTACTTTGGAAAGATCACACATTCAGACTTAGCAATGTAATACAATAATCAGAAAGCAGGATGTGCTCAGTAATGAGTGTGGATATCCAGCTTTACCGTTGGCCTAGGAGCTGGGGAAAATGCTTACTGTTTCCAGACATTAACTTTTCCCTTTGTCAACTTGCCATATAACCTTGTTGCATTGTGAAAACAAGACTGCATTACGCTGTAGTTTTCTGAAGACTTCACATAGCTATATCAGTCTATGTATTTCTGCAAAACACTGCATAAACAGGCCTAACTTACAAAGTAATATTAACACATTGGTAGACTTCATTAACACTGTAAGTACTACTGGTCCATTATAGAATCATAGAATCAGAATCATTTAGGTTGGAAAAGACCTTCAAGATCATCAAGCCCAACCATAACCCAACACCACCATGCTCACTAAACCATGTCCTGAAGAGCCACATCTGCACGTTTTTTGAACACCTCCAGGGATGGTGACACCACCACTTCCCTGGGCAGCCTGTTCCAATGCCTGACAACCCTTTCAGTAAAGAAATTTTTTCTAATATCCAATCTAAATCTCCCCTGGTGCAACTTGAAGACATTTCCTCTCATCCTCCCATATTTCTGAACCTTCCACATTTAAATGGTTCTCTGTAACAAATGTAAGAAGTTTTAGAGTTCTAACCTCTCCTAGGTTTCTTTTTTTTCCTTTAAATTTTTACACCAGAAGTACTGTGGACACCACATTAGCAGCTCCGACACACTGCAAAGCACTCATGCTCACCTTACAACACTCAGAACATATCATTGCTGATCCAATGACTCACAAGCTGCTCTTGTATATGTTATATGTACAATATGAATCCTGAGAACCTGCTGTCAAACAGCATTATGAAAATTCTTTAGAGCCAAGTTCTTTAAACATTTATGGCTAACTGCTATGCGAGTCAAGTGTACTGTTTATATTACCAAATGTCATATCTAATTCCCTGTTATGAACCCTTGAAATAAAATTACATGATAATTACACAATCTGTTTGAAACCTGACAAATATATTCCCGGTACAAATGATTTATGAAGATAACGCATTGCTATAGCATAATGGTACTTCTTAATGGAAGCAGTAAAGCTGTTTCCTATGCTCCAATAACCACAGTGATTTCTTACACAACTACTGATTAAGCAATAGATAATGTAGGCATTTTGGAAACTATATACGCCACAGATTTGTTCCAGGCTGTTCAAAAGTTATGGCCTGTCTATCTAACTGGCCTGTTAGCAAGGTATGAGCTTCATTTGGGCTGTTTCACTCGCTCCTACCCAATTTAGTGCCACTGCAATAGATTTATGTTTAGAGTAATGCACAGTTTAGTCTCTTTTTGTAAGAACTGCTGTTAATCAGAAAATTAATGACTTGGCTGGTGTGGTGTGAGACATTAGTAATGCCTACCCTGTTCTCCTGCAAGGGACTTCAGATTAGCAACTGGTGGGCATGCAACTCCCACACCTGAGAAAGGCTCTTTGCTGGTGATTAGCTAGCTCTGATGAGCAAACCCTGCCACTCAGAGATCACCAGCAGTTACAGTAATTGAGACACAGGCAGCAAAGTGCAGCATAGTGGCATCTTCTGTGTGTCCTCCCTTTGCTCCTCCACTGTGTGCTCTCCCTCCCACCAAGAGGGGAAATTGATGCTCAGGAGACAAAATTATGCAATACACTTTTCCCAGTTTAAGAGCAGCCCTACCAACTACATATTGCATTATTTTCCTACCTCCTTTTCCCACCAAATGAGAAGGCTCTTCTCAATTGTTTCAGCATCATTATAATTAATATGGATGGCAGATGATCAAATTAATTGTTTCTGGGTTCAAACCTAATACTGGTAAGATGTTAACAATTTAAATGAGACCCTCAATTTTCTACACATTTCTGCAGAGAGTTTAGTAATTGTTTTAGCTTTGTTCATTCTGCCAATCCATGCTTCACAACACTGATTTCATTAATGAGCAGCTAAACATGACTGCCCTGCTGATGATGTGTCCCCGTGCTACCTGTGAAATGTCATTTGAAATGGCCTAAGCTCTGAAATTCTGGGAAAGTTTATGATTGCACTGGGGTTTGCTTTAACATCTCCCCTGCTACTGACTGAGGTTAGATCTCTTCATATAAAAGGTTGACTTTTTCAGTGCTCTGTTGCCTGCATATGACCAAGAAGCCTACCAACACTGCTGAGAATTTTTATAACACCTTTAGCATGAACAAAATAAGATTTTTTTTTCCTTTAACCTTGTTCTGATTCAACAATTTCAGTTAAAGCATTCCTAAGAAAAGCATGTCTTGTGACACACTAAAGGTCTGGTAGCTGGACAAAGTTATAAGCAACAGAAAGCATGGTCCTAAGGAAAGAAACAAACATACAGCCAGGCACTGTTACCTGTACTGCCAAAGGAAGGATTAGCCATAAAAGTGGCATCAGCAAAATACTGTCCTCATGAATAATTTTAAGGTGGTTATTTAAATTAGAAGTACAGCAGGTGTTAGATATTGATCAGTTGCGCAAAGTAATCATCTTGGTTCTACACAATGTAATTGCAAGTGAGTGTAAGAGTCATTGAAGTAGGGGTGGGAGATAAGAGTAACAAGAGTAAAAGCCTGTAACTACACAGGTGAACTTCATGCATTTGCTTATGAGGTAGAAATGGGAACTTCTATTAGTTCTTACAGACATGTAACCATGCCATGGCTAAGCAGTTACCAAAGTGCAGCAGAATGGATGATGCCGACCATACAGCAGTTATCTGTTGTCTACAACATTTAAAAGAGCAACTTGAAAAATGCAAACAGATTTTGTTAACTGCTGTGTAATAGTCCCATAAGGGAATAAAGTTCACTGATATTTTGAGACATTCTCAGATGTGAGAAGGGAACTGCAAGGAGCGTCAGACAAATTTGATTCAACTGCTGACTGCCCATTTTCCTTTCCACTGCCATTCATGCACACACATGCTGGAGATCTCCCCCTTCACTCCACCTTGGGTTGTTGACAGCAAGCTTGAATGTCTCCCAAGAGAGGAGCTGGCTCACCAGGAGGCCACTCTGAAACTTGTCTGCAGGACAAGGCAATCCTCTACCTGGGCAGGTTAGGAGCATTTTGCCAGCAGTGGGAAGGACCTACTGGAACCTGAGCTTGTGGGGTCCCTGCCTAGAGTGGGTTCTAAGCAACAAGGAAGGATTTGAAAATGTGCGAGAATTTCTGTGGGAGAAATTGGTTGGCAGGAGGAAAGGGTTTGAGGGAGCCAAGACCAACTCACAGGAATGCAAAATATTTTTGAGTTGGGGAAACAGGATAAGGTGGTTTGAGGCTGAGACAGGCCAGAGAGCAGGGAAGGAAAGAAAGAAAGGTTTCCAAAAATCAGACCGCCCTGTTGAAAACAGGGTGAAGCCCATTGAAGACCATTAAAATTTAGCAGTATGGATTAAGTTCACATGATCAAAGCCAAACCTACTGGAGAAGATTGTGTACCTCACAGGTGTACCACAAAGGAGAAACCTAAGAGGTACATTTCGCCTTGTCGTGGTTCCAGCCCAGCCGGTAACGAAGGACCACGCAGCCGCTCGCTCACTCCTCCGCCCCCCTCCGGTGGGATGGGGAGGAGACGGAGGAGAAAAAAGAAAAAGAAACTGGAACCTCGAGGGTTGAGATAAAGACAGTTTACAGGGACAAACACAAAGAGATTACAACAACAACAACGGTACTAATGAAAAAGTATACAAAAAGAGTGATGCACAGTGCAACTGCTCACCACCCGGGACCCGACGCTCCGCCACTTCCCCCACCGAAAACAGAGAGCACCCCCTGGCCCGCAACCCATTTATATACTGAGCATGATGTCCCATGGTATGGAATAGCTCCTTGGCTAGTTCAGGTCAGCTGCCCCGGCTGTGCCCCCACCTCCCAGGTTCCTGTAAAACTTAACTCTATCCCAGCTGGACCCAGGACACCCCTCCAGCTTGCCACCAGCAAAGGAGCCGTGCCCACAATCCCAGCCCTTTATGAGGTTCGCTGCACATTTTGAGGTGCTTCTCCACAGCCAAAAACTTCTCCTGGTCTTACCTTCACAGGCATCTCCCAGGCATTTCCCATTCACAGAGTACTTCTGCAGCAGTCACAGGTCCAGGGGCTGAAACCCAGGTCCTAGGGGTTCCCCAGTGAACCCTTGATTCAGAGCACACATCAGCCTTCATGCTCTGAAATTCTGCATTCATGCAAGACAAGCCACAGTCTCACATTTGATCTAGCTTCAGCTGGAATTACATAGTTTCTATGATGCTTGTTTTTTCTATCTAACTAGAAAAAAATATTCTACAGTTTTATTACAAGGAAGAAGCTGGTTTTTTTTCATGTAGACAATTCATATGTAGGCAAATATCTTAAAAACAGTGCAAGGGAAAAGATTTTTCTTCACATTTTGTAGCTATTGACCTTTATCAGTGTCCAAAAATTAAAACATTTGACTTCTGAGGGGGTTTTGGTTGCTTTTTTAATTCTCCGAGAATCCTGGAGTGATTGTTAGATCTATTCCTCTCCATTAGAATTTGAAATTAATCTATTTTGCAACTAGTGAGTGCCCTTCTAGTATTTCACCAAGTATTTCTGATAGATGGATGAATTTAAATAGAACAAAAATGTATCTGATAATGAAGTCATTGTGCTTGTTCTGATTTAATCAGAATATTTGTGCCATATAAGTCCATTAGAATATCAATGAGAAGACAATTCATACCAGGTTTCTTCAAGGAAATAACAAACACTTTTAAAAATATACTTCCAACAGCGTGACTTGTCTCTCACAAGCATCCACTTTGCACCAAGCTTTGGTATGTTCATTGTGCATCTCTGCAGCCCTACGATCCTATTTCAATGCTTTCTTAACAAAGGTGCCAACTTTTAAGAGGCACCATATGAAGAACTGCATTTTGCCTTTAAAAGATATTCATAATTCAGATTAATACTTAGAGATAAGGAAGTGTGTGAACACATGTGTAACAAAGCTTCTGGGGAAAATCTGTTATCTGTTTCTCAGTCACATGAGACCCAAGAGTGAGCAAGGACCAGGAAGATGGCATCATCAGTGCTGCAGGACAACAAAGTCCTCACACCCACCCAACCCAGGAGTCTCCTGGTGACCAATGATAGTCTTTGGGGACAGGGCGTTTATGCCCATTTGCCAAACACATGCTGCACCTACTTTTGGGGCTGTCTCCCAACCCCAGCAACAGTGGGGCCGTCCCTCCCCACAACCCCAACAGGTTGGATCCCACCCCACTGACCCCAATACAATCTCATGACACAACCCTGACACCAAAGCTTGTGGGGCCACTCCCTTTGGCCCCAGATAATTGAGGAGCCATTCCCCCTCCATCCCTAAATGGCTGTGGGGCCATCCCTCTGACTCCCAATACCTTTGGAGCCAGTTCCAACCCCAAAAACTTTGGGGCCAGGTCCTGGCTCAAACAAGTTGCATCCCACCTCCTTGATCCCAATGAAATCTCCTAACACAACCCCAACCCTAGCATAATCTCATGACACAACCCCAACCCCAACAATTGTGTGGCTGCCCTCACCAGCACCATATGACTGAGGGACCAGTCCCTGAACCTAAATACTTTTGGGGCCAGTCCTTGACCCCAACAACTGTACTCACACCTAGGACCTCACAGCCCCAGCTGACCATGGGCTCTCACTCAGATCACAAGTTCTTTTTCCCCAAGATTACATCCCCTTGAGGTTTACATCAAATTTCCCTGTCATTCTGCATTACCCACAAAGTGCACCTTGGTCCTTGAGTAAAAGCAATCCCATGAACGGGTTTGCCTTTTCCCAAGGAAGAAGGAACCCACAAGGTCATTCCCAGCAGGTGCCAGGACCTCACCTCCATACACTACATACATAGTGGGTTGGTTTAGGCATGGCCAGGTCAGTTAGTTAGCACAGCTTCTAGTGTTAACCAGCCACCTGGCTTCTGCTAAGTTTTCATCCTAGTTCTTGCCTGTCCCAGCACCCATTGCTCTCAGTGTAGTCTCTAACAGCCCATTGCGTCTTTCAATCTTCAGAGAGGCTGATGCCTGAGAGGGGATGCGATACACACAACCAATGCCATATTCCTTGGCCCAGGTGTCTGAGGCTGTTTCAGAAGTGAGCCCCATTTTTTGATTCAGTTCTCTCTGAGGTGCCATGTTGGCACAGCACTTGGTTTTCAAGGCCTAGGATGGTGTTTCAGGTGATGGTATGGGTTACAGGGGATGTTTCCAAGCATCTGCTGGTCACCTCCCTCATGGTAAACACGTGGTGTTTGTGGTAGTATGATGTAGTAGATCTGCCAGGCTCTCCATAATGATATCTCAGCCACCATCTTCCATATCAGAGAGGCTTTACATGCTCAGCTTTCTTGATTATGGCATATGTTTCGCATTCACGGATAACCCCTGCAACTGTCAGTAGTAAATTCCACCTCTGCATCAAGAGTCCAGCTGTACCTTGCATTGTCCCCTACATGTCCTGATGTGTCATGTGCCTACTGAGCTATGAATAGCTCACTCATTCTCAGTCAAGGTCCACCTCAACCACTTCAGTTCTGGCAGCCTGGTTTGCCTGCTCTTCATTTCTGTGTTCATCAGTGACATGGCTCTTGGGGGTGCAAGCATCTACATGATGTACCTTCACAACAAGGTTCTCTACCAGGACAGTGTCCAGCCACAATGCAGCAGCCCAGATGGGGTTACCTCTGCACTGCCAGTGGGTCTGCTTCCATTGCTGTAGCCTACCCCGCAGGGCATTTGCCACCATCTGGGAGTCAGTATAGAGACTGAGTACTGGCCATGTTCTCTCTCCACAACCTCTAGTGTCAGCTGGATGGCTTTCACTTCTGCAGACTCAATTTGCATTTTCCTTCAATAGTTTCTGTGACTTGTCAAGTACAACTCCATACAGCAGCTTTCCACTGTCAATGATTCCCCACAATACAACAGGACCCATCTGTAAACAGCATATTGCTTCTCACTTTCTGTCAATTCTGGTAATGCAATGGACCCTCTTCAGCATGAGTCGCCTCCTCTGGAAATGCTCCAGAACATCTGTCTTCTGGCCAGTCCAGTCAAGGACCCAGGCCACAGATGGAGCCAGGGAGTCTGGATTGATGCCATATTGCTGCCAGCACACCATCATGGTAGCAGCTGGCACCTGCTGTGGATACAGAGGAAATTAAACAACACCAAAAGCCCATTGGTACCACTTTGGGTCCTGGAAGTACCCCCTCTTTAGGCAGTCCATTGCAGGGATGCACAGGGCCTCTGGGCTGGCCGCAGTAGGATACTTCTACCACTTTTCCCCTGTTTGGCTTACCTCAGATTCCAACACCGACAACTGTTGGGATTCCTCTTACATGTTTTTCCCAAAATCCAGATGGGTTCTGCCCCCTCATACCCTAATGGTATTAGGGTACACTCTGCACTGGTGTCCACCAGAGCTTTGGACTCTCTTGGGTCTGAAGTGCCAGGCCATCAAATTGATGCAATCCAGTAAACCCAGTTATCCATTTCCTCCACCTGGCTGGAGGTAGAACCCCCTATTCCTAGTTGGAGCATTCATTACCTGACTCCTGTGATTGCAAACCAGAAGTACCTTCAGCAGGATCAGAAGCAGAATCAGCCCTTCCACTGCGTCTGGGGAACTGCTCGATGGCAACCAGAATGCTAATCTTCTTGGATGAACTCTTTCATCGCAATTCCCACATGCAGGCTTCTAGGTTTCAGGCAGGTGCACCATCCACTTCCTCATGTCTTCCCTGCAGTGGTGCTGACAGAACCACAGAGGCCTGCAACCATGGTCCCCTTTCCCTTGAGCAGAGAATGTTGCTCTTGACAGATGAGATGGCAGCTTGCAGGGAGAGGAGGAAGACATTCTCTGAGTTGCTAGACACAACTAACTCTGTCCCACCCACACCCAAAAACTGATGTGGCACCCCCTCACAAATTAGCTGCAGCATCCCCTGTCCCCTGCCCAAATAACTGCCATTCTCTTTGAGTCACTGGACCTGTTGGGATAGTTTGTCCACAGCCAGACACAGGCCTGCAGACTGGGGAGATTCGCTAGAGCTGGCAGGCTGGTCTGCCCACAGCTACCGCCTCCAGCCTGCCCCATTCTGGAGCATGGTCTATGACATCATTGTGTGCTGTCACAGGCCTCTGCCGCACAGACCTATGCTGATGTCATCCAGGTCACTGTGGAACATCTTCACCACCACTAGTTCCCTCAGACACTGGATACCTCCCTCAGTGGAGGTCCACTTGCCTCAGTAGTTCACAAGGGGATACCTTGCCTTCACGCTCGGCAGGAGCCACCTCCAGGCTGCAGACTGCTGCCCCTCTGCCAATCCCTCTGCCAGTCCTCCAGCCCCTAGTGAGATATCCCAGCTGCTGGGCTTCCTCAGCCTCTCATTCCTGATTGTGGGATCCAGCTGAACAGGTATAACAGCTACAGATTCAGCTGGACCCACTCCAGTCAATTCATCATTAACTCAAACCCCTTGTACTCTACACTGGGCACCAAAAAGGACTGTGAGAAACAGAAGGCCTTGATGCTGTGCAAGTGCTGTTCAGCAATAGAGAAAACACTGGTGTGTTATCAACACTGTTTTAGTCACAAATCCAAAGCTCAGCACCATACCGGTTCCTATGAAGAAAATGAACTCCATCCCAACCAGACCCAGCACAGGCTTTATTATGAATATTTTGTTCTATGTCTTCACTAGTGGCATTTAGCAGATATTTACAAGGTCATGTGAAAGATTGTAACAAGGTAAAACACTTCAACAACTTTGAATTACTCATATGAAACTTCACCGTAGGCTTTCTGATGACAAAACAGGATTGTATGTTTCTTATACTCTGATCCCTAAAGGTAGGTCCCCAGGACACATGCCTGCAGTCAACACATCTTTCTTTTGACAAGCCTTTGCGCTGACTGTAAGCATTTCCTCAAGGCTAACCTCACACATCACACAAGGGCTAGAGGAGCAGAAAAGGTATCCATGCAGACACAATTCAGTAATGTCGTTCATTTCTATATTGACTGGTATAAGCTGAGGGCAACTTGACTGAAAGATATTTCATAGTGCCAGTAGAACAGCAGAGGAGGACAAGATCGAAGTGAAGTAGCTTTATGGGAAAATGAGGAATTTACAAAATGCTCATAACTTACTGTTGTTTGCAAAACAGTTTTTAAAATTTTAGGTCTGCATGTTATATTTCACATCTTTACCCATATATGGAACAGATGATTATAACTAGTCACTGACAGCTAAACATTAGCACATATTTCTAATTATGTCCTAAATATCTAAGTATCTTGAATAACAATGTTCTGACTTCAGTTGAAGTGTTAATATAAATACTTTAAAAGTACGACAGACACTTTAGGAAGACAGACTTAGAAATTTCAGCTCCAATATAGCAAAGATTTCAACTCAATCCAGGCTGTAAACCATGAAAAAACTGAGGATAACAGTGCAATGAAACTTCCAAATGGTCCTTAATAAAAAAGGTGGGAAAAAACAGTGTTTCGGTAGTTTTAAGCTTCAGACACACTTATTTTTAAATTAGAATTGCTTTTTACCTCTTTGTCAAGTACAGGTGACTCAGAAGAACATCAACACAGCCATAAAAGAAGTAATGCATACAACTCCAAAAGCTGTTTTTCACAGAGAGCTCATGTCTAATGTGGTGGGTGTCTGTTATCTCTTGTAATTAGAAAAAACCCATATACAAACTTAGCAGATAATTTCCTCTCTGTCACAATAGCATTGTTAAGTAAATACTGAAAATGATCATGAGGGAAAGAGTCCCCCTTCAGCACCCTGAGGCTGTCAGGAGCCATCCCAGAAGCGAGAAGCCCACTGCCTTGCACCAAACTGCTGCCACTAGGTACCAAGACTAAGTCCAACTCCTCCAGAAGAGATAGGAACAGACCTCCTTGGTATTCAGCATTACTCATCTGGCTAAATTCAGTGCTTTTAGTTGCCACATGTTTGACTGGACTTAATAAGGAAACAAGAACATTTTCCTTGCTCCTCCATGTTATTCTGACCTGTTGAGTCTCACATACTAGGTGCTTAGCAAAGGTTTCACAGGCAGTAGAGCTCATTTAGCAGTTTATGACCCCAACATGGCAGGGCAACATTGCTCTCCACACTCTCTAACCTCCCTCTACTTCATGACAGTTGTGCAGATCCTCCCTCCTCCCTTTGCCAGCTCCAGAGCTTCACCCTTCACCAAACCATTTAAATTAGAGACCACTAGCCACCTCCCTGTGCTGGTTTTGCCTTTCTGCAGAAACCGATGCAGCGAGGACCAGAGCAGGTACAAGGCAGGTGAGGAGAGCACACCACCAGAAGCCAAACTCCCCTTTCCTAGTGGCGTGGAGTCATTGCACCTCCTCTTCTCTTGAATCTGCATCCTCAGACTCAGGCAGCTGGCCTTTACCCACCCAAAGCACAGGGTATTTCCAGTCAGCACTGAGCTATCCTGAGATCCATTTTGCACCTATGAAACCCAAAGCAGTGAAAGATAAGTTTTCCATCCTTCTCCATGTCCCAGAACATAAAACACTTCTCTGTATTTCATATCTTTCCCTTTACTTCTGAAGAAGCATCAGCTCACCTACAGATTCTGAGTACATTAAAAAATAAGTGTTTTGATGAAAGGCCTATTTGACCTCTGAAGGATATTTCCCTTCCAATCATTCCCTTTCCCAATTGCAGTTCAGCTGAGGCTGCATTTGGTCTAAGTTGTTATTTATTGCTCAGCAACAATTCACTTAACAACAGGCAAGTTATTGACTATTGACTGACACCAAATGCAGTCTCATCCATTTCTGTTATTCTTGCAGCCTGTATAAACCATTTCAAGACTAACACAGAAAGGAGTGCGGAAAGGGTGCTATTGCATAGCAGAGCATCTTGGCTCTCATTTACTTTGTGTTTGGAAATGAAACAATGGTCAAACCAAGTCTGAATGCACAGCTCCTCATAAGAAATCATTTCATAGCTGGAAGAATTGTTCTTAAAGGTTGTTTTCTGGAGGCCTGAAAAACCTGCACAGTGTTGAAGGATCTTTCAGAAAGAATTCCCGCTCCAAGCATATTAACATTTAAAATCTGCTTTCAGGAAAAAATTACAACATGCAATGTTTCATGAAGCCAGCTATTTTTTTTTCTGCCATGGATGGATCAACTATAATTGGAAGATAAGGTTCTCATAAAGCAACAAGCAGGGAAGACATAAAAAAAGTGGTATCTGCAGGGTTAAGATTAGTTAAAATTCTTGAAGTGGCTTTTATGAAACATCAGCTTTCTTTATCTCTAACACATATGAAAATCATACACTTACAAGCATTCACTGTTAGGAAGCTAGGTTTCAATTTCTTAGCTACCCCCTTTATTCACATAGGGCAGAAGTATTGGTGTTGGCTAATGCAGGTGATACATTTGCAAGAGCTACCTGTACATGTTGCATAACTTTAAATTCACAAAGCATCTTCCTGAGCAGCTCAATAAAAATCCCTGCTCTAGGCTACAGCAATGGTCAAAAAAATCTAATCAAACACTTGGATGCCTAGAAAATGTGACAGAAAATCCTGAAATTAGAATAATGTCCTCAGATCAATATTACTCTTTCAGAATATAAAGACTGAACAGTCTAGCTGCAAAGAAAAGTGAAGTTTTAAGTTTCAGTTTTTATTCAGTCTACAGGAAGGCATAGAGCTTGCAGAAAAAAGTGCAAATTGATGGTGCCCTGATTTTAAAATTGCCTGGTCCCCTCATTACAGCAATCAGCGTGAATGTACACGAGGAACACAAACCCGAGGCTCTGTCAGCATCTGCAAGCTCTACCCATACTCTCAGTCTTACAGGCAGAACACTTTATGGCTCAAGCTGTCTGAAATAGATACTGTGGACAGCAGCACAAATACTGAATATGTCAAGAGAGCTGACACTGCGTTCAGAACATCTGTAATTGCAATCTGGCCCTTACCAGAAGTAATTCCAAGCAACCACTTAGGAACAATATTTTTCTCTCCCTCCCTTTCTATTTTCAAAGAAACTCAGAGAAAGTCTCTTCAGATGACTCAGCGCTCCTCATTGCTGCATCCAGCCAGACTGAGAAGCCAACCCATATGTGCACGCACACCCCCACACAACTGGAAAATAGAGCAGCTGCTGCCCATGTCCCTGGGGATAAGTAGGGTCCTCTAAATCTCTGCTGTGGCACTTGGTGAATAATTTCAGAAGGAAAAGTGTTTTGCTACAGCAATCCAGTAAACCCCTTTTCCTATTGCAATCCCATTAGCGTTGTGCCTTCCCAAGGCTGCTGCACCACTGGGGAAATGCTAACTGCTTCACCAGCCAGAAGGAACTACAGAGCTTGTCAGAGAGTATAGATACCTAGGCCATCACTTTCATTAAAATCACAAAATAAAAGCATTTACAACTCCATTTATCAGCAGTCTCTGAAAGCACAAAGAAGAAATGTCAGAAGCTTTTCTATCCAGAACTGCTTTTGGGTGAATACACCATTTTCACTGAAGGAAGAAGAGCCTTACAGGAAAAAGTACTGTTGCTATCGCACCTGGCTAGCACACAATACACATTTATCTGTTAAGATATGGTCAAGAGGGAATTTTGGTATGGGTAACTTAATTGCCATGTTACTGACAGAAAGGCAATCCCAGGCTGTTAAGGTTCAGAACAGGTGCCAAAGATCTGCTAGCTTTCAGTAAGTGCTTAAATCCTGCAGTACTCGGTGGCAGGTAGTGGTAAGTGTTTGCTGAATTGAGGTCCTCAGTGCAATAGCATTCAAATGGTAGCAGACCTTAAACATGTCTATTCATTTTAGGGTAACATATAAAAAAATTCTGATACTTTAAACATAAAATCTCTGCTTCCCTTCAACCAGTGAAATTGGAATTTGTAGCTTGCATATTTACATTCATGCATTCTGAAGCTTGATTTTATTATTATGCATCTTCACGCTGGCTTTTATTTAGAACGGCTTAATTACCACCCTACTGCATAAGATCACAACTGAAGCTAAAGCAAACGCTTGATCAAAGTTGAAGGTGTTTTGTAGACAATGACAAGAACACTTAGAGAATTAAAGCATTTAAGAAAGAATAAAGTTACCCAATTAAAGAAAACAAAAATGTATAAGCTAGAAAGTTGTTACCAGTTATAGTATTTTCTATTTGGATGGCATTCTGGTTTTTTCAACTTTATGAAATGAATTGCTGCCCTGGCCTATGCAGAACTGGGGCCAAACTGCAGACACTCAGACCCACAACTTCTTGTACCACAATTGACACACTTTCATAGAAAAAAACCCCTAACATTTTCCAGGTAAATTGTTTCGCCAATGTTTTTATTTTTTAAACAAATACTACAAGTTTTTAAAGACAGAAATCAATGACTACTATAATGACTTTCAGCATAGCAATTCCAATGCCAAGAAGTAATTATGGTTTATTAGATTTTCTATTTTACTGGAAATGCCCACACTGATGATAAATTGTTACACCACTCAGTCTGGATGCTAAACCACATCTAACATTATAAGAAACGACAAGTTCAATGAGACTAGCCGTGACATCGTGCCAGTTCCTTGCATTCAATGGTACCATCTTCTCCATGAGAAAACTGGAAATATCTGAAACTTTTGATTCCATACAGCTAATGAAATAAATTCAGATTCATTTTTTTCCATAGACAATTTTTTAATACAAATTTAAAGTTTAAAAGTCTTAATTGCTACCTTTCAGCCATATTTGCTCCACATTCATTTTAACTGTGTATCTTTTATGACTATGGACAAGCATATTTGATTCAGAAAGATATTCTCTAATCATTTTTGTGGCCTTATTTTGTTGGGAATATGGCATTAGCATCAGTGAGAAATGCTACAGTGCATACGAGTTTGAAATAACTTGAGCACGCCTGAAGTAGTGGCCTCTTCCACAGCTTGCAAGCTCTTTCCCTTTACTATAATGCAGAGACCCACTCGAAGGAAGCGGTAGAAATGAAAGAGATCGCTGTTGGCAACTGGGTGTGCTGGCTGTGCCAAGGCCAGCTGCCCCCAGTTCCCCCCCACACCTCTCTGGTCACCGCACCACACGGCCCCTCTGGTGCACTTCTCTCTCCGCCACCATCTGTGGGCAGGAATTTGGTTGTCCACCACACAGGTGGCTGCAGATATTGGCTGCAGATATACATCTTTCTCTCCCAGAACCTTTCTGACACCAGAAGGTCACTGACAATGGAAATCTCGGAAGTGGCACAGTTCAACATTTGTTCAGAGGCTTTGAGAGGGGGACAGAGGCACCCAGAGCACACGCACATACCTTTATCTCTCCATTTTGAGGCAGCGCTGCCTTTCCAGGCTTGGCTCAGCCCCTGCTGCCGACTTCCCAAGGCCTGACCACACAAAGCTGCCTGAGAGGGACTCATAAACCCCCCGTCCCTCCCGACGCTCCCCTCGCCTGTGCCACCCCGGCAAACCCCGGTGCTGCTGGCGATGGGTAACGACCCAGATGGGGTCAGCCCTGAGGGGGCAGCCATAACCCCATCAGGGTGTTAGGTGGCAGCAGCTCTTTAGGGATAACCCGGGAAGAAGAGCCCCAAGCTAGTCACAGCCGCAGGCATGGCTGCAAAAGAAGCACTGCTTTCCTAAACTTAGCTCCTGAAGAAAGGAGATGTCTGAGAATCATCAAAGGACTGGAAAAAAACAGAAGGAAAAGTAAAAAAAAATTATCAACTTACAGCAGATGATGGGGAGGTAGTGACCTGTTGGAGGGCAGCTTCTGGGGCAGCCAGCTGGGCTGCCAGCTCTCCCATGCTCACCTATCACCCTCTCTCTTTACACTTGTGACTAAAAGTTTGAGTGTTTTTAGTCAAGCCTCGTACCAGGTGTGCATGTCCAGGTGCTTGGCTGTAGGGGCTTCTTGTGAGGAGAGGCAGGGCCTGCCCCATGCCAGACACAGCTGGTTCCAGCCGGTTCCAGCCGGTTCCGGCCGGCTGGGCCACGGTCCCACTACAGGGCACAGCTGAGCCTGTCAGCAATGCAGGTGACCCTTCAGAAAGGGCAAAACGCCACGGAGGCGGTGAGGAGTGAGGAAAAAAGTGTGAGAAACAGCCCAGCGAGTGCCCGGGTCTGGGGAGGAGAAGGGGACAGGTATTTCCCTGCAGCCCGTGAAGTAGCAGGGGTAGCAGACACCCACATGCAGCCTGTGGAGGATGCCATGCCAGAGCAGGTGATCGTTCCCTGAAGGAGCTGTGGCCGTGGAGAGCCCATGCTGGAGCAGGGGAAACGTGTCAGGAGGAAGGAGCAGCAGAGAGGAGCTGTCATGGACTGGCTGCAACAGCCGACGTGTGCAAAGTACGACTTCAATGTGCCAAAATGGTGGATATCTTACTTCAATCCATTGACTGAATATTTACAGCAAGATTTGTCTTGTACCCCTCCTCCCCGCCGTTAGAGACACACCGTTTAGGATTATTGGCCCTTCTGTCTTTACAGTGGGCCTTTATTCACTGCACCACAGGCTCCGGTTCTGGCACAATTCAAAATGGACCGGAGCCAGCTCAGAACGTGCTTGTATGGCAAACGGCCGAGGCACACGTGCGTCATAGCTCTTCGGGGGATAGGAGTCTTTCCTCGTATCAAAAAATCCAGCAGATTTCTACGGAATTCAATGCTGTTAAATGATGCATTTCTGAGATTAGAGGTGAGAAACAGCTCATGCCATAAACTAGTCAAATTTAATCAGAAGCATTCATCAGAAGATAGCTACAGTCACAGAGGCTGAAATATTTCTCTCTAAACATTTTAGCTTAGGGGCCTTTTGACGAATCTTCAGCCTGGCACCCAGAGCAGGGCTGATTTCTAAGCAAACCTTGCCAGGATCCTTAGACCTAAGGCAGATCTGCCGCAAGGCAGACTTCCTCTGAAGAGAGATGTTATCTCCAAGTCCTGTCAGCCTTTCCAAGACTTTTTAATTTCTGCCATACACTCAGGAAAATGGCCTTCCAGCTCTGCAAGTTAGAAGCCCCACGAGTGCTGAATGGAGTTGGGCTCCGACAGCTTCCAAATTCTTGCTGCAGGGGTGGGACTGAGGCTGAAAAGGAGCCTCCTTTACTTGGGTGTTTGGGTTTTTTCTTAGAATTTCCAGTTGGCAGGAAATTTTGAAAGTTTGCAGGTTTTCTTCACTTGGGATTGAAACTACATATCAAACCCACACAGGCAGAAAAAATCCTGGCAAATCTCTGCCTAATCTGTCCTTTAAACCTCAGCAGTGGAAATCCTATAGCCTTTTTCACTGTGGTTCAAATAAAAAAGAGACATGAAGAAAGAAGAATATCCTTGCCTATGAACGCTTCCCAGGGAAAACTGACAGACTAGCCAGTTGCCAGTCTGAGAAGTGTTGACTTGGGCTATATTTTAGCACACCGTGATGTATTTTGAGCATCCTGACAGAATCAGAGTGCCCTTCTGCTTAGCTAGCCCAGAAGTACAAACATCTTGCTAATGCCTATTTCCCCCTTGCTACAATTTAGGTCCCACTCTTCTTCCTTTACTTGTCATATCCCTGGACACAGTTTCTTTCTCTTTGCAATATTTTTCTCAGCTATATTTCAGGGCTGAGATCTTCCATCGATCCTCTCTCCTCTATAGGACACAGATACAGCACCTCAGTCTTTGCTCATACATCTCACTTTCGGTAGCTCTGAACTCCCTTGGACAGGTCCACTTCATATTACTAAGGATGGCACTAAGTACACCAGTGAGACCTTCACAGAGCACTGTGTCCACACTACTTCAGACATTTTGAATGCCACACTCCTCCTTAAATATTGCTGTATTTGCTATTTTGGGGTGGAGAAGAGGAGGTGCAAGAGTATGATGTTTGTGATTTCCCTGACATAGCAGAACAGCTGGAAGATAACTCAGTGTGGGTCAAAGATCCTTTTTAGAAGCATCATTTGTCACCTGCTTTCCACTTTCTATAATAATTCCTTTTAAAATTTCAGGTCACTAAAAAGCTCAGAGTTTAACATCCTACCCCTTCTCCAGAGCAGGATACTTTGCTCTTAAATTCCTTAAGGAACAGCCAAGCCTCCTGAGTACCTTTTCTCTGTAGATTTGTTTCCCATGTGGAAATCTTACCAATTATTGCAGGGAATCAAAGTGTGCTGTCTTGAATTCATCCTCTTTATTATTTTCTCCCTCTTTGCCTTCCCAAGAACACTATCACTATCATTTCATGATCACAAAAGTCCCTTTCACCATCCTATTATTAAGTCCCCTGTGCTGATCAGTTCAAAGCTAGCTGAGCCCTTCTCCCCGCTTTCTTGGCTCCTCTGTCCAAAGTTGTCTCCACCTTACTTGTGGAACCTCAGTCTGTGTTCCTGAGCAGTCTGTTCCCTCCCATAAAGTGCCTCATCAAACCCAGTCCTCCCTTCAGATGATGCTATTTGGTTTTGTTGAGGTCCCATCCACCTGATATGCTTACCTTGGCCCCTGCCACTGACACCCTTATCCTTCATTCCTTTCACATTTAACCAGGGACTTTAAGTGGCTTTATTGCCTACTACTTTCTGGACCTCGAAGTAGTTATACAGCTCCTTTCTTGGTTCTTCCTCATTCCTCAGCCCCCAGGGTAGTATGCACATGCCTAAGGTGCTTGTAAAAATGAACCTCAGTTTTTCTTCTTGTCCTTCCCAATGCTGTACCCTGACTATGCAAATTCACATCACCACCCCTCTTCCTCTCATGTCTTTGTCCAAGGATCAGCTTGTCAGTCCCAAATCTCATTTACTTGTTAGCAACTTTACAACCAAAGATACTCTTTCTAACATTTAGATTTTAGACCATCTTTTGATTTTCACATCACCTTTTTTTCCATAGGCTGAATCACTGTACTCTAGATATTTAAGAGGGCAGGTTCTCACAAAACTGTTGTTTAGCAAAAAGCAAATAATCACAGTGTTTTGGAACCAGAAGAACATACTTTAGTAATTCCTGGTTTTTTAACATTGATGGAACAAGAACAGAAAACTTTTATCTATATGTATATAGAGAGATTTGTGTGTATGTATAGACAGAGGTAAACAGAGAGTTATAAATTTATAAATAAAAAAATTGTTCATCATCAGAATCTATTCCCTCCAGTGCATTTTCCTTTGGCTTTATTATAGATGGCCTTTCTTTAGATCAAAGCCTAGCTTCCTGGAAGCACATTTTCATAATTTATTAGTTTTAGAAAACAAAATCCAAAAATACTGTAAAACATCACATACATATCACATGACACTTACTTTGAATACAAAAGATCAAATGCTGCTGATCTTGCAGCAGTAAAACACCCACTCAATGAAGTTATATTTTTGCTTAAGAAAGAATAGCAAGTTTCAGTCCAGAATGGTATCTGTTTTGATATTTAGAGATTTACCGTGAAGATTTCCTCAATGCAAAGCTATGCAAGCATGTTAATCAACTTACAGGTGGACACATCTCTATCACAGAAAATCTGTTATCCCTTGAAGGCAAGTAAGAAAAAATTTGTTTAACTAATGCTAAGAAAGCACCATGCAGCCCCAAGAATGCTAAGTGTTTTAAGAGAAATGGAGGACAAAAAAGAGAGAGGAATGTGATGATCAGAAGTTAACTTTAAAGCCTCCGTAACACCTTCTTCTTCACCAGTTCTTTATTCATAATTTCACCTACATAGAAAACAGTTTCACATATCATTTTTTGTAATTGAAATATTTATGCTTATCCTATGGCCCAGCCCTGATGCTGAAAACAGAAAAACTCTCCAAATCTCATGCTGCTGCTGAAACCTTACACACACTGAAGGCTACTTACATCAAATAACCCAAAAGCCACTGCTCAGTGTTGCTAACGGGGCTCTGCATGACTGAGAGTCTCCAGGAGCCCCACGGAGCTGCTCCCCAGATCTGCAGAGCACTTGCACACAGGCTTCCCAGGCTGCTTGGCTGAGACTGCTGCCACACCTTGCATGGTTCACGGCAAACAAGCTTACAAAACTTTCCTTGAAAGTTTCATGAATTACCAAGCTCTGGACAGTTTGCAAGACCAGGAGGAGCTCTGTAATTGCTGCAGAAGTCAGCCAGATCGAACTGTTGAGATTGACAGCAGTTGAGAATATCAGAGAATTTTTCTCTCATCGTTCAATAGGAAATATCTCTGCGTATCTGCTGGGTAACTGCAGGCATTATGTTGGGGCTTGGCAAACTGTACATCTTGGCCCAGACCAGAGAACAGAAAGCAAATGCTGGCAAGGACTGCAGGGAAGCATCAGCGCAAGCCACATCCGCAGAGTTAATGAACTCAAGGAGTGAAGCTCTTAAAGGAATGAATATCCCCAAATTAATGAAATTTTTCATTTCATTAGGAAGTGAATACTCTTTCTTTTTATTCTACATCATTGAAACCATAAAGACGGCCCCTATGGAAAGGGAAGACTCATCTGAAAAACTGATTTCATCTTTACCCATTATCTTTCTAAAAGCAGCATCTTAGTGCCTGTGCTTTGAGTGTTCTCCAGAGAGCCAACGGGATTTCTTAATGGACTCTGTGCTGGGCTGTGGCAGGATGGCTCTGGCATTTATTTCCTCGCATAACTTCACCTAACATTATAAATGTAGCACTGCAGCTGAGGAAGGATAGAAGTTGTCTGTTATTGCCTTGGATGTGAGAATCTCTCTTTTTCAGTGCATTTGGGCGGGTTTCCTGCCAGAGAGAGCTCCAGGCCAAATTTCTGTGTAATATTTAAAACATAATTGTGTTTAACAAACCCAGCAAAAAGTGGCAAGCAATGCAACAGTGAGGTAACGCATAGACTTGTTTCTAAACAAGCGCTGGACTAGTTGAGCCAGGCAGCTCTCAAGAGGTGCCCGACAATGCGTCCAGCAGGATGGGGTGTCACGGAGAGCTGTGAGATGGCTGCGGGAGGTTAGCGGGGCCCTGGCAGGACCAGGGACTACAAGAGGTAAGGTTTAAGGGGAGTTTTGGCAGCCTCTGTGCCTGCTTCCAGAACTGTTGGTCTCAATGCCATCCCCCATCCCCGGACCCCTCGCAGGAACGGGGAGGGCAGCCTGGTCCCGCCATCCCTGGTCAGCAGTGTGGCTGGGTGCGTGCAGTGTTCAGTGCTGGGATGAAGGATGGAGGCAAGAGTGGTTTCGTATCTGATTACAAAAGTCTGCAGGTCCAGCCTGACTACTCATGCTGTGAGTAATTAAATAGCACTCTGTTACCTCTCTATTAAGCCCCATGCTTTTTGTTTAACCAAAGATGTCCACTCTGGGCTTAAGGCAAGTGGTTGCAATTTGAAAGCATTGAGAGACTGAATCAGCTGCTTCACTTGGTAATTTGTTCCAGTGATTAATCATCCTCACTGCTAAAAACTGTGCTGGATTTCTCATTTGAATTTATTTGGCTTCAGCTTTCGGCTATTCATTCTTTTTATACCTTTTTTTTCCCTGAGCCACTTAACTCTATAGTAACCATTATTTTTTCCCTGTGGATTTCCACCGTAATCAAATTACCTCTCCATCTCCTTTTTGATACTCTAAACAATTTAAACTCTTTAAGGCTTCCACTTTCAGATGGAGCCTAAACAATTCTGCAGCCTGAAATTCTGCATACAGCTTTTTTTTCTATATCCCCAATAGTGTTCTTCAACATCCTTTTTAAAATATCAGTCTCATTAAAATCAGATTAAAATGCATTTTGCCCAAATAAGCCCTGCCTCCCAAGTGATCTGCAAGACTGTAATAGATTTCCCGTTCCTCGTGTTAGTTCTCGCTTTGCACCAGCCACAGGTTTATGTGGCTTATATTATATCATGCTCTGATGTTTACTTTGATTAAGTGCAGTAATGTTGGGGGCTGCTCCTCTCCACTGACCCCAGAGCCACCTGGGGCAGGTGGCAGCTCTTCATGCAGTGCTGCAGCATTGCACGTTTAATAAGATCCCACGTGACATCTGCCTTTTCCCAGACTGATTCTGCAAAGCTGTGACTTATCCCTCCCATGACAGTGAGCTGAGGGACTGCCTGGGGTTGTACCTGACCCTGCAGAATGCAGCTGGCTGAGTTGCGTGAGCTGTGGCCCCTGCACCCCTCTAGATCAGCTCCAGCCATCCCTCCTGTCTCACAAAAGCCATTAGATGTATGTAGTACAATGGTAGTTACATTCCTCTACATTTGTCAAGGTATTTTCTATGCAGGCAGCATAATAAACAAAACAAGCAAGGCACACTACCTAGGGATTTTGCTGATAGGTCTTTGGTGCAGTCAGAGCTCCCATTGCTGTATACCAATACTGCTTCACCCGTGAGGAGATGTGAAATCAGCAATTGTAAAGCTGAGACCAACTTCAGCTGTTCAACATTTTAGAGATCTCCTTTTTTTAAACCACCATAGGTATCATATTTTTTTCATCACAGTACCTTTACAGCTGCCTTATCTTTTTTTCTTTCCAGTAGTGTTGGTGTGTCCAGCTCGTTCAAGATTAAAGGCTCAGAAATAGCTCCTTGATTAATTTTAATAGCTTAGCTAATATTGCTATTTACCACACAAGAGTGACACCAAGAAAACAAAGACTGGGGGATGGCAGAGGGGTGGCAGCAAAAGCGTTGCTCTCTGCCTCTGCCATCTCTCCTTCACCTCCACCACCTCATGCAATCCCACCCACTGCACCTGCAGCCATGGTTTTTGCAGACCCAGCGGTGGCCGTGGCTACACGCTCGACCTTCCGGACTTCCAACTATGTAAAAGAGGAAACGTGGATTCCACACCCTAATGTCTCTAGGGCTGCAGTCACAATCCCACTTTGGCTTGTATTTATAATTCAAAGGAGTTTTGATTGTCTCTGGGGGAATTAAGGAAAATGGGGTTACAATGAAAGATTTGTTTATATTTTCAGAATGTGCCTTCTGAAATCCCTCCCAGGATTCACCTTTATGCATTCCTTGAGTCAGGAGTGAGCAATGTGATTTAGCTTCTACATTTTATGGGATCTGCAGCTGCAGAATTAGAAACCAGAGCCAAAATAAATAATAAAAATAAAACAAGTGCCAGAAAGACACTATTGCCATTCTAAGCAGAAGGCAGCTCCTGTAAATGGGAGTGCCAGGCAGAGCCTGCTGGGTTTCCTCAGGGAAATAACAGGACAGCATCTTTCCATCACTGAAATCATCTGGGAAACAGCCTCTGTAGGAAGCTCTCTACAGCTCCTTGTTTCTCATGTTGTCTTAAGTTAGGTCAGCCATTACTCAGGCACCTGTCATAGCTTATAATTTGGCAAATAAAGGATCGTGTGTGCACAGAGCCGAGTGGGTGGCAGAGAAGCAGGTAACAGCAAGTGTGAAAATGGGCAGTGGTGGCTGGTTTCTGGCCATGCACAGCCTCCTTAGTGGTGCACAGGGGTCGACACTAAGAAAAGCCTGAGTTAATATTTAGGGGTTTATAACTAAAGATGATAGAAGGCTTCACCTGACCTTCTGGGAGGGAGGGAGTTAATGCTTTACGAGTTATTTTTTTGGAGGCAAACTTAGTATCGGAGAAACCCTTGCCAAATGCCAAGTTTTCTTCCTTGCCTTTTTGCTGTCTGGTGTGACTACTATGTGGCACAGCACAGCAGGCGCGGGGTCCATCACTTCCACCGTGCAGGGAAAGCGCTGGTACAGCGCCGGAGGATACACGATACAGCCAACTCAGCCCTCAGTGTGGCAAGCAATTTTAAAGCAGATGGTCTGAAGTACTGTACAGTATTAACATATTTTAACTCTCTTTCCTTCCCTCCCCCTCCAACCACACATCTGTAATAATTTTACTGTTTTATTTGCTAATGGAGTTAAAGCAACCAAGAGCAGAAGCTTTAATGCTCGATGAAATGCACCTCCCCTGGAGTGCTGAGTGTGTGAAACAGCACGGGGGAGTGCTAAAAGTCAGGTCGGTCTTTCTGTTAGTTACCTGTGCAGTGAACTTGACATCCACAGCTAGAAACGTGTGGGCTGACAGATAATATATTTTCCTTTTCCCCATCACTTTGCAATAGAAGTCTGAACAGTTTTAATCTTTCAAATACAAATGAAACATATTTTTTTAACAGTTTTGAAACTTCTTTCTGGTTTTATTCTTTTTCCCGGACAAGGACTCTTCTGTCTGGTACTTACTGGAATTGATTTTTAATTCAAATTACTCCACCTCTAGGTCATCCTGTCAGCTTGAGAGGTGCAGCCATTACATTTCTGCCTTCTCAAGTTTGGAACATATTTTTCATTTTGCAGCTATAGAAATTAGCTCTCTTTGCTGCCAGAAGAACAGCGGTTACAAGAAATGCACATCTTGAGCAGCAGAAAAGCAAAAAGTGGCATTAAGCGAAGCCCTGACAGAAAGCCTCGGGAGTGCACCGGTGCCCCACTGCTGTGTTTTGGGGCAGCTTGTCTGTTTGTAGCTAATCGGGCCAAAACTCAGGGAGCTCCCTGGAATGGGGGAAGATGGCTGTAGTGAGGGGAAAATAGGTCTCTAAAGGTGCAGCCACACTGCAGAGACAATGATTTGCTGTGATTTCCCTTTGGATACAATGATTAGATCAATACTTTGCTGTGTTCAGGCAGGTAGTTCCACTTCTTTTTTTTTTATTATTTTTATTTTAACCCAATCCAGTTCAGATTTTCCATGAAAATCTGATTTCCGTTTGGGATGGAAACTTCCATTTTCCATCAGTTCTGCTGGACTGATGAACTTGGAGTTTCTCCTTTGTTTTTTTGTTTTTTAATGTGGCCAGAGCGCTGCCTCTCCAAATGTTGCATGTTTTCTCCTGTCTAGCTCCCATTTATTCTTCTGCCTCTGTGCATGCTGGTCACCTTTCATATTTTGGAAATTGCTTTAGATGCAAATAAATTGATTTGTGGCTCCGCACTCAGGATTTTAAAAGTTACTAGAAAATTCAAAGTAACATATGACAGATCTGAGTCTTTGCTGCTGATTCACATAATTGCTTTTAGGGGTTTTGGTTTTCTCATTTTCTTCTTTTATTAACAGATGTTCTCTTCCATTTTAAAGGGCCTCAAAATGTTAATTGTTTAAAATACCAAGCCTGATCATTCTTTATCCTCTCTATGTTTTTCGGCTTTTTCTTTCAGCAAGATCACCAATCAGTACACAGCACATTTAATTCACTCTGTAGACCTCAGTTATAGATAAGTAGACTGATTCCTTTCACACAGCGTGCTGAGATTTAGAGAAATAGAAGTAAGCAGAAAACATCAGACTTTAAATAGAGGTTCAGATACAAAACCAAGGTACCCTTGCTTGGAAAGTTTACAAAGAGCAGCTTGGCTGCAGGAACTGTCCATGTCCATGCTTTTAGCATGAGTCAAACAGGAGGATATTGATTTAGTTTTGTGTACAAGAGGGAAAGATGAGCAAAGTCCAGCTATCTGGTATTTCCTGTGGGCTCAGACCATGTGCACAAACCGTAGGCACAGGCCAGCTTTATGTTCCCATTTTGCTGCCCTTGAGCCCCACAGTGCCATTGACTCAGATGGAACATTTTGGATGGGCTATAGGGCATATTGTCTTAATTGTGCTTTATCACTAAATATATGTTTGTGCTTACGCTTTCTGTAGGTTTCTAGGCAGGTGAGCACTTCCAAGCTGAAACCAAGTGAGGGGCTCTGAATGATCACCTGGAGGGTCCTGGCTCCTAAACATGCCTCCAACCACAAGCCCCAGAGCCTCAGGACACTCTGTCTAACTTAGAGTCATGGGCAGGTGTCTACACCTGAAAAGGGTAAATAGCTTCCCCTTCTCTCCTCAGTTACACTTCCCAGACCCATTCGCAAGGGCCAGAGCACAGTGAAGGAGCGGCCCCAGGGTAGCAGTTAGACAGACATCAGCTTCTTCCTACTTAAGAATTTATCTCTAAGTATTCAGAAATCGCATGAAGAAATGTTTTTGGCCATTGAAAGCTGCTAAAGGTGGCTCAGGCAGCAGAAATGAGGCTTTACCCCTATGTTTCCCCGCTGCTGCCTTACCTGCTCCTCAGACACATCTGTCACGGAGCACTGGAAAATGAAGGGGGTTTTCTTACCCCCATGGGTGTGTTTGTGAGCCTCAAACAAAAGTTTTGCAAGACTTGCCTGGAAAGCACTAGAGAAATTCAACATACTGTCAGTGCTGGGGCACAGGCTGACTGAGGAGAGATGACGCACAGCCCCAGGGCTGCATCAGGGAAGGGTTTCTTGTGCCCTCATTCCTGTGTCTATCCATGTTGCAGCTCCAGCAGAGAGCCCTGGGACAAACACTACTTGGGCCTTTAATAATGCACAGCTTACAGCAAGCAAGACTGCAACCTTGTGTGTGCCATTTCCATTTCAAATGGTCTTTCTCCTCTGTTTTCTCCCTCAAGGTGAGGGGGAGAGGCAGGTTTAACGCTTCCCTGGTTGATAGCAGGATGGTTTGGTGATGAAGAGGGGTCAAGCACAAAGGCTCGACAGCCAATGCTGGGGACAGCCAGAGAGATGTCAAACAGGGAGCGTCCTGGGAAGGTGGTACAGAGAGGCTTGGACCTGCTTTCTTCAGTTCTGCCAGTAATTCACCACTCTTGTTTCGGTGTGAACAGATTCAGCGTATCATGCACTGGTGTCTTGTCATCTTAAGAGCCTACTCCATGTGGCAATGATATCAAGGGCTCCCTTCAGCTGCCTGAAGGGCTAGTGCCATCTGTGGGGTGATTCGAGGGCATGTGAGACATCCTCAAGGCAGATGTGGCACAGGAGCCAGAGATACCCACCCTGCTGCAGGTGTAGCAGGGTGCTCCGTGGGCCATCTCAAATGGCAGCAGATACCCGTGTTGAAGCAGCTGACCTGAGCAGCCACCTTGCAGATGCCTGCTGCCCCACTGGACTGTAACACGGGAGCACAGTTTACCAAAATGCACATTTTGTACCTTAACACCATTGAACAGTCATCCTGGGATACAAATTACAGATCCAAGTGATGACTTTGCCTGTCACTATTCCCAGGCAAGATCTTTCAGCTGGGCCAATTAAGGCCTGGTCTGGTTACTGCCTGCAAGACATTTCTTTTAGGATTTCAGCAATGGGCCTGGCTGCCAAGTGACATTTCTGAGCACTTTTTTCTAAGCTGAGGCATTCTCTGATGATCCAAGCCACCCTGTGAAGGCATGAACAGTAATCCATTCAAAGACACAACCCTCCTTTTCTCTGAAATGTTGTCGGCAGTTTCATTTCTGAAGGAAAACAGCCAGAACTATGACATGATATACAGTTTATTGCTATTTTTGGACGTATTATTTAAACAGATCCCTGAACATATTCTACCTCTTGAAGTTTTTTTATTAGATGGAATAATTTTCACTATTTAAGAAAATCTGCCTGTTGAACTGTGGGCATTTTTTCTAGTTACTTAAACTCCAAATTAATTTCACTGTTAACTTACCTAATATCCATTTGCTTAATATGAATAAATGGCACAGATGTCCTGCGACCTGTTCCCTGCTGCTATAAAATACATGCAGCTTCTTTGTAACATGGACCGACTCACTTCTGTAAGGGTGAGGAGATATCCATAAGAGGATATGTCTCAGTGACTAAAAGCCAAAAGCCTCCACTAGCTGTCTCTAATCACCAGCACTGCACTTGGTCAGTGTGGAGCTGGGAAAGAGGCAGATAATAAGGAAAAGGGGACTTAGCCAAGACACGAGGTCCCAGTTGAGGTCTTCCTTGAGCAAAGATTTCTTTTCATGCATTGCTTTCGAGATCACCTTTTCAAGTGGGGAAAAAAACAATGAAACTGCTTAGAGAAGAACCTAAAGGCACAATAGGGATTATTAAAAATGCCACACCTTGCCCATTGCTCATACCTGCACCTTAGTCAGCCCATGCTGTGGGCAGTGGTATCAAATGCTACATTCACTTCTTAGGATTTTCTGGATGTTATTTCAGCTGGCTGTAGAGAGGGGAGTTCAGAGACAAGTTTTTCAAACTCTGGAGGTGATCAGGTGTGAAGTTTGAGTCTGTTTCATAGTTGGGAGAGGGCAGAATAATATACCGCTTTCTGTATAATTCTGCATTATATAATTTTTCTATCTCATTCTGTCAGCTACAGCATCTCTCTTAAATATGACTGCAGCCCAAGAAATCCTCACTTTAAATCTTCCACCATCACTTTTCTTTATCATGTCTACACCAGGCTACATGTTGTTGTCTCTTTAAGTTTGCTAGGCAGGAGTTTATCATGCCTTACACAGTCCTACACATCTCCTCTCATTTTATTTCACATCATTTTTTTTGTATTTCCAGGCAGTTGCCATTTCTGTTAGTCCCATTGTTTTACATTATCCTCCTGACAACTATATGATCTTCCTACTGATTATATTTCACCTTCTGCTTTCCCCAGTTCTTGTATTTTACATTTTAACTTATTTTGCTGGCAAGGTTTTGGTGTCAATTCACCAAATAATTCCTGCTGCCACCACCTGCTATTAACATGGGTTAGGTGACCATGTACCTTTGAGAACTTGAGCCCTAATCTCCACCAGTTTTAAGGGGAAACAAGCAGGTCAGGGCTGACCTGCTAGTTTGGGAGCCCTGAAGTCTTCAAAGGGTGCCTGTACTGGACTGGACAGTAGAAATCTGCAGTATCATGAATGAGAAAAAGAATGAAAAGAGCAAACACATCATGTTTATTACAACAGTAATGATACCACAGTCGGTATGTGTTGCCTTATTCCAGATTTATAGCTGGGATCTGTGAATGCCCCAGGGCACAGCATGCAATCTCAAAGACACTCTATTTGCATGTACTCTGCATTCTATAAATAAAAAATGGAAGTGTCACAGAAGCATTTTAAAACACTCTGTTATTAAGCAGTTACCAGCAGATCTTGTGCTCTTTGGTCATTATTCTTCTACAAGCTCTCCCTGTATGTTGTGACAAGCTGTAGATGTTTTAGCTTTGGTGCCAGACTGAAAGCCAAAGCAAAAGAAAAAAAAAGGAGGGGGGAAAAGTTATCTTTAAATCTGTGTGTCTTCAGATAAAATCCTGCCTGCAGACAGACCCAGCCTGGCAGAAGGAGAGATGGCTAAGCCCCATTTCCTTCTGTGAACAGCCACTTCACTGACAACCTTAGACATGCAGCCCTATGCACCAAGGGACGCTGATGGTCCATGAAATTTGAGCCTGTATCAATGATACATTTAATTTCCCATCCTTCACTCCAGTTCCAGATAGACATAATTCATAAAGGACAGGTTTTGCAGTTAGCAAACAGAAACAAAGCCAGTGTTAACAGAAAAAGGCCAATTTTTTACCCATTCACTCTTTTTCTACAGAGATTCAGGACCTGAGAGATGATTAAAGCAACACAAGATTATTACTTGGGCAGAAAGCATGAAGATATTCATTCCCTGTGAGGTGTAAAGCATGCAGAGGAAAGAGTGAGACCTCCAAGGTCCCTGAGCAGGGCCCTCTCTCACACCTCTGCCTCCTTTTTGAGCTGTCTGCACTGTCCCCAGCCCAGCTAGCTCTTACCTATGGCCGGGACACACAGGACTGTCATTCCTGCAGCATATCTGCTTCCCTGAAAGCCCATGCGAGTGGGCTGACAACCAGCTCTCCCTCCCTCTTCCCTGACACCAGTATGGTTGAAGCTTAACATCCCCTTTCATTGGGGCTGCCAGCCCAGAGGAGAAAACCAGGTGGCCCAGCAGGAGGTCCCTGCATCCTCGCTGATGTCCTCCCCATGGTTGCCTGCCCCCTGAAGTTGACCACCCCTGTCCTCTACTTTGCTGTCCCTTTTTCTGCTGATTTCCCCTTAACAGGATCTTGTGATTTCACTTCTGGGCGTCACACAGGTTCATGTCAACTAGATAACCCAGGGACACATGATATATTTAACCAGTACAGTCAGCTCCCTTACTTTTCACACTTTAGAACATAACTTTTATTTTATTTTTTCTTTTCAGCAGAAGGCAGAACATTGGCATGTGATGACCTCTTAGAGATCAGTAAATTTATAGCTCTCCTGCCCCTTCAAGGCAAAAGCAAAAATTTAATTTGCTTTCCTAAAGCAGGACTCTTCCCACTCCATTATGTTAGCACTTACCCACTGTCAGGGCCACACTGCACGGCGTGAGAGAAAGAAAAGCAATTCCAGAGTCACAGGAAATAAAATAATTTGTGCTGTAAGGTACCTTGGCCGTTAGGTAACTAATCTGAGTTATTTTTGTGTTTGGGCTGGAATGGAAGGATGAGTCCTACCTCAATAAGATCTGAATGTTTGTGTACCACAGATTTGTTGCCCGTGCCTGCAGACATTTCACCATTAAGGTTCACACCTAGCACCTACACAGGTAACAACAAACACATGCCCGTGTCTCTCACTTCCCCACCGGCTCTGCCAGGCTTGGTCACTCGATTGAGATCTTGCTCTTTATGTAGCCCCCAAAGTTGACATGCCAACAGGGAGATGGGCCAGCAGAAGGGAACTTGCCCCTAAACATCCACCAGCAATCCCTCTGCTGCCATGTCCCACCTCAGAGGGTTTCCATGGTCTGACACCTTCATGGCCTCCCTCTCTAGGGATGGGGCTGTAGCTGCCAGCTTTGTCCAAGCAGGTGGGTATACAGGGCTTGCAACCCCAAGGAAAAGCAGCTGAGCCTGAAAACCAGGGGCTAGGCAAGTCTACCGTGCAAACACCTTAACAAGGTAAGTACCTTTTTGCAAGCACACCTGGGACTGGGTAAACGTGACTTGTCAGCCAAATCCCATCCTTAAACCGGAGCTAAGCCCTGGACTTCCCAGAGCAGATGGTCACCAGGTGGGCAAGACCACAGGGGCGGAGAGCTCTGACTCCCCATTTCTGCAAAATGAGAAAGCAAGAATTGATCTTCATTTAAGCAATTTCAGGAGCCTGTTTCCAAGGCAGCCCCACGAGCAGTTGCACAGAGAGGACTGCAGGGTCAGCAGGCTGCAGCGAGTGGCAGGTGAGAGGGGAGAACGGGGGAGTTTGCAAACTGCCTTTGTGTTTCATACACATCTTCACGCTTGGTTTTTTTTGTGTGTCAGTAGAGGGTCCTACCACATGTGAAATTATCTGCACCCCCACAATCATTTTCCTGATTTATTGTTGGGTCATCCCAGAAAAAGAACCATCACAGATGAAGCTGCGAATTTGAAAATCACTGGCTTGGGCTTTTTGATTATTATTCTGTTTCCTCTGTGAGAGATGAGCTGCACTCCCAGCTCTGTGTTCTTTATTTGCAGGTGATTTTTACTTAACTGCGCTATTGATCCCAAGATGGATAGGAAGCCTGGCAGCTTAAGCTCTGTCCCCGAAGGTGTGAAAGCTTCATTAGATTTATGAAATTCTCCAGGATACACTGAGGCTCTGCAGTCCATCTAGCAAAAAGGCTTTACATTTTACTCACGCTCCCATGATTTGTATACCTTGATGAATTATTAGGTTTTTATTATTATTATTATTTAGACTTAAGGTTTCTCCTCTAGCTCAACTACATGTGAAATGCAGTCAGTTAATAGATGTAGAGGAGAGCAGTCCACTCCCCATGAGTCTCAGATATCCCATCTCTTAACCTCATCCTAATGCTGTAATCTCCCCTTCACGTCCTTTCTCTCTGCAGGACAGATTTGGCATTTTTCCTCTGAGGAAATTAATGAGGCCTCAGGAGTTCCCAGTGTTTTCGCCTGGGATAAACAAAGGAATCTTTAGAAATGGTCAGAGAAAAGCAAGAAACAATGACCTAGAGGTTAAAGGTGTGTGCTGCTTTTTGCTGGGGTAGAGTTAATTTTCTTCATAGTAGCTAGCATGAGGCTGTGTTTTGGATTTGTGCTGGAAACAGTGGTGATAACACAGGAATGTTTTAGCTATTGCTGAGCAGTGCTTACACAGAGCCAAGGCCTATTCTGCTTCTCACTTCACCCCACCAGCGAGGAGGCTGGGGGGGGGCACAAGAATTTGGGAGGAGACATAGCCAGGACAGCTGACCCCAACTGACCTAAGGGATATTCCATGCCATATGACATCATGCTCAGCATATAAAGCTGGGGGAAGAAGGAAGGGGGGGACGTTTGGAGTGATGGCATTTGTCTTCCCAAGAAACCATTTCATGTGATGGAGCCCTGCTTTCCTGGAGATGGCTGAACACCTGCCTGCCCATGGGAAGTGCCGAATGAATTCCTTGGTTTGCTTTGCTTGCGTGCACGGCTTTTGCTTTACTTACTAAATTGTCTGTATCTCAACCCATGAGTTTTCTCATTTTTACTCTTCCGATTCTCTCCCCCATCCCACCTTGGGGGGAGTGAGTGAGCAAGCAGCGGTGTGCTGCTTAGTTGCTGGCTGGGGTTAAACGACGAAAAGATGCAAATTAAAAAACGGCTTTCCCTTCTGGTGGCAATGCTCAGAGGGAGCATCACCCAGCAGTGGGGACAGAGCTGCAAGGCAGCACGCTGCACACCAGGTTTCGTGAAGCAATGCTGTACACGTAGTCCAGGGCAGGGGCTGCCCGGTGCCCTGCTCCAGGTCTCTTAGCAGAGTGTGGGTTTTAGACCTCAGTTACCTATTTAAGAAAAGGAAAAGTGCTGGCAAGATGAGGTACATCAATACGCTGCCTCCTCCCCCAGCCCCAAAAAGAAAAAGTTGCTGCTCTCGTTGCATCTCCAGCACCTGCCGAGTTCCCATGGAGGGCAAGACATCCCTGGGTTGCTTCATTTGCCTCTTATTTAATGCAATAGTACTGGCTAAACCGTTAGCAGGACAGCAGTGGGACTGCTTAGGAACAGCATTATTTAATACATTCCCTCGCCATGTAGCTAGTGGAGTTAGTGGCAGATTCATGACATTTGTAGAAGAGACTAATTCAGAGGCGGAGAAGTCCAGAAAGGATAATGAAGTTAGAAAGATATCACGTAAATGAGAAAGGAAAAAGGCCGCCTTGTATATATAGGAAGTATAATCCAAAATGTGGGATTTTTATTCAGAAAGAAAGTAAAGCTTGGAAAGCAGTAACAGAGAAGTAGTCCAAGAACAAGAACGGACAATAAATAAAGTAAGTATAAGCAGAAAGTGGTAGATGTCACCAAAACATGACCGTGCCTCCGGGCTGTTCCGTGGAATAGCTGCAGGCTCTGCTGCCCCACTAGAAATACAGGCAGGCGGTACAAACACTGCATGGATACACTGGTAGGATTAGGGAGGAGGATGGCAAGGACTGTTGAGGGGCAGCAAGAATGGTC
This sequence comes from Astur gentilis, assembly GCF_929443795.1. Lineage (NCBI taxonomy): Eukaryota > Metazoa > Chordata > Aves > Accipitriformes > Accipitridae > Astur > Astur gentilis. Next base: position 46,553,413 of record NC_064880.1, read on the forward strand.
CTGGAGGGGCTAGGCAGGAGACATGACAGCTACATGCTTGAAGATTTTGCAAAATGGGAGTATCCAAAGAAATGCCAGCAGGTTTCAATATAGCTATGTGTGGAGGGAATGTAAAATAGCCAGCTGGAAGAGCAGGAAAACCTCCCTGACAGCCAGATCAATTTGTCTTTGAAGTCCTGCAGCTTCCAAGAGGCGGGATGGGAGCATCATGCACTCATTTTGGGCCAGCGCGAGCCATCTCCCCATGGGCACTGGTACCCAGGCATGGCCGCAGCCCTGGCCCAGCCCCCTCCTCCAGTCTGCCACAAACATAACCTCCTGCCCTCCCAAGCCAATGCTGCTCTGGCAGTTTCCCACTTATCTCAAGATAAAATGAAAACATTCTTATTTGCCCTTTTCCACAGTTTTGGTGAAAAACCCTTGCAGAAATGACATCTTCTTAGGCATTTCTAGCTTTTGTCCATAGCAAGAAAACATGCTTTTTCTCACAAGAAATAGTGATTGTCCTCACCATTAAATGGCTGTTTGGATTTTCATTATGTTTCTTACTTGCAAAAACCATTGGATGTGGGCTTTTTTTTTTTAAGCTAGCTCTAGCAGTGATAGTAGCAGTCATAACAAAAATAAGCTTTAAAAGACCCTTTACAGCTCTTTGATTTTCCTCATTTCTGCCCTTAGAGCATCAATGTTTTTCTTACTTGTTTTTTCAAGGCAATATTTTTCAGGACTACTTCTGGTATGTTTTAAGGAGTCATTTCACCAGCAACATCCCCAGGTCATGGCAGTGTCCATTTTGTACAAGTATAGTTTTGTCTGTAGCTGGTAGTAGCCCAGGTACTGGGGGGTACCACCTGGGGTACACAATGACAGCCTGGCCAGAGCGGTCGGATTCCGAGATGTAGGATTCATGTGTGCCATCATCAGCCCTCAGTGGGCAGCAGGCAGGGTACCCTCACAAACCAAGCCCCTCACCCTCCCTTACAGTCGCTTTGCAGGTGCAGTATAAGATGGCTCCTTTAGGATCAGACGAGTTATGCCCCGTTTTTCTCCCTTGCCTGCAAAGGGAGCTGGCATGGGGCACCCCAGCGTCCCATCCCCACTGCAGATGGTGACAATGGAGCAGACAAATCCCCCCCATTGCATCTCCTTCGATGCAACCATACCCTCCTTCACAGTGCGTGAGGCTACACAAGTCAGCGAGTCCTAATACGCCTTCGTTTAACCGCCAGTAAATAGCAGCAATGCACCGATGTGGAGCAGGCAGTGAGTGGGGATGATTCGTTAGGTGGAGAGTTCTTCGAGCTCCTCAGACAAAAAGCGCTATCAGATGAGCAAAGTGTTACTGTAATTAAAACCCCTTTGATGAAAAACAGTTGCAATAGGCAGTCCTGTGCTAAACGACTACTTTCAAATGCAAGCCTCCGCGTGTAATTCTGGCTGACCTTTAAAGCGCTTTTCTGCTGTGCCGTTAATTTTCACTGGTCCCTTAGGTGGGCACTTAAGAGAGTCCTCACTTGCTTTGCACGCCGCAGTTCCAGGGTTATGGTGTTCCCAGACACCGCAGCCAAAGACCCGAGCAGGCTTATTTTCTTCAATGTCTATTTTTATACATCCTTTTAATCAAATATTTGGCTGCTGCAATCATCTTGATTAATGAATGTGAGCAGGACCCCTCCTTGTTCAATGACTGGGTCCTTCTCTTCATTTCACACCCACATCACACCATTCCCCCTTTAATATAGGGATGGATATATACGGCATCTTGTCAGAATCTAATTTATGATTTCTATGAAATGCTAAAATCTATTTCTTCTTCTTGAGCTAGAATCTAAAATAGTGAATTATTTTCCTATAAGGTAGGCTACCTAAATGATTAAACCTGTGACCATGTTGTTTATTTAAGTATATTATTTTTTAAAGCTATTGAAAAAGGTCCACAGCTCTTCAAGACCATTTTTCAAGATCCTGCTTTATTTAAAAGCATAGCCCTCATAAAAACCTCTGAATGAAAACACTAAACATATTTCAAAGCTGTCCAGGAGTTATTTGGGCTGATATAATAATGCCCATGCATTACAGCTAATCAACACAAATACTGCGGGGACAAAGAGGGGCCAGGCAGATTAAGGTCCTGCTTTGGAAAATCACATCGCAAGTAGCCACCGCTGCCCCAGAAGAGCTCACAGTAATTACAGCCCCACAAGAGGCATAATGGGCTGTAATCTAGTGCAGTTTATGCAGTTCAAAGTCCACCTGTGGTGCATCACAATTCTACAAACAACTGTGGCAAACGTTATATAGCTTTCCTTTGGGGACTAGTGAAAATTATACACATAGGGACTAGAAATCTATTAAGTTATTCAGCAGGTAATAATTCCTGCCAGATCGGGCAGTTACGTTAGCTGCTTATTAGCTGTATTAGATACCTGCCGACAGAAGGCATCCGACATTGTCCTGCAGCATAGCATTATCCTTTGATTTGTTTCAGGCCACTTGTATTTGTCACCCCCCCCGCCCCAGGAAGCCACCACCTGAAATACGTTAGCTGTAGGCTTGGGCTCTGTAAATTGATCTTTGTGAATTACGGCAGTACAAGCTGTGGGCTGAATTACACCCAGCTGTCTACAGGGTTGTTTTAAGAGAAGATTGTACTTTAAACTCAGGTGAGCCAAGGAAGGGATGAGGAAGTTTTGCTGTTGCAGTCCATTGTATCCCGAAGGCTTTGTGGTCTTCCCCAAAACAGTGCTGCACAACAAACACATACAGACAAACGACCCAAGCGGTATTAGTGTTTGTATCTGACATAAGACTTAACAGATAAAATAGTCTGTGCTCCTGCAAGATAAGAGTAGAGAGAAGATGCATCAATAGATATTTTATAGACGTAAAAGGTAAAAATTAGATTTCGCTAAGTTATGCGGCTCCTTGACCAATTATTGTGTAGTAATCTTGGGCAGCAATCTAATTTAAATTTCTATTTACTGTTATTATTTTATAGCCACTAAGAACAATGACAGCCACTTCCCTCCCCTCCTTTCCTCCTGATTGCCTTCACGGTTTTACTGTGGAGCTGCTTAACTGAAACTCCATCTCAAATTCAGCTGACCCAGGAGTACCTTGGGCTGTTTTGGTACCTCGGGTGAGTTACTCGTCTGCTTCATGTCTGGAAGCTGCACCTTACCCGCTGGTGGGAGAGCAGAGCAGCAAGCGTGAGGGACACGGGGGAGCTCTCCTTTATCACTGGCACACATCACTGGCAAGGTTCCCTAGTTTTTTAGTTAAAATTTTTGTCAAAAGCAACTGTATGAAAACAGATGAAGTGCTGGTGCCAGCGATGCATTCTCCTTAGGCAGATCTGCTTTGTAACAATCTAAAACCTGGTTGTGATGCAGCATATGAGATACTACAGAAATTTCTAGCAGTGCTGCTGGGACATGGGAAAACGTGCTGCTATTATTGGAGAAATATGAATTTCTTGGGGGCTCTGAAGATATGCAGTGCCTCTACCCAGCCTCTGCACTGAACGACCAAAAAGTAAAACAAACCAAAAAAGTCAACCAAAAATCCTACTGAAAAACCTCAGAAAGAACTGATGACCTGGTTTGGGCTTTTCCCCAAATGCTGGCTTTTCTCAGCAGTTCCTCCCAAAAGACCTCAAGGTGCTGTTTGATACCAGGGCCAGGGCACGCGCCGAAGCAGGGAGCAGGTCACTGCTATCGAGCGTGCAGGATGAAGCTCCCAGCCTAAGAGCCGTCCACGCTGCGGGATTAGCATCCCCACTCATGTATAAAGAGCTCAGGCATCTTAGTGCCCTAAGTGACCCAGTCCTCTATTGCGTGACTTACTCAAAAACCATACTGGATTTTAATTATTACCTTATTTCTATGTAATAGCTAAAAAATTATGGTAGAGAGGCACCATGCAAATAAACATCATGCAGCAAATTATAGAAGACTTGCGCTCGTCATGTAAAGACCTGGCTGTTAAATGGTCTTTTCCATCGCATCTTAATTTTTTAATTTAAAAGGGCTGATATAGAGTTATTAGAGTCATTGCTATCTAAAGTCTAATATACATGATTAGCTTCATGGTGCACGATCCAGCCATGAATGAGTAAAGTGTCCTTTCACTTCAATACTGCCTGTATACAGTTTTGTTTTTATATCAATATAAAGACAATATTGAAAAGTCAGTTTTGTTTACCTAGTTAACACGTGCATTTTATATGCTCACTTAAGCCAGCACGCTATTTCAGAGGCAAGCCAAAGCTGTTATTAAGACAAGTACAAGTAGTATAGAAAATCTTAATTCAGTTTTTACGTCTTTGCAGTTGCATCTTATTTTACGCTCTCCTGCTCCTTTTTTATTCCCCATGTGAAGCGTCGAGCACCATTCCTCTGCTGAAATACTGACACTTCCAGTTATAACCTCACTGCAGTGGAAAAGGCAAAACCCCCAAGGCGGCGGCTCTGGATCTCACTAGCAAAGTGCTGGGCGAGAGGGTGGCCGGAGATGGAAGTCACCGGGCTGGGCCGGTGGTGCCACACTAACTTGCTGTCCGAAAGCTGGAGGCATGCGGTTCGAAGCAAGGACTCTCCTGGCTGTGCAGCCTCTGCCTTCTGCTTCCTCAGCAGGTATTGATCACTTCCCAGGGGCTGGAAAAGTGCCTTTCTTGACCTACCATCCCAATCGGGTGAGCAGGAGCCCCTGCACCATTACTACCTTCCTCTTTATGTGTGGGCATTTGTTCCCCACCCTCAGGATGGTCTCTGGGAATTCCCAGTCTCCCTCTCCTCTCCTCCACTGCTAAACGCACCAAAAACAAAGTATGTGAAGTTATCTCTGAGCCGAGGCAGGAAAAAAAAAACCCAAACCTACCTAGTACCCGATGTGAATCAGGGCTTAAAGGTGAAAAGAGACAATCCTGAGAGCTCCCATCCACTCTGCTAAAAGAGAGGGGCTGTCTCTGCCCCGGATCAGGGGAAAGTCAAGTCACCTACAGAGAGTCTCCAGCTCCTGCTGTATGCTGCTGCCCCTGCAGCCAAACCCAAGCTGATTGCTCAGCTGGCATCTTTAAAATCCTTTTAAGTGCCCCTCACAGTTTGCACAGACACCACTTTCTGAAAGCCGTATGGCAGATAAATGCACATGCCTTGCTCCCAGAGAAGGAAATTCTCTGATTTCAAACATTATCCACCCCTAAAAAAGAAAGTTTTCACAATGGAGGAAAATAAATCCTGCATTTTAATTAATTCCCCTGAAGTTTTCAAACTATAAAACAATAAAATAATTTTTCCTTGAGGAAAAGAGAGCAAAAAAAGAAGCAAAGTGACTTTAATTACTTTTTCGCTTTAGCTGCCCTAGCAGGAAGGCAGGGGTCACGCTTACAAGGAGCCTCGGGGGACTTGTGGCAGCCCTACGGCCCACGGTCCTGCTGCAGCAGCAGCAGCAGCACCTCCTCCGTCTAGATCAGGGCTGAATCCGCTGGGAGCAGCCAGCGCTGCCCACCAGAGAGAGAAAAATCCTGCAGCTATAATCAGACAGGTGCAAGTGTTTTCTGCCAACAGCATTTCAGATTTCCGGTATGTTTTGAATGAAACTTTTAACAGCAATTTCTTTTCCCCAGTGATTATTCCCTCAGTTTTTATTTAAGCTACTCCAACTCGCTTAAGTGATTTCCTAACACCAATCTGTCCTAAAGTCTGAGAATTGCATGAAAATTAATGAATTGTTGCTTGCCTACGCATTTAAAAAAATTGAATTCCACTCCTAAGGACCAACATCCTGCGTACATAGCAGAAAGCATGTCTCTGGTCAGGCAAGCTGGCAGGTGAGATGCTGGGATGGGCTGAGGAGTGAGCGAGTAAATCTGCTCCTCCTTCCCAGGCTGACCCTGAGCACCCACCTGCATCGATCTGCAGGATTCAGCCCCGTGCAACTTCTTAATCTTGCTCCGACTGCTGGGGAGGGGCCAAACAGATTTCTCATTTAAAGGATACTTAACCTTTTGGGTGAAAGCCAGGGGTCCAGGCTGCACATGGGGGCTGTGGCTGGGAAAACCGTGGAAAGCCCAGCTGCCGTGCTGAAACGGGGAGCGCTGGAGCCGTGCAGCTGGGTGGCTGTCGATTCAAATCCCATTTCACTGCATACCAACCTCCCGACCTACACAAGCCCTAGGTATATTTTTTATCTGTCCTTCTAACATCCCCTTTTACACGCTTAAACTTGCAGAGCATTAGAAAATACTGTGACATTTGGTTTCTCTGTCTTTTAGAGACTGGAAAAGCCTCCGCTGCATTTCTCATTAAGGTTGGACTGGCTCACAGCATGTGATCTCTGACAGCCACTACCTGGAGAAAGTATTTAAATAGCCCTGCTGTTCAGCAGGATTTTCAGCCGGGATAGGAGGTGGGAAGCAGACATGACAGGGAACATTGCATACAGCCAGTGTGCCTGGCCAGTGACCGTGGCCTGGACCTCACCACAAACGACACAGAGCCCCCTGGTCCTCAGCCCTGTCTCCAGTTTCTCAGCCTAGTGCTCAGCTCTGATGCCATTGCCACAGCAAATCCACCCTGCTCATTAAGGGACTGATGGGCATACAGGAAAAATGAAAAAAAAAGGAAAACACAGAAAAAGGCATTTGCAGAGTGCTACAAAATGAGACATTGAACCCACAGGTTGTAGAGCATCGTCTCCTATCATCCCTTCGATCATTAATTTTGACCTATTTAGCTCTGTAGGGCAAAGATGATAAATGAGAAAGCCTTTCCCTAGGTACTACAGAAGAAGAAGAGGGAGCGAGGGACTGTAGGTATTTAACAGGCAGTACTTGTGCCATCAGAGAGCTGCCGTTACTGCAGTTTCCCAATGCACGAGGTCAGTTGCTTTTACCAGTGCAGCACGTCCGTGCAGCGAGGAGCTGAATTACCAAGTGACCCAGTCCACCGGAGAAACCCCCGTGGGCACCCAGAACCACCGGCATCACCCGGGGAAACGCACGGGCTGCAGCTTTGTCGGCACCACGTCCCTGCAGCTCCCGTTTGCCCACTCCATAACCCACGTTCAGCCCCTCCAGCTCAGCTCCCGAGGCATCAGGCACTCTCACCCTAACCGTGGAGACAGGCCCCCGTTCCTCTCACTTTGACAGATTTCAGCAACTTCCAGGGTGCTGCAGCGAGCTGTGTCCTGCAGAAGGCGAAAGGGGAGCTGAAGGACGATCGATTGGATGCAATGGCACAGAGGTAGCAAAATCATACTCCACCTCAAGGTGCTTCATAGCTGAGGGAAGGTGTATTTTCCAGTTTTGAACCTTGCTGTCAGCATGCAAGGTTTGGCAAATAAGCCATGTTTGACGTTTTGTAAGTCAGATGAGTTAATGGAGGTGAGAGAAGAGCAGAAGGTTGTCAGGTCATGACTTTAATAAAATCCAAGTGCATTAGGCAATAATTAGAGGAGGAGTTCTAAAAATACTCAGAGGTCTAGTAAAGGCGAGAGGTGCACACGGCTGCTGCCCAGCCCCAGCCCAGGACCACTTCCAGGGCGTCTGCTCAGGCTGAGCACCGTAACTACTCCCAAACAGCCTAGTTACGGCTCAGCTCCCCAAAAGAGGGCTGCAGGGTGAAGACTGTTTTGGCACATGGCTCCTTAATGCCGCATTTCTTGCTGAGCAAGTCCTAATGTATTTTTGTAGACCTCTGACCCTCCCCTGCGACTCCAGTGCCTTTGCTCCAAGTTGGCTCCCAGGCTCGTGTGACCGCAGCCGGGCAAGCTCAGCTGCGCGGGGGCCACCAGCACCGGCTCCCCCGCCACTGCGTCTCCTCCCTGCACCCACCAGGAGCGTGACTTTGCAGCAGCTATGGCAGCAAGAGCCTAGAACAGATTCAAAAGCGATGGGCAGGGAGATACCTCCCCATCCCACTCGCGACGCCCTTTCCAGCAAAAAAAACTAAGCTGGCTTAGGCTGGCACAGTTTGGACGTATTTATGCCGCACAATGCTGTTTGCATTTGGGGGAAGCTCAGCCCCGTCCCCGCTGCCCACCTGCCCCAGGGTTTGAGCATCCCACCCTGCCTGCGGGATCAGCATGCAGGCAGGCGGGCTGGCGCTTCCCAGCCCACAGGAGGTTCTCTGCAGCCTATGCAAAACTGAGAAGCCTCACAGCTGTCCCAGAACACTTCTCAGGCATTCAGAGGAGATATTTAGTCAGAAACAGAACAAAAGTAGAAATGACAGGTTCCCCACCATCACTCCTCAACCTGAATTAAGAAGCATAAGGTCAGGATCTGGGCCGGGGGCTGCGCTGGGGCTGGATGCTGGCAGGACATTTGATCGAGCACCAGAAAAACCTTCCTGATGAAAACATCATGCTGATAGTAAATGTCTGCAAAAACATTCCTCTTTTACAAACCAGCTCTCAGGTAAAACCACGTTTTGCTCAGAAACGCCTGACGAGCTATACTGACAATGTTGCTGTGACATCCATGCAGCAAGTGTCATCACATTAGGGTAATATTATCATTATCTACACTTTGTGGATGACAAGTACAACATGCTAATGGCACCTAGTTACAACAAATCTCTATCAAGACTCTGACAGAGCAGAGCTCTGCCTGCCTTTATCTCTGCTTGTGGGTGGATCAGGTCTTACAAGACATTGGCATTGCCAGCATCCACAGCATCCCCAGGCTGTCTCCCGTGCACTCCCTATGACCAGGTACGAGAAAGGTTGAATTAATTCAGATGTGAATTGCAATGAGAGCACAAAAACTTCCTCATAGTTGTTTCCTGAAGTGGCTTCATGTACTGCACGTGACATCTCCCCCCACATTGATTCCCCTCCAATGCATCCCTGACATTCCCTGCGCTGAGGGACTTGGTCCAGCTCAGCATCCATAGGTGATCTCACACCACTTCTGTTGACTGGAGCATTGTGCAGGCATCTGAGCACCCACGTCTGCAGGGAGACGCTGATTTTTTGGCTCCAGATAGGAAGACAAGGCTCTAATCTTCCTCATTTTGATGTGACTAGAAGGCGTCAGCCTTTCCATGAAGGTTTGCCATCAGATGCTTTCAGTTAGATGCTTTTTTCAACGCAGGTTGTGCCAAAGGGTTTTCCAGGCTGCAGTGATGCAGGATTTCTTGTGGGAAAGTGCCATCCCGTGGCTAAGTGTGAAACCCTGCCTGCATCGTGCCTGCAAACTCACGCCAGGCAAAGCTTCCTCAGACACCTATAATACAACTAGTAAATACATACTTAAGCACAGCCATGCTGCAATAAGGCCAATTGCCCACCTCCCCCCGCCACAGCGTTTCAGCAGCAAATCTGCGTTATAACAGACTCTTGCACCTTCCTTTTTTTCTGGCTTCCTGGGACTTTTACTGGATGCTTCGTATTTGTCATCTGTTAATACTCTTTGGGGCACAACTTTTGTTATTTTCACCATTAACAGGGTCTGGCTAAATCCCAGAGTTTGGAAGTTGGAGAAAACGATGAAAACAAACCAAAACTAAACACCACCTTGCCAAATGGAGGGCTTCAGGGATTTTCATCTCAGACCAGAGCCGCTGCTGACAGACCCCTTGCCACACCATGGGCAGTAGCAGCCAGCCTCAGGGTTCTGCCGCTAGGCAGGGATGGGAAGACTTCCGATATGCCTGCCCAGATACACAAAGCTAGACACATTTTCGCCTTCCCAACTCAGGACAATTTAGAAACTCCTCCTCCCCTGGGCACCCAGCACAGCTCAGGAAATACCTCATCTTCAGAAGAGCTGGACTGTCATCGCCTCGAATCACTAAATTTTAGGTATCAGTACATCAGAAATACCTCTCATAAGACACGACACCTCTACGCTGCTGCAGAGTATTGAGCCCACAACTACAGGATTTCCATCTGAAAGGAGATCAAGAGAACATCTTAATCGGGCCTCCATGTTTATTTAAACCTTGAAGCTACCTACACTTGGAACATTTCAACAGGTAAAATGCACTAAACCACAAGAACAATGAACAGCACAGACACACCAGGATTCGGCAAAGCCTCTTATCTGAGGCTGCCAGGACTCGCTAAACCACCAAATTTCCAGCAACGCTTTACAGCGGAGCGTGCCAGCATCCAATATATGTGACCAAGAGAAGGTGGAGGTTAACCAGGAGGGCGCAGGAGGAGCAGGGACGGGAGCCGAGGCTGACGTGCCAGCAGCAGATGCAGGTAGGGCTGCAAGGCTGCTCCTGCCATCCATGCATTTCACGCCTCAAGCAGAATGGCAGCAGCTGTGAATGCAGTAGCTGTGGGTTGTTGCTGCTCTTGCACTCCCAAGTTTTTAGATTCTGCCTTGTGGGGGACTTTGGGTCCCTGAGGATCTGCCCGGGTTCATCCGTCCCCACGGGCAGTGCCAAGCCGAGCCCCCCCGAAGGCAGCAAGCAGAGCAGGGAGCCACTCACCCCAGGCAGCTGGGGAAAGGGCAGAAGGAACAGCCGGTCCTCTGGTTCACTGGTGAAAAGGGATTAAGCACCCAATTCAAAATCAAGGGAGATGCAAGCCTGGACTCCAAATCGTGAGGTGTAAGCTTTCTCCCAGGATTAGTCACCCAAACAGCAGGACCAGGGAGAAAACTTATCATACAGCTTGGTAGCCAGGGAATTTAGCTGGGAAGGAGAGATGCATTTAAGCCCCTGCTCCAGTTAATGTTTATTTATAAAAATCAGAACAACTTCAACAAGATCTTAAAGATTTGTCCTGGATGCCCACGAAGCAGGGCATCTTCCAGGCTTTGGAAGAGTGAAAATGGCTTCTTCTGTGCTGGTCTGCCTTTCAAACGATACACCTTTCCTGATCTTCTAATTCATGAAAAGAAGAAGAAAAAAAAAAACCCCACACAACTTTTCTTTTCTCAAACATATCAGTGTTACATGTTCTATATCAAGCCCATCTTCAGTTGCTATAAACTCATTATTGTATTGTCTGGGTCTCTCTCCAGCATTAAATGCATTTGCACTAAAAACCCAGCAAGTCTGGGGACAAAACCTGCAGCCAGTCTGCACCTTACTGTGAATAAGAGCAGACAAGGTGGCTTTCCGAACCACTGGGGTAAAACAGAAAACATCTTGAACCTTCATCCAAAACATAATTCACAGGTCTCCCTCTAGTCCAGCTTCAGGAAAGATACAGAAAGGTGTTTGCCAGTTGGAGTAACATCACTTATGAAAGATATCTATGAAAGACATCCGAGTAACACACAATACAATTACCAGAAAATTTATATCATCTATAGAACATGGGAAAAAGCGGCTAGGGTAGCGAGAGCAAAATTCCAGAAACTGCCACCTATCCGCTGGTATGGGGATTCACAAGAGAGCAGTACACCCAAACACAGGGCATCGCTTCTTGTGTGGGTAAGGCACACCTACAGCTAGCACAGGTCAGGCTGTGCCCTGCCTTTGGTAATCAAGTTTTTGATAAAAATTTTAAGAGACAAAAGTGACATCCGCAGTAGCCACATAGGAGCTGGGCAGCTCTGTGCTGTTTAAAAGAGGAAACTCAAAGGCTTATACTAGAACAGGGAGGGTGACTGGCACTTGGAACAGATTATTCCAGCACTTGCTTTTGCAGGGGAAAATAACAAAAAATGAATTAAGTGACAATAACAACTCGTGTATTTCTCTTAATTTTACTGCCACAGGTTTCACCAAAAAATTTTCATCCTACACAAAAAATGACATGGTTATCAGGCAGCAAATAAACAGTACTATCTCACCAGCTGGCAGCAGGAGCACAAGCAGCTCAGCATGCCCAGCAGTTGCCTGTGGTCAGCTTTTCAATAACTCATTCATCCCAACAGTACCTTAATGTTTGGTCATAAATGTTTTCACAAAATGAAGAGATGAGCTTAAACGGAGTTGGCAGTGACCTTTGATTTACTCTAAGTTCAGCTGCATGAAAATACAAGCTTTTAACCATGCAGGGCCAATTAAACCTAGAGTCCTACTCTGTTTAGCAGAAGAAAATCAAACTCCTGGAGATCAGAACAGCAAGCCAAGTTCAGACCAGCCAGTCTGCAACTTTTTAGCGCTCCTTGCAATTTTCTGTGAAGAAACAGCACTGCTTTGGGTCACCTAGCAGTCACCAGGACAATGAAAGTACAAGTCTCCTTTATGCTGCTTCGTAAAATCAGTCCCATTAAATCCTCCATTACACGATAAGCATAGTGACTGTGTGGCATATTTGATGATTAAGAAGAAACACCAACATAGATTTTTTTACCACTTCATGTTTCTCCATGTGTTTTGGATGCTTCCAAGCTTAGTCACCCACCGTATCCCACAGCCACAGCTCTGCCCTGGCTGCAGCCAGCTCGGTACTGGGAGGGAAGGGAGTTACAGCTGCATGCTGCATCCATCTCCAGCCAGGTTATCCATTTGTGCTTCTTTATCAAAGAACCATGGAGAGACTAGGTAAAGGATTTTGTGTATTCTTGGGATGTTAATTACCAACACAATAGGATTTGGAAAGAAAGACATTTAAAAAAAAAGTTAAACGCGTACATGGGTGCAAATTGTAATTGCCTTCTGTATGTAATCTCCCCAACGACGAGCCTTAGAAGAAAAAATATCCTTTAATGCTAATCTCTTATTTTTCCTTTTTTTTTTTCTGGTTTGATTTTGTTTTGTTTGGTTTAAAACACTTGCCTTTGCAATTAACCTCTTAGGTGCTTTAAACCCAACCCAGCACAGAACAACAATGGGAGGCACAAGTTTAAGGAGAGCAAAGGGTTTTTCTGAAATTGCCTTTTATTCACATTGTACGGTGTCTTACACGAGCCCTGAGATGATCTGCCCACAGGCTGCTCAGCCCCTTCACCAGCAATGGCACCTCAGATTCAGATCTGGTGTTACAGGTGCAGAACACCAATGTGAACCATTCCCAAAGAGTTACTCCCAGCATACAAGACTGTAATTGAGTATTATATGTGGTATGTTTAAGTATTGATGACTCTCTGTTCAGTCCAAGTCATTAATGGGAGCTGCTCATAAATTTTTAGTTCCCTAACACATCAGAAATCAGCCATGGCTGTATACCTTCTCCAAAATGATCTCTACAGCATAGAAAACACATTGCAAAAAAACCTCCCACTTACTTCATTCTATGAGAAGCTTAACATCATTCTAAATTACAGCTACAATAAAATGACTGTTGTGTAAGGGACTGGTACTTTTCCGTCCTTTCTTTTCTACACAAATGACTAATAGAAGTTTAAAGCAACTTTCTTGGAGCCACAGGAAGATGAACGCTTATTGGAACATGTAAGTATAATAGAAGACTAAGCTCCTACATCCCTGATTTGGTAATTAATGTGCAGGTAGCTAGATAAAAGTGTACATGTCTCACCTGAGCAAGTCAAGCAACATATGAGCTGCTCTGCAGCACTTAGGGCACACACGCTAACTCTTCTGAGAGCTGAGGCCCATCAGTGAGACAACACAGCTTCTCTTGGGAGCTTGAGATTTCCAGCTCTGTACACAGGATCGAGAGTTTGATACAGAACATGCCCAAAACCACACTGTCCTGTGCTGCTTAGCTATTTTTATTCAGTTTTGGCAGCAGGGATCCCTCAACCTAGAAAGAGCAGCTCCTGGCCTTACTCCCAAACATAGTGAATTCATGACGAAAACCTGAAGTAGTACCTACGCTTCCCCCACTGAATACAGCTGGAATGCAAAACCCATCTTATTTTACACTTGGCAGCAACTCCTGCTCTCAGTCTGACAGCTTTCACACTCAAATGTCAACTCTTCCCCCCATTGAAGAGCTCATATATGAGCTGGCTTTCTTCCTTGACATACCAACTATTTGCTAACCCAGTTATGATTGCGCCAGATACGCACAGTCCGGCTCTAGAGGGCTCCCCACCGCTAGGCAGTGCCTATTTCTATAAAACACCAACCTGACAGATCTGCCTGAAGCAGCAAGTCTGTCAGACACCGTCCCCTCCTGGTGCAGCCCATTTTCTTCCTATTCCCCTTCCCTGCTCCTGCAAGAGCCCAGCTGCTGAAACAGCACATGAAAATCACCTGTCTCCCCTTGTTACCCACCTTACCCAAGAACAGCCAAATTGTGTTTGTGGACACCACCCCTCTCTAATTGCAGACAGCTGTTTGCAGAGCAGATCCACCCAGCACCCAAGCCCAGGGCATCTCAACAATTTGAAGGATCTGTAAGAAACCAGATTTGCTTAGAAAGCCTCACTCGGAGTGCCTCTCAGAGCCTCCCCAAATCATCCGCGAGCACTCAACTCGGCGCCTGCACCCCAGCTCCCATCCCTCGGGCTCCTTGCACATAACTGAATTCTGCTGGTGCCTTTTCACCGACTGCCTCAGCTCCTCCAAGATGCGGCAGCAGAGGGCCTGAACGTGACAGCAAAACGAAATGGGGGAAAACCACATCCAAATCTGGGTTCCAAAAGATCCACAAGCCAGAGCTATTACATCTAGGTCTAGCTGCAGTACAACTTTCAGCTAATACACACCAGCCCTGTCCTTCAGCTAAGAGTGCATCTCCGTACCTATACATTCTGTGCATCTTTGCACATAATTCTAGAGATCAACGTATAGCTGTTTGGGACAGGAACCAGTATTCACTCCGTTTCTTTACATTTCCTCACTATGCTTTGTATCTATGTATCAGGAATTTTTGAGTTTTTCAAGTGAATTTTTAAGACTCTACCTCCTAGAGGGGAAAAACACAATCTTGTCTTATCTTCAGGCCATTGCAGTGTATCAAGAAATCCAGTCACTAGAGCATGATACAGTTGCAGAACCAGAGGACTGTTGGAAAAGCGCAGCTTAAATTAACTTCTTTATTTTACACATATTTGCCTATCAGTCTTTCTTACCACATGAATCAGTCAGCAGTTATGACTCAAAAAGTCACTATTTGAAAAACTCTAAAAAATTGTATCCTTGACAGGGAGATGTTAATAACACAGTTTTGTAATACAATTATTTAACATTTTCTTGTTTGCACTAAGATTCTATTTTATTCCAGCATGTGAAGTTTTACAATGCTTGCTGTAAAAATACCTTCCCATATTTATCCTTGTTTTGGAGTCTCATTTATCACGCTTTGAAGCGACTAGAATGGCAATTGATAAACTTCTTTGAAAAAAATGTGAGGCATCTTTACAACTCAGTAGAAACCCAGAGATCTCCCTCTTGTGGTCTTCTATGTAAACAACCTTACCTACATTTGTGAGTTCAGAAGTGTCTAAGAAGTTTTCTTTCACCAAATATTAACAGAAATTTTAAGTAATTCCACTCAATATATGAAGCATTCTTCCTAGAAAGAATGAGAAAGAGATTGTTTTCACTTTATTTTTATCTACACGGTATTTTCTTGCAGAAAAACCAGATATTTAAAACGCAGTGCTGTCTCCTGTATACCACCACTTGAAAGAAAGTATGTGGGGGGGAAGTTACAGAACAAAGTAGATGAACAAACCTAACAATGGAGGAGATGTTAGGTTTATATAGGTAAGTGCTATCTAGATGAACATATAAACTGCAGTTCTAAAATGCTCACACTTCAGTTTACACAATGCACATAATGATCTCTACCTTACAGACCAATCTTACTCTTCAAAAACCATAGCGGATATGTAGGAACCCATGCTCACAATTTCCCATGTAATGAGATTAACAAGTCTGACACAAACATAAAAAGAAATTTTGTGCCTTTATTGGAATGGTGTTAGGCTTTAAATACACCAATTTTGATAACCTGATTATTTGGTTTAATTAGAAATGACACTACAGAACTGCAATACTGGTCCAACAGTCTTGTCTTTACTTTTTTTTTTTTTTTTTTAAAGCAAGAGATAGTATGAAAATGCACCAAGTAATCAGAAAGCACTAGCAGGCATCGGTTAATCCAAGATACTAGCTTCTTAGTTCCAAAAGCACTCGCATTGTATGGAACCCAGGATTTAGACTGGTCATGATTTGCAAGAACTAGTTGCATGAGTCATGACTTTTGTTGGTTTTTTTTAATTTACTTTCAAGTTGGTCACTGGTAAATTTTTTACCTCAAATATTACAGTTTCTTTAATTCATATTTTTCCTCAAAGTATAAAAAAGTATGAAATATAAACAAGCTCCTGCATTGCACCCATGAAAGGGTACAACGGAAGCATTAGAGAGCTGACTATCTACACACCATCAAATCCCATCAAATCTTGGATAATTCATTAATATACAAAATATCAGGGCACAGAAAGAACTAAAACCCACTTTTTTGTTTTGTTACGCACAGGTTCAAATAATCAATCTAAAGAAAAAACGTGATCATTTTGGCTTTCCACTACATCCGCATGTTGAGACACTTATTAAAATAATCCTGCTTAATTGTGTTTGGTCTTTTTCTTATTGTCAAGTCATGTTTGTTATCTTAATACCAGCCATCAGACAAACAAGTAATCAGAAAGACTCCTACTCCTCCTCCTCCTCCCCACCTCCCTATCCCTGACCCCTCCAAGGTCAGTTTTAGGACATGACTCCAAACACAGGGTTGTGACGACAGATGCTAGGACCAATCTCTTCATAATCTTTTTTGGTATGGCATACTTGGTAGAATTCAGGCTGTAAAGGGAAAGGGAAAAAAAAAAATAGTCAATAGTACTACACCTTATTTTAACAATATTAACATTTATGTAGCAAGTGGAAAAAAACAAGTACAGATAACTTGGAAATCCCGAAATTAACATTACATCACACATGGCTAAACACCAATGCAAACAGTGTATTTTGCCACAAAACTAAAATGCACTATTTAACAACTCAAATCTGTAATTCAGCTCTCATTTGCTCTTTCAAATCTTTAAAGTCTAATGCAAAAACTTCAAAGGGGGCAGGGAGGGTATATTTCCTATTTGAGGCTTATCAGAAACCTCCCAACTACATTTAATATGAAGTGAAGGAGAGATGAGAAGTCCAAAAGCATAGCCAGAATGACTAAAACATGCTCAGCTTTATAGCTAACTTACTGTGGAAGCCAGCATTGATCCTCCAAACCAAACAGCATATCTTTGCATATGGTGTGTAATGACTTGTACATCAATGGGCTTAGGCTATAAAAGGAAAAAGACGAACACATTAAGTCACTTTTGCTAGTAAAAATTAGATCTTTTAAAAAAGGAGCATATATTCCAAGCTTGCTTTTCACAAATTAGTATTTTCTTAAATGCTGGGTATGTAAATTTACAGTTATAGCATCAGATTTTCCCTTGTACAGCCCAGACTAAGAAATAGCTCTTGCTTATACATCGCCAGTTACCCACTTTATCAGACATTAAGAGATACTTGCATTCACACCAATTTTCTCCCAAGAGCTCCACTACTTGGAATTGGAGTGTTCCTCTCCAATTATCCACATTCTATTTTCTGCTGAATTTCTTGACGGACTGTTTGTTTATGCAGTTGTAAGAATAGATCCATACTACTTAGCCCTTGCAAAAAAAAACACTTTAGAAAGCTAATTTTTAAGTTTCATATCATTATTATAATAAAGCATCAGTTGCAGATTGAAAGTTTATCTAGGACCAACACAAGAGTCATGCTTTTCAAAACTACAACACTCATTCCAGTTAGCCCCTTTCCCTCCATATCCACACAAACCTTCATTCCTTACTTGTGCTTATCAAAAATGGCAGCGTATGTAACAGATTCAGAATTTTTTTGTTCCAGTACAACCTGCTGAAATCTGAACAATTTGAAACAGTATTTAAAAGTCTTCTTTAATACATTTGCAAAATTCAAGCTGGTGATTACTTGCAACGCCTAGTATTCTGAACAAGGAAAAATCGCATCAGATTTCCTTATTCATACCCTGCTTCCTTACTCAGCGGTAAAAGTCTAGTAAGGAGAACTGAGAATAAACTAGGTTACCTCCACCAGAGAGCTGTATATAACTGAAATTTCAGTGTTGTTTACATGGCATGTTATGAAGCTCTACTGGGTGTTTTAAGGATTGTTTGAGCTCATCTAGCTAGATTACTACTAAAAAAATAAATGAGGGAAATCACTTCAATCTTGCCTTAAAAGGAAAAAACCACAAAATTTTTATCTCTGCTGGTATCTTTTATGTATGCAGAGTCAACAGAAAAAACACAAAAGTTAGATCAGAGGACAAACGTGGAAAGAACATAAATTAAGGATCACGCAGTTTAGTGAAAATATGAAGTCATTTCATAGAATCATAGGATAATTTAGGTGGGAAGGGACCTCAGAATGTCTCTAGTTCAGCCTCCTGCTCAAAGCAGAGTCAGCTACAAGGTCAGAGGAAGTTATTCAGAGTTTTATCCAGCCGAATCTCAAAAACCTCCAAGGACAGAGACTACACAACCTCTCTGGGCAGTCTGTCCAATGCCTGGTTATCCCTACAGTGAAAAAGTTTTTCATTTTATCCAAGCTGGACCTCTTTTGTTCCAATTTATACCTTTTTGCCTCTCACGCACCCACCACTCAACACTGTCAAGGGCCTGGTCCCGCCTTCTCCACAATCTTCCCACATATACCGAGGGGCTGCTATTAGGACTCCCAAAGCCTTCCCTTCTCTGAACAAGCCAGTTCCCTCAGCCTTTCTTCACAGGGCAAGTGCTCCAGTCCTCTGACTACCCTGGTGGCTTGACAATGAGCTTGCTCCATCTCTCTTATTAAGTTCAAAAGACTGAGGACAATGATGTGCAACTAATCAATAAGCACTAAACACAAAAAAAGCTGGGGAGTGACCAACTGCTTTTACATAACAGGTGTAAGTCCCATCCTTTCATTAGGTGAGACTGATTCAGTTCAATAATAAGGGACAGGCAGCACAAGTGCATACCTGGGGAAATAGTACTGTAGCTTCCTACAACAAAAGGATTATATAAATATTTTCCAATACCAGCCTATATTTCTCTACAACAAACAAATCTCTGAGAAGCTTCTATAAGAACTTTAAATGAAAATAAAGACATTTCAACAAACAAGAACATCATTACAAAATCTTATTTTTGCATTTTCCAGGTAACAAGGGAGAGAAAGATGCTTGTTAAATGCATTAGCTACAAGAACTAACCTTCAGTCTGCCACCACTAAGTTCTTCACTAAGTTTCAGTCGGGCATCAACAGTCCTTTTCAAGTCTCGCTGTAAACGGCGACCAAAGTCCCTGAACATGGTTGAGCCTCCAGAGAGGACAATATTCTGTTTTGAGTAACAAAACTTATTAACCACTTCTGAAAACACAAGTCTTCGACTTTACCCAGTTCTTAAATTCTAAACATAGTTTTTAAAACTACAGTTAGCAGGTATGCTTTTACTTTGTTTTAAATTATCTAACACTTCAGCATGACAGAATATGAATTCACAAAGAGGTTGTCACATTAAAATTGGCTGTGCTTTAAAATCCATTTATACCTGAATACACCTCACTTTCTGTGCTCAGATTTATGCTTCCCATATTTCTTTTTCTTTTAAATAAGAGTTTGAGTAATGAAACATCACATTCTGAAAAAGTGTAAGTGAACATAAAGCCTTCTGCATATTGGACTTATTTCTAGAAAAATGGTTAATTTGGGGTTTGTTTTAACTAGAGCTTCAAATACATATTTCAATAAAAACACAATCTTTCTGAAACAAGTCTTAAAAAAAATCATTATAGCTACTGACCTTATACAGAGGACGTCTAACATCAATGGGACAATTTTGAATAACTTCATCTACTACTTCTGAGATTGGTTGCGTAAAGTCAGGATTAGCAAACTACAATCAAGAATAAAATCAAGACAAGTCAACATGTAGGACCATGTACTGCAAAAGAAAGGGGGCAGAGAGAAAAAGGGAATGGAAAGAACCATCCTATTATACTAGAGACATCATGAAAACTAATAACAGAAATACCTATGTTAGCTATTTTTGCTGCCATTTAAAAAAGATTTTAAAGAATAATAAACCTGAAGTATCTCTTTAGGTTTTATATAAGCTCTATAAGCTGTTCTCTTAGATAGTTTTTGTTAGCTGTAATAGGTCAAAGAATATATGCCCTTCTCAGATGCTGACCACCAAGGCAGTGCAATGTGAAAAAAACCAGCAATAGAAGAACGTATAGAGATTTGGGGCAGGAAGAGGGGGAGGAAAAAGAAAAAAAAAAAGGCTTCATTCCCTTTTAATTTTTCCCAACACTCGAAGAGAAACTGAGGGTATATAGGCAAGAAGACAGAATATTTAGAAACTTGACTTTTCAACAGACAGGTAAGAAAACAGGGTACGATGTGGTGAGACCTGGATATTCTATTAAAAATTGCAAGATGAAAATATGGGGTTAGTAATCCATTTACTTTAAAAATTTAAAATATAGTGCTTTGTTTAGGTATCAACCTGAATTTGTATAAAGATTACTAGCAATCAAGGATCAAAACCACATTGACTTCCAACAATAGCTGATATCTATTTACAAATAAGGAGAAATATAAGTCAGGATAACCACTTCTTTACAAGTTTGTAAATATTATTTATATGCTATCATCTAAAATGCACCTAAAACAAAATGTGTAGACAATTCAAATCGACTTACCTCAGGATGGAAGAAAATCTCTGGCCCCAGGAATCTCTCATAGCCAACATCAATGGTAAATTCTTTCTTTGAGATAGCATTAATTCCAGTATACTGTTTAATCCACTTTGTACCATCTGTGTCATACTTGTTAAATTCTTTTACTAAGTCGGGGCAAACATAACTAAAGCGTTCCTGAAAATTGAATATGTACAGTTAGAAGTATCTTCTTAAGTAGAGCAGGGAAGATGGTATGAACTTAAAAGTTTAAATAACTACACTTTTTAAAAAATAAGATTTTTAAATTGGCAGATACAAACTAGGCCTCAAAAACGGGTTAACTGACATTTACTGTATACAGTTAGATAATGGCTCTGCTACTACAAATCATTTCTGTGCGGCACTGAAAGCAGCACAGCTTGCTGAGCTAAATTACTTTTCTATTTTTCCTCTAAACCTCTACAACAGTGAGAAATGAGTTCTAAAGTATATTGAAGAACTGGCATAGAAACAAGGTTTAAGTGTACTTTAAGCTGAATGTCTTTCAGAATAGCTTTACATTACAAAAAAGAACATATCAACATTCAGAAAGTATAAAAAAGTAATTACAGCTCTTGACGTTACACATCCCACCAAGAACACTTCCTACTGAATGTTACAATAGTAATAATAAAGGAGGGGAAGAAAAAGGGGAGAAGTGAAGAGTGAAAGATTAAAGAGTGAAACTGTAGGCCAAATTGAGTATAACCCAACCTTAAGTTTAAGGTATTTCATGTTACTTTATTACCTAGACATTTTTATATTATTTAGAAACAGAGCACCATTACTTGAAAGGATGATGATTTTAAGAGATTATTGTATTTTAAAAATAGATATCAAGCTTTGATCTAAAATAACATTAACATCTGCAATGTTCACATTACCTTCACTGCTTTAGCTGTTTCCAAAGATTGTTCAGGAGGAATTCCTACTTCTCGCTCCCTCAGCAACTGCTGAATGAAGTATGTTATATCTCGCCCAGCAATTGGAATGTGTTTGATACAGCTGCCAATCACGTATCCTTCAGCCTATAAATAAAATTAATTGGGAGAAAGATACTGACAAGAACTCCTCCAAAGCTTAGGAGAGAGAAAGACATGGAGTCTAAACTCCTATTCACTACCTGTGATTGTGAGACTGAAGCCCTTTAAGACTGGCTTATTTAACTACCAGAAATCCAATTCTTCAGTAGCCTTATTTTACTTATTAAAGTATTTCGCTTTGCATTGGTTCATAGTTCTTACAAGGTTAGGAGGAACAGAAAGGTCACTAGTACATAAGGCAGACAAATAGCTATACTCACTGTTCCTTGGCCTTTATTTTCTCTTCAAAATGAGGTTACTCTTACCAAAAAGGTCAAGGAACCTTGTATCGTGAAATATTATTTTAGAATAAATGATGTGGCTCTGCAGTCACAGCCACTGATGTAAGACGTTACAATCCACATGAACCAAAATTAATTTTCTGAAAGCAGGGAGAAAATGCATCATTTCAGCACATTGAGACTGCTTAGAACATCAGACTGGCCTGTATTCATCCATCAGTCTACCCTTTAAGTCACACTCGTCCTGGGGGCATTAAAAATATCTGGTCTAAATGCAGAAACCAAAAGTGTTCAAGACTGGCCTTCAACCTCACCACACCTGCTACATTCAAACAGATAAATCCAGATATCACATTAATATTAAATGCTTAGAATTTCCTATATACAATTTACATTCCCATAAAAAGTTCTTTCTAGCATAGAAAACAATAAAGTCAGTAAAAATATACCACTATTGTTAGCTTCACTACAGAGGTGTTTGTTAATTCCTCTTTATCTCTTTCATTATAAAAGTGATATGCTATTGCTGTCAATTTGTTCAACATGTTTAAAAATTCCAGAAGCCAAGTGAATGTCACTCTACAAAGGAGCTTAATGCTTCGAGTGATATAGAATACCTACTCTTAACTTCAGTTAAAAAAACCAAACCCACAAATCAGGAAAAGTTCAACTGTTTTAAACAGCAATTTGAACTACTAAGTACAATTAAAAAAAAGTTACCCATAGAAGGTTGAACTCATCAATTGTTTCCTACATCTTATTGACATTCCTAGCTATACTTCAGTCTGTGTAGGTGTAAACTTCAGAGAAGTCACAGGACAAAATGTTCACAAGTTAAATTGTTTCTATAGTTCTGATGTATACTTACCACAGGAATAACATGAGTGACACCATCACCACTGTCTATAACTGTGCCAGTCAGCGTTCGTTCTCCTACTTGTCTTGACGTCCAAGACGCAGCTAAGGCAAGGACAGCCTGGTAAAAGAACGCACGCAGAAAACAGATCTTAATAAAAGCACTGCATTGCAGATTCCACCTTCTACTACCCCTCCCCAGAATACCCAGACTGACACCCTCATGGTCACCTACAGCGTGGAAACTGATATAGTATTATTATATATGGTACACAAGAGCTTATGAAAAAGAGGCTGGATAAATGTAGTTTTTTGACTCCTGCCTGATGCTTTTTTTAGCCATGTTCAAACACCTTTTTTGCTACTTCATAATGAGAGGGATTCAATTCTTGGCCATAATAATACCATTATTATGATGTGGTGTGTTGCTTACTTGGTTTTTTTTATTATTATTTATTTATGATGCAACAGATACTATACTCTACTGCTTAAAGGCCTTCTATACAGGTAACAGAAGAACAGTACCTAGCTAACAGACTACAGAATCAATGCATGTCAAACATATTGTGGTGAAACTGCTAACCAAAACTACATAAAAGTATTCCAAACACCGCTTATATAGTTTTCATAGTAAAATTCATTTTAGCTCAAGGAGAAATACTGTAGGCTCTAACTTTCAACAGCCTTTCCCTTACCTGAACAGCAATATATAGCCCTGGAACATTGAAAGACTCGAACATGATTTCAGCAGTATATTCTCTATTTTCTGGAGTATTTAGTGGAGGCTCAGTCTGTGAGACAAAAAAAAAAAAAAAAAAAAAAAGCAGCCAAGTTTTACTTACCTTCAAATCAAACACTTGACTTAAAAAAAATCAACAAATCCTAAGTTTTGAAGATGAGTCATTCAACAACAATAGCATATAAAAATAGTGAAAAGGGTGCTTTTAAAGGCAAATGGTGCAATTAAGAAAATCTAGAAACTCATCTGACAATAACAGAATTTATGCAAACTGCATTGCAAAAACATGATGGTTTGAGTGAAAACAGAAAAACAGAAGTGCAATAAAAACTTTATAGTAATTACTGCTTAAGAATTTACATCGAAGGTCCCCTTTGTGGGTTGGTTAGCTCATTACAACTTTTGATTTCACTTGAAAGAACCAAGGACTATCAATCTAAATAGGTCAAAGGATGAAGTTTAGCACATTTAAAGAATGACAATTATTTTTAAAAATATTTCAGCGACTCAAAGAAAAAAGCTGTTTTTCTTCAGATGGCAATCACTATAAAACAAGTTGACATGATCAGTGGTAGAAATGTACTCAGCTGAGAGAAGCTAACAATAACATACAATACGCTACAATACTATGCTATAATTTCCATTAAAATACTGAACATACTTAATATTAAGTCTCTCCTCTGAAAGAGGATTTTGGTTAGTGCTACAGAATATTTGAGGAAAAAAAAAAAATTACCACTCTTGCATTGCATCAACTATGTAATAGTAATAGGAGGGTAAAAAGAGGAGGGAGCCAGATTCTTCACAAAGGTGACAGGACAAGGGGCCATGAAGACAAATCACAACATGCAAAATCCTAAGTAGGTACTAAGAAGGAAAAAAGGCAATGTGAGGGTGGTCAAATATTGGAAAAGGGGCCCAGAATTGTTATGGCATCTTGATCCTTGTTGATATTCAAAGCTTAGGCAGACACAGCCTTGAGCAACAGGACCTCATTAGACCTGCTTCGAGAAGATCGTTGCATTAGATGTTTGTTAACAAGTATGGCGAACACCTCTAATTCCAAACTTGCTCTATTATAAACACCACACTAAAACAAACTGCCTATTTCAATGGCCTCAGATAAAATACTAATGAATAGCAGATACTTCACAATAACATTGACCTTAATTCAGTTCTAATCTGCCCAAATATGACAATCAATCTTTTGGATTTCACCAAAAAAAAAAAAAACCCCAAAACAAAACAAAAAACAATTCACTCTAGACACATCATCCAGGTGGCAGCATTGTACATAATTGCAATTATTTTGTTTTTAAAGTCAAAACATGCAAGTACTTTTTTGCCTTAAAAATGTAAACTTGATCATTGAATTCAGTGGATAAGCAATAGAAAAAAGTGATGAAGCAGACACAGTTTGGAGGGAAATGAGTAGAGAACAGGAAAAAGTTTGCAGTTCAGACACTCTGACATCTTTAGAAAATTAAAGAAGCTGGATGGGATAAGCCAGATCAGGAAAGTTCCAGGTAATTCATATTTACTTTAGTTTTCAAAATAAGCATATTCATATTTAAGAACCATTACATAAATCAGAACAAATATTCTTACTAGTCATATGCAATTTCATAAGTTACACAGTTTTACCTACCAAAAGAAAATAATGATCCTCGGGTTCTGCCCTTAGATACTTAAAGATTACTTGCTCCATAAACCTCTCCATCAAGTCCCAATCTTCAACTATACCATGGCGGATGGGCCACTGTTGCAGAAGAATATCAAAATAGAATTGGAAACAAAAAAAATTTCAGTGTTTTCAACTGCAGTAAAAGCATATTTTCTACAGATGCAAGAAACCTTGCATTAGGTTTTCCCTGTTCTGATCTGACACCTGTTCAAGATTCAGATTCCAACCTTGAATAGCAGAGACAATACATTGCGCTTTTCTCAGTACAATAGAATGGTGGCACTAGGATAAACCAAAGGTTCCCCCTAGCCCAGTATCCTGACTCTGACATTGCTGATAGAGGATCCCAAGGAACATGAAAGAATGTGGTTATTTCCGCTTAACACTGTCCTAGCCTCCCTTCACTTCAGAAGAAATACACATTCATGTACTGTTTTGCAAATTCCCACAGGCTCCAGAAGGTCAACAAAACTAATACCAAACCTTATTTTCCATTAAAACAGAGTTAATAAGAAAATAAGATTAAAGTTAACCAAAAAGCATTCTTAAGAAGCTGTTTACTGTATAGCTGATGCTTTCTGAAGAGTATTGGAAAATTATTTTAAAACATTTCTCTTAATACCTTGGTTGCATAAGTTGGTTTTTCTATTGCTTCATCCCCGATAAAGAAGTCTAAATCATCAACACCTTTCAAAACCCTCCTTTGTGCTTGATCGACCACTTTTGCTGATTCTTTGATAGCAATACCTTTAACAGAGAACACAAACAATAGTGTAGATCATATATCCTGCACTAAAAAGGAGAAACCCCCAACATTCAAAAATAGGAACACAAGGTAATTGTATTCATCCTTTGTTTCAGGCATAAGCACAGAAGAGGTAAATAAAACACAGATAATTTGAATTCCAATCATAGGTAAACAGAATTAGGATTTATAAGGTACAGACCCAAATACAGATTTAATTGTTAGACACTCAACATGCAATCGAGGAGATAAAATATTAAAAGAATCACTAAGATAGGGTATCCTACAGATCACATCTTATTCAAAAGTGTGCTAATTTTCTGCACACTCCACTAATAAAAAAAAAAGAATGCAGTCATAGAAGTTGTATAAAGAGCAAGAAAGAAAACATGTTGCCATTATATAAATAAATGTTTTACTTCACTTGCACCAATTTGATTTCTGGACATATTATGAAAGTGAGATATGGCACACAAAAGGGACTAAATAGCAACTAAGTAAGCAAATAACACGTACAAAAGAAGGCAGGAAGGAAGAAGTAGGAGAAAACATAAGGCATACAGAAAAAGAAAATCAGACAGAAATAAAAGGAGTATTTTTAAAAGGACAGAAATTTGTATGGCCACATGATGCACCTTTAGATGCTTTAAAACAGATTTTCACAAAGCCTATGTTTAATTTCTCCCTTTAAATCCTACTCCTATCTTATCATTAAGAATAGGATGGAGAATTTCATTTAAGAAAGACTAATAAATCTCTTCCTTCACTTCAGGGAATAACTGGCAAAAGTTAAGAGCTTTATCTTGACAATTTATTCCTTCCAGGATAATTACTCATCATAAATAAAGAAAAAAGTTTTTATCAGAAAAATAACTGGCTAAGGCTAAACACACGATCAGTGATTAGATATCACAGGAACACAGATGTTCCCTTTCCTCATCTTTTGCATCAGCCTCCTGGCTACCAGGGTTGCAGCGCCAGCAATACCTGCTATATTTTTTCAAGTCTTACTAATTGCCTTTAAACACAATCCTTTACGCAAATGATGAAATTCATATATATAAGAGGCATTCATATCAGCCTCAATTATTCAAAGGTGGTAATCCACAAGCTCTTTCAAAGGCAGAATTATTTTGCTAATTCTCGCCTTCAGTAAGAAGTTCTGTTCTCTCACGACTAAGATTAAAAAAAGTGATGAAAACAGTTGCTGCAGCCTGAAGCCCACCGGACACAGGGTGGCACAGGTACCAGATTTGGAAATCAACAGCATGCTAGGGTAAAGCACCGTTAGTTCACTGATGCTCCTCAGGGCTCCCCCTTCTCTTCCCATAAAGAGCAACAAAAGCAGAGCTGTGCAGCCAGAGAAACTAAAAAGTTAAGTGTTGTGAAAGACTGAACAGGATAAAACAGGAGACATTATTTTGAGCTCTTCAGGAAGAAAACTGAATCATACTGTAACTTCTGTAGCAGCGTACAGGAGAGCAGAGAGGAAGCAAAAGGCTGGAGGAAGCCGAATAGCACGGGGGGGTAAATAGGAAGTAGAACCTAAAATCATGGGGAAGGAGATGTCACAAGGCCAGCGTTTGCTGCAAGTGAAAAGAAGAATCTTGCCAAATATTTTTCAAGTCATCATTACAGAGCTTACACATTTGGGGAAATTTTTCTGTCCAGATGGGTGTTATCTTCAAGAATTTTCAAGTAAAATACTATTTCTTGTTACAGGATTATAGAAACTTTCAAGTCAAAGTGGTTCCACCCTGTTAAAAGCCTAAAACAAGAGCTCTCAATCTTTTGCTGGCCTTAACACTAGCCTGTTCAGTCCTGGTTTTGAAAGTCAGAAATGAGAAGGAAACAACCCGAATCAAGAATCATATCCTGAAAACACAAATGGGAAAATAAATCTTGCTGAAACCAGAGCTAGGCTGAAGATGGGCAGCACTCCAGTGGTATCTCAGAGCATTTGCCTTTGGTTTGCTTGGCACAAGAATTAAGAGCTTTTAGAAAACAGAGGACATACTTGCATCAAATCAATTACTCAAGCCTTTTTTTTTTTCTTTTAAAGGTAAAGAAAGGGCCACCTAACATGTAAACTAACACAGATAAACTGAAATAGATGACAAATCAACAGAACTACTGCATAATAGAAAGAAGCTGACTCCTATTTTAACATACAGCCAGAAAAAAAGGATTAAGTGAATAAAAATCAGGCAAAATTAATGATCTGCTAAGATCTAAAAAGCAGCCAGGGAAGAAAGCAGTGAACCCACATCTCTTCAAAAAATTGGCCCAATATATTCTCATTTACTTCATTTTTCAAGCAAGCATTTATCATCTCTACAGAAGCACATTCAGAATAAAATCAAGAACACAACATAAGGAGATAAAAATTTGTTAAGAGCAGGAGTGAATAAGATAAGCAGCAAGTGAACAACGCAGAAGGAATGTTGCTCGAACCTGTTTAACAGCAAACATTTTTCAGACAATCAAATTGATAAAATGCAACCACCGTTGCTAGAAGTCAAAGGAGAAACCAAACCATTTTTCCACTGGGGATAATATTAAGGAAACTAAAGACACCAAAGTGCTTTGAAAAGATCCACAGGTTTTTGTAACATTTTACTTTGAAACTAGGTAATGCTATACTCTATTTTAATTTCTCTAATGTAGATTACACCAGTACTATTTTATTTCATTTGAGGCTCAGGATTAATGCAAACTCATGCAGTTAGTGTAATTATCTAACTTGAATTACACTACAAATGAGAAAAATGCCTTTTTCATTAAGAGAATTGCAGTCAAGGACCATTTCAGCTGCAGGAGCATCTAGACTAGAGTGTTTGTTTGTTTTTTTAAATACACCACACTATATCAAAAAGCTGTCAAAAAATCTCATTTCCCCCCTTTCTCTTCTATTTTGATAGCAGCCCTGTTGTATAAATTTCTCTGCTTAATGATCTGACAGGTCATTTCATTCCCAGAATTTGTTTAAAGCATTGTGATAACTCTTCTCTTTTTTTGGAAGAAGAAAGTGATTTTTAAAATAAATAAAAAAAATCTGAAGATTTAGAAAAAGCATGTAAACTCCATCTATCTGAAATTAAATAAAATAACCATTTGCCCATTTTTAATTTAAATACTGCTATGAAGTTTAAAAAGCAATGTTAAGTTGTTTTCCAATGGTTCAGTAACTTTTTAAATCTAATTTTAAAACCAGTTTTTGTGTGAAAAACAAAACTGAGTATATTTTATATGCCACCAAGATAAATGAAATTAAGTTCTTTTGGAAAACTAAACAAATTAAGAGCTACATATTAGAAGCCAACATAGAAGAGATTGAAAGGGTTCTCTCACTTCTATGAAAACAAGAGAATGCATTAAGTGAATTAACCTTAGCTTTCCATGAAAATTGCTTTTTGAACCATGTTTTCTGGAAAAATTAACATAGAGCCTGAACTACCAAGTTTTATTTTACATTGCCTGTGCTTAAGTATTATTAGTTCTAGCTCTTTTCCTGTGGCATTTACAAGGAAAACTGGGTGTACTAATTACTCCTTTTTACCAGGATGTAATACGTGATTACTTTGGCACAGATGAACAATGACAAAATGCAAAGTGGTGTAGGAGGTCAAAAGGTGAAGCATTTCTAAAGGAAGCTGAATGAGTTCCACTCTCTAGAGTAGAGCCATATCACTTTAACTGGGAGAAACAGTTCAGAAGACAGGAAGCGAATAAATAAGCAATTTTAAATGGGAAAAAAAATATTAAATATTTTCTTGTTCTATTTGCAAAACACAGTAAATTAACATAGCTGTAATAGTGAAAAATACCTGGCAAGTATAACGTTTTAAAGCCTGAAAACATCAAACCATCCTTTTTTGTTTTTTCCTAGTTATAATCAACTAAAGTTTTACCTGATAATCACTAATAGGGGAAGAACCTTCTAAAAAGTAAATATAGTCATGCTACTTATTTTAATATGATTTCAATTTCCAACAAATTAACAACACTTCAAATATTAGTATATTATTTTAATGAATGTATCTTCCTAAATTGAGCATCCATAGCAAAACAGAACAGAACCATGGTATCAAGTCACTCGGTTTTTAACTGCTTTTTTTACACAGCATGTTATAGAAACTCTTAAGTGTAACTTCAGCACTCATACACAAGTAACAAATACTTACATGAAGGAATAATGAACTGGGGTTCAGTATTACCGGCATATCCGAGTTTTGTATACCTATTAAGACAAAAAAGGCTGTTATAATATTTAATACTACAAATATCAAAGACATCTCCCTCTTTTAATGAATACACCTCTCTTCCCATATCAAAAAGACCCACCAACTTTCCTTTAAAAAAAGCAAACAAAAACCCAAACAAACAAACAAAAAAAACCCTTAAAGACCTTCTCTTTTTTAAAAAAAGATAAAACAATGCTCCCTACCACAAATCAAGCATCATTGTAACTTCTATTCAAGTAAAATTTTACTACAGAACACATAGTATGTAGTTCAATTTATCAATGCTTAGGAGTGCAATTTAGAGTCAAAGTAGTTCTCCCCTGCTCAGCAGTTAGCACTTCTATAGAAATATTTTCATATAAGTGTTAGTGGTAGAAGTGTTTTTGTAACTGCTAACTACAGGGGAAAAAAAATTCCCTTGCCCCCAGACTGCCAACCGGGCATGTGGCAGGGCTGGCCATCATTACTTCACAAGCATTTCTCAAGATGTACTATTGTAGGTGGCAGGTACCAACTTCTGATAATGACAGTGGTAGCAAAAGAAACTCCGTTTAACAAAGGGAAAACAGTCTTGAAAATGTGTTTAATAAGACTAAGGAAAGCAAGAGGAAGAGAACTACACACCTTCACCCACCCAACTTCCAGAACGTACTAAGGATATATACAGCATTTTCATTGTCATGATGTAAGAAAACTTAAGAAATTACCAATGCGTTCATGAAAAATAACTACAAAACTCACAGTACCAAAACTATCCAGCTGCTAGAAATGTTGCTACAAGTTAACAGCAGCATAGGCAAATTCTAAAACACGCAGACCAAACCACACACTACATTAAAGAGATACAGCCTATGCACAAGTTGTTAACACAGACATGACAAAGTTCTCATTTTCTTTATACAGTCAGACAGCTGTACTAACTAAATTAGCACCATCAGCAAAAGCATGAAACACTGTAGTAGCACCTCTAGAATTTCAGCACTCCAATATAAACCTGAAAGATCTTAGGCAGTATAAGACAGTACTAACTTTAACAATCCATAAATTTATGTCAATAACACAGCAAAAATGCCTGGCAATAAATATAGGAAGAGGGTGGTTTTTACAGACTAGAAGAGGAGTGCTGCTGCAGTAGGTTTTGCTGTGATGCTACTGATGCAGCGGTTCACAAGTTGCTCACATGTCCGCTAACGCCTACACAGTTTCTATTGCTGACATTAATTACACACATTAGTGCTGGGCCAAGAGAAACGTATCCTCAAAAGGAAGGTATATTTCTCTCTAAATAACAAAGTGGTCAGCACAGGACCTCATCTAACACTAAAAATACTTCTCTTGCAAAGCATTTTTGAAGCTGTAAATCTGATCTTGTCTGTAACACACTGTAGCAGTTGAGAGTAACCATACAAAAAAAACTTGACTTCATGTTGATCCACAGGAATGTTTACTGAAAAAGAAAGCTTCACAGGCAAAGTAAGATAAATAATGGAAAAAAGAAACTAAATATGAGAAAGAAATCCACACATCATGAAGAGATCAGCATTATGCACTATATGTGCCTGAACTCAGGACATGCAACTCGGATTTTGCCGGCTCAAGCTACAAGGGTTTTTTTATTTTCTTCTTAAATAGTTCCCAAAAGAAATATCAAAAATTCCACAAATTGGTGCTTCTATAACCTGTCATGCAGAATAAAACTGTTCACTGTATCTGTATTGTTTTAAGAGGCTTTTAGTGCCATAAGAAAATTAACAAGAAAACCAGCAAGTACCAACTCACTCCTTCTACCTTCCCCTGCAAATCAGGAACGGTGGCACACAGATTTTAAAGCTAAATCTACACAGGAACTTTGAAGCCCGAAGGCTACATAAACCTACAACTAGATCAGAAATGCCTTAACAAGCAAAAAAGTTAAAACTGTTTGATTATTAAATTCAGCATTTCAAAGAAAACAAAAGCTAAACTGTTGCACATAACAGGCTGCTTAGCTGCTTGTGGTGTGGGAGACTGCCCAGCACACACACACAGCCAGCAGACTGAAAGAAAAACAGTTAAATGAAAGATGCATTTTACATAAAAAGACCATATTCATATCTAAAAATACTGTGGCCTACTCAGCAAGAAGTTTCCTGAGTCATGGGAAAAAAAAAAAAAGAAAAAAAAGTCACATTTTTAGGCTTCCAAAAAAGGTAGGGGGGAGAAGGGGAGGGACGGGAGACCCACATGGCTTCTGGTCTCTGAATATTAAAGTATTATATCAGCAAGTCTGCAGTGTAGTCTCCAACACAATGCTTCACATCTCTAGTGTACCAAGACCTCCTTGCCACACTCTCCCTTCCGCATCAGGAATGCCACCACCACTTGCCAGTTAAAATGGAGTTTAAAAATGTGATAGGTGAGACAAAAAAGTAAGTTAAAAAATGAATAAAAGTTGATAAAAACCTTCAGTTCTCCAAATGCACAATCTAATAACAGTAGGGTTTTTTAACTTTTGCAAAGATGAGACTTTATTCAGACTGATCAGATCTATTCTACCATTGTCACTTGAAGCAAATATTTAAGTCACACACGAAAAAAACGATACCATGGGCAAGCTAGATTTCACAAGTATACAGTTTCCACCAGCCGTTCATACAGGGCAAAGCATGTCTGACTAATGTATGATTCACAGGGGAATGAGGCACACCCTGTCTTCTTCATAGCAGCAATCACTGCCACTACAGAAGAAAATCCTGATATTAAAGATATCATAAGGCAGTACTAATACTGGATCACAGTTTTCCACTAAATCGCAGCTTGTCTTGCTTGCTAGATAGCACTGAAGAGCAGCAGGAGGGACTTCCATGGAGACAGGCAGGCACGTGTCATTTAATGAGACATGAACTCAGCTTTCCCACACTGAATTTGGGGCACTCAGCAGTAAGAGAGCAAGGCATTGCACAAATGGGTACAAAAGTATAAGCAGATTTCTATTAAAATCTGTAACAGGACTGATTTACAAAATCCCAAAGGTGAAAACCTGAATTCAACCTTGATCATTCAGGTGTTTTCCTTTATTTTTCCACATTCAGCTACCTGAAGCGTTTCTGTAAGCCTACCAGCTCATTTAAGTAGAAAAGGAGAAGAAAACCACCCCAAAAACAAGCATGGCAAAAAATTGTGTTGGATAATCAGGACCTTCAGATTTACTTTAGAAGATAAGCTACAAAGCATCCAAAGGCAGTCCACAGAGTCTCAATACATGTGTGCATATACATATATAGAGAGCCATATACATACCCCCCCATACTATCTATCAATATACATATATATGGTGCTGGTATTCCCCAGTGACTTCCCCACAACTTCTTCAAAAGGCAGTGGGGTCTCACACACCATCCTCTGGCCTATGCAGATGTAATGATGCAGATGTAATGATGTGACAAACAAAACACGATTTTTTTGTAGGGGCCATTCATACCACAAATGGGGCAGCGGTAGCAACTAATGAAGGTTCCTTCTGAGATAACTCTACTAATCCACATGTCAACTATCAATGGAGAAATATCTCTAGTGTCACACCCTCAAACTCACGCCCTGAAATTGCAAAGTGGCTGCGTACTGATCTGTCTGAGACATCTCTGGAAGGACAGCCAAAAGGCCTTCCACAATGTTCTCAACTGCACTAATGGGATTTCTTGTATGTGCTCTCTCACCTAGAATAGATGTTTCTGAGGCTATGACATGAAAGCAATGTCACTTGAAGGTTATTTACGTACTAGTCATGCAGACCATTTTAAAGCCAAAAGGAAACAGCACTTAGGGTAAGAACTTCTAATGAGAATGTCATTAACAGAACCCCCGCCTGCAAACCACAAACCATGACCGTGCGCCTTTGCTCCACTTCTTTCCTGTCTGCAACAGATGTCATTCTGTACATATTCTCCAAAGTTATACACCCTAGTTCTAGCACAACTGCAATTTTAACAAAAGGGTGAGGAATAGGGGGACAACTGTTTCGCGGGCAATGCATTTGTTTAGCTGCTCTGAGAAGTACAACAGATATGGGATGGCTCAACACGAGTTGTATCCTTGTAATTTTGCTGACAGCTCCATGCAAAGACACGAGTTAGCCAAGCACAAGCAGAGAAGAGCACTGGAGGACAAATGTCACCTCATCTTCAACTTCTGTAGGGCAAATCCAGGTTACAGCCTACCCCCCAGCTACTCCTAATGACCTGGACTAAAAGCAACTTCATGCATAGGACATTTTTTTTTAAATGTACACACAAACAGGAATAAGATGTACCTCCAACACTGGCCCCACTGGAAAGACGCAATGCAACTTTAAAAGCAAACATACAAAGAACCACCACTTTTCTGTGGGGAGGGAAGAGTTATGGGAGCGGAAGTAACAAACCTGAAACTCTCTGGAAAGAAAGTCAGGACTACACTGAAATCAAAATGGTCTCTTTCTGGTTTACTTTCAAGGTGCATAAAGTTAAAAAACCAAATATATATGTGAAGGGATATTTTTTTCAGGGGGCTTTTTTTGTCATTTTTGCTCATCCAACTGCTGTCTCTTCATGACCATTCTAAATTACTGTACGTCATCTGAGCCACAGCAATGCTGTGCAAGCTCTCACTCAAAATGCAACACATCTATTGCCTCATATCTTACCTTGCAGATGCAATGGGCTTCCCAAATACAATAACCTGTACAGCATACATGTTAGCTTGTATGTGTTAAGTCCTAAAATTCTGCTTTGGCACATACCACAGCCCGTGCACCAAGCCCAGCAAGGTTTCCCTAACTAAACACACCTCTGCTTAAGTCCTATCTATGCAGAACCCGTTGAAGGAGTCATACTTCAAGCAAGTCTAACATTCAGTGATGAGATTAGGCTTTACAACGTTAAACAGCATTTATTCTTAGAAGTAAACTGATGCTGCCTTTTTGCAAGGTGCCACACTTGCCCAGGCAGCAGGAGATCTGCACTCCGTATCCTCTTCCATCCAAATGGGTTTAAAGCCAGTCTCCTGTTTTCCATAAGAGCCTCTTGCCATTTGCTTATAAACTCTCCTAAGGCAAGAGTGCTTTGCATTTCTTTCCTGAAACCACGTGGAAAAGACTCTAAGAAACAAGGGCCAAAGACAAAAAGCAATCATTGCCCAGTAACCAGAACACACATCTTAAAAGAGGTATGATTAGAGTTTTGATCCCTACTCCAAAGGCTGCTTAATTATTTCATTCCATGACCATACAGGCATGGATGTAGATACATTCAAGACATGCTATGTACTGCTTCCTGGAAGAAATTCTGAGTTTTCCAAGTGATATTGTGCCAAGATGAGTCAAAAATTATCAGCACACATTAACAGCTGCACACAATGGCACACCGGCCATTTAAAAGAAACAGTAACAGTTGAGTGGTTTAAAAGAAGTAATTCCTGCTAATTTCTGAATGCAATACTGATACCAGAGCCCAGGAGTTTCAGGCCTGGGAGTCATTATTTGATTAAACTATTTTCCTACAGTTTGAAATCGGATGCCCACGACCTGGAAATTTTAAATGCACCCTGGCATTTCTGTTGTCTTCCTTAGACAATTCCCAGTTACACGCTAGCATCTCCAAATCCTGTGCTGAGCAGCTGAATGCACCAGCCTGAATTTCATTCCACAGCTTTCTGAAGCTCTTTCATGGGTCTAACCCAAAGAATTCAACTGAGAAAAAGGCTGCATGGGGCCATTTCTTCAGAGCAACCAAGAGCAAAGAGAAACTCCAGAAACAGAGGCCTCAATTATGTAAAACAAAGAATAGTGAAGAATCTTATTAAGTCTGTTGCCTTTGCGCATCAATTGCCTTCATTTGCATGGTCTGCAAACCATCTCGCCATTTAAATCCAATCTCATAACCTCATTTCTCTCAAGACACCACAGCAGTGTATTCTCCATATATACTACTTGGACACCAGCAAGGACTGTTACAATATTTGTAAGTGAATCTGCTTGCTAAAATAAACTTTATCTATGCAGATCTCCTCCATCATAGCTTGACACTTTGCTGCATAACAAGTTTTACAGAGAAACAGTTAAAATGATTGCACAAAAGGGTACGTCTCTTTAATATTTCAATTTATGACATTTCAAGCATTACTTATAAATTACTAAGTAAGTAGCATTATTATGAATGGCTCAAGACAGGAGATACAAAACCAAGAAAGGTTATTTTACAATTTCACCGTTTCACAGCAGGCCACTGCATGAAGGCATCAAGGTAGTGCAGATGCAACTTAAGTTCGCTGAAGCATGTAAATTCTTTGTTACAGGTGTGCATACAGCAGCAAAATTCATTGCTGGCTAAGCTACCTTAACTCTAGGAAAATTGTAATTAAGTGAGCAGGTTGTAGAAGGCACTACAGAGAAGCTCAGAAAGTGGGAAGATTCTAAGGAGGACACACACATGTGGTAATATATTCAAGAGGACATGAAATAAATCAAATGGGAAAAATGCCAAGTTTTTAAACAGAATGGAAAGGGGTTCTGCTCTTCAATTCCCAGCTCCTTACAGATGGTCTGTCCAAATGCTTCATCAAAAAGCGCTTAATAGCCTTTCCTGTTTTAACTGAATAAATTCTACATAGACAGAATTTATAAGATACATACAGTGGTTTTACTGTCTGATGTCTTAAGATAATAAAACTGCTTTAAAAAGAAGTGGAAAACTTCTGAAACATGGATGAGCCCTTAGTCTTCACACAGAGCCTCATGTTACTGAAAATCTGAACAGGCCTTTGTTTTTATTTGTTGATTTTCTTCTATCATCTTTCTTGTACAACAGATGAGACTGAAAAGCCTAGGGAGTATTTACTTTTCAAATCCCCATAAAGTGAAATAATAAGAAAATGGTGAAAGAGGAAAGTCATCCTGCCCCTTTAAAAAAGGTCCCAGCTCTGGCATCAGGTACAAACTGGTTAAGCAGCAGCAGAAGTCCCCAAAGGAACTGATTATATTAGGAAAATGGGACTTATATTAATAAATTAGTTTACTATCTCTTTTCAAACGTCCTTGATAAAACATAAGATAGCAAAAGACTTTGAAATGAGTCATGCTTTTCATATTTTTCTATCTTTAGCTAACATATATATATATTACCTTTTACCCATCACAAGTTTGCATTTTTAAATAGCAACTGCTTCTGTCAAGTTTTAAAACACTTGTTGATCAAAAATGTTTTAAGTCATCAACAGTGAAAGCCAAAGAATTAGCTCTATAAATGGAAAAAGCACACAAGATTAGAAGTGGTCTCAGATGAAGAATCTTGTTAAACTGTAGATGAAACACATGAAGGGATGGTAAAAAGCGAATATTTCAACGACATACAGGACCCCTAGACACCAGAGACGTTACAAATCTGGCAGTCTGCAACCTTGGCCTTGGTATTAACTGCATTACTATGTATCTGAAGCTATTTTCTTACAGTATTTCCCCCTAAAAATATCAGTCCACTCCAACAAGAACTTTCACCTTGACAACAAATACTTCTTTGCCACATACTATAACTGTCACAGTGAAACAAACCATAAGCAGACTGAAGTGCCATGCAATTTGAAAAGTGAGCTCAAAAGCAGCTTGAAAGACAAATGCTTCTAACATTTATTTCCCAAAGAGGGAAAAAAAAAACCTCTATAAAAGGCTAACTTATCTTTAAAAGTATCTATATTGTTCTCTAGAATATTTATCCAGTGCTGCTTTTTATCAGCAGCTACATCTACAACTCAAAGCACAGACATGACTGTAATGCTTGCTACTAAAATCTATCTAAAATGGGTAGCAAAA
The DNA here is from genome assembly GCF_929443795.1 of Astur gentilis. Classification (NCBI taxonomy): domain Eukaryota; kingdom Metazoa; phylum Chordata; class Aves; order Accipitriformes; family Accipitridae; genus Astur; species Astur gentilis. The sequence continues at coordinate 46,591,446 of NC_064880.1, forward strand.
AAACGCAAAGTCATGGTCACAAATAGTCAGACCAGAACCCTTAAAGTGCGCGACTAAGAGGAACATAGAGGCAATAGCAGCCTCTGCTACACAGCATTCAGAATAAATTAACGCGCATTGTAATAACAGTCTCCAGGTGACAGTTTTTACACCAGTCTGGAGAACAGAGGGAGCTACCACATTGTGCAGCTTCTAAGTTTACTAACATCTGGATGGAGTAGAAGAGAATCTACTTTCAAATTTGCTCTATGTTTACTTGCATCAAAACTTAAAAAAAATAAACAAACAACAACACTGATAGGTTTACTCTGGTAAAGTTCTCTTCTCCTATAAGTAAACAGGAAGATAAGATGCATTTATTACCAAAAGACTCTAGCATATGATTGAGTCATGAAAAGCGTACTTGAAAACCAGCCCATGTTTAAGTTTTAAGAATAACAAAATCCAGTTCAGGCATCCTGATTATATTAACCATCTAAATTTGTAATCCTAGTCAATTTTGTATTTGTAAAATCCATTTCAAATATTTAATGCTGACGTACTTTAACACAGTAAATAGTTAGCCTTCCTTTGACTACATTTTCCTCAAAGTAAGAAGAGCAAATGGCTTTGGATATTATCTTTGTATAATGAAAAGTAGTTTGTGTTGGCAAAAGCAGAATGCTCTCTTTTTACTTACTGCTTCCTTTGAGACTTCTAGACTAATTCCTTTTAACAAGTGTCTTAACAGTGCCTCTGTGTTACACCACACCCACACAATACTAACCTACACTGCTAGGTTTTTTTAAATAAATTTATATTTAATTTTTATGCAAATTTTCTGAGCATTTTCCACATCCTGACTACTCCATGTGATATTTCCAAATAATGAGAAAAGAATGCCCCAAAAGTTTGGAAGTCTCCATGACTAATTATTTAATAGTTTAAATTCCTTATTATGAAGGGGAGATTAATCTGGCAACTTTCTACATCATTTGCCCAAAATAAGGTGAACATTGCACAGACATTTAACAGGAAGAAAAAACCCCAGGAGAATAGATTAACTATACATACATTTCAACAGATAAAACAAGGAGGGATCAATTGAATCAACAAATACATAATTTCCAAATAAACAAAAACTTTTACTTGAAGAAATGAAATAGGCAAAAATCTGAGTCATATGATGCAGAGCCACAGCTGATATAAACGTGACTTAACTTGGAAGTTTTTTCAAACAAAGGCAATACAGTGGTTAAAACTGTAAGTTATTCCACATTAAAAAAAAAAAGTTGAGCATTTGCACTTACTATTTGCACAATTTCAGCACTTGAGAGCTCCAGCTCTGAACCAATAGCTAGTATGCTATCGTCCCAACCACACCAATCTGAGCAGAGGGTAAGACGAAACTGAATAGACAAGAGTATGGACAGGAGAGAAGGAGCACACAGCAGGCACTCCAGGAGACTCTCAGCACAATTCCAATCTGCCCAGCACACTGGTTACCACTCCAGCAGTTCAGTAGGTAACCAAATGTCTTCCATCAAGAACAGGCTTGCATTAAAACACCGGTTTACATATTTATCATTTTACACCATGTTTCTAATAAAAGACAGCTTCCAATTAGAAACAGTTGTCTTGTAGAAAAAAATGCCCCACAAAGCTGTGGACAAAACCATACCACTGAATTTTGTTTAGTATAAAAAGCAGGTCTCATTTAATAAGATCACAGAGGGTTTGAAGTCTGACTACAAATATGCAAGCAGTCATATTGTGAAAGCTCTTGCTGATGATAAACAGCATGATAAATCTAAGGCAAGTCATGACAAATAAAATGCTAATACTGAAAAAATAGGTAACAGACACTGCATCAACTAGAGAATTAAAATTTGGATTCATTCATTGATAGCAGGGTACAATCAAAATAAAGTATCAACAGACAACCTCCTGTCTGCATCTTGCTCTCTACAGACTGAGCATGCCAAAACACATCCTGTGCACAGCTGCAACCACTTGCAATGACACAAGAGAATAATAAAGAGAAAAAGGAAACACCAGGGGAAAAAAAAAAAAGAAAAAAACCAAACCCTAAATTTACCCAGAGTTTTTCCATGCCTAGTCTCAAAAATGCAAACTCACAATCTGAACAAAAAGAGAAAAAATTTAATTATGTTATACCCTACATTAAGTCAGTGGGTGAAATGATGACTTTTTCCATTTTGGATATAATCCTCCTTGACAACTGATTAAAAAAAAAAAAGCAAGCAATATATCAGCACTAGCACTTCGAAAGGTCAGATGCTTCATCTTGATGGTTAAAATAATCCTACTATGGACACTAACAAGTTTGCAGTTAACTTGGTATTTTTAAGCATCTACCCAAGGATGATTTTTGTTAGATTGGTACACCTGAATATATTTTAGTTCAGTAACTAAAACTAAAAATTAAAGCAACAGAGATTCCTTTTCCTACACAGAGCAGAAAAGAACTCGTGAATTTCATTAAGGACAAACTGAAATATGTTTTTCATTATTTTACCTTTGAATCTAATGTTTTCTCCTTAAAGTCTTTAAATTAAGAATGTTTGTCCAAAATTAAAGTTAATTCTCAAAGCCTTTTTTGCATTTCCCAAAGAAAGACTACAATGATGAAACTAAATGTTGAAACATCATGTTGAAACTTTTAAATTGCATAAACTAAAAGACCAACTGCAAAGTTTCTTACATGTGCCTATAAAATAATACAGAGCATGGATTATTACACAGGAACTTGTACAGTATTTCTGAACTCCTGGAAACTGTATTTTCAACTAATTTAGACAAGAAAATGTCCATCAGACTCGTGCGATCAATGTACTTTCTGGGCAGAATGTTCAAGCCAGGTACTTAACACCGACCAAGAAACAAGAAGGGAACCTGCCCTGTCCCACCCACACCCACCCACAACCCCTACCCTCCCTCAAACCTTCCCTCACTACCAAGGCCGGTCCCCGGCCTCAGTGACTGCGCAAGCTTCCCATGCACACATCAGCAGGAACTTATGTCAAGTGTAAGTGGGACACGGGAAAAGAAAAGCAGAAACAGAAGGACTGGAAGGTGCCGTGCATCTTGGATGGCTTCTGACATGCAGTCAAATAAGATATGAACTGATTCCTATAGTGGAATTCCAAAATACACATATATGTGGGTGTGCACAGGGATATATATATATTCCTAACTGAATTCCTATTATTCCTCATTATATCGTATGCTTTGTGCGTTTAGTGTTGCAACATGGACTGTGATGTATTAGAATCATTTAAAAGACACAAGATACCACAGACCATCATGGGTCTTCAGAAACTATTTGCGATTATTTTAAAAATTTAGTAAACCACGATTCTCAATCTAGCACAACTCCTTTTTCCACGTTAAGGATGAAGCATTTCCCCCTCCCTGCCTAACCAATTCAGCTACTGGCAAGCAAAAGATACTCTCAAAATCCTGGAAGAGTATTTTTTCCATATTCCATCAAGGAATTATTTTGTTCATGCTTTCCATACTGAAAAATTACTTCTGGGATGACACAACATAGAGGAAATTCATCCCAAAAGAGAACATTTTCATGAACGCTGGAACCCAGAAAAGGTCATGACAAGATATCCAGTTTAAATATTAACTGCAGGAACATCACAGGCCTGAAATATTTATACTAAATGGAAGTTATGATTTGAAAAATCTGTGGAAATAACCCATGTCTGGAACATTAGGAAAGAAAAATCATTTCAAGGTCCAGTATAAGATACTAAAAAGTTTCAGAGCAAACAAAATACAGGCTGTTACTTCCCCTTACCTTGTTTTTATAGCACTGGATTTCTCATCTCACATATCTTTGCTGTCTATTGAAAACTACTAGCTTTTCATGGGTCTTGTACTTATTTACACTACACGTCAAAACCCACAAGAGAAACAGAACAACATAATCCTGTCATAACTTCTCACATCAGAAGACACTCAACCCATAAATACTTTGCTCTACTTAAGAGCATGAAGCTATACAGGTGTTGCATGAAGATTAACTAGAGGAGTAGGGTTTGTAAAGAAGTCCCCAAACGCAAAGCTCGCTCCACTGTGCACACCACCTGAGCACCAGCCAACTTCAGCTTCTCCCGAGGTTTCACGTGCCCAAGTTTATCCTTCCTTCTTTTACAGCAGAACTGGTTATAGAAATTGAACAGCCAAGAAACTCTCAGAGATATATGTGACTCATTCCAAAGAGTCCAGCTTGCAACTTCATGTTGAGAAAGCTTGGAAATCCTGAGCAGCCTTAATTTTCCAGGCTCTCAGCTCAGAGGAAACCCAGACTGCCGGGAGGTGTCGAGGGACTCTTGTGCTCCCATCACAAACAGCAAGTCTTTCTCCAGCCAACTGTGAAACCCTTAATTCTCCCCTAGTATTCAGAAAAGAAGAAGGAAAAAAAAAAAAAAACACAAAAACCCACACCCAAACACATCCATTTTTGTAACCTGTGTAAGAGAAGTGAAAAAGGGACCTAGCTTGGCATATGAGAGGAGATATAAGAAAGCAAGATGCGAGACAACAGTTTTACCACACAATCACATAACCAATTTACTCAAAAAAAGGCTAACCAACATACACGATCCTGCCAAGAAAAGACTCAGAGAACCTCATCACCAGTGACACTCAAGTATTGAATGGATCCACCTGAAAGCCACAGAAAAATGGCATGCAAGCCTATAGAAACAGAAAGCTAAGGTGTAGAAAATACAAATAATTTTCTTTAAATCACTTTCATCACTAAAATTAAGTTCTCATTTTGGAACTGCAGTAGGTTACACAGCCACTCACTTCAGCTCAGCTGAAGAGCCATTAATTTGAACACTTGCAATTATGTGCCATCCCAAAAGAATTAATTCAGTGTTATACAGGTTTATACTAAGAAAAAAAACCGCATTCACACAAAAAGACACAGCTAAAATCTACTTGTCAACCTAATCAAGCTAAATTCTGAAGTGGCGTAGGAAGAGCTTTTAATCATGACTTGCAGGCTGTACTGTGCTCGCCTGTAGAACAGGCAGCAAGAACTATTCAAATACCCAAAAGGCACAGAGCAAAAGACTGCAGCCTACGGAGATTAAAAAATGAGTAAGGGCATTTTTCTTTCTTTGGTCTATTGTTCATATACTTCATGGAAATAACTCCATGTTATTTTTATTTTTTGTATTTTTATTTTAAAATGCATGTAATCCTTAGACACACCACAGTCCAAAGTAAGTCTCATTCACAGCAAACATACTAAGTTAGTGAACATCATAAAAATCTACCAGTGTTTGAAAGATAGGAAGAAAACAGCACACGGGTGCTACTTCATAGCTTACTGTTGAGGGACATGGTACCCACATTTTCTGGAAAGAAGGGAAGGAAAGGAGCTCAGCAGCCAAGTGAAATCGAATTCAGTATTAACATAGATGAAGATTTCCTGACAATAAGGTCCACAATGTTGTTTTATAAATTTCCCAACAAAACAACAACATACTTAAAACTAAACCAAACAATGCTATTAATTAGAAAAAGAAATAATCCTGGTTTTAACAATCGTGTTAAATTAACTGAGCTCTTCAGATTTTTCATTTCCATGTGTGTAGTGTAATTAAGAGGACACTGCTTCAGACAAGCAGCTTTTTTAAACCACAATTAAGTATCTACCTGCTCTTACTAGGTATCAGTTACCTTACTTTCTAGATACCAGGTTTGCTTAAGCAAAGAATTCAAATTTCATGATAACAAATGTAACACTGGAAGAATTTTTGCTGCACCCATAATCTGATTGCCATGTCACTGACTTCACTCATTCGCCAGCTCCAGCTGTATGACAGGTACCTGATGACCCCAAAAATGTTTGACTAACCTGTTAAAACCTCAAATGACAGGGATCACATGATCTCCCCAACCTCTTCTGTGCTTTGGTCTCTTTATGCTTTGAACGGGGTTCTTAAAATTTATCTAATCTGTGCAGGCTGATGCTGAAAAAGCACAACTCCGCCACCTTTCCCACCCATCTCTTTCCCCTCAATCTTAGCTGGCAAAAAGGAACACACACACAAAAAAACCCCACTAAGATCAACAAACTGAACCTGTGGCTACAGGCACAAGACATGTAGGAAGACACCCTTAATACTTCTCCTACATCTGCCCTTTTGCTGATTAAGGTAAATTCTCCTTGGACTGTAAATTAATTATCATCCTCTCCCTCTAAAAAAACCCTACTTACTGGAAAGTTTGTGCAGTTTTAAAGCCTTGCCTGTTCTAAACAAGGCAGTTCCTTTCAAGCTTTCTGCTTTGGTTGTATTTTCAAAACCTCTCTTTTCCTCTTTTCAGGGGCTATCTTTAATTTGTCTGCTTGCTTTCATTTTGGTAGAGAAGAGAGTACCCTAGGTGAGACCTCAACTGATCTGCATGGAGCACAAGGCTGACATAATTTATGTGCCATGTTCTCACTTATATACACAAAATGAGATGGGCTGGCAGGGCAGCACCAATTAAAAAAAAAAAAAACAGCTATGAGCATGATTATGCTATCACATCCCACTGCACTACTACCCACCTGTTCCTTATCTCAAGTATTACGTTTTCCCCTTTTTAAATTCACCACTTTATACCTTTGCCTACTGAAATCAAGGAATTCCAACCCCAACGCTCTGTAACGTTTCCAATGCTAAAAATCTTTGCCCTCAGTTTCCTGAAGCAGAACTTCAGGGAAGAACAACCTCGGACTATGAAGTGTATGGAAAGGAAAAGCCCGGAGAGCAGAATAGGTTGGACTGTGTTTAAATAAAATAATAATAAAAAAAAAAAAACAGGTGCACAATAAAACAGTATCTTAGAGACCTTTGAAGACCGGAGGGAAATAAATAAATAAAACGGGAGCAAGACTTGGTTAACATCATACTCAAGAACCTTACAGAGTATGCCCTGTGCACTGAAGTTGATTAATGGAGAACTTACACACAGATCTTCCCCAAGAACATTTAACACTCAGGTCCCTCTGTATACCTCTCACACTAAAAAGACTAAGTTGTTTCTTACGCAGCTACATGCTAGCATGCTGTTCCTGCTTGGCATCACTGAAAGCTCTAAATGAATCTCTCTACTCCAGTGGTCACAACCTATATTTTGCAAACCTATAAAGTCAGTAATTATGTCTTTAATGGGACTACCTGCAATGCACAAACATGTGGGATGGGAAAAAGCCTCTAGTGGCATGCAGCAGATTGCATTACAGATCTTTTGTTTTGAAAGACTAACAGTGCATATACACATCATGTTAAACTCACGTATGCTTCCATTACACTCAGCTATGCACTCTCACTCCTGCAGTACTAACCTTCCTTCAGCCCACAAAATTCAAGGTTTTAGTTCTTACTCTAACTACAGGTATGACTTCTCCAAAGAACTGTTAAACATGCAGACATTATAGACACATATATACCTGCTCTTCTGAAAGACCAATTTATTAATGTCCTACACCAAACAGATTCTCTTGAAGGGAAGATGAGCACATGCTTCCAAAAAAACCGGTGCCTGGATTTCAGAAGAACATGCCCTTTCAGAAAAGAACCATAAATATCTGTACATGTAGCACATTCATTGACAAATTTCTTTGATTACTTTTAGCAAGATGGACAAGAAGTGAAACCAAAAGATGAGTTAAAGAATCTGCATGCCATCAGCAGCAGCTAAAGAGGAAGAGCCTTGAAAGTATACCAGTACTTTCCAATGAAAAACTGATACACAATGCCTAAAATGAAATACTCCGTCTTAAAAATCCGCACCGCAGACAGCGGGTCACAGAGCGGTTTTCGCTTCCTGAGCGTGCTCCTGCAAGCGGTACCACGTAACCCTTCCAGGTCGGCTTCCCACAGACACCTCTAAGGGCTCGCTCCCCAGCCCAAAGCCCCCAGGAGCCATGCCACGGCGGAAAAGGGAGTCTGAATCCCGAGGGCCTCCTGCCGAATCACTTCTTATGCCCTGTATCACTGGCACCGGATTCTCTTCATCACCTGGTAGCTGCTAAATAAAAAGAAGAGTTTCTAAAACGGATTTGGTTCAGGTTTGACACTGAAAACTGCCTTATAAGGTATAAAAGCCCGAAAGCAGGAAGAGGCTTTGACAAAACTAAGGAAGTTCCTCTGCGCTTGCTCCATGGAGGGGGAGGGGTTTTTTCCTTCCACAGAGAGAAGTAGCACAGAATAAATGACATTATCCGCATATTAAAAAAAATAAACGCCTAAGAGGCCCCCCCAGACGGCACCCGGCGGAGCGGCGACTCCTCCCCGCGAGGGCATTTCAGGAGCTCGCCGGCAGCCCCACAGGGCGGCCGCACGATCGTTTTCCCCGCTCGCCGCCCCCGGCTCCGGCAGCCGCTCAGGGTCCCCCCCGCGCCCCCGGCGGGCACCGGCCGACGAACCGAAGGCGGCTGCTCCGAGCGGCCCCGGCCGGCGGGGCGGCCCAAGGGCTCGGGGCGGGGGGGGGGGGGGGGGGGGGGGGGAAGCGACCGGCGCGGCCCCGGTGCGACCCGGCTGCCGGAGGCTCGGACCCGACGGCGGGGGAGCGGGGCCGCGCCGGGACACCCCGCCCCGCCGGGCGGCCGCGAAGGGCCCGCCGGAGAGAGCGAGGGGAAGGGAAGGGAAGGCTGCCGGCTGTTCCCCACAACCCGGCCCCGGCCCTCCCGCTACCGGCACCGCGGCGAGGCGGGCGCGGCTGCCCTGCCCTGCCCGGCCCCGCCGCGGGCAGCGCGACCCCCGCCGCCATCTGCAGCAGCGGAACCCGCCCGGCCCGGCCCGGCCCCGCCCCGGGCGGCACCGAGCTGTCAGCGGCCGCCCCGGCCGTCGCTCACCCCGTGCCGCAGTCCACCACACAGGCCGGAAGCCGCCCTGCCATGCTCCTCGGTAGCGGCGGTGCTGGGGACGGCGGGCAGCCCTGGGCGCGCTCCGGCTGGGCTCGGCGGCGGGGAGTGAGGGCACTTCCGCAAGGCGGGCGCTCCCTCCCCCGCCCGCTCCCTCGCAGGCACGGCCCGGCGAGCCCAAGATGGCTGACCCGCCCCTCCCTGCGCGCGGCGGCGAGGGCGGGCGCGACAAACCCGGCCCTCCGTGACGTCGGATCTCGCGGCCTCGCCCCTGCGAGGCGGTGCGAAGTGGAGCGGGCGGGAGGGTGGGTTCCTGCCCACCCCCCGCCCCGCCAGCAGCCGGTCTCCTCAGGGGCGGCGTGCGGGCGCGGCTGGCTGAAGTAGTATCGTAACGCACAAAACCTGAGGGGGGACGGGGCGAGGGGTTGTGAGGTGCCAGGAAGGGTGCTGGACGTGACGAGGGGACGACCTCCTGCAGGCCCCGCCGCTGAGGGGCCGAAAGCCCTCCCCAGAAAACGTGTCACCGGGGGGGGGAAATGCAGGAGGCCACGCTCCTCCTGGTGCTCGTTGGCTTTGCCAGACACTAGTTGAGCTGGTGAACAAACGTCTGCTGGGGAAGGCACCCCACAGCACCAGCCCTGGGCAGCCCAGCCTCCCTGGGAACCTGGTTCCCCTCCGCTGCATTCAAGGGAAACCCTCCAGCCCATCTCAGCCATAGACCTCCACAGGAGGACCGAACCCACACCCCACGCTCCCCATCCTTTAAAATCCTGCAGCCTGAGGCAGGGTGGCGTGCTGCTGCCAGGCCAGCGGAGCAAACAGCTTTTCCCAGCCTTCCGCCAGCGCTGGCCACCCACCCAAGCGCTGCCTGTGCCGCCATCTCTGTGCCACGCTCCCACATAAATGGAGGAAACCTGTGTGGCCCTGCCCCGATCAGCTGTCCCAGCACACCCACCGATGGGATCGGTGGCATCCATCGCTGCTTGGGTTTAGCCATAGGCCCCCATCCTCCTTTTGGAGGATTTTGGGTTCCAAAGGGGGCAAGGGTGTGTGCTGTTGGGGCTCTGGCATTCAGCTGGATAAAGTAAAAAAAAAACACAAAAAACCACAACTGTTCAAGGGCTTGCTCTTTTCTGTCTCTCCACCTTTCACAGCCCTTCAGGCTTTGAAGGACAGATTGCTGTGTCCCCCAGGCCTGGCCCAGTTCTTGCCCCATGGTGTACTGTAGCCACAAGCTATTTTTTCTTTGTTTTCAAAGCATTTTGGTGTCTTAACAGTCCTGGTATTGGAGCTTTCAGGTATTTTCAGTCCTTTGCTTGCTGCTGCGCTTTAGCAATGTGAGGATGAAAGCTTTGTGGTATAATCCAATGTCACGCTGGGGACAAATTTGGTAGTCCATCAAAAAGAGTAATTGCCAGGGTTCAGCCTGCACTAATGGGCCTTAATGGCCATAATCAGCCTCACCTGGGGCCTCCACCCCACACTCCCTGCCCAAGGACACAGGAGACCCATTTAAGCTCAGCCCTGGGCCCTCAGTTTTTGTCTAAATTATGCTGTAGGTGTGTGTTGTCTTAGCCTTGCTTTCTGGCTTGATATTAGACTTGCCTTGTCACTATGGGCCTCCTTGGTTACCATCAGTGGCCCTAGTCCTGGTCTGCAGACTGACATCCTGGCTTCACCTTGGACCTCTTTCACCACTGTTGTAGTTTAACCCCAGCCAGCAACTAAGCACTGTACAGCTGCTCTATCACTCCCCGTCTCAGCTGGACAGGGGAGAGAAAATATAACAAAAGGCTTGTGGGTCGAGATAAGGAGCCGCCAGCCCTCAAGGTATCCTCACGGTGGTCTTGCTTCCTTCTTCAAGCATTAGTCCTCCTCACTTAATTTAAGCTATCTCTGATTAATAGGTTCATTCCCTGAGTTCACTGTAAGGTTAGACAAGAGTCAGTGTCAGTGCAAAGGAAGGGCTAGGTACACGCCCTTCAGGTTGAGATGCAAGGGAGCAAAAACATCCCTTTTTGTAGCAGCAGCTAGACAGTTCAGTTGTGAAGTTCGAGCCACCATCTGGCTTCTGGGGACTGCCAGATCCTCCTGAGGAACATAAGGAAAGCAGATACTGAGAATATTAACATTTTTATTTTAATGTCAAAGCAAATTATGAATAGAACATCACGAGGCAATTTACAGATAATGAAAGGGATTTCTGCAGGATATTGTGTAGCCTGTGAGATGTGCTGTGCTAGAATATGAAAGATGAGTATCTCTAAAAGCTTCTCTGAGAAACTTTTTTTAATGCACATGCCTCTGTGTGTACATAGGTACATATTTATCTAAAATAAATACAGTTAGTATATAAAGTAGCATGTGGACTTTTCACTTTCCTCTTGGTTATATTACCTGGTATTTGGGGTTATACATGCAGCAGGTTCAACTGCTGCATCTGGCAGATGGAGTCCTGGAATGAGAGAGTGGCTTAGCACTCCAGTTGCAGGAGTCGAAGTAACCCCCCAGAGGACCGTGAGAGAAGGGCCAAAAAACTGTGGCATGCAGAAAGCATGGAGCTGGCAGGTCTTGTCCTGGCTACACAGCTCATAGAGCTGGCACAGCACAGAGGGGATCAGCCCCACCAAGTTAGTATGTCCAGCAGGCAATGAGGTTTGAAGAGTGTAATCGGTACTGTACCATAGCTGACTGTTCTTTATCACCTAATATTTCCAAATAATGCTCCTGATTAGTCTAGCTAAGTTTTAATAGCAAAGTCAAAAGACAGATAGTAGAACTGCTATAAAAGTATGCTGATGACTCTTTGCTAATAGAAGCATCACTTCACTATAAAACATTAAATCATACCCACAAGCACTTACTGTAATGCACTCTACAGAAAATATCCCATAGCTGGATTTATTTTTTTCGTCCTTGTGAGTAGTAGTGTTTTCTGCGAAATGGTAGGACACTGAGCAGGAAAAAAACAAAACTGCAGTTCATATGGAAAGTGAAACAAATCTGTTAAGTAACTAACTCCATTGCGATCTCTTGCTATCCGTTTGTGTTCTTCCTGAGTCTGCATTAAGAATGACATTGAAAAAGAGCAGTGCTGGTGCATTTTGTTTTACTGAATTACAGTGGAATTTACATTTCAGGACCAAAAAGCATAGGATTTCTGTCAATATCAAGGTGCCAAGTCAATCACAGTTTTGCAAGGGAAGGAGTTGAAAGACTGAACTCCCTGGCCATGAGATCTCATGTTTCATTTTATTAGTCTTGCCAGATGCAGTTCTTCAGATGGCTGTGGACCCAGGCATCAGTCCAATAAAATGAAGGTGCAGGATTCCTCTTTAAGCAATATTATCTCACATTGTTGTACCATAAACACAAGTTTGGTGTATTACTCATCAAAATTCAAATAGATCAATCTAAATTTCCATACTGCTTCCTCAATAGACCCTTTGTAGTTTCATGCATTGACATCTAGATTATCCTGATGGATATTTTTAGTGTAGAAGTCTTGTACTCAAATTACAAAATTGAGCTTATAAAGCTAAAATTCAGCTAGATCCAGCAGGATTGCAGTGCTGATTGATATATTTAAAAACTTTCTTGCATTCAGATGTTTTCCGACCCTTCCTTACTTCTTCAGTACAGGAACAGTAGGAAAAGCCTAGTCTGTTTTCATAGTGTAATCTTCTGAATCTTTTTATCCTCATTTGGCCAGATCTCAGTTCCAAACTTATGCAAAGCTTTTCACTGTTTCAGGGTGTAGTAGAAATCAAATTTCTAATGTGTAGAGGCAGTGTCTTTGCATGTTCTCAATGGAATGGGAGTGAATAAAACCCTAAATTGCCTTTATCTGGTACCATCCTATATAGCACACATAATCCAGCAATAGCATCATTCTAAGATGCATCACAGTCCAGCTTTTATAAACACAGTTGGGTTCCAGGTGATCTTTTCCTGAATATCCATGATAACAGAAGTAATTACCATTGCAGAGCATCCTCCTTCTGTTGCTGTCTGCCTCCAGGCAGTTTACAATGTAAGTATAAAACAAGAGAATGCAGATGAATACAAATGCATAAGGTATGAGAAGACAAAAGTTCAGAAGGAAAGTATTTCTGTTAGTCAACAAGTAAATACAGGAGCAGTCTAACAGTTTGATTCGGATGGAGGGAATTTTCAGACAACTTTCCACAATTTTTATATAAGTAAGTCTTGGGGCTCCAAACTTTTCTGTGATGGAGGTATGATTTACTAGTCCAGCAATACTACATATTAAAATTTCACAAGTCCTTCAGCCTGAACAAGTGCATACCTAGATAATAGCATTACAAATCACTTGCTAAGCTATGTGGGAAGCTTTTCAGCATCCTGCTGATTCTGGATCGTTTTCATGCAGTTAATAGCCTGCCCTTGAGCATGCAGAAAGAACTCTGTGAATCCATATATAGATCAAGGCCTGGGAAGCACAGTAAAGTGCAAGGAACAAGAAAAAACAAAAGGAAGTAGAAGTTGCAGGGGAGAAGGTGTCACGACCCAGACTGGACAGACCAGGGAGTCATGTTTAATTCGAAAGTCACTCAGGCTAAATTAAGGTGAAATGACACCAAACGATCAGTTAAAGATTTTATTCATGACAGAAGCAAGCTGAACTGGGGAGGCATGGTAGTAGGTGGCAGGGTTTTCTCACAACAGGAATTGGCATAAGACTACTTCTGTAAACTGTGTAACCCAGGGTAACCATATACATCGATTCAGGCAATAAAGTTGAGCCACGAGGTTCAGAGCAGACCCCCTTGCTTTCTAGACTCCTCCTCAGAGAAGGGCCCAGGGGCGGCTGGATCTACTCTTAGTCTCAGACTTGGTCAACGCTTTATATCTTGAAACAGATGAGGTGCGGGGATTGTGGAAAAGGAAAGAGAGAAGAAGACAGAGAGAGAGAAAGGAAAAGAGAAAGATTTCACCAGTCCTGGGTCCAGCGTTGGTCCAGTCAGCCAAGAGGTCCAGTCAGCCAAGGGGTCCAGTCCCGGTGGGCTTGCGCACCTGGGGCTTCAGTTTGTGTCCTTTTATCATCCTGGTTGGGCACCCGAACTCATCAGGTTAATGAGCAGTTTGTGAGCCTTTGGGTTTGTGGAGTAACTTCTCCTTCCCTGCAGAGGTAGCCATTGTTTGATCTTTGTATCAGAAGAGCTTATCAGAACAGGGAGCTGCGCACCCTCCAGCACAGCCCTCCCCCTCCTGTTGCTGATGTCTGAGCTGATGGGCTTTTCACCTTGGTTCCTTGCTGTGCAGGGTTTGTCTTTAAGCAGAATTTGCCCCACCACAATGTTTAACTCTTCCAGTCTCTCACAGAAGGGATTTTGGAAATGCCCATGACGGCTGAGAATCCAGTCTTGCCCTGGTCAGCATGTTGCCATTTAGGTTGGTATAAACTGAATTTAAAGGCAGGTTAATATCCAGTACATCACAATAACATCCCTTAAGCCCAGGTATAGCTGACAATGAAAGCTAGAGAAACAGCCGAGGAAAATCAGGTCTAGATTACCTGTTAGACAATATTCACTTTAATGTAACTATTTATTATAAAGTACATTGCTTGATCATTTAACCATCATCTTCTGAGTGTTTCAATATAAGTAAGATTTGCCAATAGTTGGTGGAATACTACAGAGAGCTAAGGAAGAAAATGTTTTATCTACCCTGATAAAAGTTGTATGTAGATTTCTTCCAGGAAGGGCCACAAGCAAAATTATAGTGTTATTGGTTGATTTTGGCATAGCTATAGCAACAGCCATATGGGAGGCGTGTAATTTCATGGAGCTGCACATGGTGAAGTCATGGCAAATTACCGGGATCTCATTTGATGTGGCTACTCTCCAAGAGTCCTGACTTAGAGCAACTAAAACCATTAACTTCCAAAATATAATTAGTCCAACCATATTTATTTTTTTAAAATAACAGATTAAAAAAAAACACAATTATGATTCTTTGTACACTAAAACAAGTTATGTAAGGAGAGAGAAACTTATAAACCTGGGCTTGTTTATATCCTTGGACTATTACGATGATATCACCACCATTGCCCATTATATTTGCTAGGAATAATGGCAAAATGTGTGTCAAAAGGTAAATCTAGAGAATATAAAGGAAGAATTTGACTAAAAATGTTATGACTTAAATAGGAACTTGATGTTCTGGGCAGAGACAAAATCTGCAAAAGTCATGCTGTCCAGAGAAGCACTGCATTCCTATTCACAGCTTGCTTTTCCATTTAAAATTGTTTATCTTTATGTTGCTGTTCTGTGCTTTCTCATAACAAATACATCTTGTTCCTTTATAAAGCTTCTGTAGTGAATTAGCAGGACGATGGCAGCAGGATTCCTATAACAGCAAAGCAGGATACAAACCTCTGCCTTTGTGTTGTATCCATACTGCACAGGCTCCACACAGTCACACCTGGGAGCGAAGTAACAGTAATACATAGCTTGGCCATGATCAGAAAATCTGTGCTTTCTTGTGTAATTGAAACAGTATTATGTGTTCTCAGTTGTACCTATTTACTTTCTTGGCTGGAACAAATGTGTATTGCTACCTTTTTTGTATGACTTATTGTATGCTTCAACAGAACTGAGAACCTAAATCAATCACAGCTGTAAGTATCTGACCTGCCTTAGCAGTTGTACTTTAGGCATCAACTTTCATGTTCACCATGTCATGCACCATTAACTTGAGTAAAACCCAAGATAACTTGCAAACATATGTAAACCCACCATTTTTATTTTAGTGATCTTTTATTTTTTATTCAAAGATGTCATCCATGTGCTAAATCAAATCAATATGTCACTAGTTTGCAGTTTAGCAGGCATTGCAGGTATCTGTAACCGGTGAGGATTTCAGCAGAGCGCTGAAGCTCACTGGGGTAAAACCAAGCCTTAAAAAACTGGCAAGTATAAGAGCAAGAAAAGTGCCAGATCATCAATACTTAGAACAGAGGATCAAGATGACCCTAAGTGGGTCATTTCACAAAAGTAGTAGCATGAAGAGTTATAGAGCATGCAACGGCACCATGGATTTTTGAGCTATTCAAACATTTGAAACTGAAAGCAATGAATGTATGACAGGTAAATAAATTAGTTTCTGTTCTGAGACACTTGTTCAGTCTTTACAGATGTTAACCAACCTTTGAGAGGGTTTTGCTGCTAATATTTGACCTCTCACTCTAAATGGCTTTTCATAAGAGGATCGTTTAGAAACACATGTATTATACCTGTTGGGGTTTTTCCTTGTTTTGTGACTTGAAGAAAATACATTCTCTTCTGTTGATCCAAACTGTTGATTCCTCGGATTAGTTTTTAGAAGACAATGTTAAAGGCTACTATATCACAACTACGGTCATTGTGCCATATTACTCTTATTGTACTTATTTCAAGATAATGCAGGAAGGAGAGGAGAACTAGGAGGAGAAATTGGAACTCGCATAGACAGATCTCCTTCTCTGGAAACAGCAGTGTGCTGCTTGAAAATGGTACCAGCCTTTCCAATCAGCTGGATATTATAGCATCCACAGTTCTATTGGCAGAAGCATGAATAAGCACTCCCTAATTGTCTCCAGACAAAATGAGACATAACTAAAAATATCCTCTCTGATGGGTTAAATAATTTGGCTGCCTTCTTTCTAGCAGGATGAGGAATGTTCTCTCTAGCTGAATAAGGAACATGCTTCCTCCAGCAGCACTGGGGGATAGCAAGGAACAGCTTGTGCAGTTTCTTTTTCAATTATCACAGCTATCTGGAGCCCAAGTTCCTTGTTAAAATGCATGAATTATTAGAAACAATGAAAAATAATAGTCAAATTAGTCAACAGTAGAAAAAAATATGGTGTTCCTTAATAGATAAATAAATAAATAAATCTCTTCCTAGTGACAATGCTGCATGCATAAAAAAATGGAAACAATTTCAAAACACTATTTCTCAATGCTGGGTACCTCCACACTAGGTTTATTCAGTCTGTTTGATAATATATAAAGAAAGAAACTGTTAACTCATTTCTGTAAATTTGGGGTTTCTTGCTTGTCCTGCTGAAAGACTGTAGGAAATTTTCCTGAAATAATACCTTAATGGATCATCAAAAAGTATAAAAGCTGATTTGCAATTCTACAGTGCTGTGTCAGCCACTGTAAGGGTTATATGCATGTCTTTGAAGAGACTACAGTCAATTTGTAAGAATGTGCTCCTCACATATCTAGTATCAGAAATATATCAAAACTAACAGAAACATTTTATCCAAGCGTTTCACTCACTCTACCTCTTTGAAAAACTACTAAAAGCAAACACTGTGGCAAAATCTTATAGACAAACAGATTACATGAATTATATTAGCCCTTATTGTAAGAATAGGGGCATTTAAATACCTGTTTGGAGCACTACATGCCTTTTCAAGTTGGGGTCCCATCCTAACAAGGCAACTAACTTGACCTTTAAGGACAATATATTTTGAAACCTTACTATCTGAAAAACAACGCACTGGCAAAGCCCCAAATCAGTAGCTCTGCCAGTGCAATGTTTCATCTGATAAACTTTCATTTTTGGTTCAGTTTAAGAGCATCTGCATTGAAAAGACTTGTTAACATTGTAACAAGGTACTTGTTAACATTACAAGACGTAAAAACCAGAAACTTTCCCTCCTGTATTTCCCTGCAGAATAACTTCCAGTTTAATCCAGTTGTGTGCTCTAGGTGTAGAACCTGTATATACACAGTACATTTCTCATCATAGGGGACATTTGTTCCTTTGATTTAGGCCCTTCTTATGAGTATACCTGACTTATCTTGAATATTATGCATGCCCAGCAAGGGATCAGTTAACTATTACCATATTGGGCAATACTGCAATTAACTTTGAATAGTACCTTATGTTGCAACGAGCCATAGTGAATCATTGGGATTATTCATACAGGAATGTGCAAAAAGCACAAATATCAAAATCTGTTCTGTGTTCTCCTGAACATACAGGGTCAGATTACATGCAGTTCCAACAGTTCAGCCTTGTGCTGGGAAAACTGCCTGACTTGACCTTTAGAAAGTTGCTTTTATGGGAATATTCAGTGTAAGTAAAAATTACATTTGACTCTATGTTAAGGCCTATTTGTTTTTTTGGATTGCATCTCCAGACAGAACAGGTACTTGTGCTCACACACGCATTTCTGCTAGCTACAGCATTCAAATGACTCTCTACTTGTCAACACGCATGAAGGTTATGCATGTGGTCCCCTCCTGCATATGGTTTTTCTCAGTGGCATGGTAGTTCTGTAATTTGGAACACTTCTGAAGGTTTACTTTCCATTTACTTTTTGTTTTGCTTGGATAGGCTTCCAAATGGTTTTTAGAATTGTCTTTTTTAAACAAATTATGATCATAGTTAATATACTGAAAATAATTTAGTGATAGCAATTTAGTCATTTTCAGTCTGGGAAATCCCATTGCCAATTAAGATTCCTGTTTTCTTTACTATTATAAATCAGCAAAGTAAAAAGACTGAAATGGGTGATGACAAGTTTCTCAAATGAGTTGTTTTTACTAATCTGTAATCTTATTACTAGCTAAAATTTGCAAGTAATGTTCAGTAGGAAGCAGAAAAACCTCTCGATTCTAGTCCATTTTCTACAGCTATTAAAAGTAGTAGTTGATAAAAAGCTACACAGCAAAAATATTTTTGGTTTTTGCTTCTAATACATCTTCAGCATAACATTTTTTTCTGTAGGGACTGGTAGTTTTCATAGTAATCAGCATAAATTTTATTCAAAATAATACAGTTTTAAGCATTTGAGTTTCTTAGAGCCTTGTCATAAGGTAAAACAGTGAAGAAAACAGCTGCGTAACAGCTCAGCAAGGGTCAAAAATACAAAATGTTTGTAAATACACAAAAGAGGACTGAGAACAAAATGGAAATTGTAACTATCAATCACAGTCTAAGTCATAATATACCCAAATTTTGATGTTTTCATTTCAGCATCTCAAGAATTGGATTGCGAGCAGGGGAAAGCAGTGAAGATAGTTGAGCAATAGAACTGTCCCTTCCATCACAAACGGCTTCATGCAAAGTGGGACTTAGGATGCAAGGACCCTCCAAGGGCAATTGAAGACAACTATAAGACACATTAAAACTCAAACGGTGCAAAGAAGGTGAAGTGGAATAACTATTACAAGTTATGTGATAAGATTATTAACCAGTGGGCAAAGCATTTTCTTTTACACCACAAGACTCTACCTAAGTAAATCCTTAACAGCTAATGTTTTACAGTACAACTGGGTTCACAGGTGGGATTAGACAAGTTCATAGGTCCATTAAGAGCTATTAAATATATTGGCTGAATTACAGACTTCCAGATAAGGATCCTGTAAACCATTTATTTCTAAAAACTACAAGGATGAACTATGGAAACAACTACCCTGTAAGTGCCTTGTTTCCAGTACCATTTTCCCAGGCATCCATTGCGAGTCATTGTGGAGACACAATTCTGAGCTATATGAACTTTTGATCTAACCTAACAGAACAGGGGAAAACTGTGCTGTCATGCATCCTACGCCAAGTCTAGTCCTGAACAGTTAGACTACATGCTTCCCCTAAGGAGGACAGAAGTTGATCAAAACTGAGTTTGTCAGTTTAAATTTTAAGAGTTTCTTCTGCTGCTTTGTCTTATTCATCAACATAAGTACCTTGTTCATCAAAGATCTGATCCAAATCCTTCCCAAGGAAGCATTTCTCTAAAATAAGTAGATTCGATTCCTTTGTACAGATCTATTATGGGACCTACAGAGCATTAAATTTCCTTCTTGGGATCTGATCTATTTCATCCAAATCAGCTATTATGTTCTCCTAAGTAGAACATACATGAGCAGAAACTAAATTCAGATTTTCTTTATAAGTGCAATGTAGCAGGTGTGTAAAATAAAACTGAGGATGTTTTCTCTTATGAAAATATTACAGTGCTGCTGGGAAGTAGATATAATTTCACTTTGCCTATAGAAGTTCTATTCATGTAACTAAAATATTCACAGCAAGAAAAATAAATATACAATATGTGTATATTTGCAAGATAGATATAGTTTTATTACATGATTACTGCAACTCTAATTCCTAAAAAAAGGAACAGTAAAAAACAGGGGAAATCATTCTTACAATAGTTTCTTTCGGAGAAGACACAAGATCACAATGTGAACTTTTACAATAAGAAGTAAATTACTTAGTCAAGAGCTAAAAATACAGGAGTCCTGTGATATTTCTAAGCGTGAAAAGTACAAACTTCTGGGCTTCTGACAATGTTGACCCATTTTTCTTCAAATGCCTCAGGAACCACTGCATAAGTGCTTCATCCTGTGACAAAGAGAAGCCTGGCACTCCACCTCAAGAACTGGAGTTTTCTCCCATTTGCCTGCCTCAGTCAAAATGTTTAAAATCAAAGCATTAACAAGTTGGATTTAGCTGTGTGACTGCACTGAGATGCAAGTTGCACAGCCTTATAAAAAATAAAGAAGAAAACTCACGTGCAAGAGAGGACTTAAGCTACACTCAGAAAGATGGTTTTAATTCACACTTGGGATTTAATGTACTTTCCACTGTTAAAGGAGACTGAAGGAAAAAAAAAAAAAAGATATAAAATCTGTGCATCTCCAGGTATTTTGCCATCCCTAGCACCAGCTACTGCCACTCACTGTGGGACAGCACTTGGCAGGGGCAGCAAACCAAGCTGAGCTTTATTATGGTAGGTCTCAGAGGTGAATTCTCCATTTCCAGAGCTTTTCCGTCACTGTGTGATCAGGCAAGACAGAAGCAGCTGAGAATCTGCACCTTCCCTGTTGCCTTATTTATTCTCCCTGTTCACAAGAACACATGCAGCTTTTTTTTTTAAATATAAAACATTCACTCCATTTTAATATAAATTATGCATAATTCTTTTCAAGATATTAGTTAGTAAAAGCACTATTAGCTATAAAAAAGTATTATGTTTAGTTTCGCTGTCAGAGTACTGTAGTCGTAACTCTTTGGTTGTCTTCTCATGTTTTGCTGCTTATTAACTAACTGATCTTGGATAAGCCATGTAAGTTTACTGAATCTCAGTAGAAATACCTAGATGTGCAAGATCTATGAAAATTAAATGCTGTGAGATTTATACACATTTTTGTAGTTACATAATTTTCAGCTCCTCCAAATTCCACAGAAGCACCATTTCAAGAGGACTGCTATTTACCAGCAGCTTTGTCTAAGAAATTAATTTTACCTAAAATCTCTTTCCAAAGTTGTAAAGTAAAAATAAAAAAAAAGTAAAGTATAAAGTATGTATTGCATATTTTGGCAATTTTGGCTTCAAGGCAGAAGACAGTGAGGACAGAAGCACAACAAATCAATACAGTATCATTTATAATATATACTCAGAATACATCCACAAAAGACAGTTTGAACCAAGACCATAATTCACCACATTTCCTTGTGTCGTTTAGACTATAAATGCTTCAGGGTAGGGATTGTATCCTACTACTTCTAACAACCAGTTTTATGAGGCATCAAGCTTGTTGGAAGTCTTTTAGTGCTACTATATGCAAATAAAAATACAGCTATATCAAGAAATGAAGGCTCACAAAAAAACCCCAAACCAGTTTCAGACTAAAAGTTCTTAAAACAGTTTTTCTTTTCAAGAAGTAACTTTTATTTATATACAGGAAATAATTCAAGTCCAACAGTAACACTCATCCAGACATATGATGAGAAGACATAACATTTTTGTATGAGAGATAATGGATCTCTTCAGTCACTAACTTGTAGGAAGGGTTAAATATCATGTTTTATTTCAACAGTTTGCAAGTGTGAATAGCACTTAATTTCACAGCTATATCGTATGTATCACCTAATTACAATTAAACATCATTTACCTTTCCACTCATCTGTATAGATCGCTTGCTATTATTTCCTAGAAGTTTTTACCCTAAAATTCCCAAAATATGCTAAGAGTTGAATTTTGCAAAAAGATGCATTTACTGAATAATCTGCAACACATTACACAGACCATTGGTTATCTTTAGGTTGGTATTATGAGCTCAATTCATAAATACTAATCAACACAGACTACAAGGAGGTAAAGTGGACTACAAAACCAACACAAACAAGACCAGAACCTGGTTCTGTCATTTCGTCTAAGCCTATCCTAGTTTATTCTCCCCACTATTTTTTTGTAGATTTTAACTTTGCCTAATATTTCCTTTTACAGGTTGGTTAGTCAATAACTTATGCATCTCAAAATTAAATTTAAAGTAACTGTGCTTTAATGTAGCTTACACGTCCATACAATTTCACCTTTTTTTATGCTATTAAAAGTGTGTTGAACGCGAAGCAGACATCTATTTCGAGAATTTAATTAGTTGCCACTAACTCCCGGTCATGTGAGATTTTGTATCACAGAGCGTAAAGATTACGGTAACCCTGAAACAAAGATTCCACCGTCTGTGCATTTTAGGACATTTCTCAAGGGTCTTGCTCACTTTGGTTTTTACTCCTTCCTTCTTTTTGACGGACTAGTTTCAAGCTCCATCTCCACTTCCCCATCTCCAGTTCTTCCGTTCGGGCTCCCTTCCTCTGCCTTCTCTGTTCCTCCATCTCTTCGTTTCTTTTTTTTTTTTTTTTGACCCGCTGAACCTCGCGGCTTTGAAAAAGCCTGTACAAACGCTAGGTGACGGCTCGTCTGTCCGAAGGCAGCTCTCCTCCGTCCGCTCTCTCGTTAAAGACGGCCAACCCGGACAGAACAGCCGCCGCTCAGCAGCGGCACCGCTCCCCGCAGCCGAGGCGCAACTCCCCGGCCGCAGGGCGATGACCGACCGGGGTTTCCGACGATACGGGCAAAACCCCGCGTTCGCCACCCTTTGCGTTCGCCACCCTTTACGCCCAGCCCGCTGGCGCCTTCTCGCCCTTCTAACGGCTCCGCGTTCCTCACTCCCGCCGCTCCGGAGAGCGCCCGGCGGCCCCGACGCCTCCGAGCAGGACCCCGCGCCCGCCTGCGGCCGCCTCTGCCGGGCGGGGAGCCCCGCTGCCACCCCTCCGGAGCCGAGCCCGGCTCCGGCGCCAACGCTCCGCCTTTTCAAGAAAGTCAGCCCTGAAGGAGAGCTGCGTCCCGCGGCCCTGCCCGCTGCCCGTCCCCGAGGGGCCGGCGGCCGGCTACGCCGCAGCGCGGGCACCGGCACCTCAGGCCTTTGCGCGCCGAAACCTTTCGGCTCCGTGTCTGAACGGACAGAAGGGATGGGCAGGGGGAGGCGCCCCCCCCCCCCAAAAAAAAAAAAAAAACCACCAAAAAACCCAAACGACCCCGCTCTCCGGTGCCAGGCCGCCGAGCGGGACCCCCCGCCGCCCTCCCGCCCGCGCTCGCCCGCTGAGGGCCGGGGGGCGGCCGGCAGGGGTGGCGAGCGGCTGGCCGAGCGGCTCGATGGGGCCGACCTGCGGGCGGGGCGGGGCCGGCGCTCGCTCGCGGCCTCGGGGATGGATTCTCGGCGCCGCAGCGGCCGCCGCTCGCGCACGCCACCATCTTAGAGGGCGGGCGGGGAGGGAGGGGAGGGAAGCGAAGCGAAGCGAAGCGGGCGGTGCCGCCGCCGGACGGAGCTCCGGGCCCCTTCGCGGCCTCAGGTACCGCCGCCGTCGCGGGGACGGGGCTGCGGCGAGCCCCAAGCGGCTGTGCGCGGCGGGAGGCGGGCCGCGGGTTCCGCCGGCTGCTGCCCCCTCAGCCCCGCCGCGCCTGTCAGCTGTCGCCGAGGGTGTCGCGGGCAGGAGGCCTCGCTCGCCCCGTCCCCGGCCCGCAGGGCTGAGGGGGTGGGGGGGCGACGACGGGGGACGAGACCGGGCCCCGCCTCGCTTCGGGAGGGGGACTTTGCCCCCTCACGTCGCGCGTGGGCGAGTGGGCCGCGCCTGCCCGTGGCGGGCCGGGGAGCGCCGCGGCCGTGCGCCCGTGTGTGTGACCCTTCTCCCGCCGGCCCTTGCCGGCGTCCGGCGGTGGTCGGAGCCAGCGTGTGTCGTCCCCTCCGCTCCCTCTGCCGGACCTCGGCCCCGTCCCACGCGCGTTTGTGCCGGCGGTGTCGGAGAGAGCGCTTTCCTCTCCCCGCCTGTCAGCCGAGGGTGCCCGCCCTGCCCGGGGAAGGAGGGGATGTGTGTGGAGGGATTCCGCTTTCCCGGGAGAGAGCTGGCAGGTGACGAGTTCTCTGTCGTGTCCCGCCTGCGGTGCGAGGAGGTTCGTGCTTCCCCCGGCTTGGGCCGCGTCTCTCTGCCCCCCCCCCGATCTCCAGTGTTTGTTTTACGTGCGAGTGCAGGACGGATACTCGTTCTTCCTCCTCTGTCGTCCCCAGGGCTTGAGCCATATTTCTTTCTCCTCAGGCATCCACTTTTTTCTGAGTGTGTTAAGGAGATTTACTGATTACTTTCTCTTCTGTGTCGCTGCTGCTTTCCCCCAAAGATACCTGTCGGCAAGAAGGAAGAAGACCCCGTACGCTCTGAAAGCACGTTTCTGAATGCGGTGATTTTGCCAATTTCTAGCGTGCCTGGAAGGCTCGGCTTTCAGATGCAAGAGTGACTCATAGTTTTGAAGGCTGCTGTACTTGTTCTTATCAGAGATCTGGGGCTGTTTATCCTGTGACAAAGCATGATATGTTTAGATCTTGCACTAGACAAGATCAGATGGGTAGCATGTGGATGTAGGATGTCACTTGTAATTCTTAGCTAATATTAAATGTATAGCTACTGGTGGCTAAGAGATTGCTGTGTACATGGTAACGCTGAGAGGCATTGGCAGCTTGACATGAAGTTCTTTCTTCTAATCCTATTGGGAGAGCACAAGAAGGAGGTCAATGTCAGTTCCACTTGTCAACTTTCACTTTGCTAACCTGAAACTACTGTGTTTCTAGCTGGATGTGGTCATAGATGTTCATGTCCAACAAGGTACTCATGCTGGGGTGCTGTGTGAATGGACCTGAGAAGTATGTGGTTACTGTGATAGCTGGTAAAGACTCCGAAGTATGCAATAGATTAATATTCTGCATTACTACTCCCATATAAGAAACTTTGTTTGAAACTTTGTTTCATGAATTTTGAGTAAGTGCTGAATAGGAAACTTTTTCAAGTGTGTTAGTATGACTTATATTGTGCGCTGCCAGATCCCTAAAACATCCCTTTATGCTAAGCTAAATTCTTTTATTTTGGTACTAAAATTAATGTGTTTTCTGTGCAAACTTTGGTCTTGTATAACTTTTTATTTAGCTAGGAACAGTGATCTCTACTTGCAGTACTCAGTACTGGCTTGAAAAGCTTCGCCTCGGTTTCTTTTTTGTGTCGTTTGCTTCACTATATTCTACAGATTCTACAGGAAACTTTCCCTGAGTAAAGATTACAGGGCTGTAGTGAATATCATTGTCATGTTGCATAGGGCTCACCTTTCCATGTCTTCTGAAGATTCTTGCTTTTGCTCTTATCCTATGATAACCCTTGGAAGTTGAGTGGAGGTCAAAGTTGTGTTAAATTAACGTGTCTTTAATGTACATTTCCAGATTTAGAAGGATGGGTGTAAAGTGTCTGTCAGTTTACTTCTGGCTTTTTTCTTGTTAGAGTCGAAGCAGTGTCTGTCTTTATCTTATCTCGAAAGTAATCCAATATGAAACGAGAGTCACCTGATGACATTACATATTAAGGGGGGGAGGGGTTGTATCCCAGATCTTGTATTATTGGAGCAGCCAGTATAACTGGAAAAACTAAAACCATTTCTTCTGTGTGCAAACCTTATCTTGGTATGTTGTCTTCCAAATTGTGTATGAAATAATCTTGAGTAAATACAAGGAAGTATTTCAAGTTGAGTTGCTTGCACCATGGTTTGTGACTGAGGTGCTGTTCTGGGTCTCTTGTTATTACATACTTTTTTTTGGAGTGTGTGTGTTTTCTTCATAGAGTAGTTAGAAGGAATAGTCCTGTTTTGCAATGGTTTGGCAGTTCTTTTAATGTTCTCTTACCTGTCAACACAATAAAAGTTATTTCATATTTTGCAAACTTCATATGATTTCCTTTTTTAGGGTGGAACTTTTAGTATGAAAAAAGTGATAATCTGCACAAAGAAACACTTAGTGCTAATAGAAATAAGATTGTGCATTAAGTATCAATGGTAGTTATGCATCCTGTCCTCAGAAGTCACTTATTGCATGTTCGGAACACTAGAGTTGGACAGGCTATTGAGCTTGTTGACTTCAGTGTAATCAGCTACGTGAACATACACTGTAGACTACATAGTGAGACCAGTTTTTATCTTTTTTCTATATCATAAATTAAAGTGGTGACTCAGCTTAAGTGATCTAGGATACCATAACATTTTAAAAACAAAATAGTGTCATGAGAAGGAAAGTTAAGTATATTTTTTCATGTTTTTTTGCAGAAGATCTTCATGTAACTGGCTGAAAAATGGTTCTGCAAGATGACAGCACCAACTCTAACACTGTTAAAATGGTAAATAAAATAATAATAAAAAAGACTCAAAAAGATCTCCATGCTATTTGCTGAAAATTATAATGATATTAAGAGGTGCCTTTTAAATGAATATTCCTTCAAATGTCATATTTCAACTGGAATATTTGAAGTTACACCATGTAGGAAGCATATTTATTTCCTAATACTGGAAGCAAAAGGCAAACATATGCTGAACTTTCTGCTGTATTTAATAGAGTAGAAAATGGCATTTACTTTTAAACCATAATTTCTGTTTCAGCCTGTATGTCTTGAATTTATCATAACTCTGTGTACTTGATGAATTAAATGGTTTTTAAGGATAAACCCATGTTCTTAGAGAGAAGTGTCTCGTACAGTTCTCATTTGAGGTGTCAGATGTTATATTAATATGCTAAACTTTTATCCTTATTCTGAAATGGGTTAATTATTGGTAATAAGCATTAAACAGGGTTCTCTGTGATCAGCCTCAGTCAGGATTACAGCCCACAGCAGATCTTGCATGCTGATAGAGGGTGAGGTATATGTCTTGTGTAATAACTGAATTTAGGTGCAAGTTCTGCACCTGGTTACTTGAGTATAGCTAATATGGATTAAGTGGGGGCTGAAAGTAAGCAACTGAATAGTATCTTTCTCTTAGTGATACTTGGTTTATTTGCATGGAGGGAAGAATTTTTAAGCATCTTTTTTGGTTTCTGATTGTATTTGTTATTGTTATGTTCAGTTCTTTTGGGTGCATAAATTAGGCATGCACAAACTGTTTGAGCTTTGTATGGATAAAAGTCTTCTGGTTTAAGTTTTGGTTATCTGAGATACTGATCTTAATCTCTAATTAGGTTGGTAGTGTAAGAAAAATATGACCAGCAGCTACTGTTTGTATGTGGGGGTCCTGAACTAAATAGGTCTTCAGGATCTACAGTGAGCATAGGCTTTGTGGTAGAGAAGATGGACAACCACATGCCTGTGTCTTAAAACTACATCTTCAATTATTTTTTTTAACCAACTAGAGTGATTTGGTAAACTGTGTGGTAAAGGGCTTGAACTTGCTGGATGCTAAGCGGTGTGTAAGTCTTGATGAGTTCAGTGGGGGCTGAATCACAGGCTTGTGTGGTCCGTCTTTATAGTCTACCTCTTAATCTAATTTGCAGTAGATGAAAAGCATCAGTTTAACTTTTGCCTCCTATTCACAGTTTATAAACTTTCAGCCATGATTGACAGGTAATCAAAGGCAAAATTTAGGGAAACATTTAGTTTTGTCCTTACTGTTACCTCTGTTCTGTGCACTAATTTGTGACTCATTAATATAGGGTACGACTCCTGTTGGTACAGGATATCCATAAAACAGAGCTTAGCAAGGTTTCACATGAATAAGAAAAGAAAAAACTCCAGCGCTTCCAGGCAATAAAACTTACGGCTTTATTATTCTTGGTTGTCAGTTCCAGTTTTGTTGTGCCTTCTCTTGGAGTGCCATATACTTGTCAACATCTGGATTTGCAGAGTTGCAGATTAGATGGGCTTCTGATGGGTCTAGTATAACATTTTTTCCAAAGTCCTTTATGTATAATGTTTCTTTCCCTATATAACAATTCTAAAGTGGATTTTATTGAATGTCTTTATAGGATCTGAGTTTAAAATAAAAAAAAAATGTTTTATGTAAAGGTGTTGTGGTTTTCTTTTCTTTTTTTTTTTTTTTTTTGATACAGTAATAATGCTGTATCAAATTAAGGAAAGATACTGGGCTTCCATAAGAAATAGCATGGAGGTGTCTTATCTTTCTAGATTATTTTAAGGTCCAAAAGCCTATATGCTTTTCCACTACCTTCCTAATTCTAATGTTTAAATTCTTTCCCTAGGAATGTTGGGTTAAGAAACAGGGCCTTTCTCTGCATAGCTTAAAAAGTTAGAATTTAACATCATCAGGTTCTTCTTTCTCATGTGAACCTCTTATGTTCAATTAATAAGGAAGAGATCATGTTCTTTGAAATATCAGTGCTGTCTGGCTAGCATTTTTGATGTGGACCAATTCTTAAGGTTCTATATCTGTATGTCCCAAACATTTAGGACTTGAGCTGCGGCAGACACTTCTGGAACTTGGAATTTTAGAAAATGTTTTGCAAAGATAAGTGCATAGTATACACACATGCACAATTTTTCAAACTTTGCTTTTTTTTTTCCTTTTTAGGAGATTATCTTCGCTTTGACATGATGTGTGAAGTTTGTTAATCAGCATTTTTTGTTTGGTTTTTTTACAGTTATTGTGGAAGGTATGTATGAGAAAAGTAAATCTTGTTCTTTCTGTGTTCATTTTTATCAGAGCATATTGCCATCAATGTACAGAAGCCAAATATAAAGAAATGTGTGGAATTGTATCTCATTACAAGTTCATGAATACTGGTACTTTGTTAATAAATGGGATAATGTGTCTTATCTAAAACTTCTCAAAGTAGTAGTTTCTATCTGTCTTTGCATTCTGTGTGAAGTTTCACAGACTTTAATTCTGTCCTAAAACTTAATATATGAGTTTCAATAGGGTTCTGTTTTTCTGCTGAACATTACAGGCATTTTAGTATTGCTGCTTTGTAATTTTTCTGCTCAACTACCAGCTTGAATGTGTATCATGCTGCATGATGAAGACTTTGTTGTCACCCTTTCTTGTAAAGTTTTTTTTCCCCTTGTTATGGAAGAACCAAGCAAAGGGCTATATTAGGCACACAGAAATGTTAAACAGACACTTTGTAGTCAGTTGAGAAAGTAATAGCTGCTATTACTGTAACATATTAAAACCTTTAATTTCAAGACATAAGTATGGGCTCCTTAATTAGAATTTCAAAATCTACTTATCATAGGTAGAAAAGAAATGGTACAATGTGTACTTACACTCTGAATAACTTCATATGTAACCTCTTATCTGAGAAGTACTGGATATTCTGTCATCCTTTACTTCCATCCTGCTGAGGGATCTTAAAGCAAGGGATTTGTACAAGCCTGATGTAGACAAGGTCAGTACAATATTAAGCAACTACAGAATGTGCACAATATCTGCATGATCTCTACACACAGTGTATATGTGCTATATGCTTTGAAGCAGTTCGTGGTGAGGACAGAAGAGCTAGGGATGCGAGCATCTGATGTAGAGATGTCAAATTGATCAGGCTACTGCAATTCCTTCCTGTCTCCAGCTGCCTCTCCCCCTCCTACCTGCAGCATGTAACTGGTGGAAGGCAGGAGTGGCTTCCATTTCTGGTATACCTTACCACTGTTCATAGAATCATAGAATAGAATCATAGAATCATTTAGGTTGGAAAAGACCTTTAAGATCATCGAGTCCAACCATGCCCACTAAACCACATCCTGAAGTGCCTTGTCTATGGCTTTTTGAATACTTCCAGGGATGGTGACTCAACCACTTCCCTGGGCAGCCTGTTCCAATACCTGACAATGTGCTGTGCAGTAGCCTGACAAGGAATGAGATTTCCTCCTTCTAGCTCCTTTGGAACTCTTTTATGCCCAGCTTCCATTTTTGCTGCATGTTGTGCAAACACATGAGCAATTTATAGGCTGTATATAATATAACTTAATATAATGGCTTGTAGGCTATTAGTCATAATAAAATGAAGGCAAAGTTGGTAGAGTATAATATGTAGTATCTATTAGACCAATTCATAAAAAAATGGAAAAACACTTATAAGCTTTCAAGCATGAAAACCTTTCTGTTAGCTTACTCAAGTTTAAGATAATATCCCTATTTATTCTCTTTTTGAGAACAAATGTTTTCTCCTTTATTCCCTATCAAATAAAAACTGCAATTCCTTGCTGAGTCTTTCATAACTTTGCCCCTCCTTACTTACAGACTTCTACTTTCTTTTGTCAATGCCACCATTTTATCAGAAAAGCAGAATAATTATCCTGAACTGATGCCCACACATGGAATACATCAGCATAGATCTAGTGGTATAATTATACTTAAGGAACTCTGCCTGTTGATTTTTCTTTGGAAAGAAGCCCCTTGAGAAATGAAGGAAGAAGTGTCAAGATCTGAACATGGCAGAGGCTGTATTGCAAAGGACATGCATGAGTCAAAGGCAGGAAATGGTGTAGTGATCTCACATGCACTTGTGCATATCTAGGCATTTAAATCATTAATCTGAGGAATAGGCTAGTCTGGAAAAAAAACATGTAGCCACTGAAGACATTGTGGCACTGTCTCTCATAAATAATTAAAAGACAGTACATGTTTGTATGTTGACACGTGTGGGAAAGACAAAGTATAATTTAAATTTACTGAACTGTATTAGCAAAGCATATCACCTCTATTTAATGGGAGAGTCAGGAGTTGCTCCATAAAGGTGAATTAGATTTCAGTTCCTTGAGGAGTTCTCTCAAACATAGTGAGTGTTTGAGTTTATGATGATAAATAGCAAGGTATGTTACGTAATCTGTAGCGAATTAACTCTTAATAAATTGTTTCTTAAAATACCCACATAAATAAGTTAGTGTTAATCATAGAACTACCATATACATATCTTACTGAGGTTCATTAGAGAGTATGTAAAAAAAACTAATACAAGTAGACCGATGAATGAGACATCAGTCTCTGTCACTTGTATTTGAAGCTTTTTAATAATAAAATTGAAGGTTTTCCTAAATTTAGGTCTTCTAATGGGCAGTCGTAAAGCTGTATCACAAATCTGAATCCCCTTCTAGTAGCACTAGTGGATATAAGACCATGTAGGTCTGGTATGCTCATGATTAGCACTTGTATGCAGTAGGTCCAGTGGATCTTGTAATTTTTTTGAGTTAAAACACAAGAAACATTTTTAAAAAGCTTGTTTGCCTTGCTTTCTTATTTTTTGGAAAGTGAGCTTTTAACATAACTTTAGTGTTTTCAGTAATGTTAATACTTATTTTTGCGAAGTTGTGCAAAGTTGAGCCCTCTAAAAATCACAAGGTACCACTTTTTTGGCCAACCCAAACAATATCAATTCTGTTCTCTTGTGTTTACTCTGTGGATTGAATAAAGCAGAAGTACTCTGCCTACTGAAGGAAAAGGAAAGATGGTTGGTCATGATCTATTTACACACTGCTGTAGTACTCATCTCCTGCATAAATGTTAATGTTTTAACTGCAGATAGTCTCCTTCCTAATATTAATTTTGCAGCTCAAGCCATATCTTCAGAATTTTCCCTTGAACAGTGTACTCTACTCTTCCAGTATGTAAAAGCAGTTGGCTATAAGCATTGCTTATAGCCAGCAGTGCTTTTCTGATAATTCACTAGAATTGCTTAATTTGACACCTTTCTATTATTACCTTGAACAAAGACTTCTAGGAGCTGTGAGGTGTGTATAGGAAAAGGAAAATAGGTTTGTATGTGTGAAAATCTGAACTTGTTTATGCTGTAATTTCTGGCAAGTCTGCATGACTTTTGTACTAGATGGCAAGCTTGAAGCTAGCTTACTGCTGTAGTTTTGGTTTCTCAGAATATGAAGTGTTCTGAATTTATTATTCTGATGTGTAATGTACCAGGCCACAGTCAAAATAATTATAAATGTTTTGGTTTTTTTGCAATAGGCAAAGCTTTCTGTTGCGTATATTCTATGCTTACTCTTAGTTTGATAGGTTTTCACTAGAATTGGTGCATGCCTGTATTTCATAAATTACCAAATAGTTATATAAATCTTTAGAGTTCAAGTGCATGTGTAATCTGATTTTGAAAGTTCACAATTAAATATTCTTTGCGTTTTTTTCTTGAATCACTTTATGCATTAAGGGATCATGATTTACCCAAATGTGTTGCTATGTCTTTGGAAATGTTTGTTGAATGCTTAAGTTTAAACATGTTTCTGACTGTCTTCTGTAGAATTGTATTTGACGCAACACATCAAACTAATTTCTGCTGTTGGCTTAGAGTATCTGAATTTACCAAAACGTAGTGGTTTCAAATTTTGCAGAATTCGTAGCATAGAAATTCCAAAAAGGTATTGTATGTTTTACCTACTTTTGCTTACTTCAGTGGTAGCCAAGTTGATAAATTCTTGAAAAGTCAATATTTACTTTCTAATTGCCCCTAATGTCTCTGAAAATCTCAAGCCAGATCTGTCAAAGATGTGCTTTTTAACAGACAAGCACGTGTTCCCTGGCATATTGGGTCCGTTGCGTATACATGAAACACTTGTCCCCACTGTTTGGTTTGGGTTTGGGCTGCTTTTTTTTTTGTGTCACTGTTTGTAATCTTTCGGGTTTTATGTCTTTATCAATCTTGAATAGGTTACAAATGGTGTGGGTTTTTATCATGAACCGAATGAGCTCCCAGAGCAGTTCATCCACTCAGCGTAGGCGAATGGCTCTAGGAATTGTCATTCTTCTCCTCGTTGACGTGATATGGGTTGCCTCTTCAGAACTCACTTCTGTAAGTATTGTTCCATGCATCTTAAAAGGAAAATAAAAGCCTATGTAAGAGAAAGATGCAGCAGAAACATAGTCACTCAAACACTCGGTGAGTGTTGTAGTATAATGTTTAACCACCTTTTCAGTACGGGGAAAATGATACCCTTTGGGTTAGTGAACTAACCTGTATCCACTAAAAGTTACAAACAAGCTCTACTCAGTGACTGTTGCTTTCAAGACAGCAGGTATTACAGATGACTTTCAAATTAAACAACAAAAGTTCACAACTATGTACTGTAATTAGGGAGTTCATTTTGTTTGTTGCCATATTGATTAAAATAATGCCCATATATTTCCCAAGAAGCAGTAAATGAGCTGTAACATTTCAGGCTAGGTGGTAGGATAGATTTTATAGTTCAGAACATCTAGAAGTCTGCGATCAGAGGACTCGGGTCATGGAGTTTAGGCCCTATAATTGCAGACAAGTTTGTCATAATCTAGTTCATATATTCACCATCTTGAAACTGATCTGGTATTTACTTCATCTTAAGTTTTAGGATTTAAAGCAGAGCTTTAGCAATGGAAATAGAGTTTTTAATAAATTCTTGTCAAATTCACATTTCTGAACTGTCATTAAGTTGTTATGTTCTATATCAGTTTCAAAACTTAAGCATGTAAAAATATTTGTGCTTAACATGCTATTATATTAATAAAATGGTTTTTTCCAGTGAGCTGGTGGGATCACTATTGATACTGGAATGTTACTTAAACAAAGTGATCTTCTCTAATTTGTGATAACTCTGCTATTGCTTATAAAAGGGGTCTTTCATTTAGGAAATATTTGTATGTAAATGTATTTTCAGTCCTACTTGAGGTTAGTGGCATATCAATAAGTTGCTTGGTTAGATACAAGTAATAAGTAGCTTTTCTCCGGTGCCATTGTATCTTACAAAATGGCTCAGTGCCTTCTTGTCGGCATTTAGGATAGCTTAGGAGAGGTAGCCCAGAATAGGTATGGCCACTTGTGTCTTTTGGTCATACATGCCAATACTTACAGCACTGTCATTTTGTGAACCTGACTGTTCTGGACTATATACTTAAATCTGTTCATTATTTTTGTGAATTCTCACCTAATTGGTAATTTTGGATACCGCAATTATTTTCTTTCCACAGTATGTTTTTACAAAGTACAACAAACCTTTTTTTAGTACGTTTGCAAAAACATCCATGTTTGTTCTATACCTCTTGGGATTTATTGTTTGGAAACCGTGGAGGCAACAGTGTACTCGTGGGTTTCGTGGAAGGCATGCAACTTTTGTAAGTATTTTAACTCTGTGAATGTTCTGGTATTTGTGGAAGTTTGTATAGAAAAACTTAAAATAGGGACTAGAGAAAAGCAAAGTTTACGTATTTGTGAAGTAGTGCTTTCAGAAAAGCAAGTATAAACTGATTCATGGCACAGGAAGACATGGCAATCATAATAGTGGCCTTGTGAGAGGAAGAAAAGAAAGGAAAAAGCAATATGAAGTGTATCAGGAATCATAAGAAATGCCCTAATGAGCCAGACCATTGGGACATCTAGCCTGGTATTTTATCTTGGAGAGTTGCAGAGGATAATTCTTTCTAAGAAGAGCTTGTGAGCCTCACCACAGTTGGCTGTTAGTTCCCTGTAACCAATGGAATCAGTATTGTAGTTCATTTTTATTACTGGCTCTTTTTGTCTCTGGTAGAACTGTGAGCTGTTTGCTAAGAGGTTTTGAGATTTTTAAAGTTACATTTAGGAAAGATGGTAGAATTATGTTTTTGTTGTTGTTAATATTGTATTCTTACAGCCTTTATGCATGAGTGACCTTCTGTTGCCCATTCTAGAACTAGGCGTAGTTTGTGCTAGAGTCTAAAATTATTGTCGTATTACAGAAATATGTACTTTTTTCCAAGGAAATTAAGAGATGCTGGGAAGAGCGCTTGTTCTGTGCCAGTGTTTCAGAATGCTGAACAGCAGGACTCAGGAAGCAGTAAGGCATGTGGCCTGATATTAATCTCACATTAAAATAACAGAAAATGTGATCCAAGAACATGCTGTTAATCAACATGTCTTTATAGAAAATAGGTTGTATGAAAGGAACTGACTTCAGTTCTTCTGGATATATTAGACTTCACTGATAGTGACAGTTGTAGGCATAACATACTGGAATTGAAGTGTTACATGACATTAAGCCAAATTATTTTTATTTAAAAACACCCCAAAACACCACAAAAAAGTCCCCAAAAGCCAAAATCCAAACAACTAAACCTTTTGTTTAAAAAAAAATAAAAAATCTTGTGTTAAACACATAAAACATTTAGAGTTGGCTGATATCTTGAAATAATTTTTGATAGATCAACCTTTAATACCAAGTGTCTGTGCATAGTATGGCACATGTTAGACTTGATGCCATTCAGGATCTTCATAAGATAATCAGGAAATAAACAGAATTTACAGATTCTTTAGTGGCAGTAATGACAACTAAAGATGATGAAAGCACTAAAGGATGATTAGCTGTATAGAGCAATTGTACTGAACAGATGTGTTAATCTGAGCAGATGAGTAGAATAAGGGGCTATAACTTAGTGTGAATTGTGGTGGTTATATTGACCAACTGAATCTCGTGCAGTGCTATGTCAAAGAAAGAGATAATATGAACTCATATGAACTGGACAGCAAAGAGTAAGACTGCTCAGTCTGTCACATTTTGTATGTGGCACTCTGGCACCACTACTGGAATCTCATTATTTTTTCTTTTTAACCCTATAAAAAGTAATTTTTACAGTAATTTGTAGGAAATAGCCATTACTTTTGATATTAGCATGTGTCTTGGTTTAACCCCAGCTGGCAGGTAAGCAGCACGCAGCCACTTGCTCAGTCCCCATGCAGTGGGATGGGGGAGAGAATCGAAGAGTAAAAATGAGAAAAATCATGGGTTGAGGTAAAGACAGTTGAATAGGTAGAGCAAAAGCCGCAAATGCAAGCAAAACAAACCAAGGAATTCATTCAGCACTTCCCATGGGCAGGCAGGTGTTCAGCTATCTCCAGGAAAGCAGGGCTCCGTCACGCCTAACAGTGACTTGGGAAGACAAATGCCATCACTCTGAACGTCCCCTCTTCGTTCTTCTTCCCCCAGCTTTATATGCTGAGCATGAGGTCCTATGGTCTGGAACATCCCTTGGGTCAGTTGGGGTCAGCTGTCCCGGCTGTGTCCCCTCCCAACTTCTTGTCGTTGTCCACCCCCCACCCCAGCCTCCTCGCTGGTGGGGTGGGATGAGAAGCAGAAAAGCCCTTGAGTCTCTGCTCAGTAGTAAGGAAAACATCCCTGAATTATCAACGCTGTTTCCAGCACAAATCCAAAACATAGCCCCATGCTAGCTACTATGAAGAAATTAACTCCATCCCAGCCAAAACCAGCACAGCATATTTCAAAAGAACAGCGCAGAGACAGGACTGTAGTGTACAGTTAGAAGATTCCACCCCCCACCTCCCCCAAGGAGTTTAGTTCATATTCAACTGTATAATTATTACAAATGTCTTTAAAATGTCTTGTGTTTATTAATCTGGAATAAAAATTATACATCTATAGATTTTTATTTTGATAATGATTGCTTAGGTGAACACTCATACCTTACTTTTAGGCCCGCTTCCACATTAGAAGCTTTGGTTAATAGACTTCTTACCAGCATGGTAGAACAGCAAGCTCCAGGTCAGGGAGCAGGGGTAGTGGTGCTTGCTGAGATGCAGAAAGAAAGAGGAAAAATGATACTTTACCTCATCCTAATTTAAGCCTTGTTAAAACTAAGGCAGAGTTCCAGGTTTTTATGCAAAGGAACTTTGCCTCAATAAAAGGATGAAACGAGGTTTGTTGTTAATACGTGCACGATAATTTAGTGAAGCCTGAACTTCACAGGTTTTGGCATTCTAACAGCCTGATTCTGCATTGATATCTGGGGAGTTGAGTTCAGTGGGGTTCTCCAAGAGGTACAAAGAATTACTGAAATTATTTACTGAACTTGTAAGCCCTCTTTTTTATTGGGGAGAAGGGCTGGAGGGAGGGAGGGAATTGTGATAGAATTATGGAAAAAGGCATTAAAAAACTTATTCTAAATAAATTTCAGTTATTAATAACTCTGCCTTGATAGATTATTACATTTAAGGTTCTGTAATTAGTTTGCAGATGCTGAAGGTTATTTTGCTCCTTGTACAACAGATAACACTGTAAACAGTTCTCTGGTAAGTGCCTTAATTTGTGACGGTCAACACTTTACAGTAACGTGACACCATTATCCTGACTTACTGTTTTTAAAATATGGTGGTCTTAAATGCAATAGTTTTTCCAAAAGAGATTAGTAACTTGCATGTTGCTAATAAGTGCTGCAAATAATGACATTGCTTATTATGAAAAATACAGGTTCTCAGCTCAATAAAAAACTTGAAAGTTTCTGTAGTAGTTTGTGAAATAAATATTTATGTCGTACAAAGGAAACCTTTACATATTCAGCTCAGTAGTTGCCAAAGCAAAATGTGGAGAGCTAGTGGTAAAGCCAAACAGTTTTCAAGACTAAAATCCACAATGGAATCATTCAGTTAGTTGAGTATCTTGTGTACTGTGATCCTGCATTGCATTTTGACAGAGAAATGGACTGCCTTCTTCCTTCCAGTGGGTGGATTAACTACTGTTTACTGAATCAAATATCAGTACTGGTATTCTGCTGATAAGCTGCATTTCAGATGGCTTTTTTGTAGTGATTTTCATAATCCATAAATGACAGTTTGTTTTGCCCCTCTTGATCACAGAATGCTGCTTAATCTGCATACCTAAATCAGAGGTCACACAGAAATGTATCCAAAACACAAAACTTTGAAGGTTTGCACCATCTCTGTAATAGAGTAGGGGGAGGCAACTGATTGTTGATGAAGTACCATATGGGTATCTTATACTGAATAGGGAGTTGAAGAGAGATTTTTCAGAAGTAGTCTTCATTTCATTCTTTGGGGTTTTTCCAACTTTATTTATATATATTTAAGAATAAATCTTAGTCTGCTCAATTCATTAAGGTCATCTGACTCTAGAATCAGGATTCATTGTTAAACTTGGACAATTTTGCACTAATTTAAACATCCACAAAAATTCTGGTCCTAGACAAGGACCCCAATGAAAATGCAGCTACCAGATCTTTTTCATTACTTCACTCTTACGGTTTATTAGTTTAATTTAAACAAGCAGCTGAAAACTTGTTAGAAGTATTTTAAGCAATTAAAACTTCTGCTAAGTGCTTTATGTATGTATTGGAGATCCTTTCCCAAAGTTTTTTGAATTTTAGTTCTAGTTCACAAGCTTTTAGGGTCATGAGAGGAAAACGAGTATGTATTTATTTTTGTATATATATTCTGTATTTTATGTTTCTAGTTTTTCATTTGGACAGAAGCTGTAGATCTAATGAAATGTCTGTGATTTTGATAAGTTATTTTTTTAATTCTGGATCAGTAAGTTTGAACTTTCTGGGGATGAGTTTTGTGTTCATGAGGATATACACGAAAGTGCACAGTTATTTTTGAGTACTGCATTTTACCAATATGTTTAACATAAAATATAGGTTATGTATGAGCATTTTTGACAAGCCTATCCACTGTGTGCAAAACCACTTTGATTCTTTTAATATTCACCAAGCTTTTCTTTAGTTTTGTAATTCGCTAAATTAATTCTACTGCTTATAATTTAAATACCCTGTTTAACTATATTTTTACTTATACTGATTCATTTCAGAGTGAACCTTTATATGTTCCTGTAAAGTTTCACGATTTGCCAACTGAAAAAAATGGCAGTAATAATAGTGATGCAGAGAAAAGTGAGTAAAGACTTTTGGAATGCTGAACTACTAGTTTTTTCGTGAAGGAATTACTTTCCTCTTTGTTGGTATAACTGCTGTCATGTTGCAGGACTTGCCTTTTATCCCCGCCCCCCCTTTTTTTTCTTTTTTTTCCCTTCCTTAAATCTCTTATTGCATGAATTGCAGTTTCATGTATTTACTTTCAAGTGGAGAAAACATAGGCCTATCGTTCAGTTTACCTTTCTTGGTCACTACAGATCCAGCCTATGTTTATCTCAAGGGACCAACTGGGTTCAGTACTTGTGATTCTTTCCTTCTGGGCTTGTATGACCAGCAGCAGTGAGTCAGCCTCTGGAAAAACAAGCTATTGTCCTTTTTAGAGCAGGAGCAAAGCAGTCAAAGTAAGAATTTTAACAGTCTATGTGCATTCTGATTTTATTTAAGCCTCACTATCTTGTGATAGTAACTGAAACAGGCCTAGCTGTCCCAGACAATTATAGAAAAGTTGACTGTCAAAGAATCCAATTATCTGATCCTCAGCAAAAGAGTCCCTGCTTATAAAAGGGAAAGTCTGCTAATTTCTAGCTGACACTTGTTAAGAACCACTTTGGTAGGCTCTGCTGTCCTGTGATAACATGCACCAATCCCTTCAGGGTTGTTTGAGCTGTAGCTTTTCCATTCACTTTTTTTAGAAACTTAGGTATTGTTTCATATTGACTTAGGCTCATAAATAAAATAATAATAAAAAAAGTCTGATCCTGGTTTGTGAGATTAGTTAGAGGGTGGATTTCAAATGAGCAAGTGACCTTATGATCTCTGCTAAGCTTTGAGGTCTGTTGGACACTCATCCTCCGAATGAAACACTGTCCTTGCAGTTAGGTATAGTTGTGTGCAGTTTTTGGTGGTTTGACTATTAAACAATTAAATTAAATCTTACATGTAATATTTATCAATACAGACTAATTCCTACCTAAAAATTTGTTGTTGCCTTGTGTGGATTTTTTTGTCACGGAAGGGGGATGGTGCTTTTCAGTGAGGAGTTTCTGGGTAGGCAACTGTACTGCTTTAAAACAGTAATTGTGCTTTGTCTTGTTAGTGGCCTATCAAATAACAAAATACTAGTTTAATAAATAAAAATAATGGCATGTCTTCTATTTGTATAAAACCCTGTTATTTGTGAAGTATTATATTCAATGCTGTATTAGAACAGCATAATCATCATAGTTTTAGTTGCATATTATGTTGGCTTGAAAAGTTTCATGATAATATGCAGCTTTTTTTTTTCTTTCTTTCTTTGTTTTCTTTTCTTTTCTTCTTAAGCTCCCAAAAAGCCTCGTGTAAGGTTCAGTAATATTATGGAGATTCGACAACTCCCATCGAGCCATGCATTGGAAGCAAAGTTGTCTCGCATGTCATATCCAACGGTTAAGGAGCAGGAATCAATATTAAAAACTGTAGGAAAACTCACTGCAACTCAAGTAGCAAAAATTAGCTTTTTCTTTTGCTTTGTGGTATGTTCTCCATTCTTTCAGAAAACTTAAGTATAGATGCAATTAAAACTTGTGTAATAGTCGTGAAACAGTATCGAGATGACTTGTATTCTTTATGCCTCATTTTATAAATATACTATAAGAAGTAAAACTTTCCTCGTGCTGGACGTGAAGATGCAACTTTTTAAAGGGAGGGTAATCTCTTTTACCCAGGTAAAAGAGATCCTGGGTGTGTAGTTAACTGTGAGGTCAGTTGTAAGATATGCCATGCTTTTGTGCCGTGTTGTCCAGTGTTGGGTATGTTTGGTACAGCAAAATCTGGGATCACATGTATACAGGCTGTTAATAGCTGCAGTGAGACTGCATGAAATGGGTAAATACAACTACGACTTCTTTCTGGGCCACCACAGAGTGCCATCTTATGCCTCACCGTGGCATTGTGCCCTCCAGTAGTATGGAGAAGGAGATAGCTGATTGTCCTTCAGCTCCATTGAGGGCTGCAAGATTTACTTATTAATTTGTTGATTGCTGGTGTTTCTGCATCATGCCTCTGTTCTACAGGGAGACAGATGTAACGGTAGCATGATTTTTGAGAGACAGTAAAAATGTAGAGAGCAGGTCAGTGATATCTTTTCCAGAACTAGCTTCACTGATACTGCCGAATACGTTATATGTAATGTGGACCCAGCACAGCTTTTCCTCAGGAAGTAGTGCTCTTTAAACATTTAAAATAATAATAATTAGTATTGTTGATGCATGGGCCAGAAAACAGTGATATAATTTTCTGTGGGTATACATAAAGAACGTGCACACAGCAGCAAGAGAATAATAAGGCATTCATTAGTGATTTTTGGACAGATGAAATAGCTTTTTTAAAAATGATTAAAAATTCTGTGTGTCTGAGTATTTATATATACACATGTGGATTTTTAGGCTAGAGTCCTGATGTTCAAAACCAGTCCTGTTTATGCTTTTCATGGATGCTGCTACTACTGGCATGCATATGTATTTCTTCTTGGACTATATAAATACTTCCACCTACGAGTTTAGAGAGTGATAACTTCCCTGAGGATATATCTGAGATCTTATTAATGAGATCTCAATCAAGAAATGATAAAACACTTGCCATTTGATTCCTTTATGGAGGAATTAACAGATATTAATCCTTCCAGAATATTTTTGAGGTATTGAATGAATGTAAGTGATGCTTGTTTTTTAGGGTGGAGATGTGTGCCAGTTTTAAATACTCTAAAAAAACCTCATTAGGCTGACTAATGTCCCATGTATCTCTATCTCTGAAATTTCTTTGCAGCCCTTGTGCAGTTAGGGTTTTGAAGCACTTGCAAAACAAGTTAAAAGTACCTTTAGTTACTATAGAATAGCTATTATAATGTCATTTTAATTATTTAATTATTTTTAAATTCTGAAGTGTTATTTCATTATTAAAGACGTAGTTGAATGTGGTTGGTTTGGGCCAGTTCTAATTTTGCCTGTCTTTTAATGTATCTGCCACTTTAATGGAAGTTAGGAATATATTTGAGGTAAAAGTCTTCTGATTTTATTTTTTGATAGATAGTTGTGGGTTTTTTTTTTTTCCTTTAAGTAGGATTTTATTGCACTGAGAAACTTAAACTCTGTCATTGCTATCCATGTGATCACAAAATTATTTTTCTTTTCCCCCAGTGGTTCTTGGCAAATTTCTCTTACCAAGAAGCTCTGTCAGATACCCAAGTTGCTATAGTTAATATTTTGTCATCAACCTCTGGTAAGTTTTATTTACAGCACCAGGTTTGCATTATAAGGCTGTTTATAACATAAAAATCTTTTTTTGATACAATGGACTTGTGTAATGATTTACCTATGGTTTGGGGGAAATAGTAGGGCTTAAAGCCACTGAATGTATGCATTTAAAAATTTCATTATGTATTTGCAGGGGTCTAGGCTATCTTCATGCTTCCCCTGCTTTTTGCTTTTCAAGTTTGTGTGTGTGTACTTCTGCGGTTATGTCTGTGTATTAAAGAGATATATTGGGAGTGTTGTGCTTTTGAAGGAAAGGTGGTATAACTTTTTATCAAAATAGATACAATTCAGAGTAAAGTCTTCTTGCTAAGTACCATTTTTTTAAAAATGCTTTTAGGGGTAAAGAACTTAAACCACCTAAATATTATGCATATCACTTGCTTTACAGGTTTTATGCAAGGCTGTAATATGAGCGTTAAAGTATATAAATTATGTGACAGTCCATGTTTTGAGGAAAAACTTTTGTTGTTCTATAAAATCAGTTTTAAAAGCACAATTACATGATTTTTCACCGACTTTTCAGGCTTATTGCAGTTTATTTTGTTAGTATGGCTAGCCTTTCTTGAAGTTGAACGTGTATTTGCTCATCTGAGGATTTACATCTCAAGGTGATAGTTTCATAATAGTTCTGATTAATATTAGGGATGCTAAGATCAAGTAGTTAAAACAAGTATGTGAAATATAAAGAAGGAAATGTCTGTGAACAAACTAGTAGCAAAACTTGATTGTATAAACTCTTCTTAATTTCTCTTGCAGGGCTTTTTACTTTAATCTTAGCTGCAGTCTTTCCCAGTAACAGTGGAGATAGGTTTACCCTGTCGAAATTATTAGCTGTTATTTTAAGGTAAGGTAATGGGATGGAACATTTGTTCAAAAACTCCCTGATACAGTGAGAGGACAACTATACCTACTATACCTATGGTATCTGTGACAATATATGATAGGCTTCACTTTTTCAAAAATCCTTGTTTCACAGATAAATTGAGCAAGTGAATTAAGTCTTTTAAAATACTTCATATCATGAACAATTACCTAATCTCATGCTCCTGTAGGAAATTAGATTAATCAGGTTTCTGTTGGAAATATGTGAACTTATTTTCTTGTTATTTACTTACAGTTTATTTGTTTTTGTGTAGATGGGAAAAAGGAAGACTTGACATTCAGTGTTGTTGGCCTGTTTCATTAAATGCAATAGAGAACTCCTTTTGGCTTCTCCAAAAGGGGGTTTTGATTAACTAAAGATACCTAAAGATAGAACTGTATTTTTGTATTTTTCTCCCCCTTTTTTCTGTCTTTGTAAAAACATTCTTGGGTTCAAGTAGTGTTTTGCATTTCTTCTTTTTTTGCTAGCATTGGTGGTGTGGTACTTGTTAACCTTTCTGGATCTGAGAAATCTGCTGGAAAAGATACAATAGGTATTTACTTGTTTTTTTAATCCTAGAATATGCAATGATGAGTATTATCTTTTGGTCTTTTGACAATACTCAGTAGGTCATCTAGCAAGCTATACATTTCTTACTCATGTAACATTTCACAATCTGGCTTTTTAGTTTCAACTTCTGAAACTGGACATTTATGATGCTTATTTTCCCCCATGTATATAGCTTAATTGGTAAACTATTTACATTTTTGAGCTTTTTGCATTTTCATACAGTAATGGATTCTGTAATAAACAATTTACCTCTGACAGTTTTATAATAGGTGTATGTTCAGGAGAGTTGATCCTAGTGTGCATGACACATTTGGCATGTCTTAAGTGAGTGTTTTTTTCATCTTTACAGGTTCCCTTTGGTCTCTTGTAGGAGCAATGCTGTATGCTGTGTACATAGTGATGATAAAAAGGAAAGTAGATAGAGAAGATAAACTTGACATACCAATGTTCTTTGGTAAGACTAAAAATAACTCTATTGAAAGTTTTAATTCAGTGTGTGATTAAATTGTTTTCTTTCAGGCACTGAATTGTGTATGAGTGGTAAAGGGGCTCAGAAAAGCCAAGGTAGTAGAGAAAGCATATTGTTCCCATGGTTATGAGTACTTTAGAGACTGGTTGTGTGAATTGTTTCCTGTTTACAGTCTTAAAAGTGAAAGATAACACTACCTGTTCGAATGCAGACAGCCCCTTTGACTCAATGGATTTTATTTTTTTTTTCCAAACCTGTAAATATCTGATGTAATTGTTTGTGAATTTCAGGTAGTTTCTTATATTCCTTTCCTCTGAAAGATTTAAAATATGGCTTTGTTGCTGCTTTTATCTATGTATATTGTGAAAATAGCAGAGTTTAGCTGAGATTCTAGTTATGTTGAAGGATATTTATTGTGATTTACTTAATACTGTTTTTATACTCAGGTTTTGTAGGGCTGTTTAATCTGTTGCTGCTGTGGCCAGGGTTTTTCCTTCTTCACTATACTGGGT
Organism: Astur gentilis; assembly: GCF_929443795.1. Taxonomy (NCBI): domain Eukaryota; kingdom Metazoa; phylum Chordata; class Aves; order Accipitriformes; family Accipitridae; genus Astur; species Astur gentilis. The sequence continues at coordinate 46,635,782 of NC_064880.1, forward strand.
TTGAAGCATTTGAGTTTCCCAATAAACTGATATGGATGTGCATTGTCATTAATGGCCTTATCGGAACAGTTCTGTCAGAGTTCCTCTGGCTGTGGTATGTACTACATGCTTTGTATATATTTCACATAAATTGTCTTACCTGTGTTCTCAAATGTTGAGATGTCAAATTTTGTCAAATGTTTTGCCTTTCCTCTCCGCTCCCCCCTCCCCCCAGTCCACATATGCAGTTTGAGTTGGAGGAAGTTATCCATCACGTCATAATGTCCTGTTTAAGAGCAACAGGTAACTTTAAAAAGCAGGTGATGTGATCTTGTAATATTCATTAAGATACTGTGTGCTTAGCTCATTCTAGAATTGACATTTTGAGATGAAAGACTTTGTGATACAGAATTGCAGTAGTAATTAACAGCTCTTCAATTTCCAAGGCCTTGTGCATGTTGGATATATATGAGTCAGAATCCAGTATTCTATAGTTGACATTTGTTTAAATCTTCAGAGACTTAACGAGCTAAATCTCATCAGAACGCATTAATCATGAAGATACAGCAATTCATAAATTAGCCTAGCTTTTGTTTAGTAATTTAATTTCATGATAGTCTGGCAGCAGAGGATTGAACATGCAACTTCTACATGAATGGCTCAAAAGCTGTAGCAGACTTAAACCTTTGTGTAGCTGTTAGAAGGCCAGTGTTATTAGAGAACTGTTTGGTAAGTCAGGGTTCCCAGCTTGAGAGAATTCACAGACTCTGAGTTTCTTCTGGGCCAGCATTAGGTTAAAATAGGGGTGTAACAGAAAATTCTAAAAGTTGAGAAGTCCTATTTTATTCTGGAAACACTGAGGAAGAGTTTCCAAAAAGAAACATGCTTCCAATGCCATACAGTTGCTCAGTGAATCATGTCAGTTTTGGTGCAATATTTTGAATAGGTGTGGCAGTTAGTGAGTTTTTGCCTGAGAACCCTTGGTGTTCAGCCTCTCAACTCTATGGTAGAGAGACTGGAAAACCTCATGGGATAGCTACTCTGAAATGGAGACGTCTGTAATCCTAGGACCTACGTTCTGTGACAATAGGACAACAAAAGATCTAGGTGAAGTTCCATGAAAACATTTTTTGGTGTTTTTTGTTCATTTGTTTGTTTTGGTTTGTTTTCAGACAAGTTTGAAGTTATTTAGGAAATATAATCATGACATTTTTTGTTTATTGGCAAACTCTTAGACCAGTCCTAGTTACAAATGCATTGCAGCATATGTTCCTTTGTAATTTAATTTGTCTATTGGTGGAATAGTTTTGTGATGTTAATGCCATCTTGTAAGATTAGACTACAGTTCAGTATCAGCTGGTAAAAAGGTTAAGTACAATTTCAGCATAGGCAAAATAATAAAAAAACCCACAACCCAAAACAAAACCCAGAAAACGCCCAAACTTGTCTCTTGTCCCAAAATCAGGTACTAGCCTAGGGTTAAGTACAGGGTGTGCACAGACTTTTTTATACACATGCTATTTGTGTAATTACTCAGAATGATAATCCAGTCAATTAAAGAGCTATTTTTATTTCCAGTTCCTTTTCCCTAGATTTTTGGAGTAGGACTATTTCAGAGTTTGTGCTGACATCATCCTTTTACCTGTCCAGTGTGCCACTAGTATGGTCCTCTACTCCTTTCCTTGGAAGTAAATAATATCATTTAACCTACTTGTTTATTCCACCCAACCACATAATGCCAACTAAATAATATAGTGATAGATGTGACTCTTAATTAATTTTAATTTTTTTTCTAAACCTGCTGAGAAGTTGTCATTGAATTCTGTACCATTTACTCATTTATGTGTGCTGGTAGACAGATTGGTTCTAATTCAGAAATAGTCAGTGCAGTGATACAGAAGTATTCTCTTATGGTATAGAAGGGGATTTAGAATACTGGGGAGGAAGTTTGCAAAAATGCAGAGTATCTAAAATGCTTTGTTTCCTTTCTGTTCCTGTCTAATCTGCATACGTTTTTCTTTGTTTTAAAGACAAGGAACAACAGAAAGTGATTACAAATATCCGAGCTGGTCATTTTTGCTTGGCTGAAAATCAGTCTTATGGGAGGACCTAATGGCTTGGTTTGGGAGTACTCTTCTAGTTTAATTAGAGAAATACATGCATGAAGTCACGTTCTAGAAAATGTTTTCCAAATGTGTGTTCAAATCTTTGTGTTTAAAAGGTGTTAACAAACTTCTGTGAGGTGAATTAAAATAGCATTTTCTTCACTGAATCACGTTTCATTAATATAGTTTCAGTGATGCTGCATCTGTTTAATTTTTACAGTAATCAGAATAAACATTGAGTAGGTAAAAAACAAGTTTCAGAATTCTTAACAAAAATTGCACCTGTAAGATTTTTCCTTCTTTAAAATTAGTTGTGTGTGGAACTGATTGCAGTTTCACAAAAAGGCATAGCTGGTACCGTTTTTAGTACTTGCCAAGGATGAGAATTGCCTTTTTCTTAATAAATAAATTCTGGGTGCCTTTGAAATAGGAGGCTGACTCAGTAGTGGGCTTTACTGATTTGAATTGGGTAGATAACCCTTTTTATTTCTTTTCTTCATATGGGAGAATAGGCTATTTCATAGAGGAGTATTTGCTAACAAGCCTCACTATGCTTGGTAACTTTTGTCTTGGTTGATCATAAAGTGGGAATTGCATATATTGGATGTTACGCACTTCACTTGGTATCAAAAATGGCTCAGGCTAGTCATGTTTTATTTATAGAGCCTTATATTTCTATTGAAATGCCAAAGATCTCAAGAGCTTATGTGTTCTCTTAGGTTTGTCCTATATATACTTTAAGGTTCTCTTATTATTACTATTTTTTAAAAAAACTTATTTCAGTGAATCAGTCATTTGCAAACTAAATATGGCTTGCAAAGGAATTTGGGGAAAAAGAGTTAGTTTTCTGTGGCTGTTAATGAGTACTACTCTGACATGCATGTAGTTTCGTTGTTCTGCCACTTATATAAATTGTAATGGCTTTCTCTGACTCAATGATTTAGAGAAGTCTAATGACTGTGTTCCTGCTTAGGAAATATGATGAGACCACTTGTAGAATGCAGAGAAGTCTTACTGAGACTCCAAAGAATGATTTCAAGGGTGTGTTTTAGAGTGAGGTTTAAAATGCAGAGTCTGTTAATTTAAGAATTATCTGTTTGCAAAAAATACTTCTCTCTTTGGGTAGGATTTCTAGACATCGGTAACCTTTCTTTTTTAATTAACCAGATTGGGGCAAAACACATTTAATTGCTATAGGCTGGTATTAAACTATTTCAAAATGGAAACAAAATGCAGATTATTCTAGGTGAAGTCACTACGTGGGATGTAGTGAATTTTCTGTCATCTCAAAAGGTTTGTATGGGAATTAAACCCCACTCCAGAAGACATCAATAGTCTGTAAAACTGCATAAAATTCTTAAATAGATTTATGACCGATTGTGGGTATCTCAATTTTTTGTTATTAAAACAAACAATGACTAACGGTTAAGCTTGATCAAATGTCTTCTGCAGTTTGATGTATAAGCTTGATCAAATGTCTTCTGCAGTTTGATGTATTACTTTAGTTGTCTTTTAACATCTAAATAAGCCCTCTTTATTATTATTAATTATTATTATTAATTATTATTATTTGTTATTTTTAGGGGCTGCTTTCTTACCTCATCACTGATAGGCACACTTGCGCTAAGCCTTACAATACCTCTGTCTATAATAGCTGACATGTGCATGCAAAAGGTAATGTACTACTAAGTTTTGAGCATTATTAACAGAATTTCTTTGAATTAAATGGCAGTGTTATTTTTAACAATGTATACAATGAACAGTATTTTACTTCTGTCACTTGTCAATAATTGTTGAACTGTGTCATAATTAATCCTCTCTTGATATTGACAGTTACAGTAATTTTGCACTTGCAAGTATGCACTTGCACACTTAAGTATATTTGATTAAGATGCAGCTTGTATGAAAAGTACCCAAAGTCATCAGCAATGCCTGGTCAAATGCTTTAGCTTGAACAGGCACTTTCCAGAATTAAAGAACAACTGCAAGTACAGCACACCTTAAATTAATATCTTTACAATTATAGAATTGTTACAGACTGCGTGCCTTGAAAATACTCAATTAGTGACAAAACCAAAAATCTGCAGGTTTACCGCAAAGGAATGTAGCAGCTACAAGGCTTAATTGTACATTATTAGATTCATGTGGACGTTAGACTTCCATTTAACTGTCTTCCTTTAAGTTAGTCTAGTGATAGCTGATAGCTGTGGAAAAACCTTGCATATAAAGAAAGAAAAGAATCTGATAATACGAGTTTAGAATAGAAACTATATGAAGCTAGTGTATATTACTCTTCAAGCTGTATAGATATTTTCCATGCTGGTGGGGTAGAATTCTCAGTTTTAAATATTTAATTATCTATGAACTTCAACTCTACCTTTGAATATTTGAATTTAATATTTAATCAGTGGCAAGGAATATCAAACTCTTAATTTCATGTGAATAATGTTTATTTAGCATATATTGCAAGCATGCAATTATTGTTTTTTTAGGGTTGGGTTGGGTTTTTTTTTTTCTTTAAATCAAAGTCACATAACTGTTCCTATTTCCTGAAGGCAGGATCAGTTGTTTCTGCTCTTTATTTTGGATTGAAATAATCCCTACTGCTAAAATTTTAATTTGAAAGTTAAACCACCTGTTTAACTCTTTGAAATAGTTTTCAACCTGATTTTATAATGCATCTATTGTTAAAGCAAGCTTAATTTTTCTTACAGTGATAATGCCCTTCTTTTTTTGGCAGGGCATCCCCACATAGTCCACTATGGCTATGCCTTTTGACACCTCTCAGTGTAGACACAGGTGTATTTGTCACTTGGCTAAAATATAAGCATTTCCCATCACATGCTTGTGTGCATTTTGACAGTTGGTGACACTTGTATTTCATTGATGTTAAAACTGCATATAGTCATGTGGTATGGAGAGGCTGCAGGAGTTTTTTGTAGAAAGCAAGGAGTAAAATTATGTTTCATCTGGGCTGAAAACAGTGAATTAGTCAGCATTTGAGCACCTTGGCCTAAATATAGTTTGTTACTGAAATACAAGAAGTTCTTTACTGAGATGATAAATCTTTATGTGAATTAGGAAGCAGTTTAGTCATGTAATAGTTTAGCTGAAAATGATATCAATAAAAGTGGGCAAAGCTTACCAAACTTAGAACTATCCAACACTACTTCTGAAATTTTGAATAGACTCAGTCTTGCTCTGCCAGCTGCTGCTGCCTTACATTGCTTCAATGTTCTTTTGAGCCTTGTAGCAAATGCAGTTATGTTTAGTTTGTAAGCTCTGTGCAAATGAAATGTGAAAGTATGAGAGGAGAAAAATTCTGACTATGGCTGGAACATAGCTTAAATTGAGCAGTCTCTGAGTAGTTGATTCCCTGCAGCAAGTGGGGTTTGTGCATTATCTGTGGTGGTTCAATTTATGACTTGTTTTCAGTCATTACATTTGTGTTTTTCTTTTGAGGCTTGTACTTGTTTGTATAAGACTGGCTTATGTACAAGAAATCAGTGAAGTCTTGCACTTAGAATGTTTCCTGCCAAAAAGAAACTTTACTGCTCAGTGTCTTCACAAGCAAAGTGTAAATTTTAATGAGAACCTTTTGACTTCTGAAATTAGCTGGCAGGCATGTCAAAATGGGGAAAAAAACCAACTTGTATTTCACTTTTACTTAACGTCAGTGTGGATTTTGGAAAATAAAGTGGAAAAATAAAAGGATAAAAATAAAAAAAGGGAAGTCAAATTGGAAAATAAAAGGAGAGTCAGACCCTGAATAAATACTTGTGTAACGAACATGTGAGATACAGTACATTTCATATTAGTATTAGCTGAATATTTCAACATGGAAATACAGCAAAACCTTGCAGTGATTCCAACAATAATAAAGCATTCGTTGGTAAGATAACTGTGTTTCTGTTGCTCTTAAAGTATCTGCAATATACACTTGGGACATAAATTGTAACAAGAAAGTAAATAACTAATGATAGCTATTAAGTAAACAAGGAAAACAAATCTGTAGATTTCTCCCCCAAAAATTCACTTTAGTGAGGGGGAATTAGGTTTATATGTGAGCTAATGCTGGTAGCAAAAAATAAAAATTTTGTATGTATATATGTGTGCATCTATACATATTTTATGTGTGTGTGTGCAAATACATTTTTAGGTATGTGTGTATATATATATAGTTACATCTATCAATGTATGAAAAGCTTAGGTTGTCTTCTGAAGTGATTCATCTAAACTTTCTTCTGGAATACCTTGAAAAATGGAATATGCTTTTCTAATTCTCAGTAAACAACTTCATCTCTAGGCTATTTAATCTGAGTAAACACAGAGTCCAGATCTTTAAAATTAATTTATTCTTCATGTACTCATGCAATATTGAGGCATTTGAAAAAGCAGAAACATCTTTAAGGTTCTGCTGGATGACTTGCAGTTGGTGTTGGTAACACAACAGCAAGCTACATGTCTCTTATTTTTTTAAAATAAATTGCTAGTATTAGACGCATGGATGAGTAACCCTAATTAAAGGCAACCTCCTGTAGACTTTGAGGTTGGTTGTACAAGTATACAAAGTAACCTGCTTGGTTGAGGTGGGGTGAGCAGTAGAAGTTGCCTACCTGGATTTCTCCAAGACTTTCAATAACCGTTTCCCACAGCCTCATCCTAGAGAAACTGATGTGTTGGAAGAGTCTAGATAAGCGGTCTGTGTGGTGGGTGGGGGGCGGGCTGGCAGGCTGCACCCAGAGGGTGGTGGTAAATAGCTCCTTTTCAACCTGGCAACCTGTCACAAGTGGAGTCCCCCAGGGATTGATATTGGGCCCAACCCTGTTCAATATCTTCATAAGTGATCTGGATGATGGGATCAAGTGTACCATGATGAAGTTTGCTGATGATACAAAATTGCACGGGGAAGCAGACACTTCAGAAGGGAGAGCCACCCTGCAGGAAGACCTGGATAAGCTGAAAGAGTGGTCTAACCAGAACTTTATGAAGTTCAACGTGGACAAGTATAAGGTCTTGCACCTTGGAAAACATAATCTGGGGGTGCAGCACATGCTGGGATCTACCCGGCTGGGGAGCAGCTCTTTGGAAAGGGACATGGGGATCCTAAGTGGACAAGCTCAATACGAGTGAACAGTGTGCTGCTGTGGCAAAGAAAGCCCACAGGATGCTGGTTTGCATCAACAAGGGAATCACCAGCAGAGATAAAGAAGTCATTATCTCACTCTACTCAGCACTTGTCAGGCCACACCTGGAATATTGTGTTCAGTTTTGGTCCCTGCTATGCAAAAAAGATGTGGACAGGCTGAAGAGGGTCCAGAGAAGGGCCACAAAGACGATCAGTGGACTGGGTAGACTGCCATATGAGGAAAGTCTGAGCATACTGGGTTTGTTCAGCCTTGAGAAAAGAAGGCCCTATCACCACGTTCCAGTATTTAAAGAGCGGCTGCAAAGATGGATACTCCCTTTTTACAAGGTGTCACGTGGAAAAGATGAGGGTTAATGGGTACAAGTTACTCCTGGGGAGATTCTGATGGGACACAAGAGCAAAATTTTTCACAGTGAGAACAATCAGCCATTGGAACAATCTCCCCAGGGAAGTGGTGGATTCCCCAACATTGGACACTCTGAAGATTCAGCTGGATGGGGTGCTGGGCAATCTTGTCTAGACTGTGCTTTTGCTGAGAAAGGTTGGACCAGCTGATCCTTGAGGTCCCTTCCAACCTGGCATTCTATGATTCTATGATTTGTGCAAGTATGTCTCTGTAATACAAACATCAAAATATCCTAAGCCAAGCCCTATGCTCACGGAAGCCTCGGGTGTCCAAGTTAGGCTGATAAAAATTTAAGCTTCCAACTTCAAGTTTTCCAGTTGGTGCTTCTGGCCAGGCTTGTCTTTACACCACATTTCAGTTTTCTTAAAAGGAACCTACATAACAATGCCACTGGCATGGCTAATAATGTAAATATTAAAACATGACTATATGCAGTCTTCATATGACTGTCAAATGGTGTGTTAACTATACAATATGTGTAATTACGGGCTTCCTGGGTCTTTATTATTCTGTAATAATCTGACATAAATCTGATTCTTCAGAAACTACAACCAAATTTTTACCATTAGTGAAATGCTCCTTTTGGTAACTTAGGTGTTTATGAATTTCTGTTAGAAATCAGTTAGGATTACATAAGGCTCTAACATTTGCATTTTGCTAGATTTTTTGAGAGTGAACCTCAGTGCTAGGTACCAGAACTACCTTTTTTCTCCCAAGTCTTGAACTTTGGAAGTTTTCTCCACAAGGGGGAGCCGCGCTCACGGTCCATGGCTCTGTTAGCCTTGCAGGCAGTTCGGAGTCCAGTTCTTGTTCTTGCACCCTTGGTTTCTCTAACCTGTAATTTTAAGTTTTAAACAGCCTGAGATGATCGCTTCTGAGGGTAGTAGTAGACAGATACAAGTAGTAGTACAGATACAAGTAGAATTTAGTTTAAATTGAGCAAATAATGCACCCTGTCTTTTTTTAAATGGAAAAGAGAATTATTGCAAATTCCCTGTAGCATAGTCTTTCTGTTTGCATTGATTTCAGCAGTAATCTTTCAGTGACAGTATATTCATAGTGAATAAACAGGTGCACAGATCTTTCAGGTGAGATCTTTTACTAGGAATTTTTGAAGTGTCTAGGGCACTTTCTCACTGGTAGCAGTCAGACATCTAAAACCTGAAAATGAGACTATTTGGAAATAGCAGTCTTCATCCACACCACCACGCAATCAGTATGTGCCATTGTAAAGAACGGATCAGTGAAGAAAGGTTATTCATTTATTAGAAGTAGCAGTGGCTATAGAAATTGTACCAAATAACTTACAAAAATATTTGTAATATTTCACCCAATTTTAAAGAACTGAAACTTCATCTCAAACTTAAAATAATTATTACAAATACACAGTATGCCAATTTTTTTTTTTTCTCTCGAGTGAATGATGTTTGTGTTTTAATTCTAGGTGCAGTTTTCCTGGTTATTTTTTGCAGGGGCAGTCCCTGTATTTTTTTCTTTTTTCATTGCAACTCTCTTATGTCACTATAACAACTGGGATCCAGTGATGGTGGGAATCAGAAGAATTTTTGCCTTTATTTGTAGAAAACATCGAATTCAGAGGTAGGGCAGTCACAAAGTTTTATCCTGTCTCTTCTTTAGCCTTTCCAATATCCTATACTCTATTATAAGCCACAATACTCATACTGTGTTTATTCTAATCAAATTTTATAGTCAGGTGTACTAATTTCTTAATAGTAGCAGTTGCCAATCCATTTATTAACCTATGTAATGCTCAGAAAATGGAAAGATGTGAAGTCTGTTTACCTTTTATAAAGTTTCTTAGTGGCTGTCACAGTTTTCTTTTTCTTCCCTTAATGCCTCTATGATAGTTGCTGCACCCAGAACATGCAGTGAAGATTGTGCAAACTGGGGTATACTTTATGAAGTTAAGGGGTCTTTGTATGTTTTTAATGGCTGCAGTTCAAACAACTAGCATACTTAGCGCTTATGTTGGCTTCATAACAACCAATTTAGTATTACTGTATAACTTTAAATAAATAAATCTGTTTCTTTTAAGAATGCCAGAAGAAAGTGAGCAGTGTGAAAGTCTCATTCCTATGCATAGTGTTTCACAAGATGGAGACAGCTGCTGTTCGTAGACAAAAGGTATGCTTAATAAACTTCAAACAATACAGAGAAAAGTGAGGATTGGTTTTCATGATGGCATTTGTGGTTGTATAAGCACACATTTTTACAGAGCATACAATTTATCTTGTTCTGTATTGATGGGTAGAGTTTTGAAGGGTATCTTCAAAATTATTATTATTCATTACCAAGCATTATTCTCACCTTGATACAGTTCTTGGTCAGTGGTTTTGAAATATAGAGTGGTTTTTTACTTAGGACTATTACAACGTTCATCAAAAATTGGACATAAGTCAATAAACCAGAAGAGGCATACAACTTCTTGGTATGTATGATATGTGTGGAAGAGATCTGAAGTAATTATTTCACTCTTTTTAATGCTGCTGAAGTCTTAGTTTGGGCTACTGCAGTTCATGAAAAACATTGACCGTTTAAGGAAGTAGAGGACATTACCAGACTTCATCATTATGGGTCTAGAAAATGGGAAGGAGTCCTTGTGTTTGTGGTTGACAAGAATTACATTATTAAGTTGCATTAAATATTAGGGAAAATATTTCTTATGGTAAGGATAGGGAAACTAGAGTAGAATAGCTAGGCTGTCTGCAAAATATCCCTCTCTAAGAGGAGGTTACACAAACATCTAACAGGAAGATTACATGGTTTGTTGATACTGTCTTGGAGCATAAAGATAGACACAGTTTAGGACTTTCTTAGCCCTATGCTTCAGGGCTTAGTTTTCAAATAATGCATGCAGAATTACATGATGAGAAGTATATTTTTATTTCCTTATGTTGCCTAAATCTAATAATGAAATTAAAATATTCTAAACAAAACAGTAATTGTAATGTCTTAAGCTTAAGAGACACAAGTTATTTCCTTTATTAATAAGATGGAAACAATACATATGATGATTCCTTTTTTGTAATCTTTAATTATGTAGCCCTGATAATTTTTTTTTTTCTTCTTAGTTTAAAAATGGAATAATGCCCAGCGAAGAGACAATCTTCTGGAAAAGTCCCTAAGGAATCATGTTTCAGTGCCTATTCTGAATTTGTAGTAGAAATAAGAAGTTTCAGTTCTTTTGAAACTCTAAACTTTTCCTCTTTCTTGCTTTCATCTGGTTTTATAAATGAACAAATTTACTACATGCCTATCACCATAGGGAGTCTTAGCCCATCTGAGCAACCAACCTGCCTTATAACACTGAGCTTGTGAAGTTACTTGACAAAATCAACAAAACAAATGCTGTTAAGTGATTTCTTTCTTTTTTGAACTCACAATTTTGTTAAATGCTGGAAAATATTATTTTTAAAAAATACTTCCAAATGAGTTATGTAAATAAGTTTGCAGGTCATCAAGTCTTACAGGCTTTCAGATGAAAAGCTAAATAGATATGTTACCTGTAATAGGTACAAGTTAACTTTTTAATGTTGTATAAACTATTTGCATATTAATAGAAGAAAATTGAAAAATAATTTATTAAGTACATTCTTGTAATTATTGAGGCAGGATCTTTGTATGGTCCTGGAACACTACATATATATCGTCTTATGCCATTTTGAGAAGCCTTGTAATGGGTGCCGATGTTTAAAAATCTTTTGTTACCTAACAATCTGGAATGTTTAAAATTTTAGTGAATGGCAAAATATTTCTAATTACAGTACATTTGGGTGTACATTCTCAAAATCAATATTTGTTTTAAACAGACTGATTCTGTAACCCATTCTTATTCCCAGTTATCTCACATGGAAAACTAAATTTGAAAATTTTCACGTGTATAGCTGCCAAGTTATAAAAGAGATCAAATTAATTGTGAAAGTTTTCAGTCAATGGGCTGGCACTACAGTAATCTGCTAAACAGTCTGAAAGATAAAGGTGTTTGCATTGATTATTTTTTTTTCAGTGGCATTAATAAATTTATCCCAAAATTGATCATTTTCTGTATAACTTGTATCTTCCTTCCAGTGCAGTGTTTCTGTCCTATGTGATTCTGAAAAGTTATGAATAATTATATTCAGGAATATTTGAAATTAGTCAGTGCCATTTTCCAACTTCTAGCCTATAAGACACTTACATTAAAGTTAATTTTGGCTTTTGATGGATTTTCGGCCAACAGTATTCTCTTCCACCTAACAAGTTTATTAATAATAATCCTTCCACAAAAATACAGAATGCCTTTTCATGTTTTGACACTCAGTAATGATCCTTCCAAAAGAAATTTTGGTAGTTTGGTGATATGGCTAGTAGATGAGAGGGAATGCAGGAAAGCAACGTGCTTAGCTATACATTTAGAAGGATTGATTAGCCAGCAGCTAGAATTTCATGTAAAAATCTGTCAGTAGAGAAGGAGAAAAAAATTAACCTGGGGGCTATTCTGGTCAAATATTGCACCTTTCTCAAATTTTTCCTTCCAGTTTTTAATACTGGATTACACTACAAGTTTCAGTGATCTGAGACATCTCTTTAAGATGAGATAGTAAGTCCTTCTTTGGACACCTGAAATAGGAATTAAAAAAACTCAAAAACACCACAAACCCAAAACAAACAAAAAGTTTATTAAATTTATGTAGGCATTTTGAGAAACTTCACATTTCAATTCCCAAACCCCACAAGTAGAGGGGTTGAAAATCCAGTATGTAGAACTAATTTTACATTTGACTTCAGTAGAATTTTCAGGGATTTTTTGGGAAGTGGAGTTTCGTTAGTTGGTTTTTAAGGATTTTTTTTTTCTCTTTCTTCTAAATTATGACAAATTAGAGGATGTTAGCTTCAACTTTTTTTCCAAGAAGTAATGTTAAGGCCTGCTGGCAATAAAAAGCTAATGTCTGTTTTCAATTAATGATATGTTTCAATGAGATCATACCGAACATATAATACCAGCATTGACTAGAAATTTGAATCAGTTGAGACTTGTGGCACCAGCAGACTAAGCCTGGGAATACTGAGTATGCTTTCAGATGGGCAATTACAGTATTTTTAGTGAAATATTCTAATACTGTCTTTTGAAATTGGTCATACTGATAGAATTGGAGCTGTAACGTATAATGGACAATTGCTATTCATATTTGCCCTTATGTTCATGCCTTGAAGCAAAAGATCATCATAGTCCCCAGGTACTAGGAGAATATTCTTCTGTCTCTGACCCCAGGAATGTTGAACAATGTTTTTGTTTGGTAAACTCAAAGTTAGGGCCTTCCCACTGTTTTTGTTTTTAAAAAAAAGTGTTATTTTTTTTTTAAAATGCTAAATATTTTAGTCTCATGACACTAGGTAGCTTGAGCAGTCTTTTTGCATTAAATTACAGTTCGTTAAAGAATAAGCAAACTGTCCTTCCTGAAAGGATTTTTAAACAGTGCTGCCTCTGTAGTTACAAGAAATGTGTTACAGTTTTAATTACAGAAGCTATGACATGTAACATTGTTCCTGCATTTAATAGAATGTGATAAGTTTTTTTCTATGAGGTCGTGTGATTTTTTAGTACAATAATGTTTTATAAATATATTATCTAATTTGAAATGTAAATTGCGTAGCTCTCTAATGGGTGCTTGGTAAATGCACAAGAGATTTAGCTTTGATTCTCAGGTACCTCTGACGTAATGGAGACATGCTGGGTTTTTCTTCCTCATGACACAACTGGAATGTAAAGGAGCTCTCTCATAAATGCTTTACCTCTGTGTGCTAGCATAAATTGTCATTGCTCTTACTGTTTCAATTTAGGAATGCCTTTATTTCGACTTATTTCTTGTAGGAAGCACATACACTTTGAAAAAAATAACAGAATTTTTGTCTCAAGCGTTTCTTTGAATGTCATTAGATGCTTCAGGAACAGTGATTTCCCATGCCTACAAAATGGAAAATGAATACTACATGTGTTGCTCTCTCAAACAGTTGAACTAATTACTGTAATCCTATGAGACAAGCAACAATTTCTTCTGTATGTGATTGAGGTTTTGGAGCTGTTTGGGTTTTATATATGGAGGAAATGATGATAATTTGCCAAATGCCATGTAGCATGCCTTCGCTTTCAGGGTTTTGGTGAGTCTTGCGTAGTTTGATGTACTGTGTACTGTACTCCAGAACAAAGGGAAAAAAGGATTTCAGTTTTTCTGGCTACTTTTCTGTTAGGTTTCAGTTGTGGTGAAAATGTGTTCACTATGAGGGGCTGCTGTAGATGTGACACTGATTCAGCAAAGGACTGAAATACATGCAACATCAGTACTCAACAATTACTTCGAAAGCATGGGGTACATGAATGCCACTGAAGACGCTGAGGGCCCGATGTTTCTGTTGCCCAGTGTGCACTGCATCTTGCTTGTTGGCCTTTTGCCTGTGGAAACACATGTAAAGGGGTGGGGGCTGTAGTATGTGACTGATTTGGCTTGTCATGGAGTTGGGCTAAAGTGGACCGCACGCTGAAACTCAGAAGCTAAGGCACTGCTTGGTTATCTCACTGTGGTGTTGCAAATGCTGAAGTATTTTGCAGAAATACGGTGTTAAGTAATGGTATTGTAGGATTGACAAACCATGGTGCTGCATGTGATACTTGACCTGGTATGCTGATATAAGCATTGCATACCTCCTTCTAATGTACTAGCAAAAATAGGAGAGTCTGCAAATTACTTTTCTTGGTGTGTGGTGTTATAATTGTCATTCTCTTTCACAATCCCCATTGTGCCTAGGTACTGCTATTCACAACTATGATTGCTTTAAATAAGGTGGCAAAACAATTTCTTTGTAATTCTTGGTTCCATCTCTGTGTTGAATGTTATCATTCCTATTGCCTACTAAAAGATCCTCCTGTCTTAGGGAAATGAAGTTACTGAGCTAAACCAAGCTATCAGAGGAGGGGGAAAACAAGTTAAATTTTAGACATAGGTTGAGTTTATGGACACACTTTCATATTTCTTATGAAAATAGGCTTCGGTGAGGCAGAGTGTTTGTATGTTTGTAAATGAAGGAGTGGCATACTCAAAAATCAAGAAACAGAAACTAATGTTAATATCACAACGTTGAGTTATATGGCTAACTATAGGATGGTACTTTTAATCAGTTTATTTGGGTTAAGTTTCGAGTTAGTTACCATTTCTGTTATGTCTTATGTAGTGTCTGCAATTTAATAGTTATAACTGCAGTAGCATTTAAGTGTTGGCTCATAAACAGTTGTTATGCATGATTTTTTTTTTTCCTATCTAATCCAAGATTGCATTAACGCTGTATTTTGTTGTACATGATTATTGCAAGGCATGATTTCTCAGGGAAATATGGATGATACCATGTGTTGTGAGAGCTGATAACTAATTCCTGCATTTAAAATTGTGACAAATATTTTAAGGTTTCACTTCAAACATTTCACATTGCGTAACTTTCATGTTGAACTTCCTTAGGCTTGTCAGGTAAATCATGACGAGAATGTTAACAGCATTTAAAGGTGTCAATAAAATACACTCTGCCCAACACTTTTTTTACTTTTTGGACAAACATCCATTCTAAACTGATGCTGCAAGTTATGTATGTTTTTATCTACTTTATTGTACTGTGCGCTATATAAATTAATAGTTGCACTGCTGATTTCGAAGCTGCACTTACGGCATGACAGTGACATTAAATTTCAGGGTTAGGCAATGCTATAGTAATACATAATCTGATTCTGGGGTAGAGTACCAGTATAAATCTTCTAACATATATATATATTCATTTATATAATTAAATTTTTACAAAGTCTGTTCACTTTGGGGATTTTTGTTTGTTCTTCCAGTAAAGTTACTTTGGCTAGACTGGGATTTGATCCAAAGCCCATGGGAGTCATAGACAGCATTAATAAAGTAAAACTTTATTGAAAATAAACTCCACAGTCAGGTTGACCTTTATGCCTTTGCAGTATTTCTGTCTGCAGCATACATTTGGAGTGGTTTGCTTTAAGACTTCAGTAATATAAATTTGAGGGATTTTAGTGCTGGTAAAAATGGTAAACATACTATTGTAACTAGTCACAAAAATATTTCCCTATAGCCAGCATGCAGCTTAATTATTTAGAAGGCGAATTTGTCTTGCTACATGAATTTTCTTTAAAATTGGCAGTATAAGAAATGTTAACCACTTCACTTAGTTGTATACTTGTAGGAGAATTTTTTGTCAATAGTGAGACTATGTGATCATAGTCATCATAGCCTTGAGGATCAGCTTCCTCTTGATGATTTCTGATCTGACATTTCCATTTACATTCACTTTGCAAAGAATGCAACAGGGCATTTCCTCTCTAGGTAAGCTACTATAATAGTATTTTGACTGTCCCAGCTCTCTGTATTGTTAGAAATCTAGCATAAATCTAATATATAAATGTGACTCTGCTTAGTTATCTGTGTTCTCACTCTCCTCCAAGGTAAAGTTTTGCATCATTACATCGGGTATTAGTAGTTAACCAAACTTTTTCTGGAATGTCTACTGTGATGTGGAACATATCCAGAATTTCATCTAGTTTTCAGTTCCTACTTTTTAAAAGTATGAAAGACTTTTTCTCTGAGGATTTTTGTAGAAAGCTGCTGTTTAGTTCTACAAGTGCAGAGTTCTTTAAGTGCATCTCAGTTCATAAAGTTGCATCCAATTTTATTTTTATTTTTTAATGAACTTTTGACTGTTTTGTCAGGGAAGGTGCACAAATTTTGTGTATGTTCCACAGAAGAAATATGACTGGATACTGGAATGGCCTCAGAAATAATAATTCAGGGGTGTTTCTATAGTTCTTTACATATGTTCCTGAAGTTTTTAAACATTTTTTTTAAAAAAACCAACCAACCAAAACCAAACAAAACCCCACATCTATCAAGCTGAGGGGAATTAGCCATTTAGCATAGAACTAATTTTATAATATGCAAACTACTGTGTTTTCATTAGAGATATCCTTCAGTATATTACTGATGTTGCCAGCCCAGTTGTCTGTGTTAGAAGTGATGCTTCTCTTCTACCTAAATCTAATCTTTTACATGCCAATTAAACTAGTTTCTCTACCAGAATGAGTAATTTCTAAAATATTTTTAGAATCGCCACCTTCTTCTTCTAGCTAGGGGAACAGCAGGAGCTTTCCAGCCAAATAGTATCCCTTTCCTATTGGAGAAGACAAAAAAAATTAAAAAATAAAACTTTATTGAAAATAAACAGTCTTACCGGGCAGCATATTGGATCAGCTGTAAAATCATCAGGGTAATTTCTTACATAGCCCAATTATACATAGGAATTGCTTAGGCAATAGAGTATTGGATTGATCTCTCTCTGGTTGATCTTGATTAAATATAGAATGTAGGTATTTTAAATAATCATTTCATATTGAAGCTGAATGCTTAAATTAAGCCCTGTGATTGTAAAAAAACACCAAAAAAACCAAAACCTGGGAAAAAATTATATTTGGAGACTACATACTAAGGAGTTTTCTTCTCTGTGTTTTGGGGTTTTTAGGGGCTTTTTTTTTGTGAAGTGTTAAAAAGTCCCACATACAATCCAGTTACAAATAAATGCTCTATCAGTTGAAAATCATGAGAGGATATTTACACAAAACTATATTGAAAGCTTAGCCATTTGTTCAAGTTGGCGTTATCTGAATCAAATTAGAGAAGTATAATGTGTGATACAACTTCAGCATTGTACAGCTGAAGGGGTCCTTGTAATGATTTAAAATTTGTGTAAGTTCTCTTTGGAGTGGGTATTAGTAAAACAAAATGGTTTATGAAATTTTTTCTTAGTTGTTTATACAGATTGATTTGTGGAGCTTCTAAAGCTTGTGTACATTAAAAGATGCACAAAACCAATAGTTAGTAGTTTTGATGGTCTTTTTGGCATTACATTTTGTACTAAATTTCAGTGAATTCTGAATAACACTTTTAAAGCAGAAGCTGCTTTAACTGAAGAACTTTCAAGTGAAGAAAACTGTTGTTTGCATGAAGTCTGTATGGTTTGCTGATAATTCAGATGTTCTGAGTGCACAGCTAGTTCCAGGTATATCCTCTATGAAACATCTTTATGTATAATCTTAACCATTTTCCTTAGTGAGACCAGAACGTGAATTGCTGATGTGTATTGCATTTGCACTTAAATACCTGATTTCAGAGTGTGTTAAACCTTGATCTATTTTTGATAAAAAAGAAATGTAGCATTTTTATCTAATTTCCATTTAATGATAAGTATATTCATGCAGAGAAAAACATATAATTATGGCTTGATGCAGTGATTTTAAGCCAAGAAAACAGCAGGATAGCAGTAGTAAATCTGAAATGAAGATGCATGTCTCTTCAGAAACTCTGGCTTCTAGTTTCTTCCTTCCCTCTTTATACCAAATTGGTGTCTCCATTATTCCAGAATTATACAGGTGAAGCAAGGACCAGAACTTTTACCCTTTGTTTTTTTTAAAAGTGAACATTGGCTTTTGTCTGGGGTGTCTTTCTCCTGTCACTTCATTTTCTGAGGGGGATCAGTTAAATGAGAAATATAGAATAAGTATTTTTAATTAAAATCAGATTTAAACTATTAATTATTTTGAAATTCTCTATATTAATAGAGATTTAATGAATGGAAATTAAAGACCTGTATTGCAAATATTGAACAATGCTTATATATTTTTAACAAAGTATATATATATATGAAAATTTGAAACATGCGTAAAGGTGAAAATTGGAGGAGTGTTCTTGTGTTAATATGTTTATAAACTGAAATTCTTAAGATCCAATACCAAAACCCTATAAAAGGGCTAATGAAAAGAAAATGTAATGTATTGTGATGAACAGCCTGTGTAATACAATCAATGGGTGTGATGTTTTTGTTCTGTATTATATTTATTATATGTAAGTAAACAATAAAGATTATAAATCTTATTTTCTTAACAGGAATTAGTATTTGGTTGGGGTTAATGCTTAATGTATTTTATACTATCAAGAAAAAACGAATGGTCACTAAGGGTGGGCTGCCGCAGGAGAATAGCATAGTGGTAAAAAGGTCTTGAATTGACCCACTTAATTGCCATCTTCTACCCTTAAAAGTGAGTCTTGGGCTGTCTCATTTTACTGGAAGTCAGCTAGGATGCCAAAAGGTTATAATTTGTTCTCAGATTGGTCTGGTAATTTAAGTAGTAAAATACCAATTTTTAATCCATTTTCATGGCTGCATGTGATTTTTGCTTGCTAATAAATGAATTATAAAATATACAAGAAGATTGTTTCATCAGCAGGGGGAGCTACTGTAGTATCCATCTATCTATTGCATTCCTGAACTCCAGTGTAAGAAATTATATAAGCAGTAAAAAGACAATTAACTTATCTGTTTATCATCCCTGATTCTTGGAGTTAACCAGAACTAAATGTTGACCGTCCTTCATGCAGCTGAACTTTCAGTGTCTTTAATAATTAAAAATCTCTTGGGGCTGATAGGCATTTACCTCAATGCTTAATAGAAACATTAGAAAAAGTGTTTTCCTCATAGGCTTTTCTGAGTTTTCTGGATTACCTACAGCTGAATTCTGTTTACTGATATAATCAATGTTGCTGCACAGCTGTAGCAAGAAGCAGATTTTTACACAAAAACAAGGGGATACTTGCTGTGCCATATCTAAAATATGCAAAAATGCTATATAATGTTACTGACAATGCAGGTAGCAAACAGATGAATCTTAAGTTTTAGACTAAAGTTTCTTAGAAAAATTATAAGCATAGGCATAAAGACATCCTGTCAAATATAAATCACAATGTGGAGAAGCAAGAGTGTGCATGAAACAAATGGCATTTTAACTGAGGACTTGGGAGGGTGTAAGGCAGGGAGGATTCCTGTCCAAGCCATCTTCACCTACACAAATCCACTGGGAAGAGCCATGGGTTTACCTGCCACTACTATGTGCTAATATCTAATACAGAAACTTGTAATGAACAAGGATGATGTACTCAAAACAGTTATTTCATGGAAGCTGCTCTTACAGTGACTGCACTGTCTTGTGAATGTTCCAGGACCGGGAAGAACTATTAAAATCAAAGAATAATAGACCTGTGACTTTTTGGTTTTTTTTACAGTAGACTAATAAATTGTAAGAAACTTGCTTGCTTAACTGCTTTCAAAAACATTTCTACTCTAAAAAGTGTTTATAAAAATCCACTGAAACTGTCACTTGTGCAAGAATTTACTCTTGACACCAAACGGAAAAGTATCATATGTCCCCCTGTTTTTGCAAGGTGGAAAGGTCTTTGTTCTATCTTACTTGGGAAAGAACTTAGAGAGACATTTAATGTAGTGAAATTTAGTCAAGGCTATTGTGCATTTCAGTACTTACAGTTTTGTGGTGATGTTTTAACTAATTAACATGGAGTTTATGTCATAGTGTTCCCTCACAAGCCACAGGAATTCTGGAACTCAAAATTTGAAGCAACTTGGCTTAAAAATTTTCTATATGCTTGCAAAGGCCACTTGGCAATAACATGCCTGTTATTCTTTCTAGTGTCCTAACTGATGGCTAGAATCCCAGTCATTGTGTGATCCCTCCATTTTAAGTCATAGAGATATGTAAAATGTGGAATAATTTTCTATTTTTGGCAGGTTCTCTCCTTAAAACAAACTTAACCTAAAATGTATCACTTTCTTAGGCTATATCAGTACTTCATGAGTTATGCCAAGTGGACAACTGCCTGCATAAGTGGCCAGGGCAAGTGGTCGCAAAACCATATAAAATAGTCTTTTCAATGGAAGTTCTGATAAAGATGTGTGGAGGCCCATAAGGAATGCTGGGAGTTGGCAATGGTTTGCCATTGTTCACTAGCCCTGAGAGCGCGGAAGCTACTGGGTAAATGACTGAGATGAGAAGTTGTTTTGTGGTTTGTTTTGTTGGTTTGGAGGGGAGTTGTTTGGTTTTTGTTGGGTTTTTTTAATTTTTCTTATCCAGAATATCGATCAGTGTATTTTTATTTTGTTAGGCTAGTAAGATCTAAACTATTTTCTGTGATATCTTGGCACCTAGTTCTTTCTGTATACAATGGGATAAGCTAGCGCAGGCTAGCTAGATTGCTTTCAATCTCTAGGATGTAATTTGTTGGCATATTGTCTTATTTTACTCTGTATACTACTCAGTTTTAGGAGACACATCTACATGAAACTGTCTCTTGCCAGAAGCTTAATGTCACTTGCTAGAAGGTGAGGTTTAAAGCTTCTGAGAAAGATGATTTAAACCCTGTTTTCAATCTTTTTCTTCTTCTATCAATAGTATGTATGTGGGAGACATTCTTGGGTTTTATTTATATCTGCAACCCAAGTATATCCCATTTATATTGATTTTAAAAAAACTTGACAAAGCTTAAGGTTTCCAAAGAAACGATGGTTTATTATCTCAATGCGAACTCATCTTCCTTTCTTCCCCTCATTTTCCCTTCTCTGCTCTCAATCCCTACTGCAAGCTTATGTAAAAGAAAACCCAGTTCTAATTTGTGGGTTTGCAGGCTTTCAGGACTTCTTTTGGTGGTGTTATCTACAGTGTTACAATTTGCTGTGACGTGAAGATGTTTGTACCATAAAGATTCCTTAATTATCTAAATAGGCTCTTCTTTGTGGGAACATTCCAGTGTTCTGTCATTTACTAGGCTTTTTTGATTTAACTACTAGGATCATGCTGCTAATGATGATGGAAACCTGATGATTACGCTGCAAGTGTGCATTTACACAGTGCGAAGGAAGCTTCATAAACATAAAGGCGCATTCTGTCTATCTGTAACAGTGTTGCCATTTAGAAAGAAGCTCATCTGCCAGTAGATCTGTTTTGGGTTTTTTTTTTTAAATCCCATTGGAAGGAAAAAATAATAAATTTTTTAAAAATTCAGGTTATAAGCAGATGGCTTTTGTGGCTGTGGTGTTGCAGGCCAACAGGCAAGCAATGCCCCAAGAGTGGTTTCTGACCATGGGGTGTGTGGTGATGTGAGGAATGGGAGATGAGGAAGAAGTCTGATGCAAGGACCACTGATGAATGGAGTTTCGTCTTGTGCGTACCTTTCCCCAAGTCCTCCTTGCCTTTTTAGGTATTTCCTTACTAGCAAAGGAATGTACAGAAAACTCTTTTCACTAATTGAGAGGACATAATTAGTTCATAGTATAAATATTTAAAGAATATTATGGGAGTGTATTAGTAATTTAACAAAAGTCTTTTGTTAAAACCACATTTTGACAAAAGTGCTGACACTGACTTCTTCCTCCCCTCTTCACTGTTGGGTAGAAGCTGCTCTATCTCCATCTGTCACTCTTCTGCATGGGACTTTTTCCCCATAATTTGCATATGATCAGCCACCAGTGAATGGAAATATGTCTTGACTTAAGTAGCTGGTGCTGTTTAATTGAAGTGGCTCATTCTTGTAAGCAAGAAGGCCTTAAAAATGAAGTTGGATTCATTACTGTTCATACAAGACTTTGTTGGCCATGGTGAATTTCAAGTGTAGGAAGAGATGCTCCTGAATAACATGTTCTAGAATAGGGTAAAAGAGTCTTACCAAAGTATTTTTCTCAAGGAAATGGTTATGGACTAAGCCAGTGTCCTTTCTGAGATGCGAAGGGGCAGTCAGGACCAGCCTAACCTAAAGAAGAAAAAGAACAAAGTGATCATGTGCCAGGAGCTGAAGGAGAGCTATGGTAAGGGAATGAAAAGCCCTTTGGACCTGGGAGATGCATAATGAATTTCCAGTAAATGAGGTATACCTGAGCTCTTGCAAAAGGAGTCAGTGTGAGTTGAAATTATTTCTATCCTTGTCTGTTTTGTACTTGAGAGTAGGGTAAGAGGTGGAGCTCTTGATAAAGCTTCAAGACAGAACAATTTTGTGAGAAGCTCAACTGTTCTGGTAATAGTGGATGAATAAGCTTCGAATTCTCATGGATTAAAAGTTTCAAAACACCCAAGAACTTAAATGGTAGAAGTGTTTCATTATTTTAAAAAACACTAATTTGCTTTTAGGGGTCTAACTGATATAAACGTTTGGTGACACATAGAGTCTGTCATAAAATAATACTAATGTTGTACTGGCTCTCTGCCAAAGTATTTCCTCAAAACATCTAGTTAATGCTTTTAATGATGCATCTTTGCTTTCTGGCTCTGGTCTGCCATTATACCTGCCAATCTACCTCCTCCCTTTGCAGATGATTTCTAAACCTGGCACATTTATGTCTCCCTTTAAATTCTTCCTTTTTCCCTTTTTTTTCTTTTTTTCCTCTCACAGGTTTAAAAAAAGACTGTTCAATTCTAAATTGTTTGCAAAATTGGTAACAGAGGTATCCTAGTAGTATAATGAAGAGGCACAAGTACAGAGGAGTTGAGAATACTGGCTTTACGTATTTCTCCTCACATACTAGACTGATAAAATATGAAAGTGTATGTTGGCCTTGAAGTGTATCTTCAAGAAAGCTCTTAACAAAGCTGCTTGTTTTGCATAACAATATTTGGGAGCTTGCTATTCTACATTTAGAGAACATTGTACTTTTTGTTTACTTTTGTTTCCAGTAGAGGACAACAGTTTCAAGGTAAAGGTTGCTGTGTGTAAACTCAGCACAAAATGGACTCTAAAGAAACTCCGCTGTCTTACAGTCAACTCCATAGTGTTCCTTCTGAATGTGACCTGTACCAAGGACTGGATCTTTTCTGCAATGCTTTGAATGTTGAGAGTGGACACAATACTACCTCTTCCCCTTCCCTGTCAAAGTCCCTTCACCTTTCAGTGGTTTGGGTTTTCCCCTTCCTAAAATTATGGTAGTGATTATAATTTTATGTTTTTATGAGGTAAAAATGTGATAACAAATTGTTGGCAATGCTGCTGCGGGGCTTGGGCAGAAAGCTGTAGTTCATACTTCTTAAGAATGCCTCAGTTCTTAAGGAAGTAATAACTACAGCTTTCAGACCAACCCCCGCAGCAACATTGCCATCTTTCTCTCATATTCCCTTAAATCTCCCTAATTCTTCCTGCCCTGCCTGCCCTGTGCTACTTGGGCAGTCAGTCCACTTCCCAAAGTCCTTAATCAGTCCTCACTAGAGATGCCAACACTAATAGATCAGTGCTATTGCCAGTGCTGGGCCAGGACCTTTAATACAGATGCCGCTAGAGAGACACCAATGAAGATTAACTACTATTTGTTAGATTTTTAAAGGAAGTCTTTTAGCTGTTTAAAAAGAGAGTAGGGATCGCTCCAAACAGCTAAAAGACTTATTTCTTCAATGTAACAAATGCCAGTTTATCTAGATTGCTGCTGCTACAGAAGCTGTGCCTGTATCAAAGGGACCAGTGTAGCAGAGCCACAGTAGTGGAGATGTAGAAAAGTTAGAAACTACGGCTGAGGTTCACAGTACTTGAGGAACTGACCTAGGCTCCCAGAAAACACATCTGTAGGAGACTAGGAAAAGGAATAAGCCAAGGAGGAGAGAGAGGTAAATAGGGTGGCACAAATGCAAAGTGAAGGCTGTGCAAGTCCTCTCCATCTGCCTATCTCTAATTCTGCCTCTTAAGGTAGTTATCAGTAACTCCTGAAGCTGGAAGAGATGGATCAGATCGAGCCCAAGTCTGAAAGCTCCTTCATACAGGACATCTCTGTAGATTAATTTGACTTTGATGAGGTGATCCCTGGAGATATCAATATATGGAGAGGACATAACATTTACATCAAATGCACAGGAACTGAACAGGTCATAGTGCAATGTTTGGATGAAGTCAAGGCACTCCATGGTATGCTGAGCAGCAGTCCCCATCAAAGTGCAGTAAAGCAGAGCCTGATCTTCAGGTTCTGGAGTTAGCCAAATGCTGTAATACCTGTTGGACTGTGTTGAACACGGCACTTTTGATTTTAGATTTATCTACGTGCAGAGATATGTCTCATTCTGGAGAGTCACCTCAGCATCCCCTTCTGCACAGCTATGCCTTTAATGTTGCAATGTTGGACCTCAACAACAGATTTATCCTAGTATGAGTCCCACCTACTTAGCTGCTTTCATAGCCAGGAGATAACTCACAGAGAATGTGACAAAACCAGGCCCAGTCTAGACGCAGTGTTTTCCATGTTTAATTATTCTATGAGGTATTCCTTTTTAAAGCAGTGAAGTAATTTTTATGGTCAGCGTCCTCTTAGCTCAGATGCACCTTGCAGTATTAAAACACCCAAGAGGTGTCTGCATATTTATTTTTCTGTCTTGGAAAAATCTGCATATAGTAAAAAACCTTTTGAAAACATCCTGGTAGCAATAATATTTCATCACTCTCCACCCACAATCTATTGAGACTGAATGTTTGCTTCCTCTGAGCCAACTTATTCCCTCTAAACCTATTCATGTGCCTCTAAAAATGCTTTTGCTGCACTCTGCAAATCACCAAGCTCAGGTTAGGTAGGAGAAATTCCTCTGCTGGTAAATGGACTGATTACAGTGGTACCCTGGTGTGGGTTTTGTCTCTTTTTTAATCACGTGGTAGTCCCACAAACCTACTGTGTTTTTCTTCTCCCCCATCTTTGTATGCACAAACTTGCTCTGTGGAGATAGTCTAGCTTCCAGAAGTTGGGGGAGTCTGAAATGTGTGTCTTTTACTAAAGGGATAATTACTTACATGTAAATTGTAGTTCTCTGAAGATATATCTCAAAAATTACCTCTCGCCCACGTATTCACCTTCCCACCGAGCTGAGATTTCTCTGCACTTTATGGCTTTAAAAATAGGGTGTCCCTCCCCCCTTCTTAATTTGCTGCTGTATTGGGAGGGTTTTTTTACTTTCTTTTTCTAACAAAGTGGACTTTTGGAGAATTCAGAATAGCTGAAACAGCTCAGCAGGTGTGGTGTGAAACTCTGCTTGCTGTGAACAGTGACTTACAACTTTGAGCTCACAGGCATCCCACTGAGTCTCTGTTCAGGTGAACACAATCCCACTTCTTCCACATTACAGGCTGGATCATCAACTGGGACAAAAAGGCATGGTCCCATTTGTTTGAATGGAGCTGTGCTAATTTACATCAATTTAAAAAGCCAGTTTTAAAGGATAATCCACAGTTAAGCCCTACAGTGGGTAAGTAACTGCCTCCAAATGTGGCCATTATGGTACTTATTTTTTGTTAATTTGATTTTGTAACTTTTCTGTAATTTTTTTTTTTTTTTTTTTTTTGTAGCAAATTAAAATTTATATGACTAGAAGAGGGAGATATACCTGGGGCTCATTGTTAGAGCAAGGTGAGAGTAGGAGGAGGAACAGAGATTTGTCTTCCTCCTTGATTATTGCATGAGGCAACGTGGATCACTTGAGTTAATTCTTTAACTTAGTGTGTTTTCTTTGTTGCCCACACCCCCAAAAGTAACAGAGTTTGAAATTTTATCCTTCCACTTCTATCTTAATTACTCCCTCAGTTCTTCTCTGTACTGTACTTGGAGTGGTGTCTTTTACTATTATTTCAAGAAATAGTTTTTTATTAATTATATTCATGTTACAGTAATTATATTATTGCTAATCATGTAGTAACTGAAATGCATAGCTTCTTGGTTTTAGTAGTTTCATGGCTACAGGCTTGTTATAAATTTTTGGATGTGGCTTAACACAATATGCCAGGAGAGCAGAAGGGGAGACTGCCCTTTACCGTTATTAATATTGTTGGTTTTGCTGTAGGGACTGGTTCTTATGTCACTAGTCTTGATCCTTTTGTAAAGTAGGTAGGTACTTGCTACTATTTTAACTCTCCTGTCTGCAGAGCATTCTTCTAAGAATCAGTTGCATACACTGGCATCATTATTTACTCTTAATTAACATGCTAGTTTTATTCATGGCTATTGATGATCTCTTACTGGTAGTCTGTTCTTTTATTTTAAATCCAGGGCTGGCAAAATTTCCATGCCTGCAGTTGCTTGAGAGAAAGGTATACAACTAAATAAGCCCCTTGGCTCTAGTTGATGGCTGGTAAATGTCCATCTTGCTCAAACAGCAGTACAGGATTTTCCAGGCTAGTGGGCTGGTCTGGTATTGAGTCTAGTTTTATTCACTCAGTTCAATTATCATTTGTCCCAAGTGAAAGAAAGGTGAAGACACCTTGTAGTGAAGTATGCTGCAAGAATTAGGAAGCTGATTCACTCTTCAGGTGTTTAGTTATCAACCAGAGATAGCATTATCAAATATACACTGTATGAGTTGATTTATCTAAATAGTAATATTGTATTATGCACAATTTCTAAAATATTCAAGATAAATGCAGGAAGCCTAGCTTGATAGCTGACATAACACCTGGTGTTCAGCTTAGTATTCCTCCTTGGCCTTATAGATAGCAAGACATGGCCAGTCAGAAAGGGAGAAGACGCGTGTGTTGCACTAATGGATCATCATACTGAAGTGTGTCATTCACATTCACTTTAGGAAACAGGTCTAGGTGTGTAAGGTGCAATAACGAAGTAATCGTATGTAATATTGACTGACATTGAAGGGCTTAAATGCATAGAATTTGCAATTCTACATGGTGTAATAGAGATTAAGTAAAAATACTATGGCAAAGACAGACCCAAGCAGGTATATTTGTATAGGTATTCCATACAGCCCTCACATTTTCCAGCCCACAGAATTTGTGCCGGTGTCATAGAGTTTATCACTAAGTGAGCTCACCCAGGCAGGAGTACTAACATGGTACTCTTGTTGACCGTTGTCATGCTAGTCTAAGTGGTGCCACCAAATGTTCTCTCCGTCAAGAAACGAGAAGAGCCTTTGCTGTTAGACCCTGTCATCTTTTCTAATCACTTCAAGCACTGAGTTCAGAGGACTGTTTCGCTAAATTTACATAAATGTATGTCCTTGTATCTTAGTCCCACTTTCATATCCTGGCTGATTTTTTTTATTGTGTTCTTGGAGATGGTAGGCGGAGTGCGCACACCGGCAAACCAGCTGTGCCACACTCAGCACTCCAGAAAGTTTAGGAGGGAGGAAGATCCTTAGGGCTGTGCTCAGCCTCCCGGGTTAAAATGTCAGAGGGAGACGAGTGAGTGAGAAGCTGCAGTTCATTGCCAGTGACCTGTGTGGACGGAGAGGCTTCTGGGAGTTCACAACCACTGTTTTAAGTTCTGCCTAATGAAGGGAAAATTCGTTGTCCATATGTGAAGCCAGAGGTGCCTGCATGGATCACAAGGCAGGTGTGGTGGGTCGGCCTTGGCTGAGGGCCAGGCACCCGCCCAGACCCTCTCTTGCTCCCCCTCCTCAACAGGACCAGGGTACAAAATAAAGGGAAAAAAGCTCACGGGTCGTGATAAAGACAGGGAGATCGCTTACCAGTCACCCTCATAGGCAAAACAGACTCAGCTTGGGGAAAATGAATTTAACTTGTTGCTCAGGCACCCGGAGCGCCTCCTTCCTCTCCTCCTTCCCAGACCCAGGCACTTCCTGGGCTGTCTCTCACACTTTTTTCCTCACTCCTCACCACCTCTGTGGTGTTTTGCCCTTTCTTAAATACATTTTCCCAGAGGTGCCACAGGCGTCGCTGACGGGCTCAGCTGTGCCCTGTAGTGGGACCATGGCCCAGCTGGTGGGAACCTGCTGGAACCAGCTGGAACCGGCTGTGTCTGGCATGGGGCAGCCCCAGCCTCTCCTCACAGAGGAGCTCCTGCAGCCAGCACCTGGGGACGCACACCCGGTGCAGCAGGATTTCTGGTCATGGCCTCGAGTCTGGTACGTTTCTGGAGGATTTTGGTGTTGAGGACTGTGGAGAGGGAGCCCCAGCGGCTGCACCTCAGCTTCCAGACCCCAGGAGGGCCAGGTAAACTCCAGAGGCTCCTGTCACGGGCCCGTGGGGGGGGGTATGGGGGGTTTATGGTGCAGTTTGCAGTTAAGAAGCTGGCTAAGCCATTGAATAGGTATCTGGTTCAGTTAGTTTATTCTTTCCCCATGAGGAAACTTCTTTCCCTGTGTCTTTCCATAACCTTGTCCTTCAGTGGCCTTGTAGTCACGACCACACACCCATGGGTTCTCATGGACAAAGTGTTTTGCCTGTTGCCTAAATGACATGAAGTGGTTCTCAAGGACCTGCCAAAATATGGCCTTGAAATCATAATCTTATTAACATAAGCTCATATTGGTGCTGTTTCATTTTGATCTACTTATGCGGTCTCTACTGACTTGCTTTAACATTGTCTTTGTTTCTTCTGGACATTACAGTGTGGCCTACATAAATGCCTACTAAATTTATTTTACCACTGGCTTTAGCAGGATACCATCCCACACAGATGACATGCTGTGATCATGTAAATAAGCTCAGAAAAACACTACAGAAATTACTAGTTTGCTTACTTAGTATGTGTGTGCTTTCATAGACTGGGAGCTATATTCCTCCCATATGCCCTGCGGTGCCTTTGGCTTGGTGTGGTTTCGTTGCATGGGGGAGTTTGCAAGTACGTGCTTTCTTTGTGAAGCCTGAGAATTCACCCCCAGTACCTATTACCCTGGTGACAGCAGAATGTATTCGCTTGGCTTGGTCAGATGTTTGGTGGGTAGCAGGTTGCTGGCAGAATCGAGCTTGGCCCTGTGCTGGGAAGATTTTAAGGCTCAGGCTGAAAGTTGCAGGTAGAGAGATTGCCTCTGTCCCTAAACACGTAAGTCTGAATCTGGGTTCAGTCAACAGCACCTCACTGGGTTAAGCTCTTGCGCAGGGATGTAAGAGGAAAGGCGTTCCCTGGACGAGGTATGCCCTGTCCACTCCCTTGCTAGCAATCCAGCCTGAGGTTCAAAGAGCAGAGACAAATGGGTGACAGACCTCTCTCCATCCTGCACACTTGCTCCTACTCATGTTCTCTGACTGCCTGGGTAGAGCTCAGTGTCCCAAACCATGCCTTTTTATAACAGAAAAAATGAAATTTTGTCTGCCATGTTCTCTGATTTGAACTTTAATGTCCAAATGTGTATGGAATTTTAAAATTCAAAGCTTCTTTCTCATCCTTTCTTGCAGGACATTGCATTGTCTTGCAAGCCAGGCCTGAGGTGACTGAACGTGGTAGGATTTTGTAATTTTTGATTGCATAAGTAGACTCTGAAACTGAAACAAACCTAATGGCTCCAGTGGAAGGAGTCCATGATTCATGGATCATGATTTTCTGAGGAGAGACATTGGCTTCTTTGTTCAAATGCAACAAGTTTTTACTTCAGTAAAAATTTTTGAAGATACAAAGGGGGGAGCTAAAGGACCTGAAATATAAAGTATTAAATACAAAATAATTTAGCAATGACATACATCTTTCTGTAGTCTTTTTTTACCAAGAAAGAATGTGTCCATCACATATGATAGTCTTTCAGATAGGATTAGCAGTAGTATAAACTACTATTGTACATAAAAAAGGAAAGGAATTCAAATGGCCAGAGTTGCTGTTGCTCAAAAAAATTATCTTTCTTGAAAACTAAATAAAACAAACATATAGAATAGAACAGCAAAATAAGAATTTGTCTAGAGGTAATTCTTGCTTGCAGTCTCACAGCTGAAGAATTACAGAGGGAGCAGATAGTCTGAGCCACTCAGAGACTGCAAGTTTGCATGAGAGCTAGGCTGCTTTAAATTCTTGCTTTTCAAAGCTTCTCTCCTGGCCTACAGCTGCCAAAGACACAGGCTTAGCAGCCTAAGCCAGATTCTCATTAGAGAAAAGGGATAACAGGAGAGTAGTTTACAGAAGGAAAAGGATACACATCAGGGAGAGGACAATATCAGGAATTAAAAATCCATTTACCTGGTAGTATGTGGGTTGCTCAAGCTGATGGAGATAATATTTCATATTATTTCATTTTTACTTCTGTGTCTGGTCAGGATATCTGCAAATGTAGGTCAATGAGATCTGGGTAGTGTCGTACTATCTTAGGACCTCTTGAGGATGAAAGTCAGGAGAAGCAGCAAATTGGCTTGAGTTTGTCTTTATATGGGTACCTAACAAAAATCTTTTATAGCTACCCCAAAGGGATTGGTAAATAACTACCTACTGCCACTATATTTTTTCAAGATTCTATTTTTAATCTTGGCATATCATCTTTGTTCCACTGCTTTTCTAGTTCATCCTCCTTTTGCTTTCTACTCCTAATCAGATCACAGTTCTTCGTAATATTAGCAATATTTGTTTGGATAAATTTAGACCTAATGATCTTTTTATACTAAAAATTTGACAACATTCGTCATCACTGGTAACTGACCCTTTATGAGCTTTTATCTGTGCAAGAGCAGTGGTGTTTAAGATGCCTTGAGCCCCAGTTGTGAGAACACACAAAGAATGAAATTATAACCTTACTGAAGCCAGTGAGAAAACACCTTCTTCAAAGATGGGGGTAAAAGAACACTATTTTGGGAAATGCTGGACATCCATAAATATAAATGCATATATTATGTCTCTTTTTATACATAATCTTAAGATGTCAGATGCTACCTGTTAAAAGAGGCTACAATAGCTGTGATATTCTCATGGGATTTCTCCATTTCCAGCTCCCCACTTTATTAAGTTTTGGAATCTGTGTAAATTTCTGACTCTTAGAAGTACTTTTATTTTTAATTTAACACTTAGAAATCTTAAATTTCTTACTTTTTTGTAATGTATTCTGCAAACAAACCATGTTCAGCTGGCCTTGGTAGTATCGTTACTCCAAGTAAATGTGTGGGCTAAATGAATTGTCAGGCATCGAATAACAAACGTAAGCATGCACTTAAACACTGTGGATTTCATACAAATAAATGAGTATCGACTATTCGTTCTCATACAGTGTGAACACAGCTTTCCTGTATTTCTAAGATTTTTTTACAAAGCTTCATGATGGTCTTAATTATTCAGTACCTATTATGAACCTCCAAAAGTGGAACAAGAAGCACATTTCCTAGAAATGAAACATGGAAGTGTTCTCTAAGCTATTTTAATGCTAATTCTTGTTCACTTTTCCAGAGCTTGAGCTTTAAATACCACAACTGTGAAAAGATCAGACCAAATTGAGCCGTATTTTGGCCATAGAGATGAAACTGTGAATTGGCATTTAATCATGGAAAGTGATTCTGTACCAGGTTGTTTTAGATTTTTCAATTGGTGTGAGTCAGTGAGCTTTTATGGTAACAAAATTGCACAGTAGGCTTTAATTGTGCATAATTATTGCACTGCGTGGTGCAAAGTACTAAATTCTAGGCATTCAGCTGCATTCTGTTAAATTTTTTTATTGAACTCTGTGAAGAAGTGTACCTGATGGTGTTTGATATATGCTTGTTTAATCTGCTCGTGCTTTTTTTGTTTAGGAAAATGAAAATAATTACAATAGAATATTTTTTCTTTTTTTTTTTTTTTTTCCCAGTTTCCAGATGACTAATTATACTGTATGGGCTACCTATGGGTATCTGCTAAAATTAACTGGAGTCTTATTTCTGATTTCAGCTGCAAGAATCTTATGAAAGGTCTTTGGGTTTAGGAGTGTAACTTTAAATAATACAGGGTTCAGGGTTTTTTAACATTCATCTGTGCATTCTTAAGGCTGAATGATACTTTGTGGACTTTCATCTTGTTACTTCAGTAATCTGTAGCTGTTTCCAATTTGATTATTTTTCTTTTCTGAGTATTTTCTGTCTGCTGGATCTGACCAGTGCATCCAGCTAGGAAACAGCCTGTGATTCAGGATTAGGAAAATTTTATTTCCTACTCTCTAAGTAAGTAAAACATTTTTATCACTGTGACCTAGTGATTTGTGAAATCCTGTTGTACTTTGTTTTTTCTCCTGCTAAGCTTTCAAGTTGTCAGGAGTGATCTGATTGTTTCCCATCTTTTCACCAATAATGGAACCCAGGACAGCACTCTGTTGCTCTCATGAATTCAGTTTCACAGCTCTCATTCATCAAAAAGCCTTTATAATGTTTCTGGGATATGACATTTCTGTGGAAAAACAGCTTTGGGTTCGGGGCTTGGGGTTTGGAGGGATGACAAAATAGAGTCTGATATTATTGTAATTACTCTACCACAAGATTCTGTAGTTCTTTTTCTGTGCCAGGGATGAAAGTACTGTGTAACAAACAGTAGCTCTAGCAGATCTTTTTCCCATCTGTACTGATAAACTTGCTGTTGTTATAATGCAGATAACAAACCTTACAATAGTCCTCTTTCTTGTTAGCATCTTCCAGAGTAGCAACTTCTGTAGCTGGCCTCCAAGAACAAACCCCAGGAAGAATGAATTTTGATTGCACTACTGCAAAGCCTTTTTTGTCCTTCTTGTTTGTATAGTAAAAATGAAGTAGCAGGAAGAAGCTTCATTTTTTTAATCATCTATTCTGTATTATTCCAAGACATTCTGAAGAATATTGTTACAGGTGGGGTTAAGCCAGGCAGGGATTTTTTCCCCCTTCCAACCTATTTACCTACACTTACACCTGGTGATCTATATAATTCAAAAGGAATACTCGAAAATTTCTCTAATGGCTTTACAGTTATTTCTGTAAGAATGTGTGCATTTGGGAACAATGCAGGATCATTGGCATCCCACCCTACTCTGAATTGCTGAATTTTACCAAGGAGGTGAGCAGTGTCTCTAGCTTTTATAATTTCTGCTTCATTACTTATATCAATGAGAAGTAACTGTACAAACACAAAGTCCTGT
Source organism: Astur gentilis (assembly GCF_929443795.1). Classification (NCBI taxonomy): domain Eukaryota; kingdom Metazoa; phylum Chordata; class Aves; order Accipitriformes; family Accipitridae; genus Astur; species Astur gentilis. The sequence continues at coordinate 46,669,120 of NC_064880.1, forward strand.
CTGACGCCTGCCTTCCTATGGTGCTCTCAGCTAAGAGTGCAGAGAGAACAGACACCTCTGTGGGAGGGTGAGGGGTAACTGTTGATAGGAACAGTGAAAGGAAACATTTAAACACATTATGATCCTTCTCTTCTTCATAGGCACTAGCTGTTAAGTGGAGTCTGATCCTCAGTTAAATAAGGTCATTTTACAATATGGCAGGCTTAAATGTTTGTTTACTTCAAAAGCCATTGCACTTCAACAGATAATCAAGTCTTTGATGTGCCATAGAACTGCATCAACTGTGATGCTTCAGTCTGCTGTTTTGTTTTTTAAAAAAAGGGTTGGTTTGGGTTTTTTTTTCTTCTTTTTCCGTGCTTTAGTTTTTAAGAGACAGGAGGAGGAGGAGGAGTGAGCAACAATAAAAAGTAAGAAATTCTTACTGATTATCTTACTGCCTTAGAAGACAATTTGGATGTAGTCCCAGATTATATATCAGCTCCTCCAATGTACATCTGAAATAATATTAATACCAAATCAGACATCTGTGTGCTAGATGTGTTTGGCTGCTTGCAAGTGTGCTGCTGCTGCTGCACCTGCAGAGAACAGCCTGAGCTTCCTCCTGTGCTTAGCAAAGAATGGCAAGAGGAAAGAGCAGCCTTTGTGCCCAGGCTCACCACCCAATTCAGAAAGGTCTGTTTGGCATTTCACTCTTCAGTTTTCATCCTGCTTGCTCTAACACCCATAATGTTCTCTAGCTCACATCTGGAGTCAGGTTATGCTTCAGAATTACAAAAGCAATTAAAATAAAAATGTTTTCTCAATGTATTGTTAACTGGACAGATGCCAGCAGTGAGGTCCTGATGGATCTCTGATGGGAGGTCAGGGCAGTTTATCCATGCAGGGTTGAAGCCTGAAATGGAGAAAATTGCAATGGCCTGGCCTGCACCGGTTAACTCGGGCATAGTCCTCTAACTGTTCTTAGCCAGTACAGTTAAATGAATTAAACTTACTTAAACACTTGCAGAATTTCAAAGAAAGCAGAAGCTTTTTTGCAGCTCAGGTGAAGTTACAGGCTGGGGCAGGATAGTGAAAAGGTTTACCATCTTTATTTATTCATATAAATGTATTTATATTTTTGTATTTTGCTAATCCTTCTAACTATAAACTAGTCCCAGAGTGGAAAGAACCATTTATATTTGACATTTTTTGTGAGATAGCTTCATTTACAATGTAGAAAGATGACTGATATTCAATAGGTCCCTCCTTTCAGGTTCCTTTTCCAAAGACTTCATTTATAGGTTGCCAGGTAACCAGAAGTCTTTGACTTTTAAATAATACTTCATACAGGTACAAAAAGTGAGATTTTTCCAGAGCTGAAATGGCAAGAACTATCTGAAATGAGCAGTAGTCTTAGCAAATGCCTGACCACTGATACGCATGCACACAAACGTGAAAGAAGCAATTTGCTAAACTGTTCAGTGGCTGTATGGATCCAATTTCAAGTTCAGACAGTGTGTATTTTCCCAGCTGATTATGAAATTGAATCTGCATAGTCTTACTTAAGGTCATATTGCTGTTCAATAGGTAAATCATATTCTTCATCTCCTCCTGGAAAACCAGGTGTGTGCTGCTCCCAGTCTGCTTTCACTTCTCCACTGAGTTGACTAGGGTTTCTGCAGTGTGGAAGCGAGGGATAAAAAAGATAAGGCTAATTAAAATTGTCAGCATTAACATGACCAGCCAAATGTCCCTAGAAGACAGCAGCAGCTCTTCCTTCCTCCTTCTTCTACGTTCACCTTAAAAGAAAGAGCCCAGTGCTGTGGATTACCCAGATTGACTCATGGATCTGGAAGAAATGTGGAGTGCCCCAGAATGAGCTTAGTCACAGATCTGCCAGTTTTTCAGCCGTCTACAAGGCTACGGCTCAGTTGCCATTTAGGTAGCTACCTTATTCTAAGGATCTAATCCAATGTAAGTCAAAGTTAAACGTGCTTATTGCTGCCCTATGCTAACTGGCATCAGTGAGAGGATGCGGTTGATTTTAGTTGTAATCCCGTGTAACTAAAGCCCCACAGTCCAGACTGTGCGTAGGGGCAGGAGAGGCCAAGCTGGGACTGGAGCCTGGGGAACAGGATCTTGACGGATCTCGGAAGTTGTTGGTGTGGCCAAAGACAGAATCAACTTTAACAGGAGTTAAAGTTGTGGCAGTGTGGAGCTAGCCTTAACAGCAAGAAGGTTGTGCAATAGGATTGCTTGAAGACTCCTTCTACCCTAGCTGGCTTTGCAGTGAATCTTGGACAAGAGCAGCTTTTGGTCTGCATCTTGCTGCACTAAGTCCAAGGGGGAAATTCGCCTGCCTTGGAGTGATTGCCTCTAATTCCTGTCTCTCTCTGATGTTTAGCAACAGGGCAGGAGTTGCGGTACAGCCCTGTCAGAAGGGAGCTGCCCTGAGACCAGTATCGTGTGTCATACAGTTCCCTGAGAGTCCCAGTGTGGCAGCGAATTTCAGTTCTTGACCAGCTTTGAGTTGAAGCTCTCCACGCAACAACATCTTTCCTTTCCCATTAAAGTCTAGGTTTTGAAAGTTTTCTTTTTCACAGTATTTTTACTGTGGAGGTACTTCTGAGGTCATTGTGAAATATCTTACTCAAACATTCCAGCCAAATCAATTCTATTTCCAGAGCTTTGTCATGGCAGCAATGTATTAGAACAACTTAATAAAATGTTTATATCAATGTCTGAAGTTCACAGTAATCTGAGAGTGTGCAATGACATCTGTAGGATAAGTTATACAGCTCAGTGCTGAAACATGACCATGGTACAAAGTATATTGTTTGGAAATCTACTGTTGGACATGAAATCCAGCTTTGCAATTTTTCCTTCAGAATTTACACTGACAACTTCTTTATCATAAATGAGAAACACTTACATGCCATCCTTTGGGCATTCCAGTCCAATCTGAGTGCTTCAGGATCAAAACTGGTGCAGAAAACACAGCCTGTGTACCATTAAAAACAGCCAGACTTCCTAGCAGCATGCTTACGTTAGCTATTCAGATAAGGTAAAACTGATAACACATCTATTACGTGTTTTGCTACGTCTGTCCTTCTGATGAAGTGCTCTCAAATTATAGCATAAAGTCTGCAGGTTTATTTCAGGAGAACACAAAAGTCTTAATCCTTTATTGCTGCAAAAGCAAACAACTGTCCTTATAAACAGCCTAAACCAGAACAGAAAACAGAGAATCCTTCCACACAGAGTCACTGCAGTTCTTGGGTAATAGGTTACCCATTTGTACCTCAGTATATGTTTATTTATGTATGTCAAACTAGAATTAGTTTAGTAACATAAAGAAGAAATTTGGCATCCACAGCCTGCATTTCTCTGTTTGTATTCCTACCAAAATCCAGTAAAAAACCACAGATACACACCTCCCAAAGTACCCAAAAGCCTACATCAAAGCTAATTATCAATTTGCTAAAATTGCAAATGGAAGTGATTAATCTCTTCCAAATACTGGCTTCCTCCTATTAGTTCAGGAATAGTAAGGAGGTGTGGGGGAGCTGGAAAAGTTCATTTCAACAGCTTTTTTCATTCATAATTCAGGTGGGGTTGGACCCAAACCTGTCAAAGAATTATTGCAGTTGATTGTGGTAGGATTATAGTATCCAACCCTTTACTATGCAGACAGAGAAAAGAAGAACTTAGAAATGAAATACAGCCATGTGATGCAATGGAATATTCCAGTCAAATAACAGCCAAATCCTTCAGACCCTACTCAAGTGTTAGGCTGTTTTCAGGTCGAGAGAGAAAAATTGCTTGTAGTGATTCAGAAATGTTCAATGAAGTTTCTTGGTTGATATCACAGAAGGATGGCTAAAACAAGTTTAAACCAGCAGACTTGGATGCCTTGCACTCTGCAAAACTGAAAAGAGTATTTTTAAAAGGGCATCTCTGGCCTTGTAATGCTTTTTTTAAAATCATGAAATGTGGGGTAAAATAGCTAATGTAATAACATATTCCAAAGGCTTAAAAAACCTGACATGAGTAAGAAAATATATTCTTAGCCTTATATCAGTCCTGGGCAAAATAATGGAAAAGTTAATAAGGGATTTAAATGATAGAGATTAAGAGCATAGAAATACAATAAATGCTAACCAGCACAGTTTTTCTGAAAAATATAGCTTATGCAGCAAACCTGATTTTGATTGAGATTATAAATGTGTTGATAATGGTGGTTGTGTAGATTTTGATATTATTTTCCTTAAATTTTGGTGAAAAATTTTGCATTCTATAGCGTCAGTGAAACATGCATTAGAAAAGAGCTAATGGAGAGATCTCAAAAATGAGATATCATTGGCAATTATGACAGAACTCTTAAAGAGCTCTAGGGAGCTTGGTTCGGGGAACCTTAAACGCAGTGTGGCAGATAGACCAAGCAGCTAGGGCTAATCAAGGGCTGGAGCCAGTTATCTCCTCTTGGAAACAGAAAAACTTGGATGTATTTCAAACATCTGAAACTACTGGACATTTTCATCAATGATCCAGCTGCAAATATGTGAAATAATGCCTGGGGCAGTATTGCAGGAGGAGGGTAGGGTATCCCAGTTTGCTGTATAGGTTATTTGATAATCTGAGCCCATGCACAAAATGCAACCAATGCAAAAAGACAAGCTATAAAGAACATCTGCAGAAGCGAGAATTTCCTGGAAAACGGCAACTTTAAAGATGTTTTAGGAGATCAAGTGAAATTCAGTGCAACTTGCCAATGTGATACTGTAGCAGAAAGGAGGAGGAAGAAAGAAGTGCAAGCTGAGGAACAGCTGATAGGACTAAGAAGGTTTCTCCCAGGTATACCATCCTGGTGAGACTGAATGCAATAATGTTTTTTGATGTGAAACCCTGACTTAAAAGATGTAAAAAGCTGGATACCATGTAGAAAACAAACAATTATGACTAGAGGGCCAGAGGTAGTACCTTGATATAAATGGAAGAAATAATCAGAAAGACCACGCTTAGGTGACAAGACACAGGTGACTGGAATAGACTATAAATACTTTTTCAAGAGCTGTTTAACTTAAATTAGAGTCACAACAAGAACTAGTGTCTGGAGGCAAAAATCAAACAAGTTCACATGAGAAACTGTACTCACATTTTTAAGGAACTGCAAAAAGAAATGTTGGTGTCTTCATCTCTTGAGGTCTTCAGGTTAAGAAGGGTATAGATGTTTTAGCCAAACAGAAGCTAATTTACTCACTGCAGGGGGACTGGGTAATTGTCATGGGATCCAACTAACCCCTTCACTTCTGATCTTAAATGTAATGAACCTATGAATGAAAAAGCACAGCTTTCATTGAAGACAGTTAAATTTTGCCTAGAGAAGTACTGCAGCATAATTCCAGGTTTTTGAAAATTGAACAAAGTTCTTGGTTCTGAATACAAATCCTGCCTTACAGTCTTGCTGTTTGCACACATCACAGAATTCTTGAGCTATTTAATCCTCATTAGTGAAGCATTATTAATCCACAACACTGAAGGACAGGAGGTATAATTTAGAGAAATCCTTATGGGAAGGATCTCAGAGGAGACAAAAGGAATTACAGTGTTTCCATAGACTAGTAATACAAATCATGGCATTCTAATGCAGTTATTTTTTAATGTTGCAGATTTAAAATTCTGCTAAAGACTTTTGGTTTTCAATCGGTGCTGTAGGGTTAAGGAGTAATTTTCATTTTTAACCTGTGTTATATCTATGCTTGGTCTATGGGATTCCCCTCTTTTGTGTTCCATAAGGCTTTCTAGTACTGTAATGTGTCAGAGAATCACTGAACTGTTCAGCTCACTATCTTGGGATTATTTTCTTTTATACTCACTAGCAGTTTAACCTGTCAAAAATAATTATTAAACAATTTGTAACATAGTAGAGACATAAATGGTCTCAAAATTCTTATGACTGAAAAAAAGAGCAATGGCTTGCTAGAGCTCCCGTATCTGTTGAAATCCATAACTTCTTTCCCAAAGGTTAAATACTTGAAAAGAATTTGGAAGGTTAGATTATTTGGTAATTATCTATCTGGATTTTTGATAACCTCTCTACTGAGATAAACATTGCCATCTTGTGCAACGGCCGCCTCTTTGCTGTGGAACAGGTGCAGTCTTCCTCAGACAGAAGGCCTTGCAAAGACAGTAGTGCCTTCAGCTGTGCGAACTGGTGTCAAATGAAGTTGTCGCTCTTGGTCAGCTTATGGCCATATTAGAAAGGAGTGCTCTTAACAGAAACCCTCAAGTTTGCACTAACCAAGCCAGATCCACTGTGAAAAATAATACAGCCATGTCAGTATGTCACTGCAGAGGCAGGGCTTTTTTCCCCCGCTTCCTCTCAGCATTTAAAAACAGAGCTGACCCCTCTGTCCACCCCATACCACATCCCAGGAGAAAGGGGGGAGAGCTTTATATGGCCATCTGCTCAGGGAGAGACAGAGATCCCCCTGTGCATGGGAGTCGCTTCCTACATTTCTGGTAGGCATTGTAGAGAGGAGAATTTCTCAGACACATCCCAAGTCGCCTGGGAAGGACGTGCCTCCCCTCAGTTTGAGAAGCTGGATCTGTCATTTCTCACAACTTAGAAGTAAGAGATGCAACGCTGTGGAAAAAGCAGTCTCCATGAGCGGTGCTGCAATCAAAGTGGAAATGAAACAATGATGCCTTACACAGCACAGTCACAGAAAAGGTACAGGTGTGATACTATATTCCAAAATGTTTCAGTGTGGGAGGCAAATTATCTCGGTCAATAACAGCAAAGTGAGCAAATAAAAGAGCTTGTATTTTCACTTAACAAAAGGAAATGGCTGTTTTGACCATGTTTAGTGCTTCCTCAGCTCCGTCTCACTGGATTAATCACATAGTAGTGTTAAAGACATAAGGTACTTACATTTAATACTGATGTTTATTTCTATTGCAGCACTACATAACTTCCAGAGCAACAACCTCCAGTCTGGGGCTTCCTACAACCCCTGCAGTCAGGCTTGACCTCAGTGTTGGTAACATGAGACTTTGCCATTTCAGGACCAAAATAGGAGAGAAACCTCAGCATGTAGGAGTCTCTTACTGCAAGTCTGTTGAGCCTGGTCTAAATGGAAGATAACCATTATTCTCTGGCACCCACCAAGCCTCAAGCCTGTCTCTTGATTTGCTCACTCCTTATTTCCTTTCGTTTACCAAGCTGTGTGTACATACACCTCACCTAGGAGAGGAGGACGTTCATGAAACTGCACTATCCTACCCACTTCAGGTTTTCTGTGTGAAAAAGTAGTCTTTGGCTCTGTCTCTCTAAGCATAGTCTTGGGCACAGATCTTCTACCAAGCATTTATTTTGGAGATGGATGCTGAAAATTGGAGTGCAGTTTCTTCTAAGTCCTCCACAGCCTCCAGAGCTGCGCTGCAGCTGCAGAATCCCTGAGTCAGTCATTTGTTTGGGGACTTCTGTAAAAGTCTCACACAGATTTTGGAGATGCGTTTTTACACTTACATGTAGACAAAACCCAAGACTGACTCTAAAACTTGCAACCTCCTACACACAAAATATTTCCTAGGACACCTTCCTGACTTAGCATCCTTTTAGGATCTTGATTGATGTTTTGCAGTTCCAGGTTTCTTTCTTCCTAGACAGTCTTTTCTTCCTGTAGGTAGTACACAAGTCTGAGTTAAAATTTTGTATTTTTACAAATTCTAGTTCCTTCTTTCCAGGTAGTATCTGGAGATAATATCTGGAGAAACTATCTTTCTAGAATAGTGTCTCCAGATAACTTCTATTCCTTATCAAATGTTTATTTAGGAGAAAACCAGGCAAAGTCCATCCTGGAAGAATTATTTCCTTTGGCCTAGAGCCAAGACTTTTATCTATTTGAATGGATGTCCTGTAAAACTAATGACTCTTGAGCAGTCTGTATTGCTAACTCTTTTCTGTGTGTAATGATTCTTCCTGATAGCTCTTAAAGAGAAGTTAAGACTGGAAGCTACAATAACAAAGAAAAGTCACCCACCAGTTGGGCAATCAAAATAACATTCACAAAACATGTGGGATATATCAGCTGATATATATACAAAGATTGGATTTGTCTCACTTGCCTTTACATGCTGTCTCTACACTGTAGATATTACAGCTGTTATTTGTGCTAGGAGCCCTTTTTGTCAACAGAGACAAAAAGGTACTTCTGGGGCTGCAGGCATATTTTACACGTCTTCTTTAGGATGGCATCAATCAGGTCTTGGTTCCACTGAGGAAGATCCTCCCTGACATCAGGTGATCCTGGGGTGCCAGTGTCAGATGTCAGAGCAGGACTTGTGGCAGCAGGTTGGCATTTACAACTGTTTAAAGCACATATTTTCTTAGTAGGAATAGTATGCCATGGAAGAAAGATAGAAACTATTGTCAAGAGGGGAGGGAATGAAGGGGAGAGAATTAGAGATTCAGAGAGCAAAGAGAAAAAAGTGATAACTAAAGTATTTTCACATGAACTTTATACAATTCATGCTTCAAAAATTACATAATAGCAGTTGGTTTGCTCCGGACAAAGGAGTTTCTGTATTTTTGGAAACAGAAGAGCTCTACTTACCTGGTACGGGAGGTCATAACAATTTATTGATCATATATATGTACTGATAAGTAGTCCTGTTTGTACTTTAACAACCACTTGGACAGAATATGGTACCACATAACCGCAGGTGAAAACACCATTGAAAAAACAGTTCGAGATCCAATTTCCTGTTTATTTCCATGTTCAGTTTCAGGATTTGGATCTGTAGGACAGTGACCAGCCACTTCTTATGTCAACATTTAGTAGAAGAATTTCAGAAGGAAAGGAAGTTACACAGATAAAGTAAGCCTAACTGCATGCCCAAAGCAAATGAGGAACCCCATACACACGCTGTCCAGGGACGTCGGAAATAAGCATTGCAAGCAACACAAACATTAACTCCTAGGTAAAATGTGTGTTCTAAATTTAGATCAGCTCACTTTCACTTTTTTTAAAAAAATATTTTCTTTGCTTGACTTACATTTACCAATATAGTACTAAATTGTCAAATAGTCCCATTACACTGTTAATATTTGTGTCTGCATTTCAATGACAGCTAAAATGCAGTGAAGAAAAAATGCAAGCCTCCTATGAGTTGATACCGAACTGACGGGGAAGTATGTCACTGCCACAGAGTTAATTCATTGCCCAGTATAAGTGGAGGGCAGGAGAGCTGCTGGGGACCAGTGGGGAGCAGTTTCCCTGTGCCCACAGGGCCCTGGCATGAGGCAGTGGGCCTTGCTGAGCCTTTACTGCTTGTCACTCCCCAGCCAGGGTTTCCTTCCAGGGCTGCTCTGGATCTCCACACCATCTCCCCCGTCCTCAGTCTGTGAGTCAAGACTCTTCAGGCTTGCTTTCCCAGTCACCTGCATGGCAATGCTTTTGCTGTGACTGGTGTGTGTGGGACTTCGCATCACACCCAGTGTGCTGCTGCTAGCTCAAGATGGCAGGCTGCCGACCTGGAGTGAGGCTGCAGCCTAAATCATTTAAGGACAGATTGTCCTCCAAAGCTTTCTCAGATTTCCCCAGCTACTGTGTGCCGGGGTGGAGGAACAGTCCAGCATGCAGCTGCACGGAACACCTGCCCCAAGAGGCCCTGGTGATATGCACCAGCAAGAGGACAGCAGGAATGAGAGCAACTTGGGTCAGTAATTGGAGTCTGGTGGTTCAGCTGGACAGCAACTGAAGGTTCAGTGCTTCGCAGAGCCTGCGGTGATGGCATATCCTGGAGCCAAAACTCCTGAAATTCACCTAGTGTTTTCCCTGAGAACAAGAACTGAAGCCCTGCATTCTGGCCAAATTTCAGCTCTGACAGATATTACATGTTTTACTTAGAAACCCTGACGTGGCATCCCCTATACCCACAAATTACTATGTAATGTTAATTGTCCTGCTCTACCCAGAGCTAGCTGTACTACTGCAGCAACAGGTGAAACACTCTGCCTTTTTTTTAGAAGCTATTTAAAATTGAATTTGTTGAGGTTCCTGCAAGGGCAGGAACTATATAATGGTAAAGTACAAGTTCCTTAAAGTGAGAAGCTGGGTATTTTGAGCCTTGGCATCATGTATGTATTGTAAATGAGAAAGAACAGGGTGACAGAAGTGCCCTTGCTGTGGTGATGTGCTGCTAGGACTCCTTAGAAGCAGGTCAAAAAGCTGTCATTAGTTTGCTTCAGGCTAAACCCCATCAGCTGAGTTTTGAAGAGAGGCAAAATGATTCTTTAATAGCTCAGCTGGGCACATGAGTGCAAGTCCTGATGGTGATGAAATGTCAAGCACAAGAAGGAAGCAAGGAGATACTATTTTGCTTCTCCTTGCAATAGTAAAGCTGAATATTGCTATAAAGAGATTTTTCAGGAGATCAACATATTTTAGAACATTCTCAGTTGGTTTGTTAGCAAAAAAAAAAAGGGTACCCTGAACTGCAGTGTTTTGGTACACACATATGACAGCTATTTCCATAGATTATTGACCTTGCAGATTTGTAACAAAAATTATGGAATTCAGGTTGTGAGAAGATGCATTTTTACAGAAGTTCCTTCTATCTTGCAACTTCAAGCAACTAGCTACATTCAGAGAAAGAAATCTGGAGGTTTTTCTAGGGCAATAGCATAACATCCAAAAGTATGAACCTCTGTTAAAAGATGGGTTGGAAAAGTACACTGCATAGAAGAGTTTTACTAGCCAGCTTAAAAATAGGGCATAAGGAACTAAGTATGCTCTTCAACAGGAGCTCTGAATTGTGTTTTGAAGCCGTTAACATCTATTTGGACAAGGCAGTTTAGAAGCTACACCGATAAAAATGAGATTTGATTCAGTGTGCTGGGGATGGTGCCCCAAGGCTCACAGTGTTGACTTCTTGAACCAGATGTTGTGCTTTAGTGCCACTCTGCTTCAAAGGGGAGTCTGAACAGATATTTCAGGAAATGTGTTCAATACGGTCGATTCATGGTTACTGAGACCTGGGCTTAGCATACGTGTTCATTTTGTTTTTAAGTTACAGCTCCTTTGTCAGGTCTGGGATATAAACAAACTCCTTTCCTTTGGTGCCTCATTCCAAAAGGATGCAAAAAGGACCATCTCATTTCAGGAGGAGACTCGCTTTACTTGCTTTTCCCAGCCTGTCTAATCAGCTTCTCTCCATTTGGGGCCACAGCTGCCAGCCTTTTTTTGACCTCCTAACAGCTACTGCAGTGTCAAGGGACAGAGAAAAGTGCATCTCTTTCTTCATTCCAAGAGTGGAAAATTAACCCTTTCACTTTCTTGCCAGGCAAAGTGCACTCCCATCTAATCACAGCAATCCACAGACCTCCTAGTGCATTTGCTTTACTTCAGACAATGCTGCAATTGAGTGAAGGCTTTGAACAGCTTTAATGTCTTTAATTTACCAAGGTGATCCAAAAGCAGGTGGTGTATTGTTCAACAATTCCAGATATGACTAAGTACAATAATTATGTGTTTTGGTGCTGTAAATGTGTTTTAGTTACTCAGTTGAAACCACCAGAGCAACTAGTGAGGAGCTGTGTAAATGCATTTCTTGCTCTGTTGTCTCTATGCTGCAGGTTGTGGGAGGAAGTTAGCTGAAATCCAGCATATCAGTGAGGAAACTCAGGTGTTGCACAGATTTTCTGTATCTTGGATAAACCATTTAGTCTCACTGTCCCCAGTTTCTTCTCATGTTGCTTGCCAATTTGTAAAATACACTGGAAGTAGTGAAGTGCTTTGATCTATTTATTTAGATGGAATGATTTGGAGCAGAGATCGCTTTTTACTATGTATCCTGGAAGCACATTTGAAACCCCTTTCTCTATCCTCCAGATAAGCATTCACAATATGATATTCCAAGAGGATGGCATTACAGCAGGTAACACTGCACATCATTAAATAAAAGATGGCAGCCTTCCATATGTCACCTTGCTAGAGGTAATCTAATTAGTTTAGAATTCAGTGTGGATATTCAGGTTACACAGCACATCCATGGCCCAGATTGCATAACCCAGTCTCTCATGTTACCAGAAGAAAATGAGCCAAGCAGTTAACAGCACGGCGGTTGTTAGACTTTGTTGCCCAAAACCAAACTCTTAGGGAAATTAAGAAGACATGAATTTCACAAATTACTTGTACTTATTTATATTATTAACCATCATCATAATCTTCCAAAGAAGAAAAATATAATTCAGGAATAACTCACCAGAAGGATACAAAGGGATCTTAACAGTAAAGAAGAGGCTTGTTAGATTTCAGAAAACAGAAAGAAACCTTAAGTTATCTGAATGCAGTCTTTAATTATTTATGTTTTTAATGAAAAATAATTTTAAAAGCCAACATGAGCTGTCTCACGCAAATTGATTTCTTAAACCATTTAAAATCATTTGGATGCATCACTTTTGTCTGTGTTGTTTCTTCCTTTTATTCCCACAGCACTTTCCCCTCTGCCTGTGCAGATCAGAGTAGCTGCCTTCTGCAGAACAGCAATCTCATTTTGTTTACCTTGTGTTTCAAAGAGAATTGAACAAGCCCAGGATTCACTTTCTCTAAACAAATACTGGCAAGACAAAGGTATCACAGCTATTCTAGGGACAAGAGGTTTGTTGCGATGGAGAACGGTAAAGACTGTCAAGAAAAAAAAGTCAATGTGTTTTTATCTGAAAAAAGTTAATCCTTTTCACAGCCTCATTTTCTTTGCTTTTGAGATAGCTCTCCTTTTTCATTTAAGTTTTAGAGTTTTTCAGCTAAAGGAAGCAAGAAACCAAGGTATTTTCTTTGTTCCTGTCAAGTAGCTTGAACAGTTTGAGAACAGAACCAGTCAGAGCAGTGTGATTAGCGTAGCCAATTAGGGTGGATTTGCATATTCACAACACAGCTATCAAGAAATAATTCTGCAGAGATAACACAAGTGTGGCAATGCCTGTCTGCCAATCAGAGCACCCTGGCTCCCATGCTATATGGTAATTGAGAAATAACCATGGGGTGCTTCTGCAGATTGGGCACCCCAAGCCAATCCATGTGCTGGCACTACGCAGCTGGGGAAGAAAGTGCATTTGTAAGGCGGTAGCAATATGATACCCCTGCGCACTGGAAAAGGTTAATCTACAACCCATTTACCTAAAATGCAACAGTATCTGTCAAATGAGTTCATTCTTTGGAGACTCATTCTAGCTACAACTTGTGCTAACTGCCACTTTTGGGGGCCCAACCTCATCAGGAGTTTGGGGGACTTAGCTTTTAATGAGAAGGCACTTGGCCAAGGACTGAGTGCCTTGCAGCCCTTCCTGCCTTTCAGCTCAGCCAGTAGTCCACAGGCATGACAGGGTGCTAGATGGTGCACTACACAAGGTGCAGAAGGTGAGCTTTGCACAGTGGCCTAAAGGATGGATGATAAAGCTCTGCTTTCTTCTGCCCCAAAAGGCCTTTCACCTGGGTTTTATCCAAGGACTGGGCAAGAAAGCAAACAGCCCTTCAGGAAGTCTTATAGACTCTGTTGGATAACAAACTGGGGCAGATGATCACAGTAGTTTTATTATCTCTGAAAGTGAAAAATCACCTTATATACTAGTGACAACAATCCATGCTCCATCTCAGTGTCATCTCCCACCTAAAACTGCCTTGCTGCAAGCATTCAGGTAAACATGACTGTGTCCGAGTGAGTGGCGCAAAGAGCCAGCTGCCACCCTGTGCCATGTAATCTGCATCTTCAGGATGCTCTATTTTCTTACCACAGGGCTGACAAGTGATTGGCTGCAGTGTGCAGCATCCATGTGTGCTGATTTTAGAAAGAAATATGGTGATCTCCATCCTTAATGCTCTTGAATCCTCTTTGGTGCTGTGCAATCGCAACAAACTGGGTCAGGAGGGACTCCCTGGAGCGTTCGCCCAGGTACAGCTACACAGGCCACGTTCACTTTCAAAACTGCTAAGGGAAAGGCAACAACACAGAAATTAACTTGTGGTACTCACTGCTACAAGATATTGAAGAAAACTTAACAAAATCCCTAAAATTAGACCATTACACAAATCATAAATTTATAAACTGGTATCGTACCCACCAGGGTAAAGAGCTCTCAACCTCCATGCCACAAAGAGGCATTAAGCACATTTAGTTGGGGAAAAATGTCTCCCTCCAGGAAGATATACTTTTTTTATAATCATCCATGATAGGGAATTTATACCTATCTCTGCAATACTTAACTGCTGGTTTATCTAGTCCACTAACCTATGTAAGATTATTTTTTTAATGGTCTCAGTCTATGAGTATCCACAATTGTCTCTTTCCTTCCTATCCCCTTTTTGGCACCAGTTCTTTATTAGAAAGTTAATAAACTTTGTGTATGTTCTAAAGATAATATTGAAAACTGCAAAATTGTGTTCTGCATTTTATAATTGGTGTGGAAAAAAGGTGGAGATCTAATCCTATTGGGCCTTCTGTCTCTTTTGCTCGCTCTCTCCCTTTTTCCCTTTTGATGGTAAGCAGCAAATTTTAATTAGCTTCATTTCCACAATTCAGTCATGCATATGTAATCTTTGTTCACACTTTTATAAAGTAAAATTAAGTGAAAGAAATTGGGTAATAATAGAAAGCTTGTCTGAGCAGAACAAATGTGAATTATCAAACATAAGGAAAGATGACTGGGACTACAGGGCTTGAAGTTGTGCAAGGTTTGAGGTGATTTTTCTGAAACAGGAATGCATAAATAATGCATAGAAACAGGTGCTGATTATCCTGTTTTGGGCATCTTTTGTTCATTATATACTTGGGCTGCTGAGGTACAGTGATAACCACTGAATGTGAGGAGACTGCTTAATAACAGCTTTCTAATGTTTCTCTTTTATCATGAGCTGAAAGTGTCACATGAACTTGTCTAGTTAATAAAAATCACTTTGTGAACCCACTGTTCTTAGATTTGGTATTGGAGCAGATCACTGTACTGGGCCTCTCTTGATTATAGCTGCAAAAGCTGTTCTGCCATTTTGCATTGTAATTTAAAGGTTTCCTAATCCATATACACACCCTCTAATTAAATGGTTCCAGGGGTTACCTTGGGAGCCTTCAGTGCTATGGTTTGAAACTAAAACTAAAGAGTACATTAAATTCATTCCCTCCGGGGTGAGGCACAGGAGAGGGAAGTACATTTTCATCCCTTGCTATTCCGGATTATTTGAAAGCATGAGCATGATCGCGATTACTAACTTCATTATTTTTGTTATCTAACATGAGAAGATGGAAATTTAAAGGGAAACTATCGATGTGTCTATATCTAGAGTTCAGCTCATTTTATAACTTCTGAGAAGAGTCTTTAGAGTCAAAACAGTTATTTTAAGAAGATACCAGTTCATCAGCAGCAACTAAAAACCAGAACCTCCTCTTGATGTAAATCAGTCTGTGGCTACACAAGCTGCGTAACAAACACTGCTGCGGCAGATGCCGAGTTCTTCATTAAAGGAAATGTAAAGCAGTGAAGCATGTTGTCATTAGCGCATATAGAAGTAAGGTCTGAAGCCCAGTTAATGTTAAACTCCTGAGCAGATACTTTCTCTTCAGTACCTCTTCACACATTCAGCCTAACCCCACCAACCTAGCAGCTTTAGGAGAAACACCTCTTTTTGTACCTGAGAAGGAGCTCCTATTACAGGAAGTGAATTTCAGTCATGGGTGACTTGCTTTTTTTTTTTTTTTTTTTTTTTTCCTAAACCTGCTTTGCTGCCAATGATGAGGGATAGCCAAGATTTAGATTAATGGTTAACAGAGCAAGTATAACCACACAGAAACTCTGACTTCCTCCTGCTGGGGCTGGGACCAAAAGCTGCCCTTGCTTGCAGAGGAAGAGGCAAGTGTTGAAAGGACAGCAGTTCACACCACAAAGGGCTGGAGAACAGCAGCTTCACTCAGTAGAGAAAGGAGGAGGAAAATCCAAAAGGAGCAAGAAGTGTTTGCCATAAAGATAGGTAAGAGCTGAAACACTTTACCACTCAGCTTATTGACTCAGTGGCTGTTGCTAACAAAACCCACAGGTGTGGCTAGTTGAGACGCGTTTGTTGTACCCAGCTGCTCTGACCTGTGCGTCTCTGAGAGGGGCAAAGCGAGAAAGGATCCATTTGCTGTGAATTTGAATGTCAGAGAGGGCAGGAAGGCTTTTCCTCCCTCCTCCTCCTCCCCCCAGGTGCTGCTCATGGCAGGACAGACACCTCCTTCAGACTGTTACCATCTCATTGACCACAGCCACATCCCTGAGTTTGAGGTGTCTCTGTGGATCAAGATCACTTTGGCCTCAGTGTATGTCTGCATCTTTGTTGCGGGCATCTTGGGCAACAGCATCACCATCAAGGCCACCAGGATCCTGCAAAAGAAAGGCTACCTGCAGAAGGAGGTCACAGACCACATGGTGAGCCTGGCCTGCTCTGACCTGCTGGTCATCCTGCTGGGCATGCCTACGGAGTTCTTCAGTGCCATCTGGAGCCCCTTTTCAACCCCCAGCGGCAACATTGCTTGCAAGCTCTACTACTTCCTCTTTGAAGCCTGCAGTTATGCCACTGTGCTGCATGTTGCCACCCTCAGCTTTGAGAGGTACGTGGCCATCTGCCACCCCTTCAAGTTCAAGGCTGTCTCTGGACCCCGCACGGTGAAGCTGCTCATCGCCTTTGTCTGGGGGACATCTGTCATAGTGGCTCTGCCCCTGCTCTTTGCCATGGGCACAGAATATCCCCTGGAAACCATCGAGGGATACCAAGGTATGACTGCCTGCGTCAAGCCTACGCCCAGGAACTACCTCCCTGAGCTGAAGCACAATATGACCATCTGTACCAGCCTCTCCTCCAAGTGGTCTGTCTTTCAGGCCAGCATCTTCAGCGCCTTTGCTGTGTATATCATAGTGCTGGGATCTGTCACCTTCATGTGCCGCAGCATGATGAAAACCCTGATGATCCACAAGGAAGGAACTGTGGCAGTGAAGGGTGGACTAAGACACCAGGAGCAGTACCTAAGAAAAAGTGAGAGCTTGGAGGGCAAGAGCTCCAGGAGACAGATCATTTTATTCCTGGGTAAGAGCCCTGTCCTTCTCTGCCTCCCTGCCCCTGCCCCACTCTGCCTCTGATCCCCTGCGCCCTTTCCACATGGGAAGGAAACCCAGAAGCCTCCATTTTATCTCACCAAATTCCACCAAATGGGGGATGTATGGTTTGAAACTGGTGCAAAATAAGGAAGAGGGATACTTTTGGTTGCGATGACATATTTTAAGAAACCTGATTTCCCTGCGTGTTTTTGACTCGCTCTTTTTGTCATTAGAACAGGTGGGAGGGAAGAAGAAGGAAAAATACATTTACTGTCTGCTATTTATGTTGTTTGATTATACTGCATGCCAACATGCAGCAATATGGGTAACAGGGTGTTGCTGCTTGACCTTTGGGGTAGCAATAGGCAACAGTTACCTGGATATAAAGTAGCTCCACTTGTATGTTTTCCCATTAAATTATAAATATGTGCATATTTAGTAAGGCTCTTGATGGGAGGGAAGACTGTCTTACAAGATCTGAAGCTTGTCCCACTCCAAAGGCACGTCCCAGTTAATTCAGGATACTTCCTGGAGGGCACTTAGCCTCAGCAGTTGTGGCTGTGTTGCATCTGAGCATAAGGAAAGCTGGGCTGGAGAGTTGATTTGGTCTTGCAAATTGCTGTTGCCCTCTGAATTTTTTTCCTGGTTTTATTTGAAGGCCTATAACCTTGGAATTATGTTTGATTCTGATCTCTCTCGCCACATGTGTCAGACAAAAACTAATCAAGCTGTCATTTTACCAACTTGGAATCTTTCCGAGCTGTGATCCATGTAGTCTCCACATTTGTTGATGCTCTTAGAGGCACCCTTAATCATGCTGTGGCTGCATTACTGCTTGTTCTTGTTTTGCTGGGTTGCTTAATATCATACTGGATACAGTGAACCATCTATAGTATGAATGCACAGTAGACCTAGTATTTCTATGTTGCTTTTTGGTGCTCTGCTTGATGTTGCAGAGGGGGAACTGAAACTTGTGGGTCTGTCTACTTCTACAGCTTTAAGTAGATTAGCTTTTTAATGACTTTTTTTATAAGCATTCTCTGCTTCCTTATCTAGTCCTGCTTTTGCCATGGTTTGTGCTGGGATGTGAAGCTGCAGAGTAAGGAGCCCAGGGTGCACCCAGCTCCTTTTCTGTTGCACCTGTGTTAGAGTTGGGAACATGGTGAAAACCCGTTATACAGACAAGGCATATGACTTTAAGGTTTGGGGAAAGGGTAGAGCTGCATACTGTACCAGCAGAGAGGGTGACAAAAACTTCAAATGGGAGATGTGACACTCCAGGCTATATAGAGCTCTTCCTCATGCTCAGAGTGCACATCTAATGAAGAAATCATCTCCTCATGTGATCCGTCTGTTGGTCTGGGATGAGAAGCCCCATATCTGGGTGATTAAAAGGGCTCTTGGTATCCTTACTCCACTGAAAGTACTGATTTCAGGGGTAGAGGCTTAGCAGCTAATATTAAATACAGCATGTTGCACAAAGCAGAAAAAGAGGTAAGGCTCTGCTCTTTAAGTTAAGTGCTACTGTGGGATCCTTAAATGTCTAAGGATCTCTCTCTCCTTGTAAATTATCATCCACGGTTACATTAAAACCCAGTCTAAGATCCAAATGCTGTAGCAAGTTCCAGCTAGGTTGAGAGGTGAAGGTAAATTGCCGTGGCTTTTCTTCCCCTTCTTGATTATTGTTCTTGGTTGGTGATGGTCTAGCATGGAATAGGGCAGACCTAGTGCTGCTTGCAGAAGTGTTAAAAAGCTAAATGAAAGCAATTGGCTGGTCCTTTATCTTAAGGGAATTTGCTGCCAACATCTGACACTCCCTGTGTTCTCAGCTTTCTGGAGCCAGTAGATACTTCCATGAATTCCCCAAAATTATTTCAGTGGCAAGACTTTTAATACAAGTCTTGCTAATTTACTTGGGTTGGGAAATAAATTAATAAACTGAGGAGGAAGAAACTGTGGCCTGCATCCCTGAGAACAATGCAAAGCAATTTAATTTGGAGATTTCATAAGAGTGATGCTCTAGGGCAGTTTTAACCCAGAAGAAATGAACATATAAATTGTTTACAAATCGCTGAATTTAAATATAGTGATTTAGAAGTCCTCTTTGTTTTTCATTTAACAGATGGGTCAAATTAAAACAAATACTTGCGCATTCCCAACATATTTCACTTTTAATGTGAAATGTAAATGACAGTATATAGCATGATGTCTTTGAACATCTAACAGCAATAAAAGCAATTTAGCATTTTCTTCTTCTAGTTCTTAAAAGTGGTAAGTTCTATAAAACGGAGATTAAATTCATAAATCTCCTGACGATAAGAAAAAGCTAAGTAGAGAAGACACAAGAAGGAACTGATGCTTTTTTAGTGTCACGTTATTGTGTGGCACTTGAGAAAATTCATGGAAATAAATTGCAAATGTTGAAAGTGAAAGACTGCTTGCTACAGGTAGTATTGACACTTGCAGGATGGGCTCCAGATGGGGTGACACCACAGCTGTGATGGAGGAGGAAGGTGCCAAGCGAGGAGAACACCACTGTGCTGGGCAGACTAAGCTTACATGGGGAAGAGCTTTTGTCCAAGGAAGGTGGCTGCAAGGTTCAAATCTTTCAGCTTAAAGCCCAGACAGTCTGATTGGGGATTTGAAGTCCTTGATGTAGAGATGTCAGTTCCTTCTGCTTCTGGTTACCTTGCTACGCTCCTGGTGGAAAGGAGGGAGTGGCCCAAAGGCTGCAATAATAACTCTATGCCTGATGTTGGGGAGGGGGATACTTCTAGGGGCTGTTCAGCTCAAATTTTGGTAGATTTGCCCCAGTGGAGGAATGAAAATTTGTCCCAGTATTTTGGAGAAAATCAGTTCTGTTTTTATAAATTATACTATGCAGCACTACTCCTTCCAACTTCCTTCCCACTATTGCTGTTGTCTTCAAGAAAAACATGATAGCACATGTAAGTCTCTGCTTAATGCTTCGGCTCTTGAACTTAGGCATTTTGTGCTTTTGGATAGACTGGGGCATTCTTCCTGCAATCCCTGTGTGTGTGATTTATTTAATCATCTTCTGAGTCATGTGGAAAAACTCTACTGCCTCCAGTGAGTCAGCCCATCCATATGAGCAATATAGATCAGACTGGTTGACTCTGTGTGGGTTACCTATGTTTGTTGTTGTTAAAGCAGCTTTACTAATGTTGGGACAGCAGATCTTTTGTCTAGTGAAGGTCTACATGGGTCTGTTTGAGTGTAGCTTGTCATGAATAGCACGGAAAATATAGCTGAACTTGATTTTTTGAGTCGTTCATAGCAGCATTTGTTAATAAAAGTTTCTCCATGCCCAGCAGCAGAAACTGGATAGCTGTAGTGCTTGTTACAAAAATACTTGGCTGATGGCACTGTGATGAAATGCAAGCTTTTAACAGTATTTAAAACCTCCTAATGCTCAACCCACTCTGACAGGGATTGATTCAGTCTTTGTGGCTGCTTGATCTTGTCTTTCTCCTGTGGCTGTAAAGGGCAGGGCAGTAATCAGAAGGCTACCTAAATGGTCATGAGGTGCCACTGGTGACCTCTTGCTGCTCCAACACCTGAGCTGAGGCCCCTGCCACTGTAGCAGTGAGCTCTTAAGAAAGGGTGAGTTTGGAGGCTTGTATGTATTATTATATATAACTGGGTTACAGCAAACAAAGAAGGAGAATGTAATGGAAGGATCCTGTAAAAGAGAGATCCAGCTAGTGCAGTACCTGTAAATGTTACAAAAAGAAGGCATTTCATAGCTGAAACTATTTAAGTTAAAAATCTTCAGGAAATGTTAACAGGTGGCCTGCTCACTGGGAAAGGGGTGCGGTATGGGACAAGCCTCCATGCAAGCTGCTGGTGGAGTGGGCCTTGGCACCAGTGGCTCCATGCCAGCAGTGCCTGTTCTCTGGCCATGGCTACATCCTTCTTAGTCTGGTCAATAATATAAAGCCACATCTGTACAAAAGCAGCTGTATGGTTTGCCATCAGACTAGATCTGACTGGCCTGAACTTGTACTCTACAATGAAGTGAGTTTTGACTATCCCAGATGAAAAATGTATTGCTTCTAAAGCTTCTGTGATATTTCCCTTAGCAGCTTCAGTTTCGTGCTTCTGCTAAAAGCCTTAATTATTTTGTATAAAGCAGCCTCAAGCCTACCACAGTAAATACGTTGAAATAAAAAAGTCCTTTAGTGTTGCTACATCCTCTGCTTTTCTTTGTATACACTTGGAGGTTGCCCTTTGGAGCAATACTTCTCTGTTTGCACAGCAGAGGGATCCCACTGCATGGGGTGCTAGGCACTATGGGTGCTTTGCCATTTGCCAGCTGGCATCTGGGTAGCATTTTTCTGTCTCCTGACCATGGTGAAGTGTCCATCCATCCTGAGCTCTTCCTTCCAGAAAAGAGAAGTATTGAAGTAATCTGGCTGCTATCAAAGTGTTGAGGTGGATGCATTAAAGCACTGCTGTAGCTGCAGCAGTTGGCAAGAGACAGAGCTGCAGCTGGACCCACCTAACTGGAGACTCTGCTGGTACCAGCCCAGCACCTTCAGCTCCCCCATGCCAAGTGGGGCAGATAATTCTCTCTGCTGTCTCTTTCCCACCACTGCAGAACTGCAGCTTTTCTGCTTTGGGACCTTCTGATGTAAGATGAATTTTACCTGCATTCCTGGACAGCAAATATCCTACAGCTTCTTTAATGAGCAGGGAAGGGAATTACTTATCGTAATCTATGACAGTGCCTCCATCTGAGAAAGGTAGTCTGGTGGTGCATTTTTTTAAATTTTTCTTTGGTCTAACGCTTAAGTATGTCAAATACACTGAGTGTCAACCTGAAGACAGTAGCAGTGGTGGTTTCATGTGATGTGTTATGGTACAGGTAGCTTCAGGTCTTGTTTGTTTTATACAGCAATAGCAGCTAGAGGCTTTACTGAGACCCTGGTAAGTGCCGTAGAAGGAAAGAGAGTCCCCGTCTCTAGATCCAAATAAAATGGGCAAAAGTGAAGGGTTGGAAAAGCTAGACAGAAAGAGGTCACTCACCTGACCAAGGCCACAAATGCTATGGAGAGTCACAAATGCATCTGCTGAATCCTGTGCTAGTGCCCAATCTGCTGGGCTGCCTGGCCTCTCTCCCACCACTTTTTGGTGGCAGCTGTTAAAACAATGCCAGGCTATTCTATGACAATGCCAATGTCACTGTAAGCACCATGAGCGCAGCTGTACCTAGTCATAAGCTAAAGCTAGATAAAACTTTGAGTCAGAAACTAAAAAGACGTCTTAGAACTTAAGATGGAGCACCATTTTTTCCCCCATATACTAGTGCTGGCAGATTAATGTTTTGCTCAGAATAAAGGTATTGTGTGTAGAAATAGCCTTTCGAAAGATCACTAAGGAAATGTATTTCATAAGGCACTTGGCAAATGGGTTTTCAGGAGGCAAATTACTTCAAGTAGTTGTGAAAAATACATGGTTGTCATCTAGAGATGACTCAGGCACAGTGTAACTTGACAATGGTAAGACTTCTGTTACAGGAAAATTAGATGCTTCTTCATAGGCTGGAAATGGGCTGGTTTTTTTCCTTACTGAAAAAGGTAAAGCTTAGGGATAGAACAAAAATTGAAAGAATAACCTAATTGATTAGATTCCAGAACACAGCTCCAGCCCATGTTCTTTAAACTCAGCTTCATTGACTCCTCTTGGTTCATTTCTTTAATCATTCCACTCAGCTGCGTTTCTTCAGAGACTTTGTTGGAGAGGTGCCTGAAGATAAATACGTTGTAAGCTGGATATGATTTCCATCTCTATGTTTTATATGGTGTCTCCATCCATATATTTCCCTGAGCAGGGCTTTGAATTACACAAGACAAGTAGGAGACTGAATGCACTGAAAATGGTAGCACGGGCTGAGCAGGGAACATGAAACACTTAGACCAACAGAGTGGGGTCTGGTCATTCAACTGCATAGGACACCCACTCTCTGTCACTAGTAAGATTCTTCTTTTAGGTGCTGCTTTCTGGAAAAGAGATGAAAGCAAAGGATGTACCTACTGGTGTTCAGTAAAATTTGCTTTCCTCTTCTCTGCAAAAGTATTAACCCGATGTCAACAGCAAAACCGATCAATGCTCTTGCATGCTGGTAGCACAAAACTGAAGCTCAGCTACTCAACAGATGACAATGGAAAGGCTGCATCCAGGGATCATGGCTTCTTGGGGCAATTGTGTACAACCAACCTCCTCTGAAGAGCTGTGGGACTTCTGTTGTTTTTTTAAAAAATACATAGCCACAGTAAAATAGACTCAAGGCAAACTTCCAGAATCCAGGTATCTGTATGTTCAGTTTTCCCACACTGTAATTTAAAAATGGACATAAGCAGAAACCAGCATAATTTTCCTCCCTATTGTACAGAAAGCAATTTATCTACTCCTGCTTTTAACTGGACTCATGTAATAGAAGATTGTGCTTTTGGCTTAAGTAGACAGTCTTCTTTTCCTCCTACGCCGAGGGATGGCAAAATGGTAGAGGGAGAAAAAGAATGGAAGAATAGGGACTAATTGAGGCAAGCACCCCCAGGGTATTTAAGACTTTTGTAGTTTTAATGGAAAAATCAATGTGTGATTACACTTTGCATTAGAGTACTTAAAAGTTGCTTCAACATGAAAAGTCTGCAGCTTTAAAAACAACCTAACCCTGCAAATACTGTAGTCAGAGAACCAAATTCCCCACTAGTGTAATTCATATAATTCTCCATATGTGATATCCTGGCAGATATGGTCTCTGTGGACACGTGACTACTGTCTTCACTCTGTGCATGAGAAGCCTATGAGGACAATGAGTGCTTTACTGGTGCTTAGTGAAAATCACAGCCATGCTTCTGTCTTTCACCTGATGCCTACAAGGAAACTGGTATTTCACCTGGTCTGATAGTGACCTATAGGTGTTGGTGCGCTACTTCAGCTTAGCTCATGCTGTGGCACACGCAGCACAAGTATCTTTCCACTTCTTTATACTCTACCATCTGTGTTGCCCAAAGACTAAGTGGACAGCTGAGATTTCTTAAGTACTTCTGCCATATACTTGCCTCTGCCCAAAGTCTTTAAGCCTCATTAAAAACTGTTACCAGTGTCGGCCTTAAACTTAGTATTAATAATCTCTCGCTCTCTCTTACAAGCTGTAGGTAGTAAACCTTTTGGCCCTTGGTTCTTCTGGGACACCTAGGTATATGCTAAGAGAAGGAAGGAGGG
Organism: Astur gentilis; assembly: GCF_929443795.1. Taxonomy (NCBI): domain Eukaryota; kingdom Metazoa; phylum Chordata; class Aves; order Accipitriformes; family Accipitridae; genus Astur; species Astur gentilis. The sequence continues at coordinate 46,693,475 of NC_064880.1, forward strand.
AAGTGCAGGCAACATCCCTCGCTGTGGCAGTGTGAGCCAAGAAAAAGGCAGGGGGCTGCTGCCTTTGGGGAGCTGAGGTCTGGCTGTGTCATCTCAGCTTCCGAAAAACACACTCTGTATCATGGCAAACCCTCTCTGGGACATGTCTTCTGAGAAGTAAAACTTTGGAAGCTGTCTCTTTCTTCAAAGAGTGGATAAGAAAGCAAGAAGATTTATCTCCATCAAAGTGGAGAAATACAGATGTTGCTGCAGGTATGAAAATAATTGAGGGAGATAGCCCACAGATAGAGTACAGCAGCCCTACATTAAGTAACCTTGTCCCATCAAATTTGGTCTACTGCCCTCACTCTTTGGTCAAAAGACTATTGTCTTAAGCATTAATTTTGCAATTTCCCTCTGTTTTCTTGCTATCTCCTCTGAGCCAGACACCATTTCAAATGTAGATTGTTCTTGCAGCTCCCTGGTTTCAGTAGATAGGACTCATTTGTGGCAGGTTCACAGATGATTTATTGAAGTCTTCACCTGTGAAAACTAAATGCATTATCTATTCCTCTATTGTTTCATATTCCAATTATACCACATTTCACAAAATTAAATCTTTTGTTTTCCTAGCTGATGTTAAGACCATTATCTTTAAACAGTGATTGTTAGCCTCTGAATTTTAATGGAAGAGAGCGTTAATATCTGAGCATTTATTACTAATGTGAAGCTTTCAATTTTATCCTACATAACTTCTTTGTTTCCTAAAGGCAACATTTGTGTTAGAAACTGAGAACCAACCAACTGCCAACCAACAGGTTAAAGATTATTTTCTTCCCTTTCATTGTTGCAAGGGAGTTCCTAAACCTACAATTTGGATAGATAGTTGCTGTGGTTTAACCCCAGCCAGCAACTAAGCACCACACAGCTGCTCACTCACTCCCCCCACCCAGTGGGATGGGGGAGAAAATTAGGAAAAGAAGTAAAACTCGTGGGTTGAGATAAGAATGGTTTAATAGAACAGAAAAGAAGAAACTAATAATTATAATGATAACACTAATAAAATGACAACAGTAATAATAAAAGGATTGGAATGTACAAATGATGTGCAGGGCAATTGCTCACCACCTGCCGACCGACACCCAGCTAGTCCCCAAGTGGCAATTCCCCTCCCCCACTTCCCAGTTCCTAAACTAGATGGGACGTCCCATGGTATGGAACACCCCTTTGGCCAGTTGGGGTCAGCTGCCCTGGCTGTGTCCTGTGCCAACTTCTTGTGCCCCTCCAGCTTTCTTGCTGGCTGGGCATGAGAAGCTGGAAAATCCTTGACTTTAGTCTAAACACTGCTTAGCAACAACTGAAAACATCAGTGTTATCAACATTCTTCGCCTACTGAACTTAAAACATAGCACTGTACCAGCTACTAGGAAGACAGTTAACTCTATCCCAGCTGAAACCAGGACAGTAGTACAGCTGAAAAACTAGTAAGAAGGAACTTTAACATTTTTTTCCAGTGAAGATAAACAGTTAAGATTTCAACTTACATTTGGCACAATATGCTTTACCACTTTCTTAGCCTTTTTTGAGGGCATCATAAGCACGTTTGTGCTGCTAGATGCCCGCAGTTCCCCTACTTAAGTGAGAAAGCAATTATCCTTCTGATCTCTGTTGTGGATGCATGGGTAATTTCAAGGTCAAAATATTATGGATTAAATGAGTCTGCCAAGAACCTCTTAATCATATAAATAGTGACTTACAAGAAAAGGTGAAACTGAGAAAAAGGTCTGGTATTTTTATGAGTTAACTTTTCCTTGTTTCTCCTGAAGCTGTTTTTAGGCCTCTGGTTGTTGCATTTAATTCTCTCTTAAAAGCACTTACTATGTTTGTTCTTATGACTCTTTAAAAGAAGGTTTTTAAGTTGAAAGTGCAGTTTATGGGATTAGATATGGGGATCTCTCTGACAGCAAATGTATGCTTGCTAGAGAAACAGAGAGAGCATTCTGTGAGCACTCAAAAAACATTTGACATCCACCTGGAAACAGGTGCACCTATGTAGTAATTACCAGGAAACTAAACTTTACTCATCAATATAAGGAAACCCAGACACAGAGGTGCATTAGAGAAGATAACATTGCTTAGCTATCCATCCTCGTCCTCGCTCAGCATCAATGGCTTTCTTTTCTCACGTTTTATTAGGTGGCATCTGCACAGATATTGAAGAAGCTGTTCTCCAATCTCTAGCTGAACCCTGCAAAAGAGCTCAGCCCCTTTCAGAGGGTAGTCTAAATATTTTGTCCTTGTTCATATAGTATTTCTGCAAATCCACCTTGCTTTGCTCCTCCATATAATATTGCCAGCTTGCTTTTTGTTGAATGTGACAATTGTCTTGCATAGCTAAAAGAAGGGCTGCCTCACACTCAGTCTTCTGTTTTAGTGGTATATCTAGCAGGGTGCTGCTGAAGGTGATTTTCATTTGAAGAAATTTTAGAAGACTGTCCTGATAGCTCCTTCCTAGAAAAATCCCTGGAGTTCAGTATATATGTACCCCGTCTCTTAAATTGCAATAACTACAATTATTCTAGCACTTTCTCCATAAAGTGTAAAATTTAAATTGTGGAACTTATTGTTGCGGAGGCCAAATGTAAAAGTGGGCTCCAAAAGAGATTAAACGTAACCTTGAAGGATAGTGCTGTCAAGATCAAGATATAATCTCCACTTTAGAAAGTCCTGATATTGCTGAGTACCAAAACCTCAGTGTGAATAGTACAGGAAAATCTCTCTATGCTTGTTCCTTCTCCTGCAGATGTCTATGTGGGATTGTCATAGAGAGAAATGAATGGGCAGATGAGTCCTAGGTCTGTCCCAGTATGTCTGCTCTTAATCTGAAACTTTCTGTATATGCCAGAATAGGCAAGTAATCAGTCTGCCTTCAGCCAGGTACAGGAACATGAGCTTTTTAAGATGGTAGAACAAAAAGTTTGATTAGACAAAAAAAAATTGATTAAAATGCTCTCCCTCAAATTTTGGTTATGTTTTTCCCACACCCCTCTGCCCCCCACAAACATAAAACTTTTCAAGAAAAAAATTTATTCATTACTGGGTGTGTTTTTTATCTGTGTGTGTGTGTGCCAAAATGTGTCTCATTTGATAAACTGTGTTATTTGTTGATTTTTTTCATTCCTGTGCCTCACATTCTCTCTCTCCAATAAAGAGAACTTCTGAGCTCCTTGATTTTGAAAATAAAACTGAACTTAAGTTTGTCCCTTAAAGGCATTAAGAATGAAGGTCCTCACCAACTAAGCCTCTTAGTAATGCTTAAGGTTATCTATAGAAGTTCTTGAAACTGCTATGACTGAGCCAACATTCAAAACTAAACTTTTAAGGTAACTAAAGATTGCAGTACCTCAGCAATAAGGTACACAGATATTCAGACAGTCTTTATTGTGGACACAACGTTAACGTGTCAGGTTTTTAACCGTTAGATAAGAACTAACGTGGTATGGTGAAGGACAAACAGAAGTCAAAAGCAAGCACGCTGGTCAGGTTTGCCCTTGCCCTTCAGACAGTGAAATTGCTAAAAACTTTCCAACTTTCTGTCACAAGTTTATTCAACAGACCTTTCTGATTGGTTGAAAGAAATGCAGGTCTAAAATGGATGGGATGGGTTGTGTCACAGGTGTTCAAAAGATGGTATTTAAGTGATCTTTTTGTCTTGAAAGCCAACATACCTCAATTCAAGCGGTAGTAATGGTGGTATCAACTCCTGCCAAAATTTTCAAAAGCATGTATTGGAATTTGCAGATGTATTTGCTAATTTGGTCTATTAAAACCAACAAAACCAAGCAGCAATAGAAGAGCAAAAAATGAGAGAGTTTGTCTGGAACTGCTGTTTGCTGGTCTGGTGGGTACAAAGGGCCATCACCCCTCAGTTGGAGCAGTCTCTGAGCAAAGCCAGAGCAGATCTGATCTCTCTGTGCCTGTGGAGGTTTGTGAGTGTATACCTCTTCTCTCTTTCAGTGCTTCTCTTGTGCCTTTTCTTAAAAGATTGTCCCCACCTAGTGCACTTAGAGGCAGCCTTGGGAGTTCATTGTTAAAAGTTAATGTCTGGAGACTGAAACTTTCCATTGTCTTGATTCCTTTCCCTTTTCCTATTCCTGCTCATCATATATACGTCTACTGAATTCTAAAAAGCTTTTTGATAGCGACTTGAAATTCAGATGTCCCCTTTCTATTTGTCTTCTGGTCTAAGCCAACATTTAAATGCATTCTTTTCTATTATAAAGAGCATATTGACAATTTAAGAAACATTGTCCTGCAGTGCAAACGCTCTGATATTACAAAATATTGCCATGTTCTCTGCATTGATCTAAATGATGGCATTGGCACAAGAACTAATAGGTCTATAGGGGCCATGAATGAGTACAGACAGAAATGAGAAAATTTCTAATCATGAGAAGGACATGTTCAGGGACAGCCTTCCAAGTGGAGAGCTGGACCAAACTAGTTCAGTTTCTGGGGTAGAGAACGTGATCGTTTCTGCAAGTCCATGATGTGGTTGCCCATGCTGGGAGTGGAGGAGTGTCTCTGGTCATAAAGCCCAGGCCTCCACTGGCTTGGAAGGAAGAAGTTAGGTTTATTGCTCCTTGGTGTGGCACTGTGTGACTCTATCTGCCTTTGCGAGGGTGCTGAACTTGCAAAGGAGGTCCAGCAAGCTTTTGCAAACTGAACATTTTCTTGGTAAATACATGTTGCCAAAAGAAGACTTTCAGAAAGCTGGCCTGCGACCACACAGCTTGGTGCACACATGCATGGGTCCCTGCGTGTAAGTGAAGGATCCATTTCCTGCATGTTTTGTTCTCTGAATCAAGGGCAAGATATCACCTGTGCTGCTCCTTTTGCTGCCACAGATCCACTCTGCCAGCCTGCCTTGATACCCTCCCTCACAACCTGCATGGCCATCCGTCTCCCTATGCCCAATGACTAGCATTCTAAAGCCTGCCTCTGAGTCTCTATCTCCAAGAGAGAATTGCTTTAACCTTATCAAATGGAAGTGAGATTTAAAATGACTTAATGTTTACTTGCTGACAGGCAGGAATGTCCTCTAAATTGACTGTCACAGCTCAAATGCAATGCCGTAGGACCAAATCATAACCTCTTGTTGGCCTTCAGTGAAACAATGTTAAGTTTGGGGAGTGGGGATATTATTTTGGCCTCCCTGGATGTATGGATAGCATTCTCATTTTGAAGTTTTATACAATGAAGTTATATTTGATATTTGCATAATTCAAATAGATGAAATCCTCAAACAGGCACAGAAGACTTGATTTCATTAACTTGGGATGCAGCCATTCCCATCTCTCATGCAAATGGCAAATACCTTTCCTGTAAGTATACTTTAAAGATTCATTTCTTTCTCTAATCAAGTGGTGAAATCCTACCCATGGGAACAAGAATTGATTTCTTTTCCCTTCAGACTGAATAGCATAGACCTTATTTGGATTAACTTCTGCCATGAAATATAAGGTTAACCCTTCTGTGTGCTGCAAATCAGCTAAATGTGTTCCTGTTTGCTGCTCCAACACACTGAAAATGTACGCAGTGTAGTCGTCCTGCAAATGTAGCCGTCAGCTCAAAGAAGCTCTGCCTATTGTCAACAAGGATCTATTTCCACTGAAACCCTGACCTTGAAAGCTCATTTTTAAATTTCCTCCTGGGCCTTGAACACTGCAATTGATTATGGTTGTTTTGGTTTTAGTCTTTAATAGTCAAGGTGAAGAATTGCTCCCAAATTTGTTAAGATGTCAGGAGGAAGGCAATTTCCCCACACTGCATGGACAGTCAAGGAGCCACAATGGGCTCTCGCAAGCCTTCCACGAAGCACTGACATTTCTGGTTGGAACTGGAAATTGGACAGAAATGCTCCTCTCTTGGAGCTGGCACCTGTGCCTTGCTCTCTATGGGGTCTTCCTGGGGCATGAGAGACTTTCACTGCATTAATGCAATTTAATAGGCATCAGTGGGGAATTAAAGTTATCTGATGTTGGTCCAAGTAGTCTTAGGGAATAGTCCCTCACACTATGTAGTCTGAGCCCATGGCTGGGACTCTGTCCATAGCAGTGCTTAGGTGAATTTCCCCCTCTCCTTACTACTGAATTGTCCACATATCTTTGTATGCTATTTGCTGGTTCACCTTCTTGGTAATAAAGCTCTGCATTTTATTTTCTGTCTTTCAGATATATCACTTTTCACTTCAATTGTCTTACATTAGTTGAAACTGATAGCCTGACCCCTTGGCCACTGTGCTTTTCTGAAACTTTTCCCAGTGCTTTCATTGAAAGTAGGATGCTTTGCTACATTCTAATGAAGACCTTTAAAAACAACAGCAACAACAAAAAAGAGGGAAAAATGTATTTTTCTTGGTAATTTGGGATGCTTAGTTTTCTGGTTCTCTTTGTCTTAGAACACAAAGTAGTCATTGGGGAGGCTTTTTTTCTGTGCACTGAAAGTGAATTTATGGTGTGCTCTCTGCCTCTCCTGCCCACTAGCCTGCCCGGTAGAAGAAAGCAGTGGGAGGTCAGCTGCCTTGAATGGCTCAAGAAAAGTCAAGATGTCCTGGGTTTTCCTCTTGTATTAAAGGAAGATCTTACTGTGTTCTTGGCACTAATTAGTAAACCCTCCCTTAAGTGTATACACATTGTGGTATTTGACCTCTAAAATTCCTGGTGTGGGGATGCACACTGGGTAGCAAGCACTGATCTTGCTCTGGTGTTTTGGTTCCTACATCAGATGTCAGCTGCCTTTCATGAATGAGTTTAAAAGTTCAGCACTGTGGTTCCCAAGAGCTTTTGATCAGTCTGGTTTTACTGCTTCATTTAGTTAAACTTTGCACTGCTCTTTCAAACCTCTGAGTTGCCTGCACTGCTGGGGCATGGAAGGCCCAATACCTAGTATCAGCTCAAACAAAGGAAGCAGTAGACTGAGAGATACTCTGTCTTTGCTTTTCTAGGGGTTCATGCGACACTATAAAATGTGGCTTTTTCACACCAAGGAATGCTGAAACGGTCTGTATCTATATATACCCACAGATATGTGTGTATATATACATACATACATAGAAGCACTGACTAATTAGGAGTAGCCATTCTCACCAAACCATTTGTCATATCTCAAGGCACGTTCCTCATGCTGAGCAGCTTCCTCACACTTTGGAGTTAGAGCAGCCCAGAGCTTTCTTGGTTGGCAACAGGTTGCATTTTACAAGAAAAGCAGCCCAAAATAATAGAGCCTGAAACAATTGCTTCCTCTTTGTGTATCTGGAACTTTTGAGGTTTCTTTTCAGTTTGGGGGTGGGGTTTTGATTTGTTGGTTTGTTCATTTTAGTCTTTAAGCAGACTCAGCTCAGAGGGCCCCACCTCCTGTCCTGAGCAGCCACATTTGGGAAAAAGCCTCATTCAGGAAAAGCCCCAAGAGCCTAGAGAGTGAGGCAAATGCCATGCTTGTCGGGGTGCACTGAAGATCAATGCACTGAATTCAGTAGGAGCTAGAAGCATATCAGACATATGGTGACAAAAATCTTGTTGACTGAACTCTACTGAACTCTACATTCAAGTCATTTCAGGTCAGGAATAATTGCCATCTTTACATCACCATTTTCAAATCCTTTATCCCTTGAAGCAACACTGAGGAAGTCAGTGTCCCTAAGGTTCAAATCTTCTTTATTTAATTTTCCTACTATTTTAATATATCAATGGTTCTGATCATTTTTGCTCAATATAGTTTTGAGGAGAAAATTCTGAGTCATGAAAAATTCTGTGTAAAATGAAACATGCTTTTGATCCAAGGACTGATGTTCTATAGAAGGAATAGAAACAAAAATCTCATGATAACCCCTCTGCTTTCCTAAAATAGAAAACCTGCCTAGTTAATGAATATAAATGAATGTACATTCACTTCCTTTTTTTGAGGTTACTAAAGCTGATTAACATTAGGTACCACAATTTATTTAAAGCAGTTGAGTAATTATTCTGCTTCCTATCCCATGAACATGCAACTTATTTATTATTGAAGGTTTGGGGTTTTTTTAAAGTGTATCCTTGAAATCACATTGGGGACATATCTTTGTCATCATCAGAGTTTTAAAATAAGTATTTTACAATAAGTAATTCTGGTATACAAGCACAGAAGAAAAATTGGGCAATGCTATAGAAATTCAATAAACTGTGATGCATCATCTTACAGGAAAGGACCTGAAATCCTTAGGAGCGAAATAATGTATTGACAATTTGGGGTTACACAAGTAGAATTCAATATTCAGCATAATTAAATTAGATATTGATAGCTTCAGCAAAACAAAACAGTTTTTCATGTAAAATTTAAAATGGGTGAACCTACTTTGCTTTATTGTGACACTGGGTGGATCAAGGTGCTTTAGCTGAGAGTTATTTTCCAGAAGATCATCATAAAGTGACTTGTATGTGTTGGCCTTTCCTGTTATGTTAGTCTAATGAGAATTTATTCTCCTCTTCCTAATAGAGGCTGCCATGGCTTCTGCCATGTTGTTAGTTATGCCAAGCAGGTTAAGTTACTCTTTGTAGGTCCATCTTTGCTAAAATTGCATCTTCCCTTCTCTTCAACTATCCATCCTCAGTACTGAGAATGACAGAGAAGTGAGCAGATACTGGCTGCAGTCGGAGGTGGCCAGGAGCTGTGCAGTTCTGGAGAATTTGCAGGCTTGTTCCTTGTTGTCCCTTCTGTTAACTTTAATAAGCTGGCTGTTGAACAGAAATCCCTTTAACCTGGTTAAAAGTTGTTCTCTAAGTTTGCATAGTTTGAGATATTATCGGAGTCTTCTTTGGGCTCGGAGCACTTTAATTCCTCATGCTTGGTAATTGTAAGAGCATGTAAAATTGCGTGTGAAGAAAAAGAAACACTGAGATTCTTAAACACAATATTATTATTTTAAATGTACTAACACCATTTTATATTAACTATCACTTCAGTATGAAAATTCTATGTCAGGATTAATGACTAAATCATAGGCATCTCTAGCCAAAATAAATGGAACTGTTGATGTGAGCACCGTAACAGAGCAGAGAGTTTCAGTATTAGGTCTGCCTTCCCACAGCAACACACACATAGCTCTCATTATTATTTGCAAGTTCTGTATATGTACCCATAGAGGAACATACACCACTTAAAAGCTGGGGGAGAATCAAGAAGAATCTGCTCTGGAAGTTCTCCCACCAAAGCACTTGAACCTCATCTAAAGAGTATTACGAGATGGAAAAAGTTCTGCAGCTGGTGAACTTTGTGGCAAAGTTGCCTGCAAATGTGCAGACAATTCATGAATAAATGTAATTCTGCAAGCAACCTATTATGGCTTTAATAACAAGTCAAAAAAATTCAAAGCAGCTGGATGCTGCTCATTTAGAATCACCAACTTCTGAAAACAATGATATCCAGTAGCCTGTCCCGACTTAGCAGAAGCAGTACTGATTTATACAAATGTAGGTACTTCAGTGATGTGTCTTGTAATTTATCTATTATATGGTAGTATTTTGGAGCCAAATCTGAGGCCAGGGGCCCACTGTATGTGCACTGTACAGACAAGAAAAAAGAATCTCTATGTCAAAACACACACAATCTACATTGTTAAAACCAGAAAGAATGGTAAAAGGGAAATTTGACATATGCAGTTGATCTTCTCTAGCTTTTATTAACACATCTGTTGCATATTAAGTGCATGTATTAAATATGTTGAAGCTAGATAAGAAATGTTTATTTACTGAACAAAAGTGGCCCACCTACTTCTGAGAACTTCAGGCTACCTGATAACTGTGTAGCATGTTCTGTGTAATTCAATTTTGCATTTCCTGAAAATGCACATGCAAGAATCTTCATTGTAAAACCAATTATTTTTCTTTGAAGAGTTCATCGTTACCAGGAGCTCCAACGTGTTGCATTTTTAAAGATATTCATCATGGGTTAGTAGGTGAAAATAAACTGCAGTCAGCTGTCAAGAGGAGATAGATTCGAATAGCAAGAAATGCTGCTAGTAGACTTTCATTGTCAGCCACCTTTGATGGTGGTGTTGGAAGATGAAGAGGATTATTTGCACCAGCTTGTAGCTGCTCAGAGGAAAATAACTTCTGTGTATTTGCAGATTAGGTTAGACATAGGCTTTGCTTCTCTGAAGAAAACTCCTTAGTGTAACTTGCATTGAGGCTCTGAAGTGCAGCCTGTTTGTATCGCTCCCTTGGCAGTGTTAGAAAACCTCATCTCTCCCTGATCTGCATTTGAACAGTCTTCATTTTTATCTCTTTTTAGATAAGGCATTTCTCTGCTTTAAACACTTCCTCTCTTTCTTTCTCATTTGAGCATGGAAATGTTGGGAGGTTTGGGTTTTTTTCACCTTGAGCCTGTGCAATAGTCCAACTATTTGCTTTACAGTGTCTCTGGTTTGTCATTGATGGACAGCCATATTTCCAAATGGACTGACTACAGCTCTCCTGGGTGAGTCTGTTTTATCTGATTGTGTCTTGGAGTAACACAGGGAAAGCCTGCAGGCTTGTTTGTTCATAGTCCTGCACATTCAGACACATTGGTGCATTAAACATGTATGCTTTATGCATTTAGGATGGCAGGCTTCCCATGACACGTAGGGTGAAGGCTTATAATTTCTAATACGCAGTTTCATGTGCAAAAGAATTATATGGAGTGTAGAAAAATTAAGAGAGCAATGAAACTGTACAGTTTAATTCAGGCACACATCACTCCACAGGAATAGCCATTTGTGTGAGTGATGTGGGTGTCACTTTAATGCTTGCTACACAACCAAATATTTTGGACTTTTGAAAAGACCAGCATCTGATGCTAATAATGTAGGTTTTCTGAGCCCATGATACCAAGACGTGAAGAATTAAAGCTGAAACCTCTCCTTCCTTTCCCCTTCTTCCTCTGCATCTTCCACCAATATGCCATTTCTAGGTCAATCAGCAATGAACAAACGTGCAGGATCTCTACATGGGGTAAATACATACAGTTTACTACTGGCACTTGATTTGAGACCAAACATGAGTAATTAAACAGTTTTTGGAGACTGATCTTCCTTTTTGCCCTACCTGCAATCCATTTCTCCTCAGCTGGCTGAACAGCAGTCTGTGCGTATGTACCTGCAGATAATATAAGAAATTGCATTGAAGCCTTCTCTCCCTGAGTATCTTCCCTGCCTTTAATTTGGTAGTTTATATGTAGAAAATATTATGATATAGGCTGTGATTTGACAGAGGGTGTTTTCCCCTTGAATGCCCGTAAGACCAAAAGTGATTGTGAAATGTCCACCACTTTATGCTTCAAAGACAACTTCCTTTTTGTAGCTTATAAAATCCTATAAGCCAGGAATGTCTCATGTTCATAAAATCTATGGCTCCCTCTTACATCCTAGCCATAATAGTTTTTTTTTATGGCTCTTGTGCTTTTCCTTAAGCGGGCAGGACATCTGAAAACAAGCACCAAATCTGTTGACCAGAGGTATATGCATGGTCTGATTGAAGAAGAGTTAATATTGTCTGCTCTCTTGGTTTGGAGCCTAGCCTAAGAGGACTTTTTAATTCTCTGGTTGGAGAAAGAGGTGGCAGCTTCATAAAGCCATATTACTTGTTAACTGTTACAGATGAAGATAATCTGAAACACAGGAACTATTAATAACAGAAAGCACTGGACAGAAGATTTTCTATATGGGAAATTGCCCATCCACAGCATACTAAAGATTTTATTCCTTTCATAAGTCAGGATTCTGCCTTCAACTAAAGCTTTTACAACTTCAAATTTTTATCCTACTGTCCAGGTGCCTCTTTGTTTCTTTTGGAGAACTAGTTAAGACTTTTCTTATTAAAACACCTTTTCCATGCCCCAGCACCATACACCAAAGTATATGCATATACTTTGCTTACAGTCTGGCCAGGGTTATTTATTATTTACCCTGCTTGCAATTAGTGTTCCAAAATGGAAACTAGTTTTACCCCTTCACAGTTATGGAGCAAACAACAATTTTCTCAGTGTTCAGTAGTAGCAAACTCTCTCCCTCATTCTCTCCTTCCTCCCCCAAATCAAAAGTAAACAGGATTTAATTCCCCCCAGCCTTAAGTTGTTCTGTCTCAATGGCACCTTCACCATGATTTTATTTAACAAGTTTCATTCTTTACACCTTTTGAAATAAACATGTTTACTTGCAACACCTTTGCTAAATTTGTAACCCTTACACTCAGGGACAGCGCCCTCAGGTCCTCTGTGGTTTTGCTATAGAAAGATTGGATGCGAACTTCAAATGGTGTAGCTGGAAGAAGAACAACTTTCCCAGTATCTTTTTCTTTTCTTTTAAAAAGCAACAGAAATTATTTCAATGACACACAAAAAGATTTGTGTTGCAGAATAGCTGAAAAGAGGGTTTCCCTCCATTTGTATTCATGACAGCTTCTACATATCCAACTATCAAAACCTATTATGAAGAGCTGTATTGTAGCATAGATAGATTTTTATGCTTGTCATAATACAGATCTATAGGTAAATTTATCAATGATACATCCACTGTCATATTGCCATATTTCTTACAGAATATACTCTTAATGATAACTACCAAGTTAAGTACCTTTACTGTGTAAGTCTGAGTATATTTGGTTGCTTGGTTTTAAGAAGAATGTTTTAAGTTATCAGGGTTTTTTCAGTTTGGAGCAAATTTAGAAACACAACATTAAAACCAAAAGTAATTTACTGGGCTAGTTACTTTCTACATCCTGTTTTTTTAATAAGGTATGCACGGTCCAACAAGCTTCTTTCCATGACTTCCAGTGCTAGATTTTTCCTTCTTCCCATTTATATGTGACTTGTCCAGCCCATGTTAGCAGCTTATTCTGGAATGAATTTTGACAAGTTGATGAAAAATCAACCCTCCTTAATTCCTATGTTGAAGTTAGGGTTTGTTTGAGCTCTAGGGCTGTCTTCAAAACCTAAAAAAGAAAAATCCTTGGTGTGCTTTTGTTAGAAAATCTCCCAAATGAAAGGAGTAACTTCCTCCATTTCTTAAGTGTTTTAGCTCTCATCCTGTCCTCCCTCCAGTGTTTCTCCCTGTTATTAGCTGAAATGGTGAGGGTGGGGTGACCATGCAGTTACAGGGAGGGATTGTGAGGGAAAGGAATGGGGGGGAGGGAAATGGGGTAAAAAAGGTCAGCCATTTGTTGCAGAACTGAAGCTCAGGTTTTTTTCTCATCAAACTGGAGATATTTAGAACAACAATTTTTGTTATTTGAAAATATTTTTTTTCTCACAGAGATTAAAATAGAAGTTCTTGGTCTCTCTAGCTCAGTACTTAGGAATATGAAGACCCTATTATATCAAGAAGATAAAGCCAAAAGCCATTGCCATGCTGGTTTGGTCGGATCTGCAAAATCAACAGTTGTGGTGTTCCCTGTTCCTGCCACCCCTTAAATAGCAAACCCATCTCGGACAGGGGAGAACGAAGAACTGAGCACACAGTCTGGCTTTGGGGCTTTCCAGGTTGGATCACATCTGTGGTGACACCTCCTAACACCTACTAATACACACTTCTCACATGCAGAAGCCCAGAGGCAGACACTTGCTGCGGTACCAGAAATTACTGCCGTTAGCCTTGAGTTCTGACTAAGTTCCTTTCCAAACATAAAAATTACATCAGCCATTGATAGAAAGACAAACTAGGTGATGCCAAGAGGAAAAAGAAATCTGAGTTAAAAGATGCCCCTCCCAGACCCCTAAGGAAAAGTCTGGGAGAATGCTGGGAGCGCTGGGAGTGCTCTGTTGCAGGTGCCCTGGGAGGTGACAGGGCCCAGCCACACCAGGAAAACTCGGTATGTGCGAATGGGACGGCTCAGCCAGTGCAAGTCAGGTACTGCATATTGACTTTTCCCATGGGCGGTTGGGGACCCACCCAAAAAGTGCCTCTGTGTGAGGTGTGAGACAAAGGACAACTGCTGTTCCCCTCACATGGTGCTCTCCCAGAGTCAGGAGCTGAACAGCATGACCTTTCTCTGCAGTGATTTGCAAGGCCTGGTTTTCAAATGGACATGTATTTGTCTGCTTGAAACCAAAGCTTATGTATGGGCACTGCACATTGCACGTACAAACAGGCAGTGAGGTACCTACAGAATATGGTTTGGCAGTATTGACTTGGATCTGCCCAGAACTATATAGGCCTGCTGCATGTGAGATTTCAGTTAGATCTCTGCATCTGTTTCTGGGTTCATTTGCCTCTCCCAATCACTCCCTGTCTTTGCAGGCTCTGTCATAGCTTCTGGTTTGGGTTGTGTGCGCATGCAAAAATCTGCAAATTAGCTAATTGCTGAGACACAGTGCAGTTTCCCTGCTGAAGGACTTGTTCTCGGAAGAAAAAGGTATAAATCTAGCCAGAGGAGCCTTTCTGACTCCATTTTACTAGGATTCTTACGTGTTTCTTCTCCCAAATTGCCCTGCAGCTTAAACTACTACTCATGTTCCCTGTCGTTCAGCCCCAAGTACAGTACATACTACGGCAACAGAGTTCAAGATGAACCCAAATTAGGTCTATGTCTGCAAGGGAGACAAAATAAAAAGAGCAAACTAGTTTAATTACTCCCCATTCAGATGTAATTCAGTTGCATTGCACTAAGAAAAATAAATGCTGCTGGGATGTTATGAGACAATTAGTAAGATAATGGAAAATAGTTAATACCCCTCATGTCTGTGGAAGAATGCTCTCCTCTCTGCTTCAGAGTAGTCTTGAAAGGGTTTTCTGAATTGTATTTCCAAGCAAGAATATCTTTTTCCCTTTGGAAATATAACGAAATCCTGTCACAGTCCAAAACGGTTATTTACAGTTTTGAAATCATACAGTTCGAAGAAATCACCTTGGTCCTGAGCCAGCCACAGGGCGCAGATCCAGGCGCTGGGAGAATACTCCTCCTTTGGGAATGAGGAGTTATAGGTACACTTTCTCACCCGGCAGTTTTGATTGCGCCCTGTGTTTCCTAGCAGGCACATCTAAATGCATCCTTGGGCCTTTCACAGTAGCCATTAGAAACATTTCACGAATATCTCAGGCACTCAAAATGTGTCACAAGTATCTTCCTATATTATGTTCAAGATGGAGGACTTTTTCCTGTTCCACCATGACGGCAAAGTTTGAACAGCAAATTTGCCAATAACTTGTCAGCTTATCTTCCCAGTACCTGTCAGCCATAAATGCACTTGCCCCTTGGCTATGGGGTCTGAGACTCAGGCTCTGATCCCAGCTCCTCTATGGTCCCGCTGAGTGACCTTGTTCAAGCTGTACGCCCTCCCTGTGCTTCGGACACTTCTGTACCATAGGGATAATGATTTCTGACTCCTTTGTAAGTGTGCTTTATTTGCTACAGTAGAGTCCAATTATCCTGGCTTTTGCCACTGCATGAATTACCAGCTACCAGCACCCGTGGGCACAGCAGGGTGAGCTTGAGCACATGTGTGGGAATTAATGCAGATTTCCTCACTTCTCTTGTTTTGAAGTTCTTCCCTTGGGGTAAGGAGTTTGGGTTTTTTTTCTGTGTTAGTCTCTCAGCTGTGCACCTCCCATTAAAAGTCAACCTCCCTGTGCAACTGGATCGAAAAAAATCCTGTTTAATGTGAGATTAGTTTAGGCTTTTGTACTTGGTTTCCTTGGGACTCTAATGGCAGTCTGAAAAAGAAAATCACCCCTGAGAACGTCTAGCACTTTGGGTTTCACATAAATGTAATCCAATTACCCCAGTCTAGGCCATGCAGAACTATTTGGTCTGAGGTATACATCAATCTAGGAGAAGTACAATATAC
Organism: Astur gentilis; assembly: GCF_929443795.1. Taxonomy (NCBI): domain Eukaryota; kingdom Metazoa; phylum Chordata; class Aves; order Accipitriformes; family Accipitridae; genus Astur; species Astur gentilis. The sequence continues at coordinate 46,709,309 of NC_064880.1, forward strand.
TGAACTGAAAAGAAGGCAGATTGGGCATATTTCTTAATAGCATAACACAAAGCAATTGCCAAAGGAAAGGCATATGCTTCTGTCCTGCATTACGCAGTGCCTGAACTGAGTAATTTTTGGGGGGAGAGGGAGTGAAGTCCTTGCAGGAAGGGATTTTAGAGGTATCTTCCCTGGAGGCCAGTTTTGTAAAGGCATACCATCTGGTACATTCAAAATGCAAAAAGATTTGTTCTTCAGAAGTCTGAGCCAGGGATAAAAGTCCATCCCTGCCAGGGATGGCTTAGCAGTATCCAGAGAGAGGGATGAGTTTTATCGCAAACAGCGAAATTCTCCTTTTCCTCTGCCCTTAACCTCTAACTCAAACATCAAATAGACTGATCTTACTGTAGCTGCTGGTTTCTGTAATGAAAGTTTCTGATGTCCTTGCTTACTGTAAACTGAGCAATGAACTGTTTCATTACTATTTCTTCTTTGCTTCCAGGCACCTTCATTTTACACAGAGGTCGGAAATGGGTTAAACACAAATGCTGACATTATCCCAAGCAAAGCCTGTACTGGGACTCAAACTGTCTGCTCCTCCCTCACATGCCTTCAGCAGCAGTCAGACGGCTGCTGTGGTGCAGAAGCTTATGGCTGCTGTCAGTATCAGCCTCAATATTGGCACCTCTCAGGCCTGAGCTGTAATGATTGAGTCTCTTCGCAGAATTAAGCATTTTTTGCTCCATGCCTTGCAGGGTAGATTTCGAATAGCCTTTTAGAGAAACGGTTGGATGTTTAGCTTGCCTTGGAGACACCCCTGGCTGTGGTGATGGAAGCCCTCCGTGCATCGCTGTCACAACTGAAGCTCTCTGCAGAGGCTGGTGGCCTGCAGGAAGCAGCCACTGGCTCATGCTTTCTCCAAGCACAAACTATTAGGGGCTTACAGTGTGCTTAATGCTCCTATTGCGTGGGCTGAGGCTATTCACAAACTGACCAACAGAATAAGCTGTCTAAGTAGAAGTTAAGATTTTACAATAAAAGATGGTGTAACCACTGAATAAGAAGACATTATTGCATCGTGCCTGAATACTGAGGAATGTGATCACAGCTCTGTGGCTCCAGGCATAGCTTATGGCTGTGGGGTGAGTTTCCCTCTGGAAGTTAGGTCTGGGAGCCATACGAGAAGAATCTTGAAATACTGAGAAATTATGCTAATCTCTAGCTATTAGTGCTGTGTATATCTGCACCTTCACAAAAACAGCAAGACAAGCACTGTGGGCTGCGCCTGCTTTAGCTCAGCGGAACATAACGCTCCTATGGTTCTCCAGGTCTCAGGTATGCTGCGTGCACAGTGATGTGGTCCCCATGGACTACTCTCCCGTAGCCAGTGTCCTGGCAGCACTGCTCCTCACTGTTCATGTCCGCAGGGCTTCAAACTTGTCTTTATTTGTTAACTTCAGCTTCTCTTTAACATGCAGCAAATCGATGTGCTAGTGAGGTCTGAATGCTGTCGAACATCTTTCAGATGTGGCTTTTTGGTCTAATCAGATAGAAAAGAAGAGGTAACCTTAATCAATTCCTTTATTTAAAACCATGTCTTACACTGGCTTTTCTCATACTAGGAAAAAAAAATCTTGTCTGCCAAGTAGAAGAAGCCTTTACGACCTCACCTTCCATAGGTATTTCTGCAAGTGAGAAACTCATAGAAAATAACCTCTGGCCTATTCCTTTCAGTTTCTTCTGCTCTTCCTCCAGAATTGTGGATAGACTTTCCTGTGTCTTTGAAGCTTGATAGCTGTAATTTCATTCCAGACTTCCTTCAGTTTGGGCACCTAATATGTAATACCATGCACCTCAGAAGGCAGTTACTCACGGAAAAGCTATTGGGCATCTTCCTGATACCCTGTAACTAATGGATGCTTCAGCCCTGAGGGAGCAAGCTGGGTCCTAGTGGTGATGCTTTGCTTTGTGTTTCCTCTATTTGTTCCTTATTGATCTCTGAAATCCATTTGCTGCAATATTATTGAGTTCTAACAACTCCCACATGAAATCTGGTTTTTTGTCACTAATTTTGTGATGCTTACTTGGTTAAGCACTTACCTGGGTATAACTTCACCTTTTAACATTGGCCACAGCTTCTGCCCTGCCCGTCTTATTCCTGTCAATTGAAGAAGAAGAGACAGCACAAGAGCAAAATCAGTTTTCTTATTATGATAACATATGTGATCAGGCAAATTAACGCAAAATAAATGTGTTACAGAGGAGCAGCGATAACAGAGCCCTTGAATTGTCCTTTGTGTGGCCATGGTAGGGCTGGCTATTATAAATAAATCAAATTATTTAAACTGGGGCTTTTTCCTTTTAAGTCTTCCTTTCCTACATTCTCTGTCTGTCCTTTCTCTTGCTTGGAGGATCTTTGTGGACTTGACGGAGCTCGAGAGCTGAGGAAAGCTTATTCAAATGTAACTTGTACGGTAGGGTTAAACACTGCTCTTTGCATTCCCCATGTATATGTTCCCCTTCACACCTACCTCAACTGATAGAGCACCGTGTCAGTGAGGCCAAAGGAGTGTGGTCACTATCAAACTTTGGAGAATGTATTCAAGTACTCTGAAAACCTATTAACGGTCAAGTTAGAAGCAGTGTTATTCTTCACCCGCCTATTCTTTTTAAGCTCTTTTCTAACCATCCATGTAAATATCTCTGACCCAGAAGAGTGTTTCAGGTGGAAGCCAGAGCAAAATAAAAAATGTGGCTTAATTTAAAAATCTTCCTGGGAAAAAATGTGTTGACTGTTACAGCAAAATGCCAAAGCATCATTAAGTACTGTAAATATCCTATTAATAAAACACCGTTATTTAGAGTGGTTAGCCCTAATTTGCCATGCTGTGCAAAGGACGTGTGATTTAAAACTTTTTCACCCCCTGTCATCTCGAGTAAGGAGGACCTTGTGGATTAATGGTGAGATGGCGAAGGGGAGAAGTGGTGAGAGAGGCTGGTGCCAGAATAAATTACCCTGAACTTCCCACTTTAAAAGTCAGTACTGCTGCTCTTCACCTTCCTTTTGTGGCACCCTTTCCTCCTTAGCACTAAGAAACCCTCCAGAGGCTCTTTGAGGGCTCAGCCGGAAGGGTAAGCTGCTTCTTGCTCTTTATGTGTCCGGGCTCCTTTTGTGTGATATGGGGCCTTGAGTCATTTCAGCTGTGAGGGTGAAATTTCCCTTCTGTCTCTGGGGGTGTAACACTTCTAGAAGTCGCTGAACTGTTGTTGGCAATGAGCAGGAAAGGTGTATGATGTTGACGTGAGTAAATGCCAAGGCTGTAATGGTACAGCTTGCTTTCTGTCTCATTCCTCCTTGGAAATGCTCGAGACAGGCAGGACATTTCAAGTGTCTGTAATTGAATGCATTAAGGTTTTACTCGGCTCTGCTTAAATCAGTGGTCTCAAGCATATAGTCCACTGCAATTATATATTGCTCCATGCTTGATTTTATCGTTCTGCTCACATAAACTTCTACTGGAGCTTTTTCAGGCATAAGTAAATCTGAAATGTACAGATCATTAGAGGAAGTATTGAACCATTTACTTGTAGAATAGACATAGATTAACTGGGAATGGATCAGTGCGCTTTTATCACATAGCATCAATAGTAAGACTGAAAATTTCTTTGGGATAAAAAAAAAATAATTGCTTGCAGTTACAAGGAGATGAGGGACAGCTTGAGAGAGCATGGTGTGAGATACATGGCAGCCTGCATCCTCTAAATGGTAGTAAATATTTGTGAGACTTCAGTCCTAGTTTAAGTGAAATTTCAGAAGTAAAAAAAAACACTGAGGGGGTACACAGGGAGAAGAGACTGATACTGAGCCACGCTTTCTCCCTTCACCTGCCTGGGTTCTGGTAACTTGCTCTCTGTCACTGAGTCTCTATGCTCCAGCGCGGTGTGGGGAAGGAGTTGCTCTCCCCTCCTTCCTCCATGCTGCAATGGCAGCAGGGATCGATTCCGAGGGAGAGTCCTATGGCCTGTGTTTATTGAGCGGGTCAGACTAGGAGATTATAGTGGTTCATTCTGCCTTTCTAATCTAATAACCTGCTTTTATCCAGTTACCCTCTGGACTTTAATTTGAGCTACTACTTGATCAGAGCACAAACAAATGATAGAAACCCTCAATGACGGCATGCCAGAGGAAATGCTACAAAACCAGAATTAATTGAAAATATATATTCCAAGAGTGAGATATGGACCCTTTTTCTAATAGACTTAGACTCAAATATTATTACTGAAATACTGGCAAATTCACACATCTATGTAAATTGTCTTGCTGCATCTGTCAACAGGCACCTAAAGCAGTAATAAAGGCAGAATAGCTCCTCATAAATATCCAATATCCTAATTATCAGAGCTTGACTTAACCAATGGCAGGGTAATAAAAAATGAGATTTTTTTGATCTTTTGCCATGAAAAATGCATACTTTATTCTTTGAAGACTGACTGGAGTGTCACAACTTTTGTGGCAAATAGAGCATGAAGCATATTGTCAAAAATATGGTTAGGGAATATGAAGCCACTAAATATTTTATCTTCCTGGCAATGTACTAGGAGAAAAGTATAAACCTTAAATCTATCAGGTTCCTCCTCCCACCTCCCAAACTGTTTTAATAATATAGAAATTCAAGTTCCTGAGAGAAAAGCAACACATCCATTTTCCAGTGTGCCTTGAAATAGTGAGTATCATGAATTATGTAGTGTTTGCACTGGGGTTTAAAATGTCATCAGTGTATATCTCTAAGAACTGTTTAGCAGTCACACATTATGAACGCCCATTTTTTTTTCCTTTTTACTGATCAATCAAGATGCGGTGGTTGGATGCAAACCTCTTCTGACTGGGTATCCCAGGGGCAGCGGGACATGGGGGGACAGGAGGGACCCCAGGGAGGGACAGGCGGTCACATCTGCTGTCAGAAAGTGTCATCCCTCCTGGCAGGGTGAGGCCTCTGCACGCCGTCCTTCTCATCCAGCCACTGCCAGCTGCTTTGTCACTGAATCTCCTTTCTGAAAACCTAGCAGGACGTCCTGCCTGGCTGGCTGCAGCAGAGTCAGCACTGGCCCAATGGTTCAGGCAACCCTACAGTATTACATTGGCTTGCAATGCTCCTCCTGGCTTTTTCTCATGGTGCTTGCCTGTGCCCCAAGTTGAATTTCAGCCATGAAATTAACTCCATGGCAAGGAACAACGTGATTAGATCACAATCAAGGCAATTAGACAAAAAAAAAGTGCTTAGACTGTGGCTAAATTAGCCTTCCCCCTTCTTCATCACTGTTATGAAAATCAAAGCTCTACAATGTATTACTCCTGTTGGCTTTGTGGCATGGTGTGAGACTTTACTCTTAAGAGACCCCGTCTTTGATTGCCAGCATGGCCTTTGACTTTGCATGAGCAAGATGATCTGCTCTGCCTCATTCCTCATTAGTAACCCTGTCTTACCTTGTGCTGACACCTGATTTTGTCATTAATGAGTATTTGTCTCTAGGTGCTGTTAGGGAGAGGTAGGAACCGTGACACTGGTAGACACACTAGTCCCCTGGATGTCTGCTCAAAGGTCCCTCCAGCAAAACAGCTGGTTAAATAGAGTTACAATTTGAAGGGAGATGGATGGAAGGGCTCCAGGAGTAACAGGCTCCATCCCATTTTTTTCCCTCCTGTGGCTGTTGCTGTGGTTGGGAACACATGACTTGCTCAGTGAATTGGTGAAAATCAGTACTAAAACAATGAATCTATACTGAGCACCTGGATATATAATGTAGTTCACATTTTAATTTATTAAAACAAAGCACCTTTTGACAGTGTAATCAGAACGTATTACCTATGCGGCAAGGATACGTAGGCCCTTGACTGATTGCTGATGCTCACCTAACACTTGTGAAAAAGATGTGCTGATGAGAAAGTGTCTGGATCATAAAACAGTTTTTTGCTGTTTCTTACTATGTAAAGGGAAAAGGGCATGTGTGTGTGGAGTCGGGTGATGTGAGGGCTCCAGCTACACAGCTAAAACCCCCAGATTTCTGCTCTCCAAGAGACTGGGTTTTCTGTTATACCAGTGATGTGGGGACAAATGATTTCAGGGTGAGAAGACAATTCCTGCTTTGGAATCTCTAGACTTCAGTGCTGCCTTTTCTCTCCTTGGTTTCCTTGAAGGAGCCAAATGGAGGTTTCCCAGACTTGCCCCACACGTGGCTGCGGTCATAGCCTGTATCAGCACGATGGGGAGGAGAGCTGGCCTTCCTCCCGGGGAGGATGTGTGGGGCTCACATCCCCCTTGCAGTCTCAGTGAAAACTCTGGTGTTTGCTCAAAGTGTCAAAATCCTGTGCATCAAATTATTTCTTGAGGACACCTGGAAAAAGGAGTATGTTATATACAGGTCTTACTGGTGAACCCTGCTCTTCTGGTGTCAGAATTTAAGTACTTTGTATGATGGTGCTGGCATAAAAATATTGCATTCACTACACTCCACATGGTTTGAAAAAAAAAGGACATTGAGCATATAGTAATGTTTTGACAACAAGTGCTTTTTGGGAGGCTTTATAACAGGGACTGTTGCTTTTTTGATGACAAAAACTTACAGATGAATGTGCGTAAAGCAGAGGAGTCCAATTTTTCACAACCTGGGGAAAAAAAGCGCCTTTTCGTAACACATCGCTCATGCTCCAAGTGTGTTCACCTCTCTATTTTAAAGCACGAGAATGCCTAACAGCTGGGACAGCACTGAGAGTACATCCTTTAGAAAGGATAGTCCATCATCTTGTCTCCGGCTTTATACTCCCTGTTGAACAAATCTCCCAACATGACACTGGATACTGATGAGTAATTTGTATGGTTATAAAAATATTGGCAGAACTCCATTGTTTTGCTATTTAATTCTTAATTTACATTTTTAATGTGCTGTGTCCTCATTTATATTACAGGTTTTACTCTTCTGTGTACATCTATAATAGAATGATTTTTTTTTCTAAAAAATAATTATGAATACTAAAGAGCTGTTACAATTGCACTGTGTTTGAATTAAGGACTGTGCCTGTCTTTTAAGGTATGCTTCCTTAGGAAGGGACTACACTTGCAAGGGACAGGGGAAAATGAAGTAGGTATATGGTATAGAATAGGTATATTTTTAAGTGTTCTGCCTGAGCTACAGATTGCCTTCCAGTAATCAGACTGGCAAAACATTGTAATAAATGATGGGGACTGGAGACCCAACCTCTGAATGGCCTGTCTCAATGTATTTATTAGTCTTCCCTCCCTCCCTCCTCCTCAACCCCCAGTTTTTGATGAGAAGGATGACATGTTTTTTGCCAACCCAAGGAAATAAGGGCTTAGCAACAGTGCTTTCACTCTCTGTAAACAAGCTGCGTTTTTAAATTGCTGTGTCCAGTAAAACTTTTTTATTGGACTATGATTTGCGCTAGAACTAAACTGCTGGTAATTGGTTTGGTTTTCACCTCCAGAACACCTCACCCACAGAAAGCATCCTAATATGAGTGTATTTTTGTGCTGTATTCACACCATGCTTGAACCGTTAGGGGAGGCAGAGAAATACCATGTCCACCGGCTGAAACGGGCTGAGCAGTAGGAGCAAGCTGTAGCCACCCAGGTCCTGCTCTGTCCTGCCTGCCCTGTGTGGGGAGCTGGCAGTGAGCAGCCCTGCCGCAGGCTCACTGCAGCCGTGAGCTGCAACAGGTAGCACCTTCTGCGTGGAAAAACCAGAGGCGTTAAGCTGCTGTCGAGAGAACTGTCTGCAAGCATTTTATTCCATTAAACAGAGCATCATTCCCAGTGATTAATGACTTATGGAATAGCAATACAGTGAAAATATTGATGGTAGGTTTGAAGTACAGCTTAAGGATTCTGAACCCAGAGAAGTAAGAGCAAACAACTTTACGTGGCACAGGCTTACAAACTTGTTGCTGTAAGGAACTAGTGCAAAACACAGGAAGAGAAAATGGCTGTGTTCCTGAGGGCAGCGTATGCGCAGGACACATCAGTGTTCCCGTAGCAGTGCTGCGGTTCCTGTGTCCTGCAAATGCACTGGGGAAGGCTTCTTATTTATAATGCTTTGCTCCAGCAGAGAGCTTTAAAGTTGCCATGAAACCTGGCAACTTTAGGGCCCCATTCATTAGGGCATGCTTTCCCCCAGTGGGGACCGTGTGTGTGCGCCCATGCCGGCAGCGGGCAGCGGCCCGTGAGGGTGCAGCAGAAGCAATTTTTGCTGTGTAATCACAGAGGGACTTGCAGGAAGACTTGCAGCAATTCACTGAGAATAGGAATTAGACTGGAAACAAGTTTTTAGGTACGCATGCAGACCCATGCATTTTTATGAGGACTCATTAAGTCATGGTCGGCATAAAAGGGCTATGGGGAATGGGAACCAAGTTGTTCAATGGAAGAAATAGGATATTGATTTGATTTGGGGCATATAACGAACAGTGTTGAACCAACCAACTCCTCTTTGGGAAGTGCTCCTGGGAGAGCTTTCCTGAAGTTTAAAGCATGGGTTTTGTTCAGGGAACATGGAAAATACAGAGAGAAGCCCACAGCCCTGCAGTCTGGCTCAGCTCTCACTGAATCCCAGGGCTACCTGTTCATACGTATCCCTCCCCTGCCTTTAAAATCTCTTACAGTCTGCGTGCAGATCACTGGGTCTGTGAGCCTGTGAGAGGGGTGGGAGCTGGGAGCAGAAGCCCTCCCAGGTGTGTGGGAAGCAGAGGCGAACCGGCCATGGGGTGGGTGTCACTTGCCTATGGCCCAGTGGGAGAAGGATGACATGAAGGGCTGCCTTGGGACAGGAGCAAAAGGGGACACAGGTGTGCAACCAGACCCTAGAGCTTTTGTTCTTGCTGTCAAAGTGCAACTCCCAGGGCACACTGAGTACTTGCAAGTACTGGAGACAGAAATGCTCAATGAAGCTTGGACATCTTGGGAAATAAGACAAATCTGATCGACCCAGTCTCCTCGTTCGGCACTTACACTCTAAAGTTAGATTAAGCCTTGCAGTGTAGGGGAGATGCACAGATGCGTGTTTAAAATGAAATAAAGGCATTCAGGAGAGCTCTATTGTGAACATTGTGACTAATTTGTGCAGTCAACAAAGCACACCTGCACCCTGTACATTAATGTATCTCTCACTGAGCTTTCAAGGCAGAAAAATGTCTGCAGAAGCTTGTTTGACCCCTGGCTTATTCTGTATTTGAATCTAGTATTTTATAGTCATGAAAATCTGTGATGAGGCAGTGTACTCTGTAGGCTTGTTTCATGAGCATTTTTCTCAAACATGCTAAAGTTTGGAAGAAAGCGTTGCTGTGTCGTTTGGGGACATTTTGCTGCTAAATGTTGTGCATGTGAGAATTGTAAAGCAAAGCTCTTGGTAAGTCTCTTGTTCTGAACAAATATTAAAAGCTGAAGTATGATTTAGGAGCCCAGGCAACTGGTTTCTTTTACTGAAAGATATTGATGGGTGTTTGCAAACTGGAATAATGCTTGCTCTTGCGAGTAGTCCCGCTGGTGGCTTAGTAGGAAGCTCTTTGTGGAGCACTAAACATTTTCTAGGATGAGGAGCTTACCAAGCAGCTCTTTGAAATGAGACTGCTGTCTTTAGATCTGTCTCTAAGATACCCACACTGGTTTTAAGCCGATGTGTTCACCTACGAGACATGTAAAAAAAATCAATTAATCTACTCCGTTTTGAATTCATAAGTCTCTGTGCATCCTGGACAACTTTGCTTGGATCAGTGGAGATCTGTGATGTCTATCCTGGACCCTAAATGCTCATTGTATGGATTTATATTCTTAACTAATCGTTTGATGCTTTATTTTCTTTTACAGCGAGTAGTCACAATGCTGCTAAAAATAAATGTGGGGGGGGGGGTTTATGTCCAGATTTGGACTTCTCTTGAATCTATCAGCCCTTCAAAGGCATTGCTGGGGAAAGAATTGGGGCACCCTCTAACCACAAGTAAGAGGAGTTTGCCTTCTTGGTGGCACTTTAATGTTTTTGTTCCACACGAGATGTTCATGAAAAGAAAAACCGTTATCCAAGAGAAATTACACAAGCCCCAATGAAAGCCTGTTCTCTCCTATGTTATTTCATATAGTCATACTTTCCTCAGAAACACTAATAGATTGTTTGGGAATTTCTTAAAAGTGTCTCTTGCAATGGCTTTCTTCTTAAAAGCGGTGTAAGAGCACACAGCAGTGCATGTGAGATTTGCGAGTGGGATCCTGGAGAAGAGCTCTCTGCAGACCTGCTGTTTTAAGAGCATCCCCGGGACTATTAGGGGGGGTCCTTGTCTGGAATGGGGCACTTCCACCCCCGCAGCGTGCGGCGTCTCGCCCTTCTTCGCGGCGTCAGCGTTTCTAAAACGTGGGCTAGGTCAGAAAGCACAGAAAGCACAGCCCCTGCAAAAGGACGCTGCCGGCTCTGCTCCGCCGGGTGAGGGCCTGGGAAGTGAGGACACCGCGGCCTGCGCCCGGGCAGGAGGCGGCTGCCATCGCCGGCGGTGCTCGGCGGTGCTCGGCGATGCTCGGCCGCACTGGGCGGCCCACAGAGGGTTTCGGTGCTCACCAAGCGGCCGCCTGCGAGGCGTCCAGGACGAGAGAGGGATGCGCTGGGAAGGGTTTATACCTGCTGCTTGTGGCTTCTCCAAGGAAATATATTGGAAATGCCACCCTCGGCTCCCTGGACAAACGCTCTTTTGCTTCCTCAGAGCCGCATAGGGTGTAATAAACTGTTACTGCAGGGAGTCTACCGAGCGCTTTAGTTTTAATTCAAAAGATGTCTTTAATCTTCCTGTTGCTTTGTGTAAGTTGTAAATTACACAACGCCGCAGAAAATTATATGTAAAGTAGGGTTATGATTCAAATTTTTATTACGAAACTGGCTCTGCATGGTAAAAAACCAATTCTCACAATCACTTAATTTTTCATTTACTCTCTGATTTGCATTTCCTGTACAAAATTCCTTAAAATCTGGGTGGATTATTGTAATTGGGATATTCCAAATTTACTTATATATAAATATATATAGCTGAACAGACGCTGTAGACATCAACTACAAACAGCCATAATAGCTGGGGCTGACATGTCCATCTAGCAGCCTCAGCACACCAGAGGCTGATCCTGTGCATGCGGCTGTACAGAACAAGAGCTGCTGCGGGGCAGCAGAGTCCTTGGTGCTACAGCCAGACCACAGCAAGTGGCATCACCACAGCACCCACTGGCCAGCCCTTGGGGAGCTGGGATGGGGTTCAGGGAGGGTTAGAAGTCAGATTTTGAAACAGCACTGTAGACTTGTGGGAATGCTGTACTGGGAGTGAAGAGGGTACAGCAACAGAGGGAGCATCTCAGAAACTTGAAGTTGGCTGTAATGCCTGCTGGTGGTGGCAGTGGTGGGGTAGGGCAGTGGCTTGATAATGTTTAGACTTTGAATTCTTACTGAGTTCTGCATTTCTCTTCATCCTCTGGGTTTATTGCTTTGGGGTTTGCAGTGGCTCTGACAGGGGAAGGGGGGTGCAATGGGTGAGCTGAGGGGCAAAGGTCTTTCCTGAGGGTTGAACTTGGGTGGGAGTGGGAACAGAACATCAAAGGGAGGGGAAGGAAAATTAAAAATCCTGACAGGACTTACTCTCTGTCTCTGATGCTCCATATCCCAGCAGGCAGCGGTGGGTGGTTTGAATGGCACAGATGCTGCACTGGCCTGTAGACGCTTGCCTCTGGGAAGTTCAGCCTCCCTCTGCTGTGGCTTTCCAGATAGCATTGGAATTATGGCACTAATTGGATCTTTGGTTTAAAATGAGAGTAGAAAAACCACCTCCAGGTACTATGCAGTGCCATTCGATTGCCAGCTTTGTGGGACTACAAACTGGGTGCCATGGTGCTACAAGGGAAGGGGAAGTGGGAAGGGGAAGTGGGAAGGGCTCAGTAAGGACATAGGGATAACTCCCAGCAGCACAGCAGAGGGTGAGGGATGCCCCTCCCTGTGGGATGCCCTGGGTGAGACTTGGTGAGTACCCATATGCTGTGCCTACAGCTGCCTGCAGCAGTGCCCTGTACCCAGCCTGTGCTGGGGCTGGGCTGCACAGGATCCCCACAATTTCTCCCTTGCACAGCTTGCTTTCCCCCTACTCTTTTCTGTTCTCTGTCCTATATTGTAACACCCTCTCCCGTGCCCCGAGGCTTATAGCTCCTGTCTCTGAAAAGCACAGAAAGAAAGACCAGGTTTAGGTGATGGAGGAAGTGTAGCTGCAAATCATGAGCAATGGTGAAGTCCTTGGCAGTCTCTGAGTCAGAGAGTCCTACACGGCACCTGCAAAATCTGCCAGAGACCTTTCCTGTGGTGGGGATGGATAGGACTGGATCTGCCTCAGGTGGCAGGGTGAGAGCTGACTTGTATATCTGTGTCCTGGGAATACATAGTCATATGGATGGCAAGGAGGAACAGAGGAGCTTGAGAGAAGTAAGGAGGCTCAATAGGACAGGAGAGGAAGTGGAGAAAGTGAAGAGGAAATAACTAAATGCAAGAACGGGAGAAGATTTAGTATAGCACATTAGACATTAGCTCGAGTAATGTGAAGATCTTCAGTGACTTTGAGATTTTAATCCTGAAATAAAATAATATAAAGTAGCGCATTATTTCAGTGCTCATGTTGAGTGCACCTTGAATGTTTCCTGATTGTTAGGGATTTCTCCCCATCCCCCCATAGGTTGAATTTTTTTTATTTAGCCTTTCCCTTCTTTCCTCTCCCTTTCTTCCTTTCTTCCTCACCCCTCCTTCCTTCCTCTCTCTCTCTTTCTAATTTAAGCAAAATTGGTTCAGCTGTTTTTGATTTATGCAAGCATGGGGAAAATATGTTTTTCCCATATCTTCAGAATAAAATATGTGCACACTCATAAGTCTAAGCTGGCTGGAACTAGCAATGTCAAATTAGCTTGTTTATAGCCCTCACTGGGGAGTTCCAAGTTTTGGAGAAAATTGGTTCCATGTTTTTAAGTTCTGAATGCGCTGGAAGTCAGCGTTTTCATGTACACACATTAAGTGGGGTTTGTTTGGTTTTTTTCTCCTTCCCCTAATGCTTTTAACCTGAATCAGCTTTGAGCATTTAAGGATGCATTGCTAGGAGACTCTTACATTCTGTTCAAGCTGTCTTGCTAAAGCACTTTGGTCACACATGGGTGCAGAAAGTAGCACACTTTCCTTCCTTCTAAATAAATGTATATAAGAACCAAAATGCAGTGGGGAATCTTGAATAATGCAAGCCTAGTCTTTCTAATGCAATGTTAACCATGGGAAATACTTAGTTTTCAGAATCATTGGATTTGTTTCAAAGACCTCTACCACAACGTTTACGGCAGCTGCTGAATGATATGCTCTGTAGCACATGGTATCAAACAGGTGTACAGTAATCGATAAGTGCTTTAAATGCACTGATGCATACCACCCCGTTGTGCCTGCATGCTCTTGGGGAAGCCCCGTGGGTACCAGCCGCGTACCTCTCTCTGGGGTTGAATTTGTCCCTGCAGTTTGAGCCATGGCCTCAGCAGCCTGGCCAGAGTTCAGATGTTGCTACTTCTCTGCTTCAAAACTTGGACTCACTGTTAATACAGATCCTGCTTTAGACAAGTATTGGCTGATGTTAACTCTGGGAATAGAGTGCTAAGAGCCGAGGGCTAAAAATAACAAGCAAATTAACCTAACCATAAAGTCCTTACCCAGCCTTTTAGCAGTTCCTGGCCTACTTGCTTAGAAAGAGCTTTGCTGGGTGAAGACCCGGCTTCCTCCCATGGCCATGCTGCCAACGTGCAAATGCTGCTGCCCCCTCCCAACCAGCACTGCCTCTTTCCAGGGTGCTTGGGCTTCAGGACCACAACCTTTTGAATGTTAGCGTTTTCTTGGTTTTGTCTGTACACATTTTTTTCCTCTTCTGTTTAAGCTGATCCCTGTCTGCCTTCAAGTGCAAGCAGGTGGTAGTACAAAATTTAACAGGGACCCCTATTTGCACAAAATACTTCACACGTCAGAGCTGTTTTCACTGGAGAGGAAGAAAGAAAAGGAGTTGGAGGCTCTCTCTCTTCCTCAGCTCACTTCTCTAGCCAAGGAGTGAAGCTCCTGATGCCTGCCCCTGCCCCCTCCCTCCCTGCAGTCAGCCAGGAGAAATGAGGAAAGTGGGGAGGATCACTGCTGGTGCAGGAAAGGAAAAGTCAGGCTTGAGGCACCTGCTGAAAACCCCTGTAAAAGCAAAGACAAATCCAAGGAAGTATGGGATTCAGGATTTGAGGGGCACAGAGGGCATGCAGTGGATGCTGGGCAGCACAGCATGTCCCCATCCACACACACTTCAGTGCCTGCTCCCAAGCCCTGGGGAAACACCTTTATGCTGCAGTGTTTATCCCAAGTGGCTGCATTTGTGTGTCTGGGAAAGTGGTCCAATTTTGTGCTGTATTAATGTGCTGCATCTCTAATGTAAAATCTGAAAGTTAAACCGTGGCTTGGAAAGACAGTTCTTTAAGTCCTGGTGGATGTATTTGACTCTTATACATTAACAGCAGTTATTTGTAGCCCTTCAGCATAACCTGCTTCTGTGCAAATGTATCCAAAATCCCTCTCTATCATCATTAACATTTATCATTGTTAATGAAATTACTTACTTAATCATCTTAACCTTGATGCTACCCTGGATGAAAGACCTATGATATATCTGTAAAGGAATAACTACACATTTGATACAGTTGAAAAGATAGCACTAATTTATTTTAGTCTGATTTATGATTAGGACTGCAAAGCATGAAGCATTCTTTGCTGCTCTGTACATCTCTTAGGGTCCATAGGGTAAATAATTGCTGCACTTGCTATCCCAGAAGCTGCATGTGTGGCACTGTGTGGCGTCGCGATTTTAGTTTCCAAAATATATGGGTGTGTTTGAGCAATGAAAAGGCAGCTACATTTACAGCAACAGGTATTTGCGTTATTGCCCTGCAGTGTGTGTGCGTAATACCTGCCATGAGTATTGGTGTGCTCCCACCACGAGGAGACGCAGAGCCAAGATCAGTCTGAGAGGGTGTGCAGCAGGGTGGGAGAAGGGACAAAGGGGCTTCTGGAGTGCCAGGTATCAACTCCATCAGAATGGCAGAAAAGTTTTAATCAGGAGTTTACACAATTCTTTTATTTTAAGAGAATTCACCTCCAAAATCTTTCCCTTTTGGCCAACAGAATGACTCTTCAGGGCCCAGATTTCCCCAGTAAAGATGCCCAGGTTTAAAAGCTGCCTTTGTAATTGTGCTGGGCAGTCTGACAGTGAAGTAAGATAAGCTGTATTATTTTTGGTTCTTAATTTTAATTTAAGATGACTTTTTCAGCCATACCTTAATCACGTAGTGCATCTCCAATCTACAGAGAGGACTGGATCATTAGGATAATTAGAAGCCATTAAGAGTATAGGATAATATCACTATAAAGCTGTACAGATGTTCTGTGTTCTTCACATCTCTGTCAAAGGAGGAAATTTAACATATGTCAAGTCCTATCGGTGATTCTACTTTATTCCTGTAGCATATAGGAAGCTTGGAGGCATTCGTCATTCTAGACTCAGGATATTTCTTCCTTGTTTCCCAGTAAAAAAGTGTTTTCTTCTTAAAATCAGTAAAGATACTTTTCTCTCACTCCATTACCCCCTCCCAGTATTTGGACTCAGAGGTATAAAACTGGGAGCTCTTGTCAGTTGTTATTTCTCTCTGAATTCCAACTTGCCTTTTTGTCTCTTGCATTTATTCAGCCTGTGATCATCAATTCTGCATTACATGAACCTGTCTAACCTGTCATATTTTACTCCAGTAAATGGAAGGGATGGCTCTGTGTAACTGTTTCCATCTGTGATAGCTATGGCACTGGGACTGGACCTTGTACACCCACACGTCTGAGCTGGGATAACTGTCCCCACAATATGGTCATACATTGAATGAGACTTCTACCTGGGTGACCACTGATACTTCTGTGGATAAATCTAGGTCTTGGTGATTTTATGCACCATTTTCAGTGAAATTTTTAATATTTTTTTTTTTTTTTTAGAGAAACCTGGTTGCTTTGTCATGTTGCAATGCATAATTTTAGACTGCACTGTTTAGATTTTGCCTCCTTCTCTCAACCATATATTTTAAGGTTGTTGTCATTTTAGATAGCATGTCTGAAATAGATTTCCAGATTATCTGAATGGATACCAAAAGGTATTTTAAGTCTTAATGTTAGATTTTGTTCATATCTTTCACTCACTCTCTCTTGCTTGAAAGATGCTTTCAAAATGCAGAGCTCTGGTCCTATATCTGAATGATTGGCGCAAAGATTTAATAATCTCTTTTGTCTTTATGGCCGTTCCATTTGTAGCAATTTAAGCATCAGTCTCCAGTGAGTCTGAGTCAAAAACTTTATTTAATATGAGCCAGCTAAATATAATTTCCCGTTTCTTTGATCTTCCCTATTTTAATTTGCTTCTTATCAGGTACCTGTAGGGCTAATAGATACAGTTGATGGTTTGCTGCTTACGGAAAGATCTCATTTTAGCTGCATGGATTATTGTTGGTGAGATATTGCGGTATTCTTCTCATTACGGATGTGGTAGTGTAGGTTAGAGATGTTGTTGCTAACAAACACCCTGCAGCTGTTGTGGGTAAGGGTTTTGCTTCTGAATCTCCTTCCAGAAACTTCAGTAAAATACAGGAAAGGGATTTGATGAACATCTGAAGTAAGTGCCTGTTGGTTGACACTGGGGTTCCTACCTCTGTCACCTTAATGTGGCCATGGATGGATGCTGGGTAACCAGAGGCATGCAAAGCTGTCCTGATGATTAGGAAGACGTGAACACAAGAACAACATTTGCCTTTTGCCTTGCAGCAGCAGCTGGGATCGCTGGGTCAGGATCAGACCTCTCAGGCTCCCACACCCTCTGCCCGGCCCAAGGTGTTGGTGTGCCACTTTGTGGTGCAGACTGATGACCCCAGTGTTCTGCTCTGGGGCCATTTGTGGTATGTAGTCTTAGCTGTGAAGTTGCAGAGAGAGCACCCCTTCTTGAATAGTCAAATTCAGGTGTCAGCAAGGCAAGGATGAAAGAAATGCAAAGAAGAACTGAGTGTGGCCATCGGGCGTCCCAGCTGCTTGCACTCCTCTGCCTGTCTCCTCAGCCAGGGCCACCTTTTGCAAGCAAATCGCGTCCTGAAATGCCTTTTGTGGAGGCAGCTGGAGAAGGGAGGAACATCTAAGCCCCTGATTTTTCTTTTGCTGCATCACTTGTTACTTGGAACAGCAAGAGGCAAATAGTGCTTCAAAATCCCTGGAGGAAAGCATCTTGGGAACAAGTGTGAAATGCAGGAAGGACGAGCCAGGCTCGATTGATGTTTTGTGCTATTGCCTGCTCCCACTGGAGATTTAACCTGCTGTTTGAATTTCCCTTTGCCTGAAGATGAGTGTTGAGAATTGGTGAGGGTAGCTCAGTCCCTGTGTCTCCCTCACCTGTGGAGACCACCTGAGCACATATCTGTAGAAGAAAAAAGCAGCCAGTCTTTCATGCTGTGGATTTTGGTGCTTCTGTTCAGTAGTCTGATAAGAACCTTGGTGCTTGTGAAGTAGAGATCAGGTGTGCGCATGCACGCACAAGTACATTATACTAATTAGAGGCAATTTGAAAACCAAACTCTTCTGCACTATTTAAAACACAATAAACAGCTTTGCTCCCCAAGTGTTAATCATCTCCTGCTGTTCAGTCTCTGAAGCTAAAACCCTCTACTCACTTCAAAACATTCTCTCAGTAACCAAGTGTGA
This sequence comes from Astur gentilis, assembly GCF_929443795.1. Classification (NCBI taxonomy): domain Eukaryota; kingdom Metazoa; phylum Chordata; class Aves; order Accipitriformes; family Accipitridae; genus Astur; species Astur gentilis. The sequence goes on from NC_064880.1 coordinate 46,727,141, forward strand.
CATCGCAAAAAGGATTTTGAGGACTTCAGTCTAGGAAAAAGCAGATGTGTTTAGGAGAATAAAATCACCAAGGTCTTTGGATCTACAAAGAAACTCCAGGCAAGAGAAGGAGAAGAAATGAAAAAAACCCTAGTCAGCGTAAGTGGAAGTGCTCCCTCGAAGATGGCACAGGCGTCGTCTGGGTGCCTGCACACCGGGACGAGTGTAGCAGAGGAGGGAGAGGAGGTGTTGGTCTATGTGTGCTTTGAGGAACCCCAGCCGTGTGCCACGTGCGCTTGGGGAAGGAGTTGGGGAGAGGATGGCTGTTGCTTTTCCTCAAAGTCCCAGTGTGAGAGCAGGCATATCATGCTCTAGGTCAATTATGTTGAAAGCTGTATGCTCCCAACAGCTTTCATCATTGGGAGGCAATGAATTATCTGCCATACAGATGCATGTACCCGTCTCCCTGTAGAGAGGAGTCATGCAGGTGGGGCTGTGGGGTGCTGCCAGGGGCCTTGGACCTGCTGTGGGGTGAGGCTTGCAGATGGGCTCCTGCCAGGCGGAGGGACCTGGTCCTTCCCAGCCTGGCTCCATTGCTTCCCGCTTTATCAACCACTCTGAAGATCAGATCCTGCCACACCATCACCACTGTGAGATGGAGTGTGTTATTAAGCTGAACCTAGAAATAAAGAAAGGGTTGAGAAATTGCTACAATCGCTGACCCATGCATTTATTATAATTGAGTCCATTAGCCTTAATTTTATAATTTCTAAATTAACTTTGCACATTTACAAATGGCCTTAATTGCTTCATGGAGGGAGTTAGGCTTTAACAAAGCTAAATGCATAAAAACTGTATCAGTTACATCAGTATCAGTGAGTTCATTCGTAATATAATGCTGCCAATTTAGATCAAGCAAATTGTTTAGAAAATGCATTGTTGAAGCATCAAAGTTACTTTAAGTCATTCTAGCTAGTAGGAAAAAACCCCAGACCTCAGCTGATTGTTTCCACATGCAGGTTCCTCCCTATGCTGAAGCCTTTGTGCATGTTAAGCATCTATTTTAAGCACTATTTTAGTGCTTACAAAAGGTGTTAGCATGCAAACATCAAACCTGAAATTACCTCTCTTGACTAACAGTAGCCTCACTATATCAAAGTCCTCATCCAGAATTTGGGGTCATTCTCTGGAATTTTTATGCCAATCTGTGAAGAAAGTTCAGGTTTTGTATTATAATCTTCAGTGTGGCTTTCTTTTGGACTAGCTGGAAGGTCATTCCAGTTTCTAGTCCCACAGCCTGGTGGGGGAAGGACATCTAGGCAGGAGCTGTTTAATCTACAGGTGCATATTAGAGGTTTTGGAAACCATGTTCTTAGGGGACAGTGCTGGAGAGTAACCAAATCCCTAATCTTTATTTATTTGTAGCAAATCTAGTGAATAGAAGGTTCCTCCAGTCCATTAAGAGATGTGAGGTGACGAGTGGTTTCAGAGGGCTTATGGACTCTGCCTACTGGAGATAGCTGTAAGGAAGTAGATGATAAAAAATCAGTTGCCTTTCAACTTGTTGTGTTGTTTTGTTTTGTTTTGTTTAATTCACATAAATGCAAAAAACCTCCACTCCTCTTAAAAACCTTACTTTCCTTTTGAGTATGATGCTGAGACCTTAATTCAGTCCAAGTGGCACATTACCCCAAATGTCTGTTGCTGGTGTCCATCTCCTGACATGAGTCTTTCCAGATTGTTTTCCTCATTATTGAGAAACGCCAGACTCTTAATGCTGAGATGCCTTTGTTGTCAATGACTGCAAGATGATTGGAATGTTTTCCCTGAAAATTTGGTGTTTGGCCTTCTTCACGGGTAGAATTTCCTGAAGGCACTGTGAAGCATAACCATCCTGTTACCAAGGATCAGCTACTATGGCCACAAAATTGCTGCTGTACTGAATTCTTAGAGCAAGATGTTAAGGCCGAAAGTTTACTTTTGAATACTTTTATTTAAAGTAAGAAGGGATATGAATTAAAAGTTGTAGTTCTCTCATCTTTATCTAGAGGAAGTAAATTGGGGGGAGTAGAGAACAAGGGTTGGAAAGTAATTTATTCAAAAGAAAAGAGAATTTTATATATTTGGGGTTATTAATAAGTAGCAGTGGCACTCGTGCTTGAGAAGAAAGTGAACATAGAGACTTCAGCAGACAGCTCTGGTATAACGTGTGACATTATGGTATGTCTGATTGTCAGTAGTACTCTGCGACTGACATCGAATTGGGACAGGCAGACTAATTTACACATGTTTTTATCTGAAGATGGCAAATGTTTCTTTGCAGATGTGGATGCTTTGATTGAAGCTTAGAAACCAAAGACTCTTAAAGTAGGCAGCAACAAGAGGTGTAGCTAGATTAAATATGTGTTTCCCTTCCATCTTCCATTTCAAAATATCAGTGCTTTTCTCCTCTTCTGCACTGGGATGAACTCCCTCCACCTTTCCTCCCCTTACTTCCTCAAAAGAAAACATTCTCTACCAGTAATTCGACAATAGGGGTATTGTTAAAGGTAAACAGCAGAGCCAGGGCTGTGACCTAGCCTGAACTTCGAGATTATTGGCTATTTTGAGGTTGAGTCTTTGTGGCTATGTCAGAAATTTCCCCTGTGACTGGGCGATCTTTTCCTGGGGAAAATTTTGATGAAAACTATACATATATTTCTATAAAAACTTAGGTTTAATACATATTTTTTCCAAGGTTGGGAGTGAAGAAAACAAACCCCAGAATCCTCTGGAGCTCTGGTCCCAGTGGGACCTAGGTTATTTTCAGAAAATATGGACCTGTTTAATGTGATTTTTATTATTACACTTTAAACAACTTATTTTGTTGCTTACTCAGTTGGTTATGAATCTGAAATACCTCTGGGAAAAGGGGGGAAATAAAAAAAACAACCTCAGAGAACCAGCATATGGGCAACAGGTAATATTTCAGATAGTGGTGATTTTAAAGATGTCATCCATGAATTGTAGAATTCAGGTGCAGGTGAGCTCTGGTGCCCTTCACATTTATGGTGCTACATTACTAATAACAGGAATCAGAGAGGGAGTTGAGGAAATCTTTACAGAAGCAGCTCGCTGTGCTGCCACTGTACCAATTTCCACGGTCTAATCTTTCACCTCCACAGACTCCACTACATGCTACAGTCCTCTTAAGTGCAGAATAGGAAATATTTCCCAGTGTGCAAAGATGTATCCCAAACCCATTAAATCTTTTGGCTCAATTTTTTTGTTGGAGTACCTGGCCTGGAGGTTATAGCATTAATTTTTTCTAAGGCCACTGAAGACCTCTTCAGTTACAAATACTGGAAGGAGTCTAAGAGCCTATTTAAACTGTGCGTGACCCTTTTGACTTGATCACTGTCTGACTTCATTTGACTTGGGTTTTCCTTTACTTTTGTTAAAGATGGCAATGTTAAAGGCTATAAATATTAGAAGTTTAGAGAAAAGCAAAAGTGACAGGATGCAAAGGGTCTTGTTGAGGATCTGTAAAATCCAGAAAGGCAGTTTCTTCCCTTTTTTTTTTTTTCTTCTCAGAGGTAAATGAGCAATAAGACATAAATTAGATGGACTTCTTGAAGTTTTATCATACTCCTCCACTGAGTAAAAAGCATGTGCAGAGTTACAGGAATCTGGGCTCTCTGAACAAGACCTATGGAGAGCCGTCATGTGAAGACAGTGTAGAAATGAATATAGGTGGTAGTCATGACCTAATGAAAACTACCTTTTTGATTTGCAAGAGGTTGCAGTACAGATGATAATGTTCAGATTGGAGGCTTTAATGGGATGATTTGTACTGCATCCTTTGATGTTTGATAACAACATCCTTTTATGTTTAATAATATAGAAACAGCAGACCCAAGCTGTGATTGAATCCTGGGGAGGCCTGAGCCATAGGGCTAAGGCCATCATCCTCCTCCCTGCAGCTGTCCTGCCCTACTGAATCTCATCTGCCTGATGCCTGGTTCATGCAGAGGCTTGTTAGCTCAGAAGAACCCACAGGTGTGTAAGTTTGGTCTCTCCATGGCAGTGATGTGAGCTGGAAACCCCACAATTAAATGAGGGAATTTTGTACCCCAGCCAGTCCTAGAACCACTGCACTACCATGCAGAGAAGAAATGCCTTCCTCTTCAGTGAGGCTTGGAAAAAGCTGGCACTATGTTTTGTGAGACACTGGGGGTGAGGTGCTCTCTGGAATTCACCTCCTTAGGGGATTTTGGGGGAAAGGAAAAGCCCCTTCCTGGACCCCCAAGGGACTGAGTCCGTGCGTATGACCCCAGTTCATTTCAGACTGGGGAGTCAAGGTAACCCCGTGGTGCCCTGTGTGCTTCGATGCCCGTGACATCCCACAGTGGCCCACCATGCTAGGGTTGGGCACCAGAGCTTGGACGGGCTTTGCATTTCCTCTGTGACACTGGCATTGAGTGTTCCAGGCTTGAGAGACCTTCAGAACTTTCACCTGTCCCAGGTCTTTTCAGATAAGAGTCTGCCAACCATAATCTTTGGGGTTTAAAATTTTAGATTTAAATAGAGCACTTGGTTCTCCTACCGAGGAAATAGAGGGGTCCATGACAAGTATGTCCACTGTAAGCTCATGACTTGTAGAGGACAGAACTGCAGATGAGCTACCTACAGCTACAGGGGTTTCAGTCAGGCTTCTTAGCAATGAGGCAAATGTGATCCAAGATGAGAGCATTCCCGAGAAGTTGAGGAAATAGACACTTTTTGTGGCAGTGGGGTTTCCTCTGGAATATGGTGGGGGCTTTGGGGGCATTCAAGAAAGGGACTCCGATGGAAATGATGTCAGGATGAACACAGGGATGATGTGGTTTGGTTGCATGAGGGTATCAGAACAGCCTCCTTATTTATACCTGCATAATGAAAGTGGAGAGGGGATGTGAATTGCTGTCTATAAATACATCGGAGAAGTAAACACCAGGGAGAGAAAGGAGCTAGTTCAGCTAGAGGACAGTGCTGGCACAAGAACAAATTGGTAATAAACTGGCCATGAATAAATTTCAGATGGAAATTAGAAGCAGCTTTTTAATCAGTAAAAAGGTGAGGTTCTGGAAAAGCCTTTCACTGGGATTTTGGGGGCAAAAACCTAACTAGTTTGCAGATGGATCTTAATCAGTTTATTAAAGGGATTGTGTGATGTGGTTGTCTCTGGTATCCAGGGACCAGGCCCCTTGACCTATACATCCCTTTAGTGCTATGTTCCTACATATTATATTTAGTAATTCTCTCTGAATTGCCAAAGTGCACTGAGGACAGAGAAATGCTGTATTCTTCTGATGCAATGTTATTTTTCAAAAAGCTTATCAAACTGTAAATGCACAGGGATAAGGATAGTGCTGGGCACCTTTTTATTTAACCTACCTTAAAATGAAACCTGGGGACTAAATGGCTTTAGTCACTCAGAGGACATTGGCCATATCTCTCCCCACTCCATAACTAATTTCATTTTTGAAACTTGTGCTTCCAAAAAATATTGGCTGCTTAGAATTGGAAGTGTTAGAGGATATATAATATTCAAGGTTACTGTATGATTAAGGACAGCAAGCTGCCATCATATACACTAGGTGTTAGCACAGCCTTGTCCACAAAAAGACCAGAAACTAATCATTACTGCTTGCTACTTCCCATAGTGGTAGACACTTCAAGCAACAGAGAAAGCAATTTGTTGCTTAGAAATTGTTTTACCCTTTTTCCTTTGAACGTCTAGAACCATCATTCTCAGGTCCCTCCCTTCTGATTGATTGATTGGCAGTTGCAATGGAAAAAGCAGTTGGCTGCTAAAAAAAGCCCAAACCCCTCTCTCTAGTTTTGTACTTGGGAATGCGAGTTTTAAAATTAATCCTGTGAGACTAATTGAATGTGATTGGCATCTGCCACTGGTACAGTGAGGAGAGGAAAGACCTCCATTCCTGAGTGGGAGAAAACCGACACCTTGCAAAAAAGCTATTCTTTTTATTTCATTCATCATCTCTCAGAGTTCACAACAATAGCTAAATAACAGAAAACAAATTCTAGATTCTGAGTCTGCTTTTTGAAATGCTAAAAAGCAAATCAACAGCCTGGTTCTTCCTGGGCTAAGAGGTCTCAGAAATTAAGTCAAACTATGATGAATGTAGCATAATGCTGATATTCCAGCAATGATTACTGTGTAAACATTATAAACAAGTAGTCTGAGGGAATAATTTGTTTTGCATTGAACAGAGTGCTCTAGTTGTGACTGTCAGCAGAATCTAATACTGGTCCCAAAACTCATTTTTATTTTAAAAAAGGTGTAATAAGTAGATCAAAGAACGTGAGAGAAGAAGGAAATCTAAATACAACCACATATAAGCTCAGAAAATATCCTCTGCACAAAGGATGTGCAATCATAATATGCAATTTGTTTATGTAGGTTTAAAAAGATTTTGTGCATCTTACTGACTGTTGCATGTAACAAAGCTTTTTGCATTTGAACACTGAATTCTGCTTTGTACCCCAGCGTGGCGGGAAGCATGGTGTGGCGCAGAGCTTCCTGTGTTGGCAGGTGTAAAAATGGAGGGTCTCGTTCATGCAAGTCAGATCTACTTTGTGTCCCCAGTTGCTAATTGCCTCAAATTTTGACAGAGCTCTGATACCTCAGATTTGCGACATGTCGGCCAATTGTCTCTGCAACACATACAGTGCAACTGCTCTGCACATGTGGAAAGGTTGCTGGTTTGGGGCTGTATCTGCAGTAGATGCTAGCTCAGAATTAGCAGTTCAATTATTAGGAAGAAAATGGTAACCTACTGTCAAAGTACGTTGAATTGGTAGGTCTCCTGCAATGACTGGAGGTTAGCCCCAGATTTCCATATGTTCTAGTCCCTTTAACCAGCTTGTTATTTATTGATGTTGGAGTCTGTTTTCCTTCTAGCCAAGGGGGAAGTGTTAGGAGGGAAAACGCCAATTAAATGGCGTTTTGCAGGACTTCACATTTGGAGTGCTTTTCCATCTGATAATCTGAACTGGATGGCCAACTTCTCCTTCAAACTTAGTTTGTTGAGCATGATATACAAATTAGGAATAAAATGCTTATTTTTTTAAATCTCAATTTTTCCAGGGGAGGAAAGGAAATATGGCCCGATGCATGCTTAGGACTCAAACTGGACAGTAACCTCTCAAACCCTAAACTTTTTTTTTAATGTAGGTACAACTCATTTCATTACCTACTAGACCAAATTAATGTGTTTCGAGCATTTCTGTTTGGTAATGCTGGTAACACCCTGCAGTCCTTTTGTATTTACTCTGTGCCCTTTGCAGCCTGACCATGCAGCAACAGTAAACTGAGCTTGTGTAAGAGCCCAGACAAGGGATTTTGACAAAAGAAGTTATTTCTGAAAAACATGGTGTTGGACTAATCTACCATGGAGCAATCTCCTGCTGCAATGGATTTTTCCGTCCCCTGGCAGAGGCTTGTTAGGAAAGGGGAGTGAGTGGGTTTCAAAGCGTTGCTTTGAGGGTGCTATGGGAGAGATGTTGCTGCGGGAGGGGATGGAGTGATGGTACTGCAGGGACCCCAGCTCCCACCACGTGAGCTGTTCTGCCACAAATGTGTAAATTCCCAAGTCAGGAATTCATCCTGGAAAATTGTGAATAATGGCTGAGGCTTTATTGGGCTTTTGATTTTTAGAGTGAGAAGAAGCAGAGAGGAGCTGAGATTTCACCTGGGCACAGGTCCCTGGAAATTAATGCTCGAGAATGGTCAGCAAATGCTGTGAAGCTCACTGCCCTTGGAGGCACTGTCCTCTGGGCTGCTGTTGCTCTAGTTAAACCCCACTTCCTTGAAGTATATTTATTCTGTTTTCATTTCAATGGTAAAGAGTGGCAGTATTACAAACGTGCAACACTGAAGCTCATAGCAGCCCTGGTCATGTAACCAGGTGCCATATTGTAGGTACAAAGATGAATTTTAGAAAGGAATGTAAGCAGTTGAGTACTGCAGAAATTTCTGTAGGGATTTGAAAGGTTTCTGGAGTAAGCTGAGTTCAGTTTTGCAGATGTTCACAGTGTAAGGAGATGCCTGGGACAGAGCACAAACTGCTAATTAAAACCAAGAAGAGCATAAGAAAACCTGATGCTGTGGGCAGAGGAGATGTGGACACCAATGTCACATCTGCTAGTGAGGAGTCAGTGTTGAGTAGGAACAGGCTGCAAACTATGTCCCAGCTTGGCATCCCTTCTCTTATTTGGTGTAAGGGAGAAGTGGGAGGGAGAGGGGTGTGGTGTTCATCTCAGCAGCCTGGGAAAAAAGCACTTTGAGTGGATGCAAGCAAAGCAGAGCAACATTTGCTAAGGCTGAAAAAGAAATGAGCACTGTGTGCTGCATACCAAGAGCTCAGGTTAGTCCTAGGCCTTCAGTGAGGATGAAGCCCAGGTTGGTGAGCCCTGCTGGAGGCAGGACAGGAGGCTGAGCTGCAGACCAGGGAGATGGGCAGTGAGGTGGCAGGGTCTGGAAAAGATCAGGAAAAGAGGTGAGGGTGAAAGGGGGGACTTAGATTTTTGCTTTAGCCAAACTCCTTGCAAGCTGACAGCTGGACATCCACAGCTACATCAGGGAGGCAGGCTGAGCATCTCACTGGGACACATTGAGACAGGTCTGCAATGGAGAGGCAGATCTGAGTTGTCAGCATAGAAATGGCAGCTGAATTTGTGCTGGCAGCAGAGCGGGGACCCAGCACCAATCTGTGTGATCCTACAGGAAGGAGAGTGAGGAATTAATTATTCCGGTGATTAAACGAAGGAGGAAAAAAATCAAAGAGGCTGAGCTACTTGGGGATGTGGAATATTTTCCTTTTAACAAAACTCTGTAAGATTGAAAACATTAATTTTGCATTTTAAAAGTTTTTTTGGGAAATGCATGCGCAGATAACCAACAGCCTCACACTTGCTAGAAGGACACAGAATCCAAAAGGGTGTCCTAACCTAAAAATCCACCCTGCAACGAAAGAGCTCTTTCCCATCATCAGCAAAACCAATATGGCACAGCTAGAAGCACTGTGGACAAAACTTCAGAACTGCAGAACAAAAGTTTTCAACACGCCAATTTGCTGGAACCAGCTCTGATGGTTATGTTCAGCTCACTTGTGCGAGGGTACGTGGAGTAAGCTTGGTGGGCTGTTTATGCCCTTGCAATAATGGAGATTTTCTCTTCATATAGCGGGACTAGAAAAGTGAGGAAGACAAAAATAGTGTGCTTGGTAAAATACCCAGCCATTGCTCTACTGCGAGTACTGTAGTCAAACATCAAAGCCTACGGATGTATTAAATGGGAGGCAAAGATCAAGGAGTACTGGCAGAGCAAATAGCACGGTGGCAGCTGTACGCAAGCAGGCAGGCTGCTCCTCTCAAAGCTGATATCTAAAAATGAGAGAAATGCCCCTGCATTGACAGGAGGCATATTTGTCACCATTCAGTAGTGTGACGTGACTTTTAGCAGTGGCATGTTGTGCTTGCAGCTCTTCAAAATCCCATGCCTTGTCTTGCCTTAGGTTATCTCTCCCCATGCTTGTACCTGCAGATCCCTGTTATGTTTGGCAAGTGGAACGATGGCCAGGAACTGACGTGCACTGAGCTTCTGCATGCACCGGCTGGGTGCTAAACCCTGTGCTCAACTTCCACAATGGCTGTCAGTCAGGCTTGTGCGCTGTAGAGATCCACAGTGAACGAACACATGCAATAAGGAGAGGGGAGTGCTACAGTGTCTGTGCAAGGTCCTGCCAGTGCACCAAAATTCCCAGATAAACAGAGCAAACGGCTGCCCAGACACCCCAGGCTGAGCAGAGCTGTGGGCAGGATTCCTTGCTGAGCTGTAGCTTCCCGATGCTGGGGGGAAATTTGCCTCATATGCATCTTCTTGTGCCACTTTGCTTTGGATTTTTTTAAACTTTTTGAGTAACCTGTGATAGCTGTGTATTATTAAAGCCAATGAATACAGAGGGCTTGCTGGCAAGAAGGCACCATGGTGCTTTGCTTTAGAAGATGCATGAGTCTGGCGGTAGCCTTGGTGAGTTCACTAGTCATGGCCAGCAAGAGGTGTGTGGTGGCAGTGACATAGTAAGGGATTAAATGGGTGCTGCTGCCTCCCTCTTTTTGGCACTAAGAGGTGCCTTTGGCTTCAGTGTCTTGTTGTGCAACAAACCACAGAGGAAGGGATACTGAGCTGAGTGGAATCTGTCCCCCAAACCTGCTGGGTGGGAAACTCCATCGAAGGTGGAGCAAGGGAGAGCAAGAGCAGCCAGAGACTGCAAATGAGTTTTAAGGCTAAATCCTATGACTTTGGGAGCATCGCTATCTTTTCAAAGCTATTTCTTAGAAGAAGGAATTCACAGAATCCCAGATGTTTGCATGCAAATCAGTCTGTCAGAGGAAATCAACAGGAAATAAAAGACTTGTTTAGCATTTTCCCCTCTGACCCTATTCTTCTGTCCTGGCATGATTGCTTGGAAAGGCTGCAGAGCTCTTGGGTCTCCCTTGCCACAAAACCCAGCACGGTTGCAATATAATCAAACAGAAGTGCAGCAAAAATGTTGCCAAACTACCTTGTGATCATTTGGTTTACTGGGGAGGGAGCAGAGGAAAACCTGTGAAAAGTAGTCATTTCAGCAGTGGCAAGAACTGTGCGTATAGAAAAGGGACCAAACTGTCACTATTAACTTAATGGTTGCACTGCTAGAAGATTGCAGGGTTTTTTTCTATAGCAATGCCAACTGCTGGTTTTATTTACACTATCTTAATTTTTTTATACCTCTTGTTATTTTCTCTTTTGTAAAGACACATATGAGGCTCCCAGCAGCATTAGCTCAGGGACTGTCTTTTTATATTTCCCATACGCAGTTGCAGACTACCATGGAAACAATTCCTGGTCCAATTGGAAGACCTTTTTTTTTTTTTAAAAATAACTTTCTCCTGGGTCCTCAGTTATTTTTATTTTTAAATATTTTGATGTGTGGGAGAAATTTTTATAAAAAGTAGCAGCAATTGACTTATGGAATGTAGTTTTAATTAAATTGCAGAAACAATATCTGCTACACTACTAACAAACTATGTTATTAAAGTAATAAAAGTGAAAGAAACAATTTATTGAGGACAAAATAGAGGAAAGTGTGAGGAGGAAGATAGCTAATGAAAGGCAAGTAAGGGTTTGGCAGCCCTCTACAGGGCAGAGTGGAGCTGGCAAAAGTCCAGCTGGAATATGTTTCCTAATTAACTTTAATTCTCTGCTTTTAAATTCAGACTGGATTGCAATATTGTCATTTCTCTGTCATGTGCGTTTCTCTTACTGAAGTCTTCTCCTGAGCAGGAATTTTACATTGAATGGCGAGCGAGTAAATAAATAAATAAAATCAATTGCCATGAATGCTTTTAATGCCCCTCTCGGAGCTCGGCTTTCAACTGCGGGAACTTCATTAACACGCTCATTAGCGCTATCTGATTCACTGCTGCAGCCTCTCACTGGGAGCTGCGAGCAGCAGCTGGGAGAGCGGATCAGCTTGAGCTAATGCATATGTTAATAACACTAATGTTGTAGCATTTGGTGTTGCTGAAAGAGAGAGTAAAATATCTGCGCTGTCTCCTGCTGCACTTAAAAAGAAAAAAAGACCACTGCAACATAAAATAAAGCTATCTGCTAGGAATGTTTATAGTCAGTATTTATAGATTAGTGCAGTATGTTGGAAAATCAAACACTACAATGCACACATGAAGACCCATTCAATGAATTATTCAGGAAGATCTATTGTAAAGTGCTCCACTGACAAGGAAAGCAAACTAATGTTTCATCAAGTTGAACTGAATCCGCCACCTCTGACCCACCAGCCTTGCACCGTTAATAGACCTCCGCCAGCGTAAACTCGGTTTTCCATCTGCTCTCTGCATATTGCTGGTGGTGGTACAAAGGAGGTGCAGCTGCACCCTGGGGTTATGCTGGAGGTCCTGCAAGGAGTCAGACAAATTAGCAACTTCCCTGCACACAGTGGGGCAATGAGCCAGGTTGCTCTGCTCCAAAACCCACCTGAGTGGCTCCATATTTGTAGATTTGAAAAGTATTTGGTTTAGCCCTGTGCATTTGCTGTGCTGAGTGAAATGACCAAAGTGGGCAGAAAAAGTGACCTGTTTGTATTTCAGCAGCAGCGTAGGCTTTTCAGATTTGTGGATGTGTGTTTTGAGTCCAGTTTGCTGTGAATTTCAGTGTTTCCACCATGAAAAGTGAAATTGGGATTCAAGGAGATGGATTTTTCTGCTAGGCTTCTTCGCTTGTGTCCTTTTACTGTGGCCTTAGGAGGTCGACACATGGGTCAGTGACTGGCGTCTGGTGTCAGGAGAGTTTCTCTGCTCCCGTTTCCCACTCACTAAATTCATATCAATGTTGCATTAGCAAATTGTGCCTTTGGACAGCGTGGGAGAGCTCTGTTGACAGTAAATGCTTATGAAGGGGATAGGATTAATTGTGATGAATAGCTTAAAAAGGTGGGTTGACTTTTTAATAAAAAGATCTTGTACATGCTGCCTTACAAATGTAACTTAATTCTGGTGTGAAAGCTGGTCTCAGTGCCTCTGGACACTCACCAGGGCTGAGATACTGTGTAATGTGCACCTCTCAACTCATAAATAAGTGAAACATTAATTTTGCATCAACTGCTTAAAGCTAAAATAGGTTTTCACCTCTCTTCGCCTGATTGCAGTATTGCCACCTGGTTCCTCTTATTCACATGGGATAAATCTTCACTTCTGGCCTTCAGTGTATGCTTGAACTTGTGGCTTTCTCGTGCTATTTACTGTGGTGGTGTTTTCCTGCACATAGCCTCTGTTAAATACTGATACATTTTCAATCATTTTTTAAATCTGATAAAGCTTTCAGCTAATTTTATTTGAGCTAATAGGCAATTCACCCTTCCAAACTGTGTTTTCAGCTCTTTTATCTGGAATCCAGAACTCCATTGCAAATGCTGCTTTCTGCTGACCCTCTGAGGCTTTGCATACTGAGATGATGCACAGAACACTTTCGTGACTCCATGATTGTAGACTTGAAAAGTATTTGGTCCAGCACTGGGCATTTTTTTCCCCCTCCATATCTTTATATTCCTCATTCGAATGTATCTTAATGCTGTATTGATATTACAGTGATACTGCCTTTGTACCCACAAAGTTTATTGCTGTAAACGAAAGATGCCCTTCAAGTTGCAGTGTGATGACAAAATCCAAGATACTCTGTAGAGCTGCAGTATGTGAGGAGTACTGTAGTGAGAGGGATGTGGAAAGCCTCAGGTCCTTCCTTCTAATAAATTCACGCCTGGTCTGAGCATCATCTTTGTTATAACCTGTCAGGAGAAGGCTTAGCCAGCGGCAACTCTGACTGAGTCAACAGCAAATTCCCCAGGGACCTAGATAAGCTTTTATTGGTACGGGGTAAATGAGTTGTGTTTAATGAAAATTGTGGGGGCTTTCCTATGTAGTTTACAAAGTGCTCTGATCTTCCTCATCAGTCTTAGCTGGAAAACTTGCCTCATGCTGTAACTGCAAGCCCAGTTTGTGTGCTGCACGGGTGGCATCTCTCTCTTGCAAACAGTTGATATTTTCTATATTCTTTTCTGTGCTCTGTAATTACCAAGTTAAAATAAGGGCTAGGACCCCCCACTCTGGCCCTGGAGCAGTGAGAATATTTATGACATGAGGGTGTATATTGTGTGCACTGACCTTTGCTATTGAGTGGACCTGTACAAGTCAGGGTTGCAAAGCCGGGCGCAGCCCATCCATCAGAAAGTCACTGCAGCACCTGCTGCGAGATGTGCGTCCGATCTGCCGAGCTGGGGTTGGTTCTCTGGGTATTTTATTATGCCCCATCCTACACATACAACACTGCTATTAAAGGCAGCATGACTGTAGCATGTTATGTATTACCCACTGTTACTGACATGTATGGGGACCTTGCATACAAAGTATCGTCACAGAGCCGATTTTTACTGTTGAATCAAATCCCTTAGAAACTACTTTCTAATGGAAATGATAATGAAACTTTAATTATAACTGTGCTACTGGGTTCTCTGAGCGTACACATCCCATTAGATAGTTTCTGCTAAGATAGTGACATCTTTCAAGCTCATTTCCAAGCATATTAAAAAAAAAAAGGGGATGATATTTTACCTGTGACATGTTACAACTGTTGATATTTTTTCTGGGTTCATCAAAATCTCATTAGCATTAATCAGAGATGTGACCAGAGAATAATATAGTTCCTTGGGTTATAGATGGAACAGAAATATTTGCATGAGCCAGAAACATATTCTTTGATGAAGTTTTAGATTTTTAAAGAAATTTTCAGTACAGCAGAAGGGCTTGTACAGATAGTTGTTTGGGCAGTGTGCAATACAGGTTTTATTCAGGTGATTAAGCATATTGTTCCCATGTGACTAGTAAAGGAAAAATATGATGTATTTTTCCCTTTCCTCAATTATATCTGTATCATCATCCTAGGCGATAATTCTGCAAAAAGGGATATTTAAATTATTTTTAACAAATGAGCCATTCCTTCAGCTTCAGTTGCAGGATCTGTGGGTTGGACTAGCTGTTATTGCAATTCAGAAACATGCAGCTGGAACTAGACTACATTAACCTGTTTATTAATGAGATTATTTGTACAGTAGCTACAAAACCCCAGATCTTTTCTGCATGAGAAATGCTGGGCAGTGTAATGGTTTGTGAATTAAATGCAGATTGCTGCGTGTCTCTGTGTTGTGGCTTAACCCCAGCCAGCAACTAAGCACCATGCAGCTGCTCACTCATTGCTCCCCCAAACCAAGTGGGATGGGGGTGAGAATTGGAAGGAAAAAGGTAAAACTCGTGCGTTGAGATACGAACAGTTTAATAGAACAGAAAGGAAGAAACTAATAATGATAATAATAACAATACTAAAATGACAATAATAATAAAAGGATTGGAATATACAAAACAAGTGATGTACAATGCAATTGCTCACCACTTGCTGACCGATGCCCAGTTAGTTCCTGAGCAGTGATCCCCCCCCCAGGCCAACTCCCCCCAGTTTATATACTAGACATGACGTCCCATGGTACGGAATACCCCGTTGGCCAGTTTGGGTCAGCTGCCCTGGCTGTGTCCCCTCCCAACTTCTTGTGCCCCTCCAGCCTTCTTGCTGGCTGGGCATGAGAAGCTGAAAAATCTTTGCCTTAGTCTAAACACTGCTTAGCAACAACTGAAAACATCAGTGTGTTATCAACATTCTTCTCATACTGAATCTAAGACATAACACTATACCAGCTACTAGAAAGAAAATTAAGTCTATCCCAGGCAAAACCAGGACACTCTGGTAAGAAATAATCCAGGATTATTCCAGGTGTTGGAGTGTGTTGGAATCTGATCCCTCCTGGCTTGAACGGCTCTTGCTTAGCTGGGGTGTTCCCTTGTGCCACCCTCTCCTCGGTGCTTTAGCATACTGAAGGACTGCATGGAGGCAAGAGCTGGCAGGGACATAAACAGGTCTTGAAAGGGATTAATCTCTTCAGCCTCAGCACTTTGGGGTGTAACCAACTCACGTAACATCGGCAGCAATGATAAGCAGCTTTTAGACAGGCACCTCTGCATGCTGGTGCAGGGATACAAGGTTCACCCAAGGCACTCTGCTCTCGGGTGTTATGTGACTCAGCTTGTCTGTCCAGGGTGGTGGATGGTGGAGTCCAGGTTTTAGAACTCAACTCTTTGTCCTTGTCTATGCGGACTTGAAAAAGAAGAGGAAGAAAAAAAAGTGGCACAATCTTTCTGATACTGCTGGATAACAGGGACGGGAGAGGTCTTTGCAGCGTTACAACACTAGAAAGTTAGGAGAGATTTTTCACTGTTGGTTTTTGAAAAGGGGAGGAAAAAAGGCAGCTATTCTAGTGCAGGAGAGTGTAAGAAAGGCCAACGTTCTTAGTTTAAAATAGCCCCAGAAAGCAATTACTCTTCTTGTGGGAAGTGCAGGATTCCTGGGTACTTCTTAAGCCTGTCCTGCAGGTACAAATGTGCCTTTTAAAGTTTAACCCACTCTGTGAATCCTGCTGGGAACTTTGTTTTCTCTCCGTGGCTTTGTTGCTGTATCTCCAGCTTGTCTGTGTGAGCAATGCCAGATTGCAGTAAAGAAAAGTTGACATTACAACTTGGAATAAAGCCTTCTTCCCTTTGCGACACAAGGGGTTTGCTTTTTAGAGATAAGGTTAGCACCTTCGGCTCCAGCAGTACCCTCGAGTTAATGATTATCATATCCCAAATGCAGAACTAGGGGAATGAGGCTCGTGCTCGTAAAGGGAAAGATACTGGAGGGATGCACTGCCTTTGACATGACAGCATATATCAGCTGTGAGCTGAGGGCCTGATCTGTTATTTAGTGCCTACAGTAACCTAAGAGTTACTTTGAGTGCTTTTCCTCTGCTTTCATTTCAGCTTTGTATTCCAGCTATTAATTTATATAAGAAGCTGGGATCAGCAGAAGCAAGGGAAGATAATTCAGCCCAAATACCTCACTATGGGGTCATGCCTTTGCTCCTTGCTGCTAAGCAAAGTGACAGAGGAGTTAACACGTGAGCTGCAGGACAAGGTAGATGCAATGTTTCCAGGTGTGTATTACCTGTTCTGTGTGAACCAAACCCAACCAGGGAACGGTCCAATCTTTCTGCATTTGAGAAACAGAAAACAGGAAAAAAGAGAAAGAAAAAACCTGCATATGCTGCTCAGGAGACTATTTTAACATCTGGAATAGCCAACCTGTGTAGATCTGGTTCATCATCTTCCTAATAGGCACTTTCCTTAATGAGCTAATTGGTTGCAACACAAAGTGGCTATATGGAATTGGTATTTCACCGTGCAGGTTGCTGCACAGTGGCTGCATGAACATCATGGCTCTAACTGCTTAAATGATCTCACTTCACAGCGGTGCATCTTCTCACGGTCTCAGAGCCCCTCGTCCGCTCCCTGTCTGTCGCCGTGTGTCCTGCCCCCAAGCTCCGTGAGGGCTTGTCTCCCTGAAGAGCACGCAGGTCAGCACTGTGGCCTCTCGCCTCGCTGACCCAGGCCTGGAGACAGGCAGCTGTCTCCCCTCAATGCCTTTCATTTGCACAGGCAAGATACAAGTCTCTGTACTGTCCTTTTAGACAGAAAAAAATATCTGTGCGCCTAACAGTCCATGCACAATGGATTTTATGTCTGCACCATCTCAGGAGCATGGGGTTTTGCCATCTCCATTGTTCCTCAGTGCACTGGGAGATCAGCATGCAAAGACCAGGGGTTCAGGAGAAGGGGCAGCTATGGGCTCACACTGGGGTGCAGGAAAAGGTGGGGAGGTGCAAAGCAGATTTGCACACACCAGGTTCCTTCTTGCATTGCTTGTGCAGAGCCAAACCAGGAGAGGAATGATGTCTAAATGATACCAGGTGGGTCCAGAAGGGAGAGACACCAAATCAGAGGGCAGATCGGTAAGGAAGAGGTGCAAATTCCCCCTGCCTGCACACTGGGGAGTTGGGTGCAGCGCAGCATGTGCCCAGCACGGTGTGCACCCAGGGCAGCGTGCACCCTGCAGGCTGTGCCTGCTGTGCCAGATGGGGAAGGTGGAGAAGCAGGAGCACTCCCAGGAGAATTGGTGACCACCTTTGTGAGCTTTCAGGGCCTTTGATCCTCCCCTGCCACATGTTACGGGGATGGCCCTTCACCCATGGAGTGGTGGCACGTTGCAGTGGGGATGTCCCTGTGCAATGCAGTACTTGGTACAGAGCCTGTCCTGTGCTCTGCTGCTGCAGAGGCTTTCCTCTGGGAACAGAGACTGATCCTGAATGAAAGTGCTTTGTTATTTTATATATACTGGAGGATTTCTCATTTAATAATTTTGTCTTTAACACGGTACTGTTCAGCTCTACTTTATGATCTCCCAATTTCAAATGAACACGCCCTTTGGAGCACTAATTTACATGGAAATCCTTACAAATCTGGAGGGAAGTGCTCTTTGTGTCTGCAGTTTGACTTTCTATTCCAGAAACTTCCTTCAAACATAAATCTGTACAATTCCAGTAAAAAAAATATAATACTATGACAAATGAATTCTGTTTTAATTTAGATGCTAGGGCCCAAGCTTTAGAATTGAGTCAGGCCAAGATCTTTAGGATCTTGGTACCTGATGTTACGAGCCTAAATCCACATTTACAGATTTACCCCTCCAAACTTCCCCCTGTGCCCCTTCCTGCCCCACATGCAGGCACCAGCAGCTGAAAAGCCCCAGCAACAACAGTCCCCCTCCTCTTCAGGGAACAGCCTGGAATACAGAAAATCTCTGGAAAACAAAGTGCACATTTTATTATACAACCTCTAAATTGCAGTTTAGAAAACAAAGTGAAGGCCAGCTTCTTTTCTGGCTCCCTAAAGCTGCTGTGAAGAGAGATATGCTTTGTCTTACCAAACTATCTAATCTTTCTACAGTGTCCCTGTTTTTAATTGCTATGATAGTATGGGAATAATGGAGAAGAATACCAACCTGTAGCTTAGGGAGAGATCAGGCCAACCCACCCAGCTTTCTAGTGAGTCTCTACAGAGGCTGCAGGACCTGATTTCAGTCCTGTGAAAGTAGAACTTGATGAACTGGAGGGACAACCACATTACAATGCAAGCAGGACCAAGATTTTGAATTAAAAGAAAAGTATGTATTGGTGCACAAGCAGATACAAATAACCAAAGCCTCTTCATTTGAGGGCTCGCAGAGGAATAGCTTTGTAAGGTATGCTTTTATAAGCATTAAACAGTTTTTGGCACTCGTGATAATCACAAGGTCCAAAAAACCGAAGGTAGAAAATTGCCTTTTTCTGGGAAAGAGCACTGTTAATATTGAAATCATTAAAGCAGCCAAACTGTGTGAAGGGCATCTTTATTCCCCTTTGGCACATCATGACTACACTTCGATCAATGCAAGCTATGTCTCCACGGTTTTCTTTGTCTAAACCAGCTTTGATCAACTCAATTGCACAAATTTCTTCAGGCTGCCTCCGTAGTAAAGATGTGTGCACTAGGCTGGTTACTGGTGACCTGTCCTTATCCATATGACCCTTATGATGAAGAAATAACATTTAGAAATGAGATTTTTAGATGAAGAAATAACATCTAGATCTCAGTGGATTCAGCGAACAGACACGATTGTGAATTGCTGCCTGACACTGGAGCTGCTGGGGTTTATTCTAGCTAGCGGCACAGGGTACCTGCTTCTTTGCGTGGCCGCTGGCAAAATGTGGAAATTTCATCCCTTTTCAAGAGGAGAGCCATAAACAGAAGGCTGATGGTTAAATGGAAATGCCTCCTGCGGTTGTGGGCTGAGCAGGCTGGGTCCAGCCAGGTTTGGCAGCTTGGGGTGGGAGGAGAGGTTTTGGGGGCTGCCGGTTTGGTGGGCACAGCAGGTCCCTGTGGCATCAGGAAAGGGAGACAGGGGTCTCTGTCGGGGGTGGGGGAGAAGAGGAGCATGCAACAGGCAGAAAAAACCACCTGCTTTTAAGGGATGGGTAGAGAGGAGGTTCAGCTGCTAAAATGCTTTTGGTTTTAATCTCCTCCTTGAACTGGTGACTCTTTTTTCTCTCCCTTGTTGCTCTCCCCAGTGGGAGCAGGGTGCCTTGCGGCTGGGCGACTGAGCGGCTGAGCCTTTCCCTCTCACCTGCCCCAGGCAAAGCAGAGAAGAAGTGGGGAAGGACACAGGAGACGTACAAAACTCTGGCATGCATGGAGAGTAAATCAGGGTGTTAAACAAAACCTCCGCTCTCAGCTGGCTAATGTTTCAAAGGAAAATATTTCAAACGCTGAGAGAGATTGTGCAGTTAGCCGGTGATGCAATTACATGGCTGTAAGCTGTAGAAACTCTTTCAATGTGGCACATATTAAACCTTTCAGAGGTAGTGCTTTGATTTTTAATTTTACGCTGTTGGCAGGCAATCAGGGTCTTTAATAGTATGGGGGCCAGAGGGAAAATGTTTCAAAACAGCAAGGATCTTATCATAGTGTGCAATTAATGAATAATTATTAAAAACCAGAAATAGCTGGAAGAGCAGGCAAGAGCTGGCAATGCAATTCTCTGGTTTCAGGCCTATAATGAAATCTCAAGAGAAGGAAGTATGATATGCAGCTTCGTGCAATTAAAGCTGGGATTTTTTCCCCCTAGTTGAAAGATCAGTGATCTTGAAAAAATATACCTGTCACTTGGTTTTGTTTTCAAGTCATTTAATTGTCGTGGTAAAGCATTTAACATCTAACAACCATGGAGACATTCTTCTGTAAATTATGGAATTCTGGGTTTCTTTTTTTTAAACAGTAAGATTTTGATTTTTGGGGTTTTTTAAGATGTTTGAAAAGAAGTCTGTCAGCATGGTATGAATATATTAACCATGGGAAGGGGCTGCAGTATTGTTTTCCCTTTGCTCTGGCTGGTAAGTTTGTTCAGGAGGACATCAGAGCCGAGAAGGAAAGGCTTCATGTTGGACATCCAGGTCTGTTTGATGCTCTGCCACAGGATAGTGCTTTCTCTTGAAGTTGAGGCAATTTCTTAACACCTGTGGTCCTATTTCCCATCTATTAAAAAAAGAGCATTCTCTCATGCAGGCCTCTACAGTTTACCTGAGCATCTACCTGTTTCACCGGTTTTCCTGTGTTCAGGCAGGAATTACCTTTTCTGCCTTGGGTCTGTATCACACCCAGCACAGGACAGCTGTGATCTCACATAAATAAAGCAGCTCATTGTCCTTGGCGCCACTGCTAGGGAGTCCTAATTGTACACGTTTGGATGCGAGACACTTGTTCACCTGGGGACAAGTGCAGTTGCCAGCCTGGTGCAATGTCCTGGTCCCAACAACTCAAACTGTATGGGACTTAGGAGGCGAGAACCAATGTCTTAAAGGGCCTCGGTGCTCCACCAAGCCAGGGAGTGCTGACACACATTGTGCTTAGCTTCAGCATAGGATAAGAGCTTTTTAAATCAAAAACTAGCTTATGGCCTAACTAAAATAACAAGAAATGTTAAACTCCTCCACCAAGGAGGCCTTTGGAAGGAGCAACTGTGACCTTCAGATTCAAGGCTTTACGTTTTCTTTTTTTCTGAAGTGCAGCTATGGCTTGTGTATTATCACTGGTCTTGTTTTTCTAATCAGAAGTGAACTTACGGTTTGTATTTTTACTTGGAGGGAATAGGACCTTCCTGCTTGCAAGTGGGAACAGCTGTGTTGCTTTTAAAGCTGCATAACAAGTCTGATAGTTAAATGTATAACACTTGTGTTTTGTCACTGAAATCCATTAGTCTGTGGCACAGTGAGAGTGGCTCTGGTATGCAGGCTTTAAGATGCATTTGCCCGAGCAGCCTCTTCTTTCGAGTACTGAACCACATTTGCTCACTGCTCTTTCATTATATATGAACTAAACACAGAAAAAGTTATTTACTACTATCAGGCATTTCCACATGCAATATTAAGAGAGGTTTTCCATTAGCTTCGAGATAGAACAGCTTAAATTGTGTGTATGTGTGTGTGTGTTTCCTGGCTGCTAGTATCTTGCATTCGTGTCCCTGGTGTTAATCCTGTTGTATTGGCACACTGCGAGAGTGTTAGGATGTTGCACCCTTCTGTACTGGTACGTGTGCTCTAGTGCAGGACTGGTATTGACAAAAACAAACTGTGAACTACTTGGATCCGCACTGAATGGGGAAAAAACTCTCTTGGTTCCTTGGAACGCTGTCTGGCTTGAGCACACTTTTGCATATTTATTTAGACACTTTGATTGCCACAGAGCATGGCAGCTCTGAAGAACCTTATGAGCTAGAAAGTGCTTCTTGAAACAATTAGATTTCTCAGACACATTACACTGGAAACCAACAGCATCCCATTGGGGAGGTGCCAAATTGGCTGGTGGGGGCAAGCAAAACCCAGAGTGGATCAGCATAAATGAGCTGTGGCATTTTCTTGAAACTGTTTCTAGGAGACAGAAGTCAATCTTCACCACTGCTTTGTGCTGGTGTTTTGTTTTCTGGCCTCAGGGTTTTTTCTGTTTTTCTTTTCTCCCGAATCAGATGCCCCCTCTTTGCTCCAGGGCATTGGTAATATGGCAGAAATGTTTGCTGGCTTGCGAGAGAGACTCCCCAGACCACTGTCCTGGCTGGGGGACAGGGACTTCCCAAGCACATGTGGGACAGGGGAGCCTCGCTGAGCTTCCTCACCAGCGGTGCGGGAAGGCTGCTCCTCTGAATGGACAACTACAGACATTAGAAAATGGACCTTTTTTTGGCAGAGATTTTGCTGTCCCTGACCCTATTCCCAGGCAGGGCAGGTGGGTGCAGCAGTGTTCCAGCCAGTGTTGCATGCCCCTGAGTGCTGTGGTACCAAATGGGAGCCATGTGTGCTCCTCTCTGCACATCACACTGGTTTTGGGGACAGTCCCCACAATGTTCAGCTGCTCCTTTGGCCCAGCAGCCTGTCATCCTGGGGAAGTGCTTTGAGCCTTGTTTCCAGTTCTCACCAGGCCGAGAGGGTGGAGGCCATCACCTTTCTTTGGGGATTTGTCTCAGATCTGAGAGGTCCCTGTGGCTCTTGGGCTCGCAGGAAATTTTCTTTACCGCAAGGCGTGCTTAGTGCTCACGAAGAGCAGGTTGCTAATGTTCATTTGTTCCTGAAATACCTTCTGAAGGCAGTAGCTTTTTTCTTTCTTCTCCCTTAAAAACATCAAGGCAGAGCATGCACCAATGGAGTTTGTTACAGTGTCGTAACTGGCTTCAGCTCCTGTCATTAATTGATAATCTTGCCGGATCTGCTATAATGCAGTGCCAGCTCAGCAAGCTCCAAGGAACTCTTGGGTAAAGTGCTCTCCATTTTGAGACCATCAGCAGCAGCTTATCACTTGATTTATCTGCTATTTCCAGGTGTGGAACTAAAAGTAAACTGTCACTGTAAATCACTAATTCAAGCGGAGTGAAGGAACAGCGCACAGTTTGCATATTTCAATACCACTTAATTAGAAAAAAAAAAAAATCCCTTGTTCCATACAAATGTACAATGCAAATCCTTTCTCTTAATGCTTCAGATGGGTAAAATGTCCTTTTGAGTCCCACATGTCTAATGCTGCTGCTCATCTTGTTACAACAGACTTTTAATTTTGCCCCTGGGACCAGATCAGGAAGTAGCTTTCTTTAAAGCCCAACCCAGTATGTGTGTCTCAATCTGGGAAAGAGTCCCTGCCTGCTGCTGGCACGTATACCACTGACACCTCTTAACCCAGCCTTTGACCTTTATTTATTTATTTATTTATTTATTTATTTAAAGAGCCTTTTGTGTTTGCTAATTGTGTAACTGCCATTTTATGGCCTAATAGTCCTAGATGAGGTTGAGCTATGTGTCTTCCCTAAAGGTGTCTTGTCTGACTCTTGTTCAAAATCAGCTTCTAACTGCAAATTGTGCTTTTGCATGATTAGACCTTCTTCTCTACCAGCCCCTTATTTCCTTGTAGCCACCTCCATGGAAAACAGAATCATTTACTGGATCAGTGGGAATAACATTTTCTTGTGGCATGCCGCTTCGGAAAAATAAGTGATTCTTGATACAATGACTGCCTTCAACCCTCCTCTCTTACCGTCCCCCTCTCCCCTTCTTCCATTACCCTTTATGCTCCTGCTGCGCTGCTGGATGACTGCACCTCCAGCATTTGCATCTTGTCCCTCCCTCTGCTCTTCATCTTGGCAGTATAAATTGCTCCAGCAACCTCATAATTTTGATCTGCAATCATTTTGCTCCACTAGCTTATGGCAGTGCACAAACCAAACGCTTTCTTTTTAGACTGGGCTGGCTACTGGTGTACTGATCTCAGAGTAACTTTGGAGCTGAGAGGTTTGTGAGGTGCCACGTGCACCAAAATGTGGATTACAAATTAAAGCCAGAAAGAGAACGTCCCTTTTAAGAAAACATCCGACATTTCAATTCCTGGTTTTTTTTTTCTTTCAGCACTTGCCAGTTGCTATTTAAAGACAAACGTATAAACCCACTATCCCGTTATAAAGTGAAATATCCTGCTTTAGAAAAATGAGCAAACAAACAGTAACACCATCTTTCGATTTATTGGTGTGATTTTTTTTTTTTTTCAGAGGTGATCTCTAACATAAAAGGCTTTTCTGTGGTGGCTAAAAACATTGCATTGTACATAAGATTTTCTTGTTCAGATCAATTTGGTAAATTTTCATTTAGTTTCAGAGTGGTTCATTTTGTTGAGGCTTCATTTTGTTCAGACTAGCAACTCAAGAGGTTTCCTGTAGCTTAGAGAGATTGCTTTTGAATTGGTACATTATTCAGTCATGAATTGTTTCTTTAGTATATGAGCAGCTGAGTGGGGTTTTTATTACAAATATGAGTTTGAGTGCAGAACAACTACTATTTTGGCCAACTAAAGAATGTAAAATTAAGCACGAGTCTTCATAGTATACTGTGATGCTTTTCTACACTGTGTGCATTGGGTTTTTTTAAAGTACTTAGCAAAAACCTCCTGTAGGGCATGGTAATATGACTGGCTGCACACAGAATTTAAAAAATAATACAGTATATTGTAGAAATATGGCTACAGTAGAAAGAACTGAAACTGTTTTCCTGTTACCAGAAGATACAGTTGAGTAAATTTTGGTCTTTGTGATCTGCTACTAATTAAATAGGTCTTCAGCTGCATTCAGCATCTGATCCTATTGTGAAGTTCTGAGTGAGCGTAACACGATTTCTGCAAACACTGAGGTAGTGAGGTGGCGTTCGGTAGGAAAGCAAGTGCAATCCCAGTGTTATGTACCAGCCTTTGAAAATATGGTTTTCTTCCATGTTGTTTCTTGTTGTTTACCAGTGTACATGATTGCTTTTACCTACCTTGAATTAGTTTCCACCTCTGCAGGATTTTTTGGTCCAATAAAATTAACTTGGGTAAATGGAAAGCAGTAGGAAAGAAATGTCTGGTTTTTAAAGATGCTGTCTCTGGATTTAGGGAGATTTTGTAGATGGAAGATTCTTACAGCAAATCAGATGACTTTATTTGCTTAGTGTGTGGCAGCAAATTGAGGACCTTGCGTGTTCCAGCTGCCTTAGTAAAGAGATCGAGGGTCTCAGTGCCCCAAAGCAGATCTCCTGCGTGTTTTGCTGTAATAGGCTTTACCAGTGCAGCCACCAAAAATCGTTTTCTCTGACTTCAGAGATGGGAGGCAGGGTTTGTAAGGGCAGCCTACTGCCCACAGCACAGCTGCCTGGAGTTCACTGTAGCACCAAATCTAGGCCCTTGGCTGTCTGACTTCAAGGAGATTAAGAGTCCATTTTTGCTCTAATATCTTAGGAGGCAGCTGCTTGTCTTTTGCTACATGACTTACTGGTTGAAGAAGTTTATTGCCACATAAGAAGATGATTTAGAGTTTTTGTTTTAATATCTTAATCTCGAATATTTTAAGAAAAATCAGTTCTATTAGCTCTTGGGAGTTAGAGTTTCACTCATTAGCAGGTGAAAACCTTACAAAACTCAAGAAGAAGTTACCTAAAAATCTCTCTTCCCAAGATGTCTTAGTCGATAGGTCTGAGTAGAAAAACTTATTTCAAAGTAAGAGGCCATTCTGGAAAGAGGATGAGAAATTAAAGTCTAGTGGATATAGCTATGTTAATGGGGGCAGAGCAGCTACTTAATTACATAGCAATGTCAGAAGCAATAGGATTATCTATTTCTGTCATGGTACGGGTCAAACTGAAGACTAGCAGTTGAACTTAAGGTGCTATATAAATGCATAGGAAAGTTCCCAAATGCTTATAATTGCCCTCTCAGTTGCTGTGAATACTGATATTTAGTGATCTTCTTTCTCTCTTTCATAGTCATATATTTATTATATGTGAAAGGGTTATTGTAAAAGACTTTTCTCCATCACTGTGGTACTGTGTGCCCAAAGCTAGAGCCAGCTGCATGAGGCTGGAAGAAGAAATGTGTTTTGCCATTTACAGTAGGGTAGATTTAGTCCTTGCTAAAATCCCCTGCATCTTCACTGTGCTCCGGAAAACACCATATTTATCACCAGATTCCAGAATTTACATTAAAAATAGCATAATTGAATCAAATGCATTGCCACATCTTGATTCCTCTTCTTTGTTTATAGGATTTCCTCTGAAAAGCATTGTCTTATTCCTGTATTTTCTAGGAGAGAGGGAGCGAGCAAGCTGTTGGATAGTTGGAGCTCTGGCTTAATTAGTTTTCTCAGGTCCGCAGTAATATCTTACAGTTCTTAGTGTTTCTTGGAAAGGTGCTACAAAAGATAGAGCGAGCTGCATGCTCCAATTCCACCTGGAATACTCTAGTTAGCTGTGGATTCACCTCAAGGAAATAAAAGAGAGTTAAAAGGCCAGCAAAAATGTACCCTGTATGGCTTGGATAAAGAAAGGAACGTGTACTAATTTTTTCTGAAGTTAAAAAAATCATTATAAGGGGGTTTAGTTCAAATAAATTATATATAACAGCATGAGCTGATATCTTTTACTAATACTGAGATTCAAGACTGAGATTGCACTTGTGGAGGAGAGGAAGAAACGCTGTCTGACGTTTGCTGTGAGCTATTGCTGCGTGCCAACTAGCTGAGACATTTTGGAAGTCCCCAGCAGCTATCTGAAAGCAAAGTGCAAATATCACAGCACAGACACAAGGCTCCCAAACCAAACGGTGCCCGCATGCTCGGTGAATCCATGTTCAGGTGTTTATTTGAATGCCATTTCGCAGAGCACATTCGCCTTCTCACCTGATATGGGGAGACTTTGAGTCTTGCACTTTGAATTAGGTTGCTGCCGAGGTTGTGGCAAGGGGGAGGAAAACTCTTGATCTTGTATATATATTCCTTGAAAAGGTTTTGAGAAAGGAGGTTTTGATATGTTTGCACTCATTACGATTCTCTGGACAGCTCTGAAATGTAAATAAAAGGAGATTCAGGTGTTAGCAGAGAAGAGACTTGGCTGCAATGGAAATACTACTGCTCCCTGAATAGCCTTCTTGGACGGAAGCTGCAAACAAGCAGTGTTTGGCCAGGACATTTTTCTTAGTGCAATTTCGGATAGCTTCACCACTATCCAAGGCTTTGATCCAAGTTATCAAGGTTAGGCCTAATTTAAAGAATAAAACTGCCTTGTTGTGTACTAGTTACTTTGTATTTCCCCCGTTAACAGGATAGCCAGGACATGCTTCAAGGAGTCAGACTGGAATTCGGTCTTCATTCACCTGTGGTGTTGGAATTGCCACTGTGGCTGTATTGAAGATGGTTCAATCAGAGATTTCCCCCTCTCCCCACCCTTTGCAAAAGATAGCCATCTGGTGCCCTGAAATACCTAATCTCATTTTTCACACACTGTTTTCAGGCAAGAGTGTCTTCCTCACTCTCCTGTGGATTATGATCTTCCTTAAACCTTAAAGCAAATTCTGTTCTGAAGATGTGTGAAACTTCAGCTTTCATTTTGACTGCATTTGTTTCTTGTTTTCCCTCTGAAGAGGAATCTGTTCAGAGCAGAAGGCGGCTCGCTGTTGTCAGAAAGAGCAGGCTGTCGGTGTGTTTAGAAGAATGTGAGAGTCCTTCAGGCAGCCTTTCACCTGCCCATCCCAGATTTGTAGTGGGCAAAAAGAAATATTTGGAATGTGTAGGTGTTTTCCTGGATGATTTTCCATGAGGATTAGCTCCTGGGGACTAGCGGCTCCTGTGTGCTGGTCTGGGGTGGGACCTCTTTGTACCATTTGCTGCAACAGCCCTGTTCCCCCCACGGCTCTCTTACACCACACCGTGCCCTGCTCTGCAGCATCCACCTGCCTTTCCTTCAGCAGAAATATACCTTCTGATTGAGACAGACAGCCTCACCCATATCAGTAAATATATAAAACATATTATGTTATGATAGAAGAGTTGCAAAGGCAAGCCATATGCAGTGGGGGTTAGCTCCAGAAACAATCTGGGTGGTGCACGTTAACTGTTGTGGCCAGATGGTAAATCAGGGTGGAGGAAGAAATGGGAGGTTTGATCCAAAGCAGCACTCTTTTTCCTCCCATCAAGGGAAACTGAGGTACCAGTATCTTACTGGGCTGACATAGTCACCTTCCTCAGGGACAGAGGAGAAAAATAAATGGGCCTTCAGTGCCAAAGCTCAGCCACCGAGCTGTCAGCCTTTGTGCCACTCGTGCCACATCTGCCTTGGTGCTTTTCTGCTCTTCCACTGCCTGGATCCTGCTTCCTGTGGTGGGTTTTGGTGTAGAATTTGGATAACTGCACATAATTTTTATGGCAATTTGCTTTGGTTTCTCTTCTTGCTTAGGCTGCTGAACATAAACTCCAATTGCATTTGTTTTTTAAAGCAGCTGGCAAGCATGATCTTGCTACCATTTGTGTATCAATAATTCCATTTTCATCTCACTTGCTACAAACAGCATCTTCTTCATTTGAGGGGTTTCGGTACAAAAATCTGACTTGGAGAATGATAATCTCTCTCTCATTTAGGAAGAGCTTTGCTGATTGCCCCATGATGATCAGTTCCATGTAACATGTAGCTCAAGCTTGTCTTCCTGGCGGAGCTCACGAGTATCTTATGTATCTGCTGAGCTAATATATTGTCTTTCTGTATTTGTATTCTGCAGCTGATTGTTCAATGATTTCTCCTGCTGAATTGCAATAGATGAGCTGTTTAATGTTGCAACGGCTGATTTTGTAATGTAAAAACAAAAACCCTCTCGATTCCAAATTGTGTTTGCTAGTTAGAACACAGAATTTAAATGAGATCTATATGGAAAATGTATTTTTCCCATTGTTTCACCAATGCAGAAAGAAAACAAGTCTTCACTCTTTCTAAAAGAAAATCAAATCAACCATGGCAAGAATTTGTTTTGCAAGGAAGAAGCATTGGTAAAAACTAAACCTGTTCCTTTCTACACAATTGTGTCCATATTAGTGTTTTTTAAAAATACTTTCTCAATGCAGAAATAACAATTTCCAATAAGAATGTCTTTTCTGATAGCTGGAATGTTAAAATTTCTAAAAATGAGCAGTTTAAAATATATTCATTTTATCATGATATGTCTTCTGGTGCTGAGTCTATGTATATTTCCACAATATTCTTGATCTTCTTTTCACCAAAGTAGCCCTGATTTAAAATTTCTTTATGTTTTTACTGGAGAATTGTTGTAGTGAATGGAAATGAATGACTCAAAAGTAGATGCTGGATTTTGTAGCTTTTATTGACAAACTGCTTGAGATGGGCACCTGAATGAAACAGTTGACCATTACTTCAAGTGCCAAGTTGGTATTTACTGTGAGGCATAATGATTTCATGACTGTTTGCCCACCTATGTGAGAGAAAGCACCAAAGAGGACAAAAGAGTATATGAAATTCTCCTGTTAGCTTTTATGTTTTGTGGCAGCCTTGGCTCTGCAGTGAGCAGCGTGCTTTGTCCACAGAGTTGAGGTCCCCAGAAAAGCACTGCAGCGTGCTGGTGTGGTGACCTGAAAGGCTAACCTGCACATGGGGGGCTAACCATGCTGCAGGGATGCTGCTTTGGCACTCCACTTTGAAAATGAACTATCCAGTTAGAGTATCGTAGACTAAACCATCATTTCTGTGTAAACCTGTGCACATTTAAGAATGAATTATAGCTGATGAGGAGCACTAAGATGAAGTTTGAGATTGGAAGATTAAAGCTGAAGAGCAAGATAAACTTGTATTTGAAGTACAATTTTTAACATAAGGAACAGAAGAAATAAGTGACCATTAAAGGTAGGAACTTGTGTGGGGAAGAGTTTCAAAGGTGCTATTGTTGCTGCATAACAGTGGCCGTAAATGTGTTACTGTCTCTATAATTTTTAAGTATGTGGTGGGTTGACTGTGGCTGGATGCCAGGTGCCCACCAAAGCTGCTCTATCAGTCCCCGCTTCAGCTGGACAGGGGAGAGAAAATAAGGCAAATGGCTCATGGGTTGAGATAAGGACAGGAGAGATCACTCAGCAATTACCGTCACAGGCAAAAGAGACTCAACTTGGGGAAAATTAATTTAATTTATTACCAATCAAATCAGAGTAGGAGTGACAGGTTCTGTGCAGAGCCTGCTCCAGCGCGGGCTTCCCACGGGGTCACAGCCTCCTTCAGGCATCCCCCGGCTCCGGCGTGGGGTCTTCCCCAGGCTGCAGGTGGAGATCTGCTCCACTGTGGACCTCCCT
Organism: Astur gentilis; assembly: GCF_929443795.1. Lineage (NCBI taxonomy): Eukaryota > Metazoa > Chordata > Aves > Accipitriformes > Accipitridae > Astur > Astur gentilis. The sequence continues at coordinate 46,757,412 of NC_064880.1, forward strand.
GGGCTGCAGGGGGACAGCCTGCCTCACCAGGGTCTTCCCCACAGGCTGCTGGGGAATCTCTGCTCCGGCACCTGAAGCATCTCCTCCTCCTCCTCCTTCTGCACTGACCTGGGGGGTCTCACTCCTCTCTCCAGCTGCAATGACTGTTGCACAGCTTCCCCCCTTCTTAAATCTTTTCTCCCAGAGGCACTACCACTATCGCTGATGGGCTCGGCCTTGGCCAGCGGTGGGTCCGTCTTGGAGCCGGCTGGCATTGGCTCTATCATCAGACACAGGGGAAGCTTCTGGCACCTTCTCACAGAAGCCACCCCTGTAGCCCCTGGGCTACCAAAACCTTGCCATACAAACTCAATACAAAGTATTAAAACTAACATGATTTCCTCTGGTAATGTAGGAGCATGTATGGCTTTTAAAAGCATATCATGACTTTAATAACCGTTTCACAAAAAGACTGCTCATGTTCAGTAACGATACTTCTGTCATGAAACTTCCTTGAGTATTTTTAGCTTTTTCTAGTGTTTGCACTGTGAAATAGCAGTATTTTAAAATATTTGAGAAACAAAACTTGACCCTGCTAAGAACTTAAGATAATTGTCAGATATTTTAAATTGCTAAGAAGTAAAACTGTTAACACTTGTGTCCTCACTAATTATATTCTGCATATCTACATTCCCCTGACAACTGCTGATGCATCTAGTATCACTCTACCTAATGGCTGAGGGCTTTTAAGTGACAATGCAAAGCAAAAATAGCTTATTGCTCTGAAGAGCTCTGTGGAGAAGTGTGTGATGGGATCCCTGGATGCTGTGAAGTTTTAATGCTGCAGAGTCAGAAAAGATTTTACTGTTGTGCCCTGTTAAGTCCCAGCTCGATGGAGCAATGATACACAGACTTGAAACTTTGGTTTAGTTCCCTGTAAGTCTCTCATAATCTTCTCTTTGTTTAATAAGAATGTATATGTTTCTTAACCTAATACACTTTTTATCAGTTGTAGAGGACTGAAGTACAACAGAGACTGAAGCATCAGCACTCTGCGAGAAAGCGCAGGTACTCCTCTGGGCAGATTCCTTCAGCATTAGTTTCTATTAGAGTTCAGGTTGCTGGAGACACAAAATTTGCCTCACTGAGTAGCTGACCTGATATTGCAGTGCTGCATCCAGCTTAGAGCAGCTCTTTGTTGCCAGTCAAGGAGAAGAAATGTGCGCAGCAGAGAAGGGAGGACCTGAATGGAGCAAACCGTTGGGTGATGCAGGGATTTCGACTAGAGAGAGGAGTTGTGGGCACCCTGGTCTGGTGTGTCATTGATTTGACCCAATGACACAACACTGGGCCAAAACCTCGAACAAGCCAGTTTGGGCTCGGTGTTGTTGTGGTACCCATAAGGATATTTGAGGAGGGGGGAGAGTATAGTCCAGTCTGAGTGAGAAGATGTACACTTCAGATTCTGCTAACATCTCCTGGGTCTTAGTGATGATTTACATTGGCATGTGGTCACCTGTGAAATGAAGTCTCAAAAGCAGCTGCAGGTGGTTTTTTGATGCCAAGGGTGGCAAATACTTGTGTGAAATTGTTCTCAATATGCGTGACAACTCCAGTTATCTATGGAAGCTTTTAATGACGGAAAAAAAAATTCCCTGTGTTGTCACTGCCCCACACTTGAACACACTACTGTTTTGAGGCTGTTTATGGGAGGAATGCATGCATTGCTTTAGCATTTGTGATTTAGCGAGACTATTGACGGGGTCTTCATTTGGAAGAAAGATACTTTACGTGCAACAGAACAGAAACATATTTATTAAGACCTCGCAGGTTTGGGTTCACTTATTGCACCAAGAGGCAGCGTGGTTCTTCTCAATGCCTTTCATTTATTGCACCACTTTGTGGGACAGCACTGTCCTATCACCCAGCTGTGCTCACTAATGAGATGCGGCCCCGTTGTACAGCACCCTTGAGGCCAGGAGGAGTGTAATGAACACTAGATGGACCCAAATCCCTCTGAAGGCTATGGGAATCGCTGGTCCATTGATTTTTTTGCTGGAAGCTGTTGACAGGATCAGATGTACATGGAGCTGGTTTTCAACTCTTTGTCCCAGGCCATATGCTTAATCCTTCCAGCAGTATTTATAACGATAACTAGTTCATTACTGGCTTCTGCTCAGCTTAAACCCATTCTGAGAAGGGCTGTGAGGTGTTTGCCAGAGCCTCTCTGAGCACTTGGAGATCTGCCTGCTTGTGCTGGGGACAAAAATGTTCTCTCGCTACCTCCCTTGTCCTTGTTATCCCTGCAGTACCATCACAGGCAGGAGCAGGGGCTGGATTTTATCTCAGTTTTGCTTTGCCAGTGGAACTCCTGTGTATGTGGTCTATACGCAAGGTGGCTCCACAGCAAAGGCAGCAAGTCGCTGATGTGCAGCAATGAGGAAACTCCTGTTCTCTGAGGAGGCTGGACACTTAGGAGCCAGCCCAGATCCAGTGTCAGATCCCAAAGTGAGCCTGCAGATCTCTCTGGTAGTTAGAGAAACTCTGATGGGGAAATCACTGGGAGATATACACTGGCCATATCTTCTCTTGTTTTCTCCCTGTAGTTACTGCCCAAGTAGGGTTAGTTTACTTATTGCCTCCTTCCCTTCCAGAGAAGCATTTTTCAAAGGCAGATCTGTGATTCTGAAAGTTGAGGATAAAAGGAACAGAGTTGCTGGATAATTTGAGCTTATACAAAATGTATGTAGCAATGCAAGTATTGACTTGTTTCAGTGAATATCAAAATTTATTGTCCCTTGAACTAAATATTGACACAGACAGAGCAGTATCAATATTTATCTCTCAGGTTAATACATTTTTATATTCACCTCAACATACATCAATATGTGCTTATTATTATTATAATGTTTGTCCTTCAGCAGAAGAAACTTCCATGTGGTTGAGAGGGAAAAGGGAGGTTTAGATTAGTATTCTTTTCCCGTTTTAAACTTCATCAGATGCTTTATCCTGCACAGGGCACACACTGCAGCCCTCATTCAAGCAAAACCCTTATTGATGGTTGTGACAGTCTATGCACTGACTGATTTTTGGGAAATGTGAAGTTAACTGTCACTAGTGGAAGGGGCAGCAAAACCAGCACTTCTGTTTTATAGACTAGTTGCTTGGTGGCACTTCCAGCAGTACCTCTGTAACCAAGAAAGAGCTACTTAACAGCTCACAGCAATGAGGCGTAGCGCAGAGTGCAGGACACAAATTGACAAGACTTTGATGCCGAGATCCAGCTGTGAATTGCTGCCTATGAAATGATGCTGTTAACGTTGAACAGGGGGACACCTGCAGACCGCTAAGGAACCTGGTGGTAAGCTTATCTCACGCCTGTGTTACGTGTGGCACTCTGCGTCTGCATGACAGCTGGAACTTTATGCACACTCTTAATACTGTGGAGAACGCGGTGGCCTATTTGGGCTTCCTGCATTTGTTCAGGAAGCAAATGAGTGTGAGCAAGATGAGTGTGGCCACTTCACTGTGACTGAAGGATTGTCCTTCTGATCTGTCCTGTTGCCTTTTTATGCTCATTCTAGATCTTAGAGAACAAGACGACAGAGGTTTCCTAGCTAGATCATGAGGGCAGGCTGCACAAAAAAGATGCAGGCATGATGGCACTGAATGTCACAAGACTTGTTTGGGCTCTGCAAAAGCCTTTTAGCACATGACTTATGCTATAGGGAGCCATTTATGTGGAGATACCAGCTCTGGCAGTTAGGCAGACACAGTCTAAGTTCCACAGAAGCACTGAAGAAATGCCACTATTCCTCTCTGGATTTTGGTTTTAAACCTCCTGACATTAAACACAAGGGGGCTGAAGGGGCCGGGAATACCCAGATTGGGAGCAGTAGTAAAAGGTGTGGTCCTCTCTCTCAGTCCCTGTGCACCCGTCTGCTCATCAACAGCTAGCTGATGATAGAGACAGAGAAGGAGTTGAGTCACATGTTGATCTGGATAGTGGCTGAACACCAGATATTCAGCAGAAGCTGTTAAAAGCTGAAAGTTTGGATCTGAAATTCTACCTGGCTGCTGGTAGACCAGAGAAAATTCTCCAAACTCTTACCTGCCAGAAGGTGGCATTGGGCTGGAGAGCAGAGAAGACAGTTCCCTCCTTGAGATGCTCCAGTCTTCCTCAGTTTAACACCGCTGAGGAAGCACAGTCTGCATCGCTCCTGCTGCCGACAGCAGTGCCGAGCGGTGCCAAAAGCCATTCGGCGTCATTCTGGTTGGTTTCTTTGCTGCACTTACAAGTCAGACTCAAAGTAATGACAGTAACAGCTGTTTGTAAACTGACATTTAACTGACAATTGTCAGTAGACAATAAGCATATGGTAGCTGACTTTGCACATGCAGACAACTGCAGCAGCGGAGGCACGGAGCAGCTGCAGATGCTGGAAGACAGCACTGCATTGATCTGCAGTTGGGAAGGTCATCTCGGTGATTGAAGACTGCATTTTGTGGCTTGACTTTTTTAAAAAAAGCTAGAAAGACAATAAACTGATGCCTTATGTCCCTATTTCTAACGAAAAGCAAGATTTTTGAGTCCTGGTTAAAATAATATAAATACATGCCAAAACCCCACCTCCTGAAAGTAACATTCTTAATTAGTACTGGAGTCTTTGCTTTTTTCCTTCTCCTGAATTAGTAGTGACTGATATTATGACCATCAAGAACCTGATTAGCGAGAAGGTGTATTCGCTTGTGTTTTCAAAGCCATTTGTAGCAGAATCAAATAGAGATGAAGTGCCTTCCTCATGATTAGTATTGCTTTATGACAGTAAACTTAATAATGAGGGATGGTCTCAGTAGTTTCCTCTTTTGGGAGCCAATACCTCTGATGCATGGTTGGAAGACTTTGTGACTAAGGCAAAGGGCATTAATGTCACATTATACCTTTGAGTATAGTCGGGCCAAGTATGTGAATGTGAAATGAGGGCTAAAAAAAGTCTCCCTCTGAACCAACTGCATCGCTGCCTGCACTTGACTCATAACTCAGTAACCATATGCTTCTATTCCACTGACAATTGCCATTTAAATGTCAGTTTACAAGCAGATGTTGAGAACCTGCCTTTGTGCCATTAATTAAATCACAGAAAAGCAAAGTCTGAGGTTTAACGCTGCTTAGGCTAACTATGATGAGAGTAACAGCGGAGTCCAGCAGACCGTGATGGACCAGGGCGGTCAGGGTTAAGTGGCACAGGCAAAGGAGCATGGACATGAGGTCACCGCAACAGCCTCAGTTACTGGGCTATGGCAGCCAAATAAAGCTGGCATTTCCTAGTGACAGTTACAATTTTGTAGACATTTCCAAGTTTTGTGGGATGGCTGGCAGTGGCCAGGATAGAGGAGAACTGCTGGACTATAAAAGGAGAAAGATTTAAGTGCTCAGGTGCAGAAAAAAAGGCAAAGACCTATTCAACAGAAGAACAGGCAAAATCTGGAAGGGTGGAGAAGGAAGCCCCCTCTACTCTACCAGACATTTGCATGTATTTAAAATCCTTCCCAATGAAGTTCATAATGAATTTAATTCAGTCCCCTATGGCCCAGAGGAATGTTCTGAGTAATAAAAAAGTATTGCTAAGGGACAGATGACTGCCAAACTCCTATTCTGTTCCAGCAATGCATATTTATATTATTGGCACTTAAACACTAGGTTTATTTTACTACATAAATGATCCTTTGCCACATACTAAGAATTAATACTGTAAGATCCACTTCTGGGAAGTTACAATAACAATTCCCAAATTTAAATCAGTTAAATTTGTATGCTTTATTTTTAAAGAGGTTTGGGGTGGATTTTTTTTTTCAGATTAAAATAGTAGTTGAATGTGGTAATTCCTGGTTTTGGTAAACTATTTTGTGGCTAGTTTATGGATTAGCTTTTTAAAGTGGTTTTAGTCAAGGATCTTTTCATGCCTTTTTTTTGTTACCTTGAAATATCTACATCAATGTTAAATGAATTGTAAGCTCAAACACTTAAAGGTTGAGATGTATTCACTTACACATAGTCAGCTAGGTAACACAAGGGCTCCTGGCTTCTGTTGGCATGGTCTAATGCACTTTTGATGATTAAACAGAGTGATTCAAACGTGTGTTGGAAACTCCAAGCACCAGTGATGGAGGTCACTGGCCCACAGCATTACTTTGTTTATAAACATCATTATTCCATGGAAGATAAATCTGCTCTCATCTAGTGTGTCACTTCAGTGCAGTAGTCAGGACAATGGAAAAAAAAAATGGAGCTACTAATTTTTTTCACTTTAATAAGAAGGAGTGGAAGGGAAAGTTGGGTATGAGATGAAATGGAAAGGAGTTTAATTCCTAGCAGGCAGCAAGCTCAAGGGAAAAATGCAGCAGTACTGGTGCAAGATGCAGTTTGGTTTACATTCAAGCTAATACAATGTTGTTTTTAAGCGCCTTCTGCACATTACAGTACAACACAAACTTCTACAGCCTGAGTACAAGTTCAAATTCATGGCAGCAGTAATTCAGTCAAAATATTTAATGCCAAGGTCTGAACATAAAGCTTTTCTTCTGATGCGCTTCAGTTTACTTCATAACTCCATGTCAAGTGTGAACAGTTGGAAAAAATATTGTGAATTTGTCAGCATGTTTATTTACATGGTGCATCTCCTTTGAATCCACAAGCATTTTTTTTTCAAGTGTAAAAATGAACAATTACTCATCCCAGGAAAACAACAAAGTTTTACAGACATCTCCTCCCACTCCCCAAAAGACTAACCTCACCGCACTGCGCAAGGGCACAAGCAGCTCATTTTTCAGTTCCTGTACACACAAAATATTCAGTTCCCTGGAACAAAAGTGTCTGAAGAATATAAGGGGGAATCTTAAGCATTTGGCAGTTTGAACTAAAAAGAAAGGTCAATGGCAAAGAATTCAGATACAAGCAAAAAATCAGACCTCTCAGAGCACTGCATTTGAGCTTTAAAACTGAATGCAGGCGTTGTTTGCTCACAGTGTTTCACAGCAGCATTCATAATTTAGGAAACTATTAACCAGCATGATGAAGTACCCTGTTTCTGACTAAGAACAAAAAAAATTACACTATAGAGCTTATTTTCTTTTCCCTTGAAAGAGATAATCTGGCAAAATTTGACAAGAATTCTGCAGACCTGGGTTTGTGGGCTTTGCATTTAAGTTGCACGGGAGAAAAAGCCACAATGGAGCAGCAGCATCCTTTGGCTGCCTTTTTATAAGGCCTGTCATAAGTCACTGCTCAGGGCTCCTTATTTTCTGTTGGTCTGCGCCAGGACCGCTATCCCTGTATTTGTTATGCTGACAGCAGAGAAAAAAAAAGCACTGAAGGCTAGAAAATTTGCAGGACCAATACAAAATTCAGATCAGCTTTTGACAGAGACACAACAGGTACTGAAAAACGAGGCAAGAAGGCAGGGGAAGAGTAGCAGAGCCGAGTAAAGGGGCATGGGGTTGGGTAGGAATGGGAATGAGAATAAAGAGACTGTGGCTGAGGAGAGTTATGGTGGTTAAAGAACAGAAAATGGCAAAGGTAAATGCATTTATCACTTGCCTACTAAGAACAGCCTACCAGGGCTCTTAATCTAGTGCTATAAGTTTAAGATGCGCAACTTCCCCATCCTACCAAAATTACTGCGACACTGATTACCAAAGCAAATGATCAAAAAGACCACTTTTATTTGGTAGCTCATTCAGTGAGATCGTAAATTTGTTAAAGTAATTATAGCTTTCATTAACAAAATCAATTTCTTTAAAAAAAAAAAAAAAAAAGACATTTCATACCTTTTTTTGCTTGGGGGTGGTGGTGAAGAGAACTTGGACGGACCCTGTTTAAGCCCAGGCAGTTTCAAAGTTAGGAAAAATCTTTCTTCTCTTTTCTGCCCCCCTTCCCCATTACATTCAGGTCTTCCCACTAGCAAAGTATCATTTTCCTGGCTTGACAAATCAGTGCGCACTATTTCAGAGCTGCATTCCTACAGTGATCTGTTCAATAGGGGCAATCTGACTTAGTGTGGTCAGGTAAGATTTAAAATGCTTCTGTTGAGAAAGGAGGCTAGACAGTGGAGGAGATTAACAATATAACAAAAGTCTACTGGAAGTGAAAACTGTGCACCATCAGGATACTCTCTACTATTTTGTGCCTCTGCAGCAAGGAAGCCAATCTGCAACTTCTGCTCCCTCTTAAGTGTTCATATAAGGCACGTTTCCTGCAAAGAGAAAAACAAAGTGGAAACGGTAAACTGGTGGCTGTATTGCATTTCAGAAGTAATGCTTGGTGGGGGGAGCACAGAGGAATTATTTTGTGTACCTGGTATTTCATGCAAGATGTCAGGCTTTCCAGCGCTTACATGCACCAGAAGCAGTGGATGCCAACGGGGCTCTTCCCCCTGCTCCGTCTCCTGCCTGGGAACAGAGCCTGCTCAAGTTCACCCGTACATTTCTTCAGGGCTGCCGTTTTGAAGATGGCATCAGCGCTGCTACTCTAGAGAGCGCCGGTCCACTGAGGCAGAATTTTCAGAGATCCAACACTTAAGTCACCCCCTTTTTAATGCCATTAGTGATGTAGCAACATGTATTTATATTTACATATAAATACAAAATGGTCAGATACCACATTTTTAAGCATAATTTATAATCTGAAACTGCTTACACTTCAATGACTAGGCTTGGGTTTTTCTCATTTACATTCATAATTCAATTCCACTGGAATTTGATTTTTAAGAAAGCCCAACATATCTTAATTACCATAAAAAGATCCATACATATTTTACTTAAAAATATCTTCTGTAAGAGGAAATTTACCAAAAATAACACGAAATATATTATTATGCATACATTATTATTTTTTTTTTTTGTAAAGTACAAACAAGAATCTGATCTCTTCTGGGTATTGCCTGATCTAATATGGCTATAGGTTCTATTTATTTTGTTTGCTTTTCAAAGTAAAGGGAAAGACATAAGAAATGTAAGAACACAAACCAAAATAAAAACGCATTCTTTCCAAAGATACAGATATCAATGAAAGAACACTTTGAAAACTAATAAATGACAATAGGTACAAAGAAACACTATCCAAGCACTATGCAGTCTTTTGTCAGAGCATGTGCTGCAATGACCTTGTAACAGTTATTAAAAACAACAAACAAAAAAATGCTACTGGCAGAAAAAGCTGTCAAGCAAAACACTGAAAAATTGGTACTATTTCCTAACAAGTAAGTGCAGAACTGATACTAAGTATTTTATGGTATTTTTCCCCCATGTATGCACACCTCCTTCTTCCTCTTTCTGTTCACAGGACTGATTGTTGCAACTCTGGCAGTATGCTGGATGCCGAACCAGGTTAGAAGAATCATGGCTGCTGCTAAACCAAAGCAGGACTGGACCGTCCCCTACTTCAGAGCGTACATCATTCTTCTTCCCATAGCCAACTCCTTCTTCTACCTCAGCTCGGTGGTGAACCCCCTCCTGTACAACATCTCTTCTCAGCAGTTCCGCAGTGTGTTTCTGCAGGTCCTCCGCTGCCACCTGACAATTGAGCATGCCAACAAAGAGAAGTTTCTCAGAGCCAACCTGAGCTCCAGAGCAAGGAGCAGCCGGTCTCTACGCCCGCTGCTCTTCATTTCATCTAGGCGCAATTCTTCTACAAGGGGCAATAACAGAGTTTTCTTAAGTACTTTTCAGAATGAGACCAAGCCTGACTGCAGTCCACAGAAACCAGGTCTTGAACCATCGGAGCCCAGCTTAGAAGTAATGCTGCTAGAGACTAGCTCAGAGCCCAGTCCAGGAGCACAAAACGGCCTTTGTGAACATCGAGTATGACTTCATAAGGCAAAGTTAATGATTAGCAATGAACTTAAAAACCATGGAAATTAAAATGACTGAGGAATTGACTGCATCTTAAAAGGAGTAACACAGAAGGACTTGTTTCCAGTTATGCAAAAAGAGCAGGAGTTCTGTATCCTGCTGCTGCGATTTTTAAGTGCACACTGGAAATTCAACCTGCTAACTGAATTCATTAGCTGCCAAAAATATCAGCCCCCCTCTCCCCACAAACCACTGAACTTCCCTCACTGTTGACAGGGATTTGGAAACAAACAGAAAACAATTGCAGTGTCTTTGAAGAAAAGAGGAAACAGAACAAACTGTGTCAGGGCAAAAAACTTGCTTGAAGTTTAGCAATACAAAAACAACAGAGCCAATTTAAGGAACAGAACGGTGGTTATCACGTGTGCCCTCGGCACCACGCCAGAATTCCCCCTCTTCTTTGGCCGGGGTCCATTGCAGAGCGGAGTGTTGCAGCAGCTGATACAAACAGAGTTCACCTTCCCTGGAGAACAAAAGGACTGGTACCCAGCAGATGCTATCAGACACGCTGCTGAAGACGCGCAGGATTTGCGATACATGATTCCTGTGACACAGAGCAAAGGTTACTTAGTTTGGTATGAATACGGTTTTGCTTTACAACATGATCCATGCTTGAAAACTGCTGCAAAACCAGTTTACATTTCCAAGGCAATGCTGGTGATTAAGCCAGACACCTCAACTGTGACATGGCTAACAGCTCTGCACTGCAGGAGAAGCACAGTCACTCTGGTTTGGATTTTTCTTTTATTTGATTCTGTTGGAACCAAAAATATTACAAACTTGATTTACATAATGATGCATTTTATAACCAGAATTCTTAATCTTTCGGAGTAAGCTGTTTGAATAGCTATAACTGAAATGCAGTTAGTTTGCAAATGACTTTTGTTTCTGTTGCTGAATATGGCTGAGTTGTTTAAGGTGTCTAAGTAATTACAATTTTCTATGCTGTTAATTTGTTTTTTTCAGCATTGTTTTTTACTTTTCTTGTTCCTTTGCCACACAGAGACGAGTAACCAAGAGTAAAAGGAGAATGACTATCAGCAAAACTTTCATAGCGCCCTCCCCCCTTTTATTTTTTTAAAGAAAAACTAGAAGTACTTTCCAGGTAATCTCAGTTCTTGCTGTCTTTGAAGCTTAATACCCTCAACAACAAACATTTCTATTTGTACAGAAATGGCTTTTCTGAGTTGAAAGTCTTCCCTTTTAAAATGTAATTTAAATTAATCTAATTCTAATTAATAATCTAATTAAATTTATAATTTCCCAAATTGTTTTTACCTGAAAAAGTACATTCTGATGCACATAGCTGTTATTTTTAAATGGTTTATAAAGGCTTTAAAATACATAGTTGCCTCTTCCCCTGTCGTAGTGGAAAATGATTGTGGCAGTTCCACCTCTCATTACTCTAAAATCTTCCTGCAAGTGATATAGTAGAAATTGTGTTGGAAAAACTTAACACATAAATAGATAATGAAGGTTTGCTGATATTGCCTTGTGGTTACAAAAAGAGGTAAATATTTCTAAGGATAATAAAATCACTATTCCTTTTGAATATGGTATTTGCAAGATTTTTTATTCTTCTGAAGGGCACGGGAACAGGATTCCCTTGGAGAACAGTCCCTCTGCATCCTGTAGCACGGTCCCAGAATGTTTTTAAATATACAGCGATCAAGACACTTTTTGGAGGGAGTGAAGCAAGAATATGACCTGCAGGTACTGAACTTAGAGATTCTTGTTCAGTCCCCAGAGACTTCAGAAATAAGCACTACAGCACCTACACAGTCCAGCAGACACCTCTGCGGTAGCAACTGCCACTGCGCTACTAAGTGCCGTGTATAGCAGCAAAACACTGTTTGGGTATGCTCAGAAAGAAGGATTTCCTGTCTTCAGAGAATTTTAATTAAAGCAATTCTTTTATACTGTCACAACACTGATGCCATCCCAACAATGCAGGGGTTTCCCCATTTTGTGTTCTCCCTCTGCAAATCTAAACTCTGAAACATGTTTTAAGGCTATCTATCTAGTTAAACTTCGGAAGAGAAGCCCTCGAGTCAAAGTTAAATCTTCCTCTGTCTCCAGTGAGCTTCAATCAATCAACACAGCAGGTAGAGCCTTTTCCCAAGAAGGAAGAGGAGCTACAGGCTGTTCTAGCTGTAACAGCAAAGGCACACCGATCAAGAGGCACAATCTCTATTACTATAGTTTGCAAAAAGAAGGGAGCTCTGTCCCTGTTGACAAACCACTGCTGTCAAGGAGCTCAACTGTGCTGCCACTGATGGTCTTACAGTACTGAAATCTCAGCTGATATTTCCCACAAAGACCTGGTCCTTTGTCCGTGGTTCTGCAGTCTTCCAAGAGCTGAGGCAGACATGATCCTTCCCATAGCTACGATTAACTTTCTTCCTTCCCCTTCCCTCTTGAGAAAGGAATCCTGTATCAGTGGAGCTAGGTACAGCCATTGTTCTCCCACCTCTAATCTCGAATCTCCTCATCACATACTCCTTCCCTGCAGCTACAGCCACCCAAACTCAGTCATTCTGCAGTCTTCCATACAAAGAGCAATGAATCTCGACTTTCCCCACAAAGACCAAGACTCTATAAAGCTTTTGACAGGGTGGACTTCCTACTCCCATTGTTTTATAGATCACTCCCTGCCATTTCCTTTTCACAGGATTCCTGTGAAACCCTGTTCACAATTTGAACTAGTAAGTGATTTATTAGTTTAGGTCCCCGAAATATCATATACTTTGCACTTTTCCTGTAGACAAGGAAACTAGAATTGTTCAGTGCTGTGAACAATTAGATAATGCCCTCTGAGGCACAGTTTTCACCAGGCAAGTCTAGGAGACCTTTCCAGCAAAAAACGTCGAAGTCCTGCAGTTTAACACCACATGTCTACAACAGCTCTGTTCTCCAGGATAAATTCCACAGAGTCCTGAGCTCCTTTTGAAGTCAAAACAGAGTATTCCTGCACAGACCAAAATTTTAAAACTCAAAGTTTCACGCACAGATGGACCATGTCCGTGCCTAAATAGAGAGAACAATCTAACTAGTAGTAAAATCCCATTTGTAACGCTTCTCCTGGGGCTTTTCTGTAAATATGTCTTATAATAGGAAATTCCACTCCCAAATGATTTGTTTATTCCCATTTGCAGTTCCAGTAATCTGAATTGTAACAAGACTCTTTACATAATTAAAAAACTCAGCACTTCTATCGGTTTTCAATAGCTATTGGCTAAAGACCTGCCCTTCACCTCCAAGTTTTTTTAACTACTGATAGATTCTTTTGAGCTCACAGATCAGCTGCTACCACACACTCACTGCTTTTTACAAACCATCAGGTATGAACTAAACTTGATTAACATAGAAGGGCTGTGCTTTTTCTCTAATTTTGCAGTATCCTTATAGCAAGATACAATGAAAACAGGCATAGAAGACTGATGGAAAAAAGGGAGAATGTTAGCACTATGGGAGTGACGTTTTTAAACCACTTCAGATGTGACTTCACTTTTTTTTTTTTTACCATGGATGTGAAAAAGCAGTGACACTTTAAATAGTATGAATTAAAGGCAGGAAAAATACTCTTAAAACCTTCTTCCTATCACATTGTGATTCCAGTTCAATTGTGGTAGGAAATAAACTAGTACAACTGACTTCCATGGTTTGATGCCAGGGACACTGCTCCCCTTGCTCCAGCAAACAGGTTGATGTACCCTGGTTACCGCAGTTCACCCACTCAGTTCAGACAGGAGAGCAGCATCCTTTCTGGATTTTTCTCCGGAGATTTTTTCCTAAGATCCCTCTCTTGCAGTGGTTTGTTGTACTGTTGAGTCAGTTCTGAAACTACTTCTGAGATCTTCCTGAATCATTTGCCACCAGCAGGCTGAACTGCAGGCAGTTCTTCAAAGTGGTTATCTGCCTCATAAGACTCATACCACAGACATAACTGCTAATTACCGGATATTCTTGCTTGAGCAATCAGCTTGATACATTCATTAACACATCACCTAGAAATATAATTGCAAACCTTTCTGGGAGTTTTTCTTCTACCTATCTCAGATTGTTCTGAGCTGCTGGCTAGGCAAGGAGACTACACGTTTTACTGCTTTTCCTGGGATGGGGTCATTCCCAGCTACCTACCTTCAACAGTTTACACCAGTGCTCAATTAGTATATTTACTAATATATAATCAGTGTATTTACTGCCCAATCTCTTGATGGTTGAGTACCAAATAATTTGTCCTTTTTCGCTGATTCAGCAGCACCCCAACAGTGTGCGTTACACATATGTGTAGGTACTATCAGGATGTTTTACTATGAAGTACCTACTACTGACCAATTGATTCTCCTTCATTTTGGCTTCAAGGTTGTGGGGTTGGCTGAGGATGTAGTTCAAGTACTTTTAAGTGAGGGGAGTATGCAAGTTTAGATAGACTATCTGTGTGATAATGCAGTGGTATTCCACACCCTCTCCTTCCACATACACCTACTACAACTACTTTTTCTGATAGGGAAAAAAAAAAGCTTTGGGCTTAAATCAGGCATTGAAAATTTACTCCTAGACTGAGCAACTTGCCCATCGTGACACCCCTCTCTTCCCCACATGGGATCGTACATTTAGATAGCATCAAGGCCCAAACTACTATTCCTGCAGGATTTCTGCCTTATTCCACGCAATGAAGTGATGGTATAAATCTCAAGGCTTTTCTACAGTTCCTGCTTGTCATATTGATTTTCTCACCTAGATCCGTTCTATACACACGCCCCACCACCACTGCCAAGCTCAGCCCCCCCCCGCTTAGCTGCAGTCTAGTGTATCCGCATCCTGGCAGTGTTTTGGCCACTCATGCATTCAGTCTTGAGAGCAACAAACAATTCATGCTACAATTTATTCAAATCCAAAAGTGAGAGTTCTTCCACCTACCCTAGCTGCAGAGCCCAGTACATGTTCTCTTGAATAACAGCTTAACTTGTTACTAGGACAACCAAAAAAGGTGACATCACACCTACTTCTTAACGCTGTATGTATGCAGAAGGCACCAGAAGATCCAAGCTTTTTCTCTTACTGCTTGAAAAGGATCTTATTAGGCACCTCTGATTCTTCTGTTATAGCAGGTACAGACAAAAAAGAGCAAGTGTAAGCATGACTCTCCAACTTAAAAGCCAACCATAATCCAAGCAGTGTGCAACTTTAGTTAGCAGCTGTACTCTCAAGACCGTCCTTCAGCAAAATACAGTCTCTGAAGCCAAAACAGGCAACTAGGATACCACCACCAAGATCAGCGACCTAATTTCTAAACAAGACAGTCACCTTCCCATCCTATGACCCGACTACTCAGAAACTGCTTTCTGCAATGGCACACCTCAGCAGCAAACCGCAGCCCTCTGCTTCACCCTAGAACAGTCTATGGCATCATGGGCACAAAACTCTTAGCTCTAAGTTTGACTCCTGTCAAGTAGATGATGTCGCTTCACCCAATGCTAACTTTTCCAAGCCAAGTGCTCTATCTCACGGGCTATGACTGACACTCCTCATTTTAAAAGAAAGCTTTTACTACAGTGTTTTTGTACATAGCCAACTTCGTAGGCGCGCATGAAGTCAGATTTGTCTCCTGCAACTCATTCCGCAAAAACTGCTTTAACAAAATCTTCTGCACGTACCCCGAGTATGCCTGTTGCACTCAAATCTTCTGGAACATTAGAAAACAGTTTATGCCCAGCTATGGTCCAGGAATGAGGCATCCTTGAGCAGTCACAAAACCACCTTTTCAAGATTGGACCAGGAGTTGGGGGCATACACAGAGCCATAGCTTCAGGCACGTAGAAAAGTTTTGTACCTTAAGGTAAGTAACTCAAAGTTAGCAGGCAGATCAAGACAAGCAGCATTCAGTCAGCGGCGAGGCCAGCAAAGGCAACAGTAAGTTGGTGGCTATGCGCTAGATGGAGGTGGACTGGGAGGTTCCTGAGGCCCAGGAGCGCCAGGGAAGAGCAGAGGGACCTGGCCAGAGCCGGCAGCTCTCGTGAGAGAGGCTGATGCGACGTGGGTGTCGCCAGGGGCGTGGTGCGTCAGTTTGCGCGGCAGTTCCTGCAGGCAGGGTGCAGCCCCCGTCTTCCTCTTCCAAGCTGAAGAAGGCTACTCAAGCGGTGGGCACTGGCCTGGAGGGAGACCCAGGTACGGTTGCCACTCGGGTGAAAGCCATTGTTCAGAAAAATATGGCAACGCAGACAGAGCTGCCACGTCAACATGCAGCTGTCCAGGTCTCTGGCTGCAGGGAGTGCCTGAGTCTATCACTGATGACGGAGGGCAGCGGGGACACCTCTCGTGTGAGGTGTGACCAGGCAGATGATCTGCTCAGCCTGGTGGCAGAGCTGAAGGAGGAAGTGGAAAGGTTGAGGAGTATCAGGGAGTATGAATGAGAGGGAGATAGACTGGTGGGCCCACACCCTGCCATCCCTGAGTCATAGGCAGCAGACGGTTCCCCTGCCCTCCTGCCACCAGGCAGGAGGGGACCTAAGAGATGGAGGGGAATGGATACAGGTTCCTGCTCAGGGAGGCAGACGAATCCCTTCCCAGTCTCCCTCACCTTCCCAGCTGCCCCTACACAACAGTTATGCGGCTCTGGAACTTGAGGACCAGGCCAGTGAAGATCAGGGTGTAGATGAAGTCCTATCTAGGGAGGTGCCTAGGCCCAGTTGGGCAGCCCCATGCATTCTCACGACCTCTGAAAAAAGAAAAAGGAGGGTAATTGTCATAGGCGACTCCCTTCTGAGGGGGACAGAGGGCCCAATATGCAGACCTGACCCATCCCACAGAGAAGACTGCTGCCTCCCTGAGGCCCGGGTAAAAGACATTACCGGGGAACTCCCTGGTCTGGTTCGGACCTCTGATTATTACCCATTGCTGGTTGTGCAGGTTCGCAGTGATGAGATTGCAGAGAGAAATCCAAAGGCAATCAAAAGGGACTTCAGGGCACATGGAAGGATTGGGAGCACAGGTAGTGTTTCCCTCAGTCCCTTCAGTGGGAGAGAAAGTGGTAAGTATTTTATCTAATAAGGCCCTAAATATCTTAGAAGGTGACTAAATGTTGAAAAGCAATTATTCTTCTGACATTGTGCTTCCCCAAACAGTTGTGGGTTTAGTCAGATCATGTTTTTATTGGTTTAAAATATGAATTGAGCTTCCGCAACACAAATCCTTTCATCTAGGATTGTAAATGCACTGTTAAATAAACAGTTTAAGCCAGTGTAAAATATAACCATATCCAACCATGTCCTCTGTGTTTCATTTTACACTAACTCTTCCTATCCTTGTCTTTTCAATGTTCACTCTGGAGCTCATGAGTAATTTAAGTAATTTGTACCTTGCCAGAAATTTTATCGTGAAATTTACTAATTGCCTTATAAACAGCTAATTAAATACTGTAAGCAACCAAGATCAGTGTTTTCCAGATGAAAAAGCCGAGGCACTGAAATTAAGTACTTGAAACCTATTGCAAAGCTACGTCACACACTTCCAGATTTTTAATCCCATGTTTTAAGACTGCAGCTATTTCATCCTGACCCCTCCCTTTGATGCATTCAGTAGACAAGATAAAAGCATATTGTGGTGGGTTGACCCTGGCTGGAGGCCAGATGCCCACCAAAGCTGCTCTATCACTCCCCCCATCAGCTGGACAGGGCTCCTGGGTCAAGATAAGGACGGGGAGAGATCACTCACCAATTACCGTCACAGGCAAAACAGACTTGACTTGGGGAAAATTAACTTAATTTACTGCCAATCAACCACAGTAGGGTAATAAGAGATAAACCCCAATCTTAAAACACCTTCCCCCCACCCCTCCCTTCTTCCCAAGCACAGCTGCACTCACAATTTTCTCTCCCTCCTCCCCTCCAGCAGTGCAGGGGGACAGGGAATGGGGGTTGCGGTCAGTTCATCACACGTTGTCTCTGCCGCTCCTTCGTCCTCAGGGGCAGGACTCCTCACATGCTTCCCCTGCTCCAGCGTGGGGTCCCTCCCATGGGAGATAGTCCTTCATGAACTTCTCCAACGTGGGTCCTTCCCACGGGCTGCAGTCCTTGAGGCACAGACTGCTCCAGCGTGGGTCCCCCGTGGGGGTCACAAGTCCTGCCAGCAAACCTGCTCCAGCCTGGGCTTCTCTCTCCACAGATCCACAGGTCCTGCCAGGACCCTGCTCCAGTCCAGGCTTCCCATGGGGTCACAGCCTCCTTCAGGAACCCACCTGCTCTGGCGTGGGTTCCCCCCTGGGCTGCAGGTGGAGATCTGCTCCACCGTGGACCTCCCTGGGCTGCAGGGGGACAGCCTGCATCACCGTGGTCTTCCCCTCCTTCTTCACTGACCTGGGGGTCTGCAGAGGTCTTCCTCTCACATGGTCTCACTCTCCTCTCTGGCTGCAATTGCTGTTGCGCAGTTCCCCCCCCCCCCCCCCCTTCTTAAATCTGTTCTCCCAGAGGCACTACCACTGTCACTGATGGGCTCGGCTTTGGCCACCGGTGGGTCCAACTTGGAGCCAGCTGGCATTGGCTCTGTCAGACATGGGGGAAACTTCTGGCACCTTCTCACAGAAGCCACCCTATAGCCCTGCCACTACCAAAACCTTGCCACACAAACCCAATACACATATTCATGCCATTAGGCTCTTACAGAGTATACAGTTCTATAAAAAACAAACAAACAAAACCAAAATACGCCCCTCCCCAACCCTACCTGGTTGAATTAGCACATTTTCATCATAATTTTCTGTGAAAACTTAC
The DNA here is from genome assembly GCF_929443795.1 of Astur gentilis. NCBI lineage: Eukaryota > Metazoa > Chordata > Aves > Accipitriformes > Accipitridae > Astur > Astur gentilis. Next base: position 46,776,071 of record NC_064880.1, read on the forward strand.
TCAATATCATCACAACTCCTTCATACATTTGGCACTTTTTAAAAGTTGCACTTTTTTGCAGAAACTAATAGGAGCCTTTTGACAATGAAAGACTGGCGTCCACACTCTCCTTCTGATCCTAACTGACATGACGTGTTGCAGAAATTAAAACATCTCAGAAGAAAACTGGACAATTGTTGACCGACAGAGGACAAGGGTTTGGATTACCATGATATCTCTTTTTAAGTCATGCCTTCTAATTCTGGTACTGGAAATATGACTCAAAACTGCATTTTTAATAACATAAATAACAGCACAAAGTAGTCTTTGTCACTGCTTGCAGCATCACAAAGCAGACACAAGGCATTAAACTGCTTAAAAATGCATAGGCTGAGAAAGTTAAGTACAGCTGCTAATGGTGGTATTATCAAATTTTTTTTTAAAGCCACAGGAGGCTACAAACCAGAAGTCAAAGCACAGCTCTCACCTGCATATCTAATTCTTTTGTTTTCTACTGTCCTTATTCGTTCCTCTGCTCACTAACATAGACTTACAGTCAAGCACTAAAACACACGATCTTTCAAAGCTGACTCAGACCCTTCCATCATCTGTGCCTTCCTGAGACAAAGGTATCAAGATCTAAATATACTTGATCTTCTAGCAAGAGAGGTGAACTTGGACTTAATTTTCAGAATCCTGCATGAGCATTTTTCTTGACAATCTTATCTGCCGAAATGAACTGGGAAGCCACAGTCCTTATGCCTTTACAAACATTAAAATGCTATACCCTTGCAGTAAGTCCCATAAATAATTTTACACGTGAATAGTCTTGTTGCATCCTACTAATTAATGTCCTTAGCAATTTCAGTGGAATGGCTCACACGTTTACACTTGCATGCCAGTACCTTTGAAATCCATTCAGCTTTTATATCTTTAGCTATTTTCATGCTTACAGTTTTACAGCCTGTTCAACTTCAGAGTAGGATTGGCCTGGGTTTATATTACTTTTTCCACATTCAGGGACTCATTGGTAATTTGGCAAAACAGGTTATATCAAGTTTTCAAAAAATAAATAAATCCAGACTACAAAGGAAAAATGGAAATGAAAACAGTTTGGATTAATTAAAACACATTTGCCAATGTTTTGATACGGTCACTGGAAGCTAAGACAAGTGACAGGGTCAGGCCACAAGAAGTTTTTGGAAACACAGACTCATTTGTGTGTGAAATGCAACAGGAAACTCTTAAATGAGGTTTAAGAGACATCAGGCTGTGGGCACTGTATCCTCACAAAATTCATTTGTATACCTTTCATACAAGTCTGAGAAATAAAATAACATAAAAAGCTATTGTCCATGTCCTGTGAAAAATGAAATCCACTGGACCAGACACCACAACTTCCTTAAAATAATACAGCCCTTCATCACTTGGATCTTTGTCATGACTTTCAGGTCATAAACTGCTTCAACTGTTAACTCCACTGTTGCTTTCCTATATTTAAAGGCAGTCAGAACAGCATCTACTGCATACTGTCTGTAATTTCTCCTTAGCTGACGTACTTAGTTCCGTTCATCCCCTATGTAGCTGGAAGTTTTCTGAACAACCCAAGGATTGGAAGGAATTTACTAGTAACAAAACAGCTTTGGTATCTGAAAAAGTGTTTCTTAAGAGTAATATATCCACAGCTCCCAAGTTTTCAGCCCACAGTGCAAATTAACAACGTATACTATAAGTCTTTTATTCAGCATCAAAAATGAACTGCATGTTTCCAATACTGGTTACTGTGTCTTCCTTTCATTGGGCACCTGGTAGCATGGGATATAATGTTATAGGTAACAACTGTCCCAGGCCAAGTTGTTTTGTTTTGTTTGGTTTTGTTTGTTTGTTTGTTTTTTAAATTGTCAGTAAAGATTTATTATATTCTGCTTTACTTTGATTAAAAAAAAATATATATCAAAAGTTCTTTTGAGTTATGTTGATATGCTTTGACCAAGAGAGACAGCGTGGAAGAAAATAAAAATAAGAAAAATCCACCCCCAGCTCAGTGGATGTTTCTTAATGTTTCTAAACAGATACTGGGGATGCAGTTATTACCTATAAAACTTTAATGGCTGCAGTGACTCTGAAGACATTAAACTTTGTTTGGTGTTTTAATCATTTTGTCAATAAATGTACACCAGAGTATAATTTTCCCTTGATACGAGTATGCAATTAGTATTAGTACTAGTGGATGCTATACATGAAAACAGAAAAAAGTATGTGCTTCTGTAATCCTTGACAGCCATACACAAAGCAACTTAATCATGGCAGCAACACAGTAAGATAAAAAAATTAATAATCACAGGTAAAGAATTTACTATTGACCAACTCATCACACAACTTAAATACTGTTTTCCTCTGCCTGATAAAACAAATGACTGGGAAACCAATACCAAGTTAAATAAATAAACAGAATTATAATTCAACAGTGAGATGATGGTGTTGTTCATGATGTTCCCATGCACTACTTTTAAGCATACAATCACAGCAATTGCTTTAATTACACTGCAGGATTATATACAATGTAAATACATTAAAAAGGATGATTGTAAACCAACAAGTAAGAGAAGTTTCTTATTGCAGATTAAGAGAAATAATGACGTTGTTTCCCAGTTCACTTGTAAAGGAAAATTCATACACAATCTTAGTTTTATATAGACAGACATTTTAAAGTATCAGTTCTGCTACTGTGGATAATTTTTTTTTTCCTTGCAAAAGTTTGTAAAAGTACATTCCCAACTATGTTAGCGCACAAGGTATATTGTTCAAAACATGCACATGGGCAGGTTTAGTTACAGAGAGTTCTGAGAAATTTAGAGTGGCTACCTTTCTGGGCTGATTGTCTCATCCTTCATGCTTTATTCCTTTCTGATCTATTCACATTGTGAGTTTCATTTTGCCTTAAGTAGGTTTTAGATCAGCCTCACACTCAGATAGCTCTTGCCTTCAGTAAAAGGTAAGCTTCATTATTAGTATGTTTCCTATGATATATGTATAAAAGCATATATACATTATATACTTATCTACCTATCATCAAGATGTTTCATCTGATCCCAATATACTGTGGGATTACTTTGATCCTACATATTTTCTGCAAACGAAGGAACACTGACATTTCTAAGTTACAAGCTCATAGATAGGAAAGAAAGAGGCAAGTGGGAGAGGGAAATCTGCCATGGGTATTTCCACAAAGTATCTGCAAGTGGAATTATTATAAGCTAGAACTTTGAGCCTTTGTCAAACATTACACCTACACAGTTTTCAAACACCTGCTTATCCAGTTGAAGAATGCCCTAGAAATGTATCCTTTACGTTAATTTCTATGGGACAAAAATTACTTGGTATAGTCTTCAATGCCACTTCCCATTCTCACCATTCTTCCCTCTTAAGGAAGAAAGCATTGATTTTTTCTTTTTTTTTTTAAGATTAAATTAATAAATTAGCTTGTAAGATTTGCATCACAGGCAAAATACTGTCTTGTCTGTATCTCACACTGGAACAGAATGTTAACATAACTGCATAAAACTTGTTCTAGCAAAATTTTTAAATACAACTCTGCTTAAAGTAAAAAAAATATTTTGTCATTTACTTGACAAAGTCTCCAATTCTGTATGCTGACAGATCCCCAAAGTGCAACTGAAATATAAACTGCCATAGCAAAGTGCGTGTTTGCAGGGGAGGCAGAATTATACTAGTTCCACATAATCACTTAATCAGATACTGTTCAATTCTCAATTCATTTTAAGTTGTGCAATGGAGCAAATTTCTACCCGATACTACAAACAGATGAGTTAACATGACTACCAATCTAATTCAAAATATTAGTGACTAATACCCGCATTCTTAGCTACTCACATCAGAGGCTGTCACAGTAACAGCCACTTTTTAAGCTCTGGGTTAGGAACATGCCTATGCTGCTGTTATGTCTCACTTGAAGCCGAAAAGTACTTCCTAAGATTGCTTCTCCAGAAATTGAGATAATGTTCTGAGAGAACACAGTGACATTTAAAGCACTAATCCTAATTTTATAGCAACTGAAGAGGAGTGGTTTGTTTAACTATGATCAGGCATAAGGAACTATTTACAACATAAATGAAAAAAAACACATGGAGTTGTAGTTCTCCACTGTGTTGTTCATAGAAAGTTTAATACAAAAAGAAAGCTGAGCCATAGAGCTGTCATCGCACAACTCAATGAACACTAACAAATATGTAAGAAAAAAAAGTCACTCTCTACACGCTGGGGACTATATTGTAGGCACAGCACAGAATGTAAGTCAGTGACCCCCTTGATAGCAAAACACACACACAGATTAATGCGTGCTGCAAAGGAAGGGTGACTACATCAATAGGTTACTGATTCAGACCATGAACTTTATCTCAAAATATTGCATTTAACTTTTAAATAAGGTTTAGGAGAACTTGTAACATTTTGCTCACTGACAGAGCTGTATTTTATTAAGGACGAAAATGGGTTAGTCTAAAAAAATTACATTATACTCCTTTGACTGTATCTAGTCAAGAGGAAAAATTCTCATTATGAGATTGTGCTGTCAAATAAATGCAAATTCACATCTTTCATATTCTGGGTTAAAAATTCAAACTCAAGTCTATTATAAATTAAAATCAATATTTGAAACAATTCAGCTTTCCGTTTAATAGCAACAACCAAAAGAATCAAGTTATGAAATACACTGGTAGAAGTAGAATGAATTATTAAAAACTTGGGAGACTAAGGCATTTATATTACACACATTTAAATATCAATTAGGAAAAAAAACAATAAAGGATGATGAACTGAATCATCTCTGTTTTACAACCAATCCTCTCTAGAATTGACTGAGGATAACAGAAACTAAGCTTGCAATGTAAGTTTCACTCAATTTGAAATAGTTAGGTTAAAAATTTAAATTTATTCACTAGGTAAAATTTACAATCTCTAAGCTTAAAATTAATAAGAACTGCATTTATAGAAGTAAATTAAATAAAATAGAACAGTGGTACCTGCTATGCACAGCATGCTAAGTTACCTCCTAAAGGGAAAATCCAAGGATCTGCTCAGAGATGATATAAAATTGCACAAAAAACCCCTAGAAGTTTCTTTTAAGAGCTCCTTATTTACTGTATTGTAAACTAATTTCTTCATAGGAGTAAGGACAAATTCTGCACCAACGTAGGTCTCAAATCTATTAAAACAGCTCCAATTTACATTTTCAGTGTACCTCGCCTGCTAGTCTGAGAAGAGATGCACGACTGACTATCCCACCCTACACACGCAGCACACAAGTGGCTGCCTCTTAACATATCTGCGGGTGCGTGCATGCACATGTGCAAGCCCACTTACCCAGAAGACTTGCACTTTTATCTGTGAGGGGTTTACTTGGCTGAAAAACACTTTTCTAACACTCACCTGAAGGGAAGTTTACAGATACGTTTCTGGAAGGCTGATACAGTCTGAGGTTGTATTGAAATGAAAATACGAAGGAACCAGGGAAGATGTTAAAAAAAAAACCCAACCCCACACACAACAAACGAGCCACACCAAACAACTGTTAAGAACTAAATGAGAACTGACTTTTTTGTCTATGTCTATATACCATGTTTACAGCCCTTCAAATCGCCAAAGCATCCGTTCAAACCTATTAAAAGTACTACAGAAGCCGTGGTGTGCAGACAGCAAAGCCTTCAAACATCCTTTGAGAGATACTTGGACTTTAAAAGTAGCTTGCAGGCCGTAACTATCTCTCATCCCACCACCCTTTTCAACTAAACTTGAAATAAAATACTCCAATAATATATAGCTTGAAAGAGACTAATTTTCCTTTAAACATATAGCTTTTTTCTCTACACTGGAGAGCTCCTAAATATTTTACAGAAATACAGTCACTGTGGATGGCATTACCTAGGATGAAACAAAGTGCCAGCAGTTCAGCTACTTTCAATAGGTAACAATTGTTATTATTTATCTACGGTTCATAGCGTAGTGGTCTGAAACTACCAGCACAATCAGAACTAGCTGATTGATAAGCACTTTGAAAACACTAATGAATAGTTTCCTAATGCAAAGAACCAATGTTACTGTTCAAGACGGACGGGTGCACACATTTGCTAGGGAGAGAGGGATCCTGCTGTTACTGAAGGGCTCACTGAGAAAGGACAGACTACAGCTTGACTTATATTGAAGGCATAACAGTCCTTTACATCAGTAAACTCCATGCTCTAGAGCACTGCCCTCAGCTGCAAGATGGGCAATCCCAGAAAGCAGCTTCCCCTTAAATCAGGGTTCTGAAGTCCCACCCTGCCCTCTGCTCCTGAAGCCTACTGCTTGGTACAGAGGTCGTGCCTACGTTGAGGCACACTGGTGAGTTACTGCTCGCTCGCCCCTTTTAATGCCAGCGTCTTAACGGCTGTCTGCAGTAACAGCAGGATGCTTCACGAACTCCAACTCCCACACACCCACTTCCCTGCCACCGCGTCCAGCCCTGAAGTCCCTAATAAATCTGTAGTCTTCTACTCACGTAGATGGCTATGGAGCAATGTGGTGGTCTAAAAACTGAGACAGTTCTCTCTAAATCTCAAATGCCTTCCATGATGCTGAACAAAAAAAAAGCAATTTATAACACAGCTCAAAAGACAACGGAGGCAAGATGCAGTATCACAGCTAGTTTCCTCTTGAACACATTTATCTCCAAATATGCTAACTTAATATTAATTACAGTAAGGGAAAAGCCCCCTTAGACTTAGAAAATGAATATGGCAAATAGATCCATTTGTGCACTCCTCCCCCTCCCAAACTCCCCTAAATGTTCTTTTTATCCCTCTCTCCCTTTTGCTTGGTATTTTCTTTTATGGATGAAAGCAAAGATGACTACACTTTCCTTCTCTTAAGATGAACCCTCAGAGTATATGAATTGCTAGAGTAAATAAAAGAAAGGAGGGAATTACTAATTTAATGCTCTTCCATCTCTTGGGGAAAAAGCCCATGTAATTAACTATAATGAGATTAAACTAACTTGTTGTTATTAATTTCCCAGTGCTGGGAAACTAAATCTGGGACCCGCAAGATGTATATTAACAGCTTTATCAACACTTGGCTTGCATCCTTCAGTTTTTACACCAGTTTTAAAGGAAAATGATTTAACTTTGTTGAGTTGCAAAGTCACTCAGAAGAATAAGAAATTGAATCTGGTCCCTTAGGGTAGGAATGCCAGGTTCATCGGTAGCTGAAGACTGTGCATGGGTGGAATCAAAAGCAACAAATGCTATCCAACACCACTAAACTGAGGTATAATTACTAAATTCTTACCAAAACTTTTTTCCATTACTTCTTTCTGACACATATCTTGAACATTCACTGTACAATTCACGATGAACTCTGGAGCAGAGCAGTCATTATTTAGCTGGAACTCCTCACACTGGTAGCACTGTATTTGCAAACCCAAACCTGGAACAGAGAGAATTTTGCTTACAATAATAATAGTAATAACGTTAAAAAACCCAAACCAAAACAATCAACACGTGCCAGAAGCCTTCCTTATCTTTCCCTCTTCACGTTTGGCTGTTCCGAACTACACAGCAGCTCAGCAAAAGTAGGACTTCGTCAAATAAAGGTGTCCCCCGCTCAGCTGAGGCTACGCCTTACGTGCTCAGCCCCTGCTTCAGGAGCGGGCTCCTTTCCGCGGGGTCCCCGGGGCTCGCAGCCGGCTGCACCGCCGCTCCGGCCCTGCCTCCCCGGCGCGGCGCTGGGGACGCTGCCGCCAGCAGGCGGCGGGGCACCGGCACCGGCCCGGCCCCGGCCCCGCTCGGCACCGGCCCCGCTCGGCAGCTGCTGCCCCTCGCCCGCCCGGCCCCGGGGCTGCTAAAAACCAGCCGCGCTTCGGGGAGAACAACCCGGCTAATAGATACGCTTCGGCTCTTATCTGTGCCGACGGGTTTACTTAGCTACTAATTAATTACAAAGGATTTAATTACTATTTTGCCATGCACAATTACCGCTGCGGAGCATCCTTCACCTCCCTCCTTTATCATGCAAACGAGGTGCGCCGTACGGCTCCCCAGGAGCCGCTCCTCCCAGCCCTCCGCCGGGCCCCTCGCCGCAGCGCGGCGGCTGCCGGAGCCCCGTCGAGGGGCAGCGAGCGCCTCGTCCTCGCAGCGGGGACCCCCCGGCCCCTGTCTCCCCTCCGCTGGGAGCGCTGCGGCGGCGGGACCGAGCTCGCTCCCCGCGGGGGCTGACCGCCAACCCCACCGCCCCGGGGGAGGCGTGCGCGGCGCTGGCGATCAGCAGGCGGCATCCGCGCGGCGACCGGTACCGGGTGCCGTGTGCGGGGCGCGCCTCGCCTCGCCTCGCCCCGCGGGCGGCCAGCACCGGGGACGCCGGGCCGGGCTGCGCCCTCGCCGGCGGCGGGGAGCTCTCGGGACCGCGGGCGGGAGGGCGGGCTCCGCTGCACCCTTCCCGCTGAGCGCCCGGCGCCAGCTCCGTCGAGGGGCCGCGGGGGGGGGGGGGGGAAACGAAGCCTCCCGGCGGCCGCCGCGGGAAGCGCCGGGCAGCCCGAGGCGCCTCCGGGGGAGCGGCGCGGAGCCCCTTACCTGCGGCCAGACACAATCCCCAGAAAGTTGCAGCGAGGAGGAAGAGCCGCATCCTCCCGGAGCCGCGGCCGCCGGGCTGGCGTGCAGACGCGAAGGGGCATCAGAAGGAGAGAGGCAGCGGAAGCGCCGCGCACTTGTGCCGCTTCTCCGCCGCCACCGCTGCGGCGAGGCGCCCCGGGAGCAGGCGGCGGAGCCCGCCCGGCTCCCGCCCTGCCCAGCCCCGCGCCGCGCTCCAGCCTCGCCGGAGTTGATCGCCGAGACTGGAAGAAAACTGTACGGGAGACGAGAGCTGGGGGGGGGGGGGGGGGGGGGGGCGGCTCCCCCCTCCCTCCCCCAGCACCATGTGATGCCGGCGGAGCGGAGCGGGGCGGGGATCCCCGCCAGCCGCCCCGCGCGTCGCTTCGGCGATGGGGATAGAGAAAGTTCAGCGAGGGAGATAGACGCCCGCCCCCCCCGCTCCTGCCCCCGCACGCAGAGCCCGGAGCCCGGCCCGCACCGCCCGCCCGGCGGCCGGCTCGTACGGCGCGGCGGCCTCCCGCGACCCCCCGCCCGCCGGGGCGGCTCGCTCACCCCTCCGAGGGGGCGGCTGCGGGGGGAGGGCACGGGCAGCCGGCCCCGTGCGGCGGCTCGCCCCGGCCCCCTCCGCTTCCTCGCCCGCCCGAAGCCCACAGGTGGCGGCCGGAGCGCGCCGGTGGGGGAGTTACACGCCGGGCCCCCCCCAAGAGCAGAACGGCCCCGCTGCGAGGCGTCGCTCGTCTCCGCAGAACGCCCCGCGAAGCCCACCTTCCCCGCGAGGGACTGAGGGAAGCTGCGGCCCCTCACTCTGACGGCCGCCTGGAAGGGAATGCGAGCGTCAAGGAAGGGGGCGGGGGGGGGGGGGAACGGGCGCGAGTGTCCGCGCAGGTGTCGGCGCGGCAATTCGCTGCCGCCTCGGCGGACGCTCGCCCGGGCTGAGGAGGGGAGCGGAGGAGGGAGGTCGGCATCTCGCTGCCGGCGGGCGGGCGGCGGTTCCGGAGCCGGCCGCGGCAGCCCCCGCCCGGGGCGCGTTGACGCCTCACCGGCGGCGGGGCGGGCCGAGCCGAGCCGAGGCGGCGGCGGCGGCAGCCGTTGGCGGGGGGTGAGCGGGCTGGCGCGGCGCGAGCGGCGCGGAGCCGTTGGCGGGGCGCGCGGAGGCGGTGGCGGCCGTTGGTGTGTTTGTGTGTGTGTGTGTGTGGGGGGGGGGGGGGTTGGGGTGCGGGCTGAGGTGGCGCGAGGCGTTGGCGGGGCGGGCCGGGGCGGCGCGAGGCGGCGCGGCGGTCAGGGCTGAGGCGGCGCGAGCCGTCGGGGGTCCGGCGGGGGGTGGGGGGAGATGCGGGCCCGGTGCTGCGGCCCGATCGTCGCCGTCGCCGCCAGGTTCTTTTCCGCCCCGTTTTAAGCCAGCTCGAGGGGTCGACTCGTTCCCGGGTAAGCCCGGGTAACCCCGTACGTCTGTTTGCCCGTTTCACCGCCTCACCAGCAAGTGAAGAGTCGGAATCGCGCTTAAATGGCTCTTCGGTCGCCGTGTGGCGAGTCGCTCCGAAGGCCCGAATCCTGCCTGCAGGTGCGGTGTCCCCGCCGCCCGGGGTGCGGGGTGCACAGCGAGCCGGGTGCCTTCGCCGCCCGGCGCTGGTCCCCGTCGCCGGCAGCTTCTTGGTCGGCTGTACCGACTGCGCCCGCCTGACGCTCGGGGGTGTCACAGCGAGCCCTTCCAAAAACCCCTCTTCAGGCACACGTTTGCAAGAGAAGTTTTATTTACGAAAGGTGTTTGAATGAAAATTTCTTAAAAGTCGAAAAAGACGATGCGAGTTTACGGCGGAAAATATAACAAATTGCACAAAATATTAACACTGGTCTTGCAATATTTCAAAGATTAACAGGCATGTGCTAAAGAAACTGTAGAGTCTAGAAATATCCCAAATATATCTAGTTTACAGATTGCTGTACAAAAAGCAGTTATAAATACTTCACATCTAGAAAAAATACACAGAACCTTTGAAATAGACTTTCCCTCACATATAAACAACCTTTGTAGAAAAAACAAAAACACCCAATAAAAACAGGCCAATCCTCCCGCTCCTAGGTATGTCTGAACTAGGACTGGTTGTAGCACCATCTTCTTTAAGCGCGTCACAAACAGGAGCAGAGTTTCGATTTTTAAAAATTACCTTAGCGTTTACAGTTTAGTTAAGACCAAACGGGGACTACAAAAGGTAACACGAAGTGGTACATTCATAGTTTGATAGGAAATGAGTGCAGAGGAAGAGGAAGCAGAGGAACTATGCTGCTGTCCGAAGTAAAGGGCAGCGTGTGTAGTAGTTCTCATTCCTGCAAGACTGCCGTTTGTGCCAGCAGTGAATTACTTTGACCCTGATCTTTCACACAGTTATGCAGATGATTGATGAAGTCCACACCAGCGGTATCAGGCCTTTTAATCTGTTCCATTTTCTTGCCATGTCAAAAGTCAAACCCCTTTCGAAATAAGACACCTGTTGTGAAGTTGTAATAGCTGAAATGCACGTTTCCCTAGAACACCTGTATGGAATTGCACTAAAAATAAAATGTTTTGTAAAAGGGAGTCCAGGAAAGTTTATTACAGACAATTTGGCAGGCTCAGGTTTATGGTAACGCAGTGTTTCTACATACAGTTTTAAGACTAGAACAATTATAAATCTTTTTTAAAAAAATCTACTGACTTTTCTTGTTAATATTAACATCAATTTCTTTAAGTTAGTAATCTGCTATTACAGGAGCATAGCACCAATTTAATATTTATTGCTGTCATTTATCCCTACAAATATATTTTCCCAAGATATTTACAACTGTACAAGTATTCACAAAAGTGCAAAATTAAGACTTTATTCTGTGTAACCGTTCGTTGTCTTCAGTGTTGAGTCTCACGCACCGCGATGACAGCCGTCTTGCCGTTCTTATTGCTGTGGGGTGAAAAGTCAGAACACCCTGCTGTGAGTACAGCGGTCTGGAGTGAGAATTTTCAACAACTGTCTCTTCTCCCACCTCGCTCCCCACTCGCCTTCAGCTCCGTTACGTGCCGCAGTCACAGCCCACTGGAAAGGGTCTCTATACCTCGTTCGAGCCTTGACTGGCGCAAGAGGAGAAGCTATCGTACAGAGAATCGCTCAAGGATTCCAAATTGTCCATGTCGTGCCTACCCAAGCTATTTAAGGAAGCTGCTTCTTTCTCTCCATTTTCTTCCTTTTGTCCTTCAACCTTGTTCAGACAGTTCTTATCTTTTTCTAATAAAAGTACGTTATTGCTGTTAAATTTATTGAGAGACTCCAGGGAAATTTTAGATAATCTATTCTGGGAATCTTCTTTTGTTTCTTCAGTTTGCTTCAATTTCTGTAATAAGTGGGGGAAGTATTAGAAACATATTTCTTATAAAGTTATCCTACTGTACACCATTAATTACCGTCTTTCCAAAGTTCACAGGGTTAAAGGAAATAGTTAGATGCTTAAACATCTCTTATCATTAAATAGAACGTTAATATACATTTTAGGATAAATCATAACTTTAATGATTCTGCTGAGACAAACAGGACTCCATTTACAAAACAGTTAAGTGCTATCAACGTTGTAAGTAGCTGATCCTCGGTATGCATGTGTTAAGCATCTCCAGCATCTTCACAGTAATTTACATCTTCTCCTTTAAGAATACTTTGGGGGCTACATTTAAATGGGTATTTGTTTAAGTAGAGTTTGGAGTCTGCTAAAAAAAAAAAGGAGCATAGACCCTTTCAGAGGAGAAAACAGCATTTTCCATAAATTACTGACGCAAATGAAACTTGCTAGAGAATAACCTCACATTTTGCATGTGTAAGCCTATTGATTTCCACAGACCCAAACCCTCTCTAATAGACAAGAAAGCAACAAGACAGGAAATTATACTGAACTGGGCCAATCCCCACAGACGAGAATCAATCAGATATCGGCCAGGCCTACTCGGAGAAGTGTTGCAATTCTGCGGGAACACTGGACGATGTATTAGCACATTATATTAAAAACGCACAGTAGGATTATACAAGAGTGATTTTATCCCTTTGTTAGCTACTGGTATTTTCAATCAGAGATCTGACCAAGGAAGAGTTAGGGAACTGCGTAGGGAGCAGTTCAATAAAAATGACCTGCCATTCATACACAGGGCGTTTCAAAACCCGTGTAACTAACTCCTCTTACAGATAACATCATCACAGAAATATAACATTCAACATTTTATAGGACTCTCAGAGAGGCAAGATGCAAGAATTCTGAGATATGCTGTCAGAGTGCAAGCCATTCCTCATTTTTGGTATTACCATCAGATAGCGAAGCCTGAATCAGTAAATTACTGTCAATCCAAGACATCAATATTTTGGTTTAGATAGAAAATGAAATGGTATTTTAAGCACATTGAAAATATAGCATGGCCAGATAGATGTATGGATGATGTGGGTCATTATGTAGGCAGTTTTAAACGGTCATTAGAATTCTTTGAAGAATTCAAGTTTCAAGTAAGTCAAATGTTGTGCATGCTGCACTGCTTATCCTTGGAAAACCTGGGCAAGAGGAAGACAAATTGTTACATAGTTCACTTGCTTGTTTTTATGGCTAGTTAGGTAAAAATCGAAATGCCAGTCCAATGACTGTTTATGTTGTGATCTTGTCATATTTCATAAGCTAACAATGCCTGCTTTAATCAAATGTTTCAAACAAACTTGCGCAAAGCAACAGGAGATGCTAAAGTCTTAGTAAATGAAAATTTTCTGTTTGATTCATTAATTAATCTTCAGTCTAAAAGGTTTTAGGGGATGTTATGTTAGATTCTGATTTTAGATGACAGTTAAGGTCTTCAAAATCTGTAACTACAATGTTTTCTGAAATAGAGGAATATAACCCTTGGTAACGGGAACAAACACACATTTAGGACCCTTCAATAGAAATTCTCCTCAATTTCAGCTTAAAATGTTCTTCCCTTTGCCCTCATTTAAAATGTTACACGCTATCACTGAAACAGTTGTTTCACTTCTCTGTAGGCCAGAAGAGAAAATTCTCGGACGTGGCATCAATAACATACATATTAGCACTTTCTGCTCTTCAGAGTACTAAACCTAAAATACCTTATTATTTGACAGACTAAATGATTTTTCTTTGTGTATATTTTTCCCACTTTGCAGCTTTTCTTTAGATAAATTGAATGTGGCTACTTGGCACAGACTTGTGTCTGCAAGAAGTCAATACTGGTGTTAGTAAGGTCTATGATAAAACTTTTATTGATTCAAATGGAGCCAATTTCAACTCTCAGGTAGGAGGAGCAGAGACACCTGGAGTATTTGCTGCACGGAGCAGTCCAGATGAAGTAGCAAAGTAAGAGTAGGGTCTTTGGCTGGCTGAAGGATAGAGTTAAACCACAGGACAGACTGGAGTGAATTCAGTGGTATCTTCTGCATATATGTAGTATAAATAATTTATTATACCCTACAAGCACAACCTAGGCTACAGTCCTACTTCAATCACACCCTAGTTTCTCATTTAATATAAGGCTAACAGTTTATACAATACATTAGAGAAACTGCAGGGAACAAAGGTATTCTCTACAAATTTTAAGCAAAATCATTGAATCAAATTAAACTGGAAGTGAACTGAAGTGAAGCCAATCAGTGAAACCCACTGGCAAAAGATACACATAGTAGTGAACGGTACCTCTACAATACATCAAGAATTAAAAGAAAAACTAATCCTAAAAGTTGCTGTAGCAAAATTTATTACTAAAATAGAGAAAGAATTCAGAAATAAATTACGGATATTTTTTGGATGTACGGTTGTCCTTGTCAGATGTCTTAATGCCCAGTTACATCCTTCTGCAAAAACCAGTATTTTTTTCCTTTCTTTAACACATTACTGCAACACTATGCAAATATGCAAAGGCAATGCTCATGTGATGTGGAAAGTAATACTTTGCGTTTTTTCTTTTGATGTAGATGTAATCTCTTTGGCTACAATACACTGGTTTAGGCCACCTATTGCTAATTTTATAATCAGCTAAGAACACGGGGTCATCTGGATGGGACTTTTGGTAGGGAATAATACTCTGGAACCGTACTCAGATATCAGATGTACAATATGTACAATATGATCGTATCTCATGATTTTATTAGTACAGCTCACTTAAATCTGTTAAATTTTCTGTTAAATGGAATAAAAATATATTTGTAGTTAGACAGCTAAAATGTGATATTCTAGTCCTTGACACATAGAGGAAAACTCATTCACAGCCTGAGCTCCGTGAGCAAAAATAAAGAAAACTTTAAGCAGAGATATTAATGTAAGAATCTGCATAATCAAAAAATCATTTTCTCCCACAGTAACAAAATTATGTACATTCCTAGAGTTGAAAATCACTGATAATTTCTTTAAACTTGGTGTGCCAGAACAAATGTTACCCCAAGTTCTTTAAGAATTTTTTCTCTAGTTACTATAGATACATTTTGGAAAAAATTACCAAAGAGTATTTATTTAGATTCATCCTTAATTAAGTTTCTTATTTTTCATGTCAGTCACAACAGCTGCTAGATGAATCAAAAGGCAAAACCAAAGCAACTATTATTAGAATTTGTTTGATAAATTGCGTATGTGGTTAAGTAGCGGCTTTGGTTTTGTTCATGTAGATTTGTTACTGACTTCAGCAGACTCACAGATGTAACAAAGAACAAGGGGTAGCCCAAAGATGTTAGTATTGTGCACTTTAAAGTAATTAGTTCATTAATGCATTTGAGAGTCACACTAATGTGAATGAGTAGCTTTTCCTGCAGATAGGAACATTTGGCGGCAGATCAGATGTGTTTTGTATCCACGAGAATTGGATGGGGTTCGGTAACAGTGTGGAGAGCACCTCACCTCTAAGTCATGGGTTCCAATGAAATCCTTCCTGTATTAGTAGTGCCCTTCTGCGTAATTAACAGGTGGTTTTATCACCACATGAAAAACAAGGACTTGGTGATTTTATTCAGTGTTGCTAGAAGACCTAAGATGGGACCAACAGTATGTGGTTCCTCTCACACAGGATTCTTCTCAGAAGTCATACTTGAAGCCACTTCAGCCTGAAGGTGTTGACTTTGTTGCTGACTATTCTGCATCTGTTCTACGAATAAACAAGGTGTCTGCTGCATTTGGGGTGGTCACTATATGCTTTCCTAAGTATTAAGGGAAACGATAAAAACAGGTAGTCACGGATTTGGGTCTAAGCAAACTAAAAAAAAGGCCCAGTGCAGAAAAGGACTGTGATTTTCACAGTGCCTCTGTAAAAGCACTGGCCCATCATCCTAAAGCAGATCAATGGATAGCTTGTTTTACTTATACTAACTCTACTTTTGGTATAGAAAATCCATACTGGTATAGCCTTAGGGCATGGGGAGCATTTGTTGTTCTACTCTGTGTAAGTGGAGAGCTTCCCACCACTGGAATTTCTTAGCTAGTCAGTATGGGGTGCTTTATACCACATGAGAGCAGTGACTACTTGTCAGAAGAGGAGAAACTCTAGGTGACGTAATACAGACATTCATCACAAGTCACGTCACTTTAAAATAAACTCATGAGTCATAAATCAGAGTAATGTTTCCTTGTTGGCAACATCCTAAAGGGAATAACTAAACCCATTAGTGATATAATAAAATCTGGCATGTCACTTCAAGCACAGCAAATTAGGAAAACAAAACTAGCCTGCAGTTACACTGATACATTATAAATAGGTGTTACTTCTACATTAATACATCACATTAGATTTTTTTCAAACTTTAAAAATGAGAGGTTACATGTGGGTAGAATGCATTTTCAGTGCTGTGTGCTCAAGGACTAGCCACAACTGTAGCTGTTCTGAATGGCACGAAGGCTCTGCGGGAAGGAGCGGGGAAGGATGGGCTGGTTCACAGGTACAAAGGACCCCGCAGCTGCCATGCAGGACGGAATGCAACAGCAAGTCCATTTCTTCTGTGTGGTAACACGCAGAAGCTCTGATGGCCCGGAGGTCAGGCTATGCTTATAAGGCATGCCAGAGCCCAGAATTAGCAACGAACCATTCTGCAGGATATTTTCCAGCTGTCTAAGTTTAGTTAACCAGCACTTTAAAGGGCTCAGAATCAGTTACACACAAGAATAAAATGAACTTTATTTATGTCTCTCATGCACTGGGCAATTTAGTTTTTAGATTAACACAAAAGCAAGAAGGGCATTGCTTCAAGTGAAGTATAACTGCAGAACACTATTGGGTAAAAACAACTAAATTGCTATGAGAATTAAATATAGATCAACAAAATCAATACTTAATTGTATAACTCAAGGTCTTTCATTTCAGATCTGATCTCTAACAGGAGATACAAAGTACGTTCACTTTTTAATTTTTTAGTTATTATTTAAAACTTTATTGTGAAGGAAAACAATTTTCTAGATTTTTACCTTTTTAAAAATTGTTAATTACTTCGTGTGCATGTGTTCAAGGTAAACTTGATCCCACAATGCCGCTTTTTCTTATTTTAATTTCAGTGTTTTACCAATTTAGATATCCTCTAGTCCTACAGTTGCTTTGTATTTATGACACAAGGGGCCTGAGCAGGATATGCAGTTGCAGCATTACAGAGGTTGCTCATATATAACCTGTTTAGTAGGACATTTTTAATATGTTCACAGCTTCTTGTAAAATAGGTGTGTTGAGATACAGAGCAGTATTCTGATCAAAGATATACTGGTGTAATCAGAAGTAACTTCTCACTGAATTCAGTGGTGTTACACGACCAGTTTGCAGCAGAAAGGTGTAACGTGAAAAGGGTTGGTTTTGAACTACCAGCTAACAGCTTTCATCAGCTAGCCAGGACAGAATGCAATGGTAGACTCTCTGTGGAATATGAACAATCTCCAGATCTCATTTAACATCAGGTGGACAGGTAACACTCTGCACTGAAAATAGCTGTACAGTCATAGCCAGGAAACTACAAAGGTGAAAGCTGTAACTGCATGACCTCTGCTGTATTACAGCTGAGCTAAAAATGTGATGTTTGAACTTCTTTCTCTTTAAAGCATAACCTTAAATAATAAGATAAGCCTTGCTCTCCCTTGTATATTGTCAGAAGCTTTCATCTGTTTTCTGGACTGACAGTAAAATAATTTTTGAAATAATGAATCACTTTTCTTTTTTCTACTTGAGCAGAAATCCCATGATTATTTGCTGTAGCAGAAAATGACATTCTCGAAGATACACCATCAGATTTTCAAGATAAACAATAAGTGCCAGTTTCTTTTCTTGGGAAAAAATGCATTGATATGAAGTATTTTTAAGTTCATTAGTCTGTTCAGCAGTTTATAGGAAAGCCATATATACATAGGTACATAACATCCAATTATGGCATTATGGGTAATACAACAATGACAACAGAACCAAAGCTTGCCTACTGTGTTTAAGAGTGTAACAATCTGCAAATAGATTTTAGCATCACAAGGACAGCATTTCTGATGATCCTGAATTGTAAGTAAATTACCTTAGAGGAAATAAAGCAGATTAGCATGAACTGTGTATGATTCATAACTGCAGATCTGGACAAAGCAGCTATCACTTAACAAATACGTGACTGAGGAGTTGAGACTTAACGTTGTCTGTACCTCGAATTCTTGCATGGTTTAGGAGATAAAAGACAGTTTAGTGAATTGAGCCTTATGCTTTCAAAACCATAATTTTCATAAAATGATGAGATATCTAGGTACATTCAGCACTCTAATGCCAAGAACATCATCCTCATAATTTACAAAGTATATGATTATTTTGTTGATATGACAAGACTGTTTGACCTGATTAGGTATCTACCAATCCTCTTTGAATTTTTGCGTAATTTAATAAACCAGAATTTTCAGGTCCCAGTGTCCACGTCAGGTAAATCTAGCTTTTTACCTTCTGCTCAGTTATGCCACAAATGTTGTTTTCCCATAGCGCCTCAGAATGGCCACTGGCTGCATCAACTGTGCATGGACAAAATATATTTAAAATGGAATAAGAAAATGTAATTCTAAGTGGCAACACCTTGGAAAATGGTCACAGTGCAGGTCCTCAGTCAAGTGTGTTGAGGGGGTTTATTACAAGGAAAAGCAATTAAACACAAGTACTTTCTCCAGAAGGTAAAGCAGGGCCTCACTCTATTCAGATTGGTAGAATCACCAATTTTGCTTCTCACAGAGGGAATCCACCCAATAAAAGCAATGCTTACTGCCATCAGAGGCTCATCACAAGGCATTAAGGAAGAAATATTCACAGTGAGAAAGGAAGCTGATACTCGGTTTTTGAATGTGATAGACTGAAAATGAACAAGGCATGCATAGGATACACTTTACTTTTCAGAGATCCTTTTAGCTTTACTTGTAGAGGGAATTAAATAACAAAATTGTTCTGATTTTCTAGTGATGGGAAAAAAATCACAGTGAAAAAAATTCATACTGAAAGATAAGATTGCTGACAAAGTTCTTGAACTTGACAACCATTTGAAGTTCAATACTATTCTTTGACGGAATTATGTTGAGGTTTATGTTGCCAGTGATAACTTACCGAATGGTACTGGAACTATGCAGTCCTAAGTAACTTCACCGTTTCAGTTTTCATCAGACTGTGTTTCACCACACAGCATTTATTTACATGGAGGTTTGTCCTACTGAATGAAAGTTGTCCTTACCTTGATGAAAGTATGGCTGATTGTTTCAATGAAGAAGGGGCTTTATAAAAAAGGGGCTACAACTGTATCATAGATTAGAGGTTTGGAAGTGGGGTTTTTTATTTTTTTAAATCGGGATACTTACTCATAACTGAATCAAGAAGGGGAAAAAAGTATAGTGCAGGAAAGATTTTTTAAATCTAATACAAAATGTGGCTCTTAAAGAGACAGATTCTATCCCACATTTGACCGTAGCAAAAAATTCCTTTCAAACTCAGTAAATGCAGGATCATACTCATACAACATACAATCTCACTGACATTTTCAGTAATCGGGGTCATTTTTTCGGTATGGTTGAACTATTCTCAGACTACTGTTCCTTAGTATTAGCTGTGCTCTTACCTGTCTTCAACTTCCACCTTTGGCTTTTTCCAACAAGACTATTTATTTTGGTAATTACAGAGACACTTATGCTCTCACTCTCTAGTGATGTCTGAGTTCCTGGCCTGTAATGTCTGTATGTCAGTCACCCAGCATACTGATGGAAAACGGAACTGTACTTCAAGAATGTACTGCAAATGGTAATTGGTAGTGGGTAATGATTTTCCACACTGGTAATTCTCTCTTTTGAGTATGGGACTAGCTTCACTTCAGGTTAGCCTGTGACTATCCAAGGTACATCAGCTGACCTAAAGGCAAAAAGACAGAACCAGCAGGTAGAGAAGGAGCAATGTTATGTGGCAACATCAAGAGCAAATCAGCAGTATGAAGAAACCATGCAGAAATAATTCTCCCAGCTATGAAAACTGGCTTGTTGTACGCACTAAGAGGGCTACGCTGTCTGCAGGGGAGTTCAAAGAGTATGAATCTCTGCTGGAAGACCTGCAGAGGAAAGAAAGGGAATGTCCCGTCTTAGAAGTTTTAAAGATGATTCATAGAGGTCGTTTGAACAAAGGAGTGAGCTCCACAGCAAAGTTTTCTCATTTTTAGCCTCTGGGGAGGACAGTTGGGAAGAGACAAACCATCTTTCCAGACCCATCAGTCCACCTCTCCGTGACTGCACATTTAGCTGCTGTGGAGGTAGCCTCCATGTTCGCATACACAGTGCCCAGGCATCAGAATGACACCTCTTCCAAGCCCTCACCAAGCAGAAATACGGAGGTGATAATTTTCACATTTGGAAGCAGGATTGCCTTTATTCTTAAAAAATTCAGAATTAGCGTGCTTAAACCCCACCCCAGCAAAACAGTTTATTTTAGGAGCCTCAAATCGTCATTTTCCTTTCCACTCCAGTTCTTAATCAACTATCTACATATCCCATTTTTCTTACCTTTAATGAATCTAACCAAAAACCAATGTCCTTTAGGTGTGCCCTCCTCTGTAAGGATGTGGATACCACCTTCCCTAAGGGAGGGCTAGGGGATGCGGCTACGCAATCGTGCCACATGTTGCATGGGTTAAGTGCTCCTGGAGGCAGCAGAGGAAGAGGCTGTAGCCCAGGTTGCCTTCCCAGTAAACCTGCTGCAGCCTGAACTATGTGCATACTGCTTTCTGACCCTGTGCAATGAGACTACTCAAGATCCTTTGTAATCAGAGAAAACTGGGTCAGGGTAGATGCAAACAATGATGCTGGTTACATGACTGCACTTGCCACCTCTTCAGCTGACATTATGATCTCCACAATTTTCAATAATGATTCAAGCAAAGCATGAATTGCAGAATGGAAACCTATGTTTAAGTTCATCTGCCATCAAATCCTACATAACAGTACAGTTATTTACACGTACTTTCTAAATTTATGCAAACAATTTATCTTTGCTGTAGGGCAGAATATTTTGAGGGACAGAGGCACAACATGCACAAAAATCTGAGCAAGAGTTTCAGATACGAGCTGCAGAACCAAATTAAAGTAGAAGGATAAATCCTCTCTTCCAATTTTTAGTTCATTTCAGTACACCAAGTTGTATCAATAAAGAGCCCATAGTATAAGTCAGCTAGAAAATAAATGCTATGAAGGATGTTCCATTTTATGTCGTTTGAATTTGATTAGTGATTAGTCTTGGCGGTTAAACCACATGGGAACAGTAATCAAGGTTTCTCTACTGCGGTTCTGTAGCAACTGGAAAACACTGTTGGCTCATGTCCTATACCATGATGGGACATTAACCTAAAATCTAATTAATCTATGAATGAATTACGGTTCTAGAAACATACTATATTAAAATCAATTTTAAGTGAGTTCCTAACAGAAGATAAGATGAAGAAAAAGCTGTAAAATTACCAGAGGTTGATAAATTCTGTTTACTATGACTGATGATTTTTATGGAGGATAATTTTACAATCCATCAAACTTTTGTCAGTTCAAGAATCATGCTGCCAAACGTATGCAGTAAATTAATTTTTAAATTTACATATTTATTAAAAATCTTATTGAAAACAGCAGGAAGTAAGCCTTGTTTGAATAATAAAATAACTTGTTATTCTACTGGAAAGAAAACAAAAAAACCCAACCAACCTTCTATTAAGATGATTTTATAGTAAGGCAATAATTATAAACAGCTACATGAATTAGTTAACCAAACAATGTATTAAATAGCCAACCCAAAATTAATCACGAATTAAAAAAAAAACTGTTGGAAGATAATCAAGTAAGAAATGTAATTTAAAAGCTGAGAAATTCATGGCTGAGTTTCAGATGTGCTTGAGGACATGTTTGTTAACTCAGGCCCATTGGCAGGAGCTCCCAGATTTCCTGTGAAAGCATGGGGAGCTGCAGGTGTCTGCCTGCATGGCTTCCCCACTCAAGGTGCTGAAGAGGAAAGGAGTGTTTGCAATCTTCTTGTGCATGTGGCCACACGAACGTGCCCAGATGTGCTGCTGGCTCAGGAAATCATTCTGTGACCCAAGCCTATGTTTATTCTCACAGGACAGAAGTCCACTGTAAGAAGGTGTTACAGCTGCATCCTGTGTGCCTCCCGCTAAAAGCTGAGCAAGAACCACACAAACATCAGCTGAACAAGGGAATAAACAGAGACAACAAAGCACGTGGTACGATGGGGCATAACCCGTGAGGGGAGTAAGAACTACTCCCCCACCATTTATACAAGGAAGGATGAAGAAGCGTGCCAAAATGGTGGAACACACCGCGATAGGATCTGAGGCAAGTAAGGCACCTCAGAGACCAGCCGAGCAGAGTTCTTGGCTCTGTCTACCTGCAAGGCCTCATTTCAATGTCACCCATCAGTTATGCTACAAAGGTTTTCTGCCTCACCTGCGACAAAGTACTCCACTGCTGTGATTCCTGTGCTGTCCATATCCCACAGACATGCTCCTGGTATCAAAAGAGCACTGGAGCTAGCTGTCATGTCCTCTTTGTGTCCTTCTCTGGTCTCACCTCCACAATTGCTGCATTTTTCTATGACCACTACCACCGCTGGGGCCAGCCATTCCCACTCTTAAAATACCTACTTTGTGTATACAAAATAAATAAGCCATCCTGCCTGCCTCCATCAGAAACAAGACTTGTGTAACGATAGCAATTGTGCTTCCTTGCTCAGCCCTCTCACTTGTCTCCTGAGAGGCTGCGGTCAAGGAACAGGCCTTTGCATTTGATTTATGGATTATGGAGTATCCGGTCTATGTTCAAATCCTGCCGCATGCCTGGTACCTGAGAGAATCTGTGTCATTTGGGGTGTCTGCCATGGTTACCAGGAGAAAGCACTATGTCTGTGCTCATGGTGACAACTCTGAGAACAGAAACAGGCTACGATTAGATTTAATAATTTAGCCAGTGGACTAAAATATATCTTGATGGAAAAAATATAGATTGTAACTGATCTCATGTTTACCAGACAACTCAAGGATGCAGTCCTGGGCTGTGACTCAGTAACCATGTGGATTAATCGAAAAGGGAAATGAGAGAGACAGGGCTACCTGCAGGGAATAGGCAATTCACGTCATAAATGCAGATTGTAGATGATATTCCTTTGCCCAGCTCTAAAGGATGATCAAAAAGAAACATTGCAAATTAAGCAGAATAATGCTGGGCACCAAGACGACCACTGCTGGAGATGCAGATGGAACTTCCTGCAGCCAGGAGATTTATGAAGTTTATGAAGTTCAGCTTGTCTCCTCACAAAATTAAAACAGTGATATATTTTTTGATTAATACACATATAATTTGGCTGTGATCCAAGGGGAATTTTAGTTAATTTATGGGTTTAGATTTGTTTGCTTCATCTTTTCGACCCAAGTACATCTGTTTCTGGTCATGAGAACCTCTATCCTACTTTGTGGTTCAGCCAGGCATACAAAAGGTCTCTCACTTGGATCTGCTAAGAAACATTAGTGGTTGCAAACCCTCTGTGAGGGGCACAGCCTCGAAACAGAGAGGAGTCAAGGACAAGTGTGCTGGACAGACCTTTGCCTTACCACCTTTGCCTTCCCTGGACACCAGCAAGGTTCAGATTAAGCAGCTAACAGGATCTAAAAGGCTGGTAAACATTTGTGCTGAGTCCACCTGGGCTGTAAAAGGCCCCTCTTAGAATGTGAGGTGTTATTTTGACAAGGCTTTGGAGGCTTTTTTCAGAGAAAGGAAGCACAGTGAAAATATATATTGGAAATGCCAGTTCTGTGGGGTCTGACCCCCCTATCTGGCTGTGACAAAACCTTTGTTGGGAATGATCAAAGACGGAATTTGGTGTGAGGAACCAGGACAGGCTCCTGTTCCCGCAGTGGGCTTCCTGCAGTGACAGAATAATGTAGTATTTTTTGTATTGATTTTTGCTACAATTTGTGTATAAATAAAGAAACGTGTACATGAAGTGATAGCCAGCCGCATGAATGGATTTGTTGGACAAATGCTTTAGAAGATTTATTGACCTTAGCAATACAGAAGTGTTACTGCAGTATTAATGCTGCAAACTGTCGTGAGATACAGGTAATATAGAATATGTTCCTACGCCTAAAGTAAAGATTATAATATTGTTAATATAATAGGCCACTAGGAGGACTAAAATACAACTGGAATTCATGCAGACACACTGTAGAGCTAAAATGCACTCATTTTTTGAATGACCAAAGACGATACAAACAGGAAATTTGGATAAAAATACAGAATAAAGCAGGTCCCAGGCCCTACTAGCAAATGAATAATTTGAAAAGTGTTGCTGAAAATGAACACGCATTTGATATTTATTGGTAGACAAAAAAATTAAAAATCTTTAAAGTGTTGATTTCTTTGCTATTTTAGATTATTCAGGATTCAAATACTTGTAAGAATGGAATAAAAATTTCCTCCATGTGCAGACGCTGTTAGGAGCCCTGCATGGACAGCAGGACTGCTGAAGGTGGTATAGTTCTGCTCATGCAAAACTCTGCAGGATCAGGGCGTGAATTCGCTTCTGACATTCTGAAAATTCCTCAGCAGAGGGGCGATGTGTTTGTGGTTAGCCCTTGTAATGCAAGATCCCATCTTGAGTAAGAATGCTTGATGAGAATATTAAGTGATAATGATTATTTGCTTAGCACTGCTATGGGGCCTTCAAAACCCTCAAAGCAGCCTGCTAACAGTACTGGATTAAATTCCAAATGCAGCTGGAAGGTATTATTTTATTCTTTATTTAAAAATGGGGAATTTAATAGCAAGGGAGTTTTAGCAATTTAGACAGTCAGCCAGAACATCACCCTGATCTCCACAGTCCTGCACTCTTAACTGCTAAGCTTTTTGTCACTGTTTGAGTATTTCTTTCTTTGCAGGCAAAAAATTCTCCATGGGAAGACAGAGGCCTGTATCATTCTCACTAGAGAGCATCTGAAACGCTCTTCAACATACAAGACCTGGCATTTTATCCAGTGTATGTGGTAGTTAATCAAATGTTTTGCACTGACTTCAGTAGACTTTGGATCAGACTCTTGATGCATTAGAGAGATAAATTATTTAACTTACTGAGTTCCCCTAGAAACAAAATATTGAGCTGCAAACAAAGCTAACAAACACCAAATGGGATACCATCTGCTGCAATGAACAGAACATGACCAGTTTCCCCCATGCTTGAGATTCTTCCAAAATACAATCTGAAATAGGTTTGTTAAACTCCCAACTGTCTCACAAAATTGGCTTAGCACAGGTTAGCAAATGCTAATGCCACCAGCAACAGCAAGCCAGACTCTGATATATCAATTGGAACTGTCTAAGATTTTATTTCTATTGGACTGCCCTGTGTAAAAGCTCAGGAGTTTTCTGCTATCCAGAGCCTATGGAGCCTATGGAGATGTTTCTGTTCACACCCTGTGTCCCAGCACCTGTGGACACCGAGTATTTTCTGTCCCTGAGTAAATATGAATGGTAATTACCTATATAATGATGCTTTCATAAATCTGGGTTCTTCTATCCTTTGATATCCAGACGCCATGCCTTACAACCTTCTGGAAGAACAGGATATGGAGGCAAAAGAAGCTCTATCTCCCACAGGAATGGAAGGAGATGCCTGAAATCCCAAGTCCAGAGCATTCCCTACTTGGTATCGAAGTTTTTGGCTGTGGTGGAGAGCACGTGGGTTCCCACTTTCACAGGAACAGAAGGACACTGCTGAGCTAAATGGAATGCATGTGACAGTAGTGGGTGCCATCAGTATTAGCCCCCTTTCCACTTAGAAAACATACAAATTGAGCAACCAAGTAGTTTTTGTGTAATGTGAGGAAAAAAACCCGAGTGTATTTGCCTTGTGGAACAAGACAAGATAAATGTCTTCATACCTCTATTTCCTACATAGCCAGACATTTCATCTTCTAGTATAACCGCTATAAGTGATGAAACTACCATGAACAAACAGCACCTCCAAAGACTATTCAGTCTTTAGCAGTTAAGCAGAAAAGCTACAGCTCTCTACATTATGCAGCTCTTTTAGATGGTGCCTGCTGGTTTTTGGCTTGCTCTGCTGTCTCTGTTTTCACCACTGTGCTGCTAATGATGTCATAATACAGAATCCATGTTTTTACAATGGATTTTATTTATAGAAATGCTGTATTATAAATGTTGAACTCTCTGGTACCCTGGCTTATTATAGTGGTTCTCAGAAGCATGAAAAGAAACGATGGTGTTTCAATAATAGCAATAATAAAAATATTCTGTAAAATGATACAGATTTAAGTTTTAGCACTTTCCAGTTTCTCATACACTAATGTTATGGAAAATGCAGTAAGAAATGCATTTAAAAATATTAAAGAGTTTCATTATGATATGATCTTAACTGTAACATTGTAGCACCAGATTAAAAAATACACAGTATTTGGCCTTCCTTTTAACTCAGGGGAAAATGTCTGCTGATGTTCCATGACATTGCCCACAGAGCCAATGTACAGAAGTAGGATGCTACAGATTGAAATTCTGCCAGATAGAGGGAGAATATCTAAACCAATTTTCGAGCACGTATATAAACACAATGATTTTCACAGGATCCAAATACGTGAATCTGTCAGAGACATGAGCAAAAGCTCCAGATTTCTAGCACCTTTGAAAACTGGGCAGCTGAAATGTCTAAATATGAATTTAGGCATAGCCATTAGGAAATGAAGCTTGAAAAAACTGGCCTATATTTTTACTGATTAGGGGCCACAAACGACTCTCCAGTTAGGCTATGCAGGACAAAATAATTCTTCCAACAGTGTTCAGGAAGTGTGTGCTGGCTGCTTAGCTAATTCTGTTCCTCAGTTTCAGGCATTGTCTGAAAAGCTCTTACATTCCAAATCTGCTTTGCATCTTACTACACGTGTTACCAATGTTTCCCAATCTGGTAACTTTTCTGCAGATACAGTGTCTTGGTGCAGCTCAGGCACTCTGTTATAAGAAATATCCTAGACTATTACTGCATGATTAACATTTTTATTTTATAATCCTCAGCAATATAATATATTCATATTTAATTTCTTCATTCCCACCCACTTCCACTTCACTTTTCATCCATCCAAATCCATCTGAGGTCTTGTTTTACGGTATGCTTTACAGAGCATACAATAACCCATAGGATATGTGCATATGTAATAGGATGTCAGAAAAATCACTTTTAAACGTTTGACTGGCAATTATTCAGATAAGTCTTCAAATAATCACTTGGGGTTGTATTTGCTGAGAATAACACTAGAGTAGTTAAGGCAAGTTCTTAAGGCTACAGCTTTTTATAGTATGTAAAAGTTTTACTGGCCTCTACTAAGGATCAGGCAAAGAATGGAGTATTCCAGAGAGGGCAGCACTAACGGGAGTGGAGCTATAGGGATGTGTCTCAGTCGTTGATGGATTGATGGGCAGTTGAGGCTGGGGGGACTCTGACATGTGCTATGAAAACCTCTATCATTCTTCTTAGCCTTTGTGAAAGATAATGAGACATTTAAATTACACAGGTATATCTTACAAACTTCCCTGTGTCACTTATTGCTAATCAGTCTGCTAAATCCCATGTTTGTTTCTCCTACCAAATACAAATATTGTTTTCCATTAAAATAATAGGGATGCTGCACAAGGCCTGGAATTCATGTACCAGGGCCTAAAAATACAGTAAGAAATAAAATATTTCACTTTGGGACTTGCTATGAAGTAGAGTGTTCAAGTTTGCAAAAAATATTTAACCAATATTTTTCTTAAGGATTTAGACAATCTGTGTGTCATATTGCACAAAATCCAGTATAACTTCTCATTTAAATAAAAGGTAAATCACTTTGGGGACATGAAAACAGCTTGTGGAACAAACTCTAAACACCTGCAACTTATTTCAATATGATTTTTGCCGATATTTGACATAAAATTTACCTTTGTTTCAAAGAGTATGTTGATTAGGATATTATTTTCTGTGTACATATGAAAAGGAAAAGCATCCTCGTAAAAAAAGAAATACTCGGCGAACATATTTTCAGCATACTGCTACAGTTCCTGCTACCATCAGCTGTGTAACCTATTCCTCATGTATTCTGCTCAGAATGGAACTTTCATACTAAAAGATCAGTCATTTCCTACCCTTCCCTGCATGATGTTGGAGTGCTTTATGCAAAACATATCACTGTTATAGATGGGGAAGGCAAGTTTCAGCTGGAAAAACAATTCACAAAAATATTACAGCATTATTCATCTCATTTAACTCTGCTAATCAGATGGTCCTCTTGGAGACAAAATATCTTCCAGCTTCAGAAAACAAACAGCTCGCTGAATACCTCTCTGCCCTACTGCTCCTATCTTGATTGAGTCAATCCAATGTTTATTGTATCCAATTTATTTTTTAGCTTTTTCTTTTATTACTAATATAATTTCTACCATTACAACAATTACACTATCTCACAAGCTTACTAATATTTATCATTTGTTGCTGTTAATGTGCCATGAATTCCATTTTGGCCTACAGTAGTATTATAATATTCCAATTCAACACAGAGAGAAATGAAACCTAAAGCTTTATTTCCAAAGATGGAGGACTGAAGAATGTCTGGTTACGAATGGCAGAAACATTAGTGCACTCTGGGCCATGCTGCAAATCACAGCAGCTCCATCTGTCAAACCTCTGAAAAACAGCTCAGAACATTTTCCACTCAGGGAAATCACTAGCAAATGATACTTTTATTCAATATGTACTTTTGGTTCTTATTAGACTAAAGGATCTACCTACTTACACCGTATGTAATCTTCAGTTATACAGCCAAATAGACATTATAGTGCTCAGGGTGTATCTGCAAAGCACGGTGCAGCGTGATGTGAAGATATCAGTGAGCGAGCTGGGTGGGCTGGGAGCAACCCCGCTTATTTCAGCTACTCAGCCCGGCTGCGAAATGGCCTGGAGTAACCGGGCCATAAGGAGCTGCGCTAACTCTGTGCCCAGGCAGGCTCACTGTAAATTAGCTCTGTACAGCTCTGCGTTGCTCTGGGCATTTGTACACGAGCAGTTTTGGACCGCTCCTCCAGGGACTCCAGCAAACGAGCTGCAGGACTTTTTGTGACATCTGGGCCAGTGTGTAATGTGGTTATGCAGCTCCTATGTGCTGAAAAGACAAGGTTCTCTCTGTAATTTGAAATTACTTGCTGAGGTGGTGGGATATGAGGTTTCTGCTCCAGTGACCAAGTTTTTCCACTCAAAAAGGGCGAAGTTCTTCCCTCCTTGCAGTGCTAAAGGGGTTATATTCAGTAAGCACAACACTCCAGCTGTGGCCACGGGACAGCTCAGTGTGTTGCCTTCAATCAGACAAGCCCACACATCTGCATCTGGCACTCGACAAACCACACAGGCATACTTCACTCGGTGCTGTGAGTTACTTGGGGATTTAGCGTTACATGACACTGTGCCATAGGCACTAGAACTGCACCTACATGCCAGTGATGCTTCAAGTCCTTAACTTTCCTCCCGTAGCTACAGCTTTTCACTTCCTCCGCGTCTTCTCTGAAACTCACATCCAAACTATTCTCCTGCTAGCCTTGCACACCATGTGTTTTAAATGCCACACAGCCTGCTGTACTATGCTAAAGACTTTCTGTCCCTCACCAATATCCAGATACTCTTTTAAGACTCTGTGCTAAAAGATATTTGAGTTAAAATGTCGCCACCTACCCATCCCCATAAATACACTAACCAAACATAAAATAGAGAGAACTTTTACACCAGCTGGAGGGCTAGTCAGAATGGGATTTGGTGGCACAGTACTAAAACTGCTGAGTCCATTAGTGCTAGAAGCAGAACTCTATCAGCAGATAACAGCTTCCATTTTTTTTTAGGGTATGTTTTTCCTAAAAATATCCCTTGCATACCATTAAAAAAGTTATTTTCTCTGACGGACTCTGCTTTCCAAATGTCGTTTTGCCTTGCCAAAGCCTTTTAAAAACTTAAAAAAGTTACGGAGAATGTTATCATCCTCCTTGCTCAGCCACTCTCGACTGCATGATTTTTTACTAAAACTCTCAGCAGTGTAAGAAGCCTCAGTTGTTTCACCTAGAAGGCACAGGGAGAGAAATGAGTGTCTGTATAACTGCAGCTTTTTATTGTTGCCAAGCTAGTTCCTCAGGCTAACTGTAAGAATGTTCTTCCACACTACACAACATTTCTTTTAAGTGATACACGTCAAGTGAGACTTTGGTCCCAGGAGACTGCCTAGCAGTCTTCAAATTGCTTGTTTTGCTGTCTCTTCACTTTACTTTTTGGAGGCAACTTTGATGGCAAGATACTAGAAACAATGAGACTTGATTAGGAATATAAGGCTCGGTAGCAGATCTTGGAATGTGAACTTGCCCTATGGAGGGGAAAAAAACATGCAGAGACGTGGGATTTGTTGATGTCTGGAGACATCCTAGCCTATTTCTAATCTCACATTTCCCCACATGAGTTGACTCAGACTTGAGGCTAGAAAAAATATTTTTAATTCTCTACTACTCCCATGGGTGGTATGGTAAAATCTGTTTTCTTATCAGATCATGCTCCTGTGGTTTTTGTCACTTACGTTGTCAAATACTCCTACAAAATTCCCCTGACAATAGATCTTACATCAACTTGGGTAATTACTCAGACAGTCTTCACTTTGACGGAACAAGTATTGCATCATTCATCTGAGAATCAAAAACCTTTGATTAAATAGAAAGGAGGTCTCGCAGCCCCAAGCCTGTCAGTGGGTAAATTTTATTGAGACAATTTTGACAAACGGAAACGTGTAGCTTAAAGACCCCCCTACGTACCACGGTTGGGGAATGGGGTGAGGGCTGTGCTGCGGAGAGCGGCTATATTTCAGTAGTGCAGTCCGTGCCCAGTAAGGCCTCGTGCAAGCGCTCTCAGTGACCTCCCCGCGGTGGCCACAGACAGAAACGACCTTGCCCGGCAGCACCAGCTCTGGAGGCAGGGGTCAGGGCAGCTCGGAGCAAGCACGCACGAGGCAAGTGAGCTCAGGGGTAGCCTACCCCAAGCTGGGCCACTTCAGGGCTGCCATGACTAGACTGCACTCCGACCTGAGTGGGGTACGTCTGCGTGGCTTTACACCACCGTGAAACTTCTGGCTTGGGTCCCAGCCAATTTGAGCTCGGTGCTCTGAACGTGCTCCATTTCATTGGGTGACGTAGTTCGCTCTGCCTTCAAAACAGGGGTTCTGAGTCCTAGATGGACATACGAGTCTGCTGGGTAGTTTACTCTCCCTTTGTAACACTGCTCTTTATAAAACTGTTGCTGGATCCTCTATACACACCCTGTCCCAACATGACATGAGTTTTGAAGGTCTAATACAAAAGCATAAATACAGCAAATGTTATTTTCAGTTTTTGTGACAAGGAGGATGAAAGGATATCTGATCCTTCCTGAATTAGAACATCTGGTTCTAGGCTGGCATCACCTAATGTCTACATTAATAGACCACCTCCCTAAACACATACAATGATTTCATATACTACTTCCTTACAGGAAAGAAAAGCATTGATCTTAAAACACATGAGACAGGTGAATGAGTCTGCAGACTTATTCCCCGTCTTGAAATTGTACAATAGCAATATCTTCCTTAACATCTGAGGTTCATCAGGGCTAGGAATGGAAATATAACTGATTCCCTCCTCACCTCATCATCTTCCTCTCTCTTAACTCTGGCAAGGAAAATAGCAAAGACGAGGTGAGGTTTCTGTGCTTGATACATAGTAAACTGAATTATACAATCACTACACAGAAATCCATAGTCCACTAATTCCTGGATTTGATCCAGCCCATCTAGATACTTTCCCTTATTGACAAGGGACCCCTTCTATCTTCTATTACTTCCTAGTATAAAAATTTGTACGAGTTGCTTCAAATTATATATTTGCAGTAACACACACATTGTACAAAACAAGCTAAGACCTAGGTCATCTAGAGCATTTGCTGTTTTCTTTCTGGTTGTGACATGAGATTGGTATTGCTGTCCCCAATGTACTGACAGTGAAACTGAGATCCTGAGACCAAGCAACTAGCCAAATATCACCCAGTGCTGCCCCAGCTGCAGGACGCTTGTTATTATGAAAGTATAAGCAAGGTAATTATTTAGTGCTCACCTGAGGGTGCACTGAGATGCAGTTTCACTCTCTAAAATACAAAGGGTAGCTACAATAGCTGCTTTTTACTAGTTCCCCACAGAGGCAAGCTTGGGTCAACGTTCAACTTGCTAACTTTGGGTTGAAAGTTTGGTACTCAGTATAAGCAAGCTGCATAGGCTCCCTTTCTCTGGTCAAGGCAAGGAAGCAAGTAGTTCCACGGGTCAATACCTCTTTCCCACTTTAAACTCTTAGGATGCAGCTCTTCCCAACTGCTAATTGGACCCAAATCATTATCTTAGGCTTCTTCACATGTAATAAGCAGAATCCCTCCCTAAGCCTATCTGGTAATGTGCAAAAAGTGAGTTCTCTGTGAAAGCAGAGTGCACACGGTCTCCCTGGAACTACTTCAGACATTTAAATATGGAGAGTCTCTTAAGAGGGGCTCATTTAAGAGCCTAAGAACTTCTCTTTTTCAGAGAGGATAAGGCACCTTCAGAAAGTGACTCAGAGAACCCAAATCAGGCACATAGACTTTGCTGGCACATTCTCCAACAGCTGCCTAAATAGGTAAGCAGTAGTGCAAAGTGCTCTGTGTGCTGCCAATTCATGCCTTAGCTTAAGACTTACTGATCTCTCTAGGAGACAAGATGCAAGCAGAAGCAGCTCATGCCTTTCTTCCCCCCCCCCTTACTCTTGTTTAGTGTAGCCTGCAGAGGTGTCTAGGCTGCTTTAACTATTGCTGTAATTCAGGAGTGCTGGAACATCCTGTATAGTACCAGCTTAATGCTCTGGGGTCCTTGAGGATGGTTAAGTGTTCTACAATTACCAAACTTTCTTATTCTTGTTTCTAGTCCTTTTGTGGATATTCCCCTCTGTTAATACGATGCATTAGAAGGCTTGTGAGCACAATGAGTCGATCATATAGCATTAACTTCCGATCAGCTTACTCAGCTGTAAAAAACCTTGAGTTTATCTGGGAATGCCGCCACGTCAGTCCCATTTGTAAGTGCAGCCAAATTTTTCCTTTTCCTGTAGTTGCCAGCAAGCTCTAATACCTACTTGAATTGCAAGACATGGTGATTTGAGCATTTGATCTCCTTCATGAATCATCTGTACAACACATACAAACTCTGCCATGTTGAATAAGGCCGTAACTTCACATTGCACATACAAGCCTCTTTTATTAAATGAGGCCCCTAGTTAAACTGCTGATGTAGTTAACATTTTAACTGTGCCAGAAATGTCAGATTTCTCAGGTATATCATCACAACTGAGGGAAAACAGGAAGATTTAGAAGCTTGTGATGGGTACCAACCCCTTCCATGCAGGATGTTTTCTTTAAAGTGCTCAAGTCATGCCTTGAAATACAAGCAAGCCTTGATGGCGACTCAAATTGAGCAATATATAGGGACAAAAGAAAACAAGAAAGGCTGTATTATAGAAAAAAAGTATGTGATGGTTGATTAAGGACAGAGAGGAAAACATATTTTTTATGATGCTTTGGGATCATAAGGAAGATTCAGATTCAGTAATAAAATTTTTGACCAATTCAGTTACTTCTCCAAGGGAACACAGAAGACAGTAAACTTGTGTTGGTTCTCGTCTGATCATAAGTTAATAAACAATGGGCCTCGTTGATGGAAATTTATCTTGTTTTCTGAATTCTTATAAGAAAAAATAAATCCCTGAGCTTTTAAAGTCTAAGCAGTAAATTAATTGAAAAGTGAAATAATTTTTTCATTGCACAAATATGGTAGCAATCATGACGTCAGCAAACTGCTCAAGGCGTTACCAGTGACTGCTACAAGGAAGAGGAACGGCTGTTTAATGCAGGCCTCACTGAATAGGTGTCTCCCATGGGCTGACTGCAGTGAACTTTGGATCAGGTGCTGCATATGTTTTATTAAATCAGAAAGTTACTGTTCAGTTAAAATTAATTTACTTGATACATATAAAAATTATTGTTTCTTGTTTTGAAAATCCCACGAGGAAACTACACCATGGCTGTTAATTTAAGTGAAAGTTTTATGTCCATGATTCAATGCATCTTACTCCTTTCTTTGAAATTGTGATTTGTTTTTCTTGTCCAAAATTCTGCAGTGTACAAAAGGATGACACCATTTCAGAATATGTTTCCGAGGTCAAAACAAATATAACATAAAATTGGTCTTAGTGCCAAGAGAATTTAACCAGGATGCTGTTTAAGACGTGGCAGATAAGAAACCAGAACAATAAGTATTTCTCCTTTCAACATGTAAAAGCCTTTTTTGATTCCTCAAACTGTCCATTCAGTGTTCCTTTATCATAGTAATTGCCCATTGTTTGTCTCCCTTCTGAAACTCCTGTGCAATACTTTTTTGCTGATAAAACTTGTGTATGTACTTTGGGGGTAATGCTGGTGAATGTGTTCGGTGAGAAGGAGACAATTCAAATGACAGTAAGTCTGGGTTAACAGAGCTTCCTGCCAGAACGCCTCATTAGAGCTCCCAGTCTGAAGTCACTATCTTACTGGTGCTGTACAGGCCAATTTAATTGGGCTGAGGGACTGATACAGCACACTGCTCTTTTGACAAGCAGTGTAAACTCATTCTGCTCATCACGACACTTGGTTGTTTTTTTTTTTTAAAAGGCTTCACGCACACCATTTGGGAATGAAATTCAAAGCACATAGCATTTCCTTTTCCAAAATGCCAAATATTCTGCATGAAAGCTGCATTCCTCCCCTCCCACCCCCCCCCCCCACCCCCAATTTATCTTGTTTTTTTTAGAGTTGTTGCCCACAAGTGCCTCAGTTTCTGATGTCCCTCTTTTTTTGTGGGTAATGTTCCAGATCACACACTTCTAATTTAAACAAGACTGTGGATCTTCTCGGGGTGGACAAATCACAGCTCAGAAAAATTTGCCATGCTGGTTCAAACAAGGAGTTCAGGGCAACCTGCTTTTCATGGTTACTGCTTCTCATTTGTCATTCTGAAAAGTTTAATACTAATAGGGAAATCTCTAGCGCTTTATTGAGCTTTCACTGTTCACCGAGAGGCAATGCTGTTTTGAGAGCTATTTCAGATCCTCAAAAAGTGATCTCAAAAGCCCCCCAAAATAATGCATGAAAAATGCTAGTGCTGAGTTGTACCTGTTGCCTTCTAGTTTAATGATGGATTTTTACAAGGATCCTAAGGCTATTTCAATGAGTTTTGTTTAAGTTTTGGTGCTGATTGGGCACATTGCAGAGATGTCATATACAAGAAATGCACAAGAAGAATGAATTCAAAGTAGATGCAACTCTGAGCCGCTTTTCTATAGTGGAACCAAATCTAATTGCTCTGTTAATAGCAAAAGACCTTGGCCTTCAGAAGGCAGAACTGATTTTCATATATTTTCATATATATACATACACACATACATACATATATAATTCATCTCATCTGCATAATTAAGCTATGAATTTCTAGATGTTCAAGATGAGGGATTAAGTGGATGCTCAAATTATTTTCCTTCATGCATCCTTTTCAATACGCCTCTGCTACTTTTTTTTTCCTTTTCTTCTTCCCAACTATGAAGCCAGATACTTTAAAATTGTTCTTTCTAATACAACCCAAATATATTAAAATTGAATCATATTCTGGGTACTAGTGAAATTTGTTTGATTGGGAAACAAGGCAGATACATTTCAGGATTTTTCTTTTGAAGTTTGTGAGTCAATTTAATATTCAATTAAGCGGGGCTTTCATGGCAGCAGTTGAAATAAACAGGGCCATTGCCAGTTTGTTCCACACGTTCCTTCTGCACGTTTGGCCCAGATTCCTGAAAGCTGTAAGACTAACTTTGGTTAATCACCTCTAAAGTTACAATGCACAGTACTTTTCTGAAGCTGAATACTGGTGTCTGGGAAGAGATAAAAATTCTTTTTCACTTATGAACTACACCAGTATGCTACAAAACAGCAGCTCATTCATTATTTTCTGCTACTGCCTTTGTTTATACTGTAACATACCCCAAAAGTGCTGAGCATTACACACAGAAACAAAAGAGCTTGTATTTAAAAAGAAGAGTTGGGGAAGTGAATGAACATGGAGGCAAAATGATTACAGTGGATCATGGCTGGGTGGCTCTATTTTCAAACAAATAGGCTTGTTAGAGCAAAGGAGAGAAAAAGTGAGAAAGCAGTGTGAGGATGAGAGGAGAAGGCATGACAAAAGAGGAGGAAAAGAGCAGGTTAAGATGTTGCCTTTCAGGATTGTTGAGACTGCATGATGTCAGGTTCAATGTTTTTAGAGACAGAAATAGCAAGTAGATTCACATGAAGTAAGCGGAAAAAACAAATTTGTTTCAGTTTAGCGTCAAGATCCACCAATCAGATCAGGGCTGATCTTCATCAAAATAATGTTTAAAACCCTCAGATCAGTAGTTCCAGAGCTAACACTAAGTGTTATTTCAAAAGAGACCAGAAGATAGCTGACTTCCATAGCATAGTTCTATTTGAATTTTCAGGAATACTACTTCAGAGGTTTAAGTCACTTACTACATGTTGTGCTATACATATTATCTAACTATATGTGAAGGAGCAGACTTAAAAGATAAATTCTGTGTTTTCTTGCTAGCCTTAAATTTCAGCTCCTCTCTAATGGTAGGGTGCTAGTGCTAGCCTGACTCTACTTGTCAATTTTGGAAGTCTAATTCTATGACAGGTGAGCATCAGAATGTAACATTCTGTTCTAAAAATACTTAGATCTTTACACTTCTGCAGGTCATGCTGTTTTCTTCAAGTCTGCCTGGTTTTTGTAATCAATCAACACACTGAGGAAAAAATGAGGCAAATAAAAATAATCATGAAGAAAATGAGAAGTAATATAAAAATCACAGTAACTCACACTTGGACTCTCCTTGCCCATGCTGTCTTTGCTGGAAGCTCCACTCAGCTGCTCAATTAAACTGTAATGTGTTAATTGTTCAGGTCCATCCTCTCCAAAATGGCCATAGAGACTGTGTTGGTATAAATCCAAGATTGACATCGGGTTCCGCAGAAATGACTTTCTCTGATTTTGTTTTTCCTGCTCAGCTGTAAGACATGTTAAAAATAATATCGTTATGGCATATTTAATTGATGACATGCAGTCTACATACGTTGTAATGTAATCTTACAATTTTTAAATATATTTCAAATGTTTTAAGGTATCTGGAATCAATGTACTAAAAGCATTAACATACTAGCTCCTAACTCCCCAATCAATGCATATACAGGGGACTGTTTATACTTAATATTCAAGGTGAAGGAGATGGTATGAGACAGCCAGAATTAGAATCATAGAATCATAGAATCATTTAGGCTGGAAAAGACCTTCAAGATCATAGAGTCCAACCATCATCCATGCCCACTAAACCATGTTCTGGAGTACCTTGCCTACTTGCTTTTTGAATACCTCCAGGGATGGTGACTCAACCACTTCCCTAGGCAGCCTGTTCCAATGTCTGACAACCCTCTCAGTAAAAAAAATTTTCCTAATATCCAACCTAAATCTCCCTTGCTGCAACTTGAGGCTATTTCCTCCTATCCCATCACCAGCCACCTGACAGAAGAGACCAGCACCCACCTCACTACAACCCCCCTTCAGGCAGTTGTAGAGAGTGATAAGGTCTCGCCTCAGCCTCCTTTTCTCCAGAAATTAATTTCCTTTCTTTTTTAATTATAGATGAGATGGATAATTTGGGGGGATTGT
This sequence comes from Astur gentilis, assembly GCF_929443795.1. Classification (NCBI taxonomy): domain Eukaryota; kingdom Metazoa; phylum Chordata; class Aves; order Accipitriformes; family Accipitridae; genus Astur; species Astur gentilis. The sequence goes on from NC_064880.1 coordinate 46,814,094, forward strand.
TCTACTTATTTATTTCCTCTAAGTTTTTGTTCTTCTCTCTTAATAGCCTTACATGGCAGATGTGCTAAGTTCCTTTAGCGTGTCTTTCAGTTTGACTATATTCGATACTTCTTTCCTTTTCACTACATTTTTAGCTTATGAGTACAACAGTACAAAAACCACACTATTAAGGTAAGAAACAGGTCCTACCCATTTGTTCAGGATCATACTGATCATACAAGAACATTAGGAATAAAACCTCAGTTTCCAAAGTCCAAGGCTGAAAACTCATTCAGAATATCAAAATAAAACCAAAGAAATTTTCTGCAGCTTCATGAAAATGCACAGGAGATGGAGGCTTATATGATCATTAGCTTCTTTCCTCACACATCTTGTTACACAAACTTCAACTCTACCTTATAACCTATAGCATTAGAAGAGCCTCTGCCTCCAGTGCTTCCAACAGAATCGCACCAGGATAAAAACTTCATGAAATTGTAATCAAAACATTTTCATGGTTGAAATGGAAGAACCTGGAATATTTGGCTTATTCCCTGCTATTCTACTGACCTTCTCTGTAACATTAGGCAGTGTACTGGGAGTCTCGTCAAAAGCCCACTAAATCAATGAAGGTCTTATCATTGACTTTTAATAGCCTTTGCATTGGGCACTCAGTCTCTTGGTCTTTCTGTTCTCTGCTCATAAATGGAAAACTAAACTCACTCCAACATTGTAATTGTGCAAGCAGTGGGAGTTCATTAATGTTTTGGGGACTCATCTAATAAATATAATTATCTATACATATAAAAGTAATCTTTATGAATTGGTTTGCTGCAGCCCCTGCCTCAGCCGCTTGTGGATGTTTTGAGGTTGTATCACTTGTGTGCATAAAGAAGCTACAATCTTTGAACACAGAATGGAATAAAGTTATTAATACGATGCGAGAACTGCATTTATAGAGTGCAGAACAGAAATCCTGACCATAAGGAATGGCCACAGCAGAAATACTTTTGCAATAATGCTTTTTAATTTTCTTTTTTATTTGTCTCAATCACAATTATGAATTTTAGTTCTGTTAGTAGCCCAAAAGTTAGGCATATACACAAAATTCATGATTTGCTACACAAAATGGTGACTTCAAGTCATGCTTAGGTATCACTAAACTTGGAACCTGCTGCCATTTAATGCAACTGCTTGCACACGATAAAATCCTTTTTTTTGCAAATTGTGATCAATACAGAAGAAAATGCTTATCTACCTCTTCAACAAAACATGTCTTTCTTGTATTAGAACATGATTTGTAAAAAACAAAATCTATAAAAAGAAGTGTTTATGGGCTGAGTTAAATGACTCCCAATATTTCATACATATTAAAAATACAAAGTTACAGGAGTATGTAAATAAACGGTCCTAGCTTCCTACTCCACTTGCTCTCTGGTAGAATCACAAAAAAAGGATTAGCTCTGAAAATGCCAAATGTTTAAGTCCAACTCCCAGCAGACCCTAAAGAGCACACAGTATGTCTGTTGACAGTATCTAGCCATCCCCAGCATTTTTAATGCATTCATCACTGTGCTATCTACTGTAGGTGCTAATCTCTGCTAGGTCAAGCTCACTGTTGTGCAGAGGGTCAGCACAAATCCTATGAATCACTGAAGTACCGCTTAAGCTCTCAGGGCTTCAGTGGTGCGGAGACCTCGCACTGGCCTTTGCACTTTGCCAGAATTTATCTCCTGCAGGGAAGCCATCGGCTGCGTAGGCAAGGATGCGGGCCACACTCTCCTCCCCCTCCCAGAGGGCACACATCTGCACTGAAAGGGGGCTTGCAGCACAGGAAGCTGGTGGTCAAGACAAGACAACAATTTCCTGGGTTATTAAACACACAGAAAACTATTATCTCAAGAACTTCACTTAATGTGTTTTCATCTACTGGAATTCAGTAAATTCCAAATTGCCATCAATTCTCGCAAAAAGGTTTGATACTTGAAAATGGCAAGTGTATACACGACGGACAATGAGAGAGACTTCACTATGGCACCATAACCAACATCACTTTGATAGAGAGGTTGGAAAACTATGGCCTTGATCATTGGGTTATTTCAACTGGCTAATATAATTAAAAAGAAAAAACGGGAAGCTATCTTTACAGTCACCTTTTAAATTTTGTAACAATGTAACAGAAGACTTCTTTCTACTTACACTGCAGTGATTTACACACAAAAACCTACAAGTTAAGCCCCTGCCAGCAAAAACTGTGGAAGAGAGGGAAAAAAGATACACACATAGAATAAAAAGCAAAAAGTAATAAAAAGCTAATGGAAAATTAGACTGAAGTAAGAACAGGGGTTAGAAAGTGAAAACTAGACAGAAAGTTCAATGAAGGACACTATCTGCTGCTGAGTCAGACTGGGGATGAGGGATGCACAATTTTATGTACAAATTTTCAATTACCTTGTTTGTTGTTCTTTGTTAACTCTACAAAAGTCTCCTCTGCAGTTCTAAAATAATTTGTTTCATACTCTGGCTCCAGTTCAGTGTCACTGCTGCTTGCAGAATAAGTGCATACTCTCAGAGCTCTGTCCTGTACAAATAAGGGTATTTCAATCATTCAGATGATGCATATATATCAAAATAATGCCGAAGATCGTATTAGGAGTGGAACGTTTTATATTCATCATGCAGTATAAATGAATAGTTCAACTGGAAAAAAGTCTGCATTACCAGTTTAACTAACCACTTCTCCTTCAAGTAAGTAATCACCAGTCCAACATAGGGGAAACAACACGTTCTAGTCCTGGTAAGTCTCCTGAGTTAGTCTGGCAGACACAGTCCAGATTTTACCATTTTTTCACTGTAACATAGATTTCAAATCTACCAACATTTTCAGATAATTTCATCCGCCAAGTTCAATTTTAAAACTTCTCAAGTATGTTTAATAAAGTGTATTTGTAACATATAAAATTATCACACAACAAATGGTTTGCGGCAAGCCATTCTAGAGGCAATTAGGATGGCCAGGAGACAACACTCATACTTTCTAGTAGTAAATCCTAAATTCTTCCTAAATTCCTGTCCCTTGTCCCGGCATTTACCTTACAGTACCGGAGAGCCCTTAATTTCCACCTGATTCCTATCCCATTTCTCTTCAGGAAGCTACGCTAAGGATTTTCTTCTGGGAGCTCTGGACAGCTTCTAATCATGGAAGGCCTGAAGGCTTAAACCTTTCAGGAGCAGCAGCTCAGTAAATAAACCCCCCCAAATGGGTATGGAGAAGCTAAGTCTGATACCGCTCAGTTAATGGCATCTACAGGTACACATACCACCTACTATCCTAACCCCAACTGCCTATCAATGGCTCAAAAGAGTTTTTAATTCTGTTTTTCAAAGAGTGATACTAATTTCCCCATCTTCCCATCCACGTTGCAGTTTTTAACTGATGCAGAAGGACATCCATTTGACAGGAAGCACATACTTGTGGAGAGGAGAGCAGACCTGAAGATACCGATGATATCCATAAAATTGGGAGACCAAGTCAGTTTTAGTCCCAAAGCCATTTAGACACATTCACATGCCAGCTACACCCACACTGACCTTCTGACTCCTAGGCAGACTAATTAGGAGTAACACACATATCGTGTTAAGATAGTTTTGGGACTGGAGATGGTCAGTCACGACTGGCTCAAGGTGAAGACCACACCGATACAGCTGTTACTTGGAAGCCAACAGTGCTGCACTACAGAAGATTCACCACCAGTTTGTCAATGACATACAAGACAACTAATTTTATCTCTCTGTTTCTGTTCTAAATATCCAGAGCATGGGCCATACAAAAATGCGAGATAGCCCAGTCGGTAAATAAGTGAATAAAGCAGACATGCAAAAAAGTTATGCAACAAAATGTTTTCAGCCTCTTGTAACGTAAGGCTTATTAGCTAGCAGTGTCTGCCAATTTCCTTGCTTAATGCCCACATTCTTGATAAAGTTTTTTTCTCTCTTTGCTAACCTGCTGACCCTGTACTTCTCATGGGGCTTGACAGCCTGGCATTCCTGAATATGAATAACTTGACAACCATCAGCAATAGCTTTTACACAGGTATATGCATTTGCCTGTTTGTTCTTTCTGCAGTTGTTATGAAAAGATTGAAGGACAGACAGATCATTGCAGGGATTAACCAAAACCACACAGAAACATGCAAGAAGGGTATTTTCCCTTTCACAATACTTTCATAGCACATCTGCTCAAACGCTCATGCTACACAGCCATACAGACAAGGAAATCTAGGCCTGGGGAAAAAAAGATCTGAATCTCATGGAAAGCAAACAAACAAGATCAAGTTTTTTGAAGAGAAAAACAGGGTAAAAGGTCTCCGTTTCCTTGTCTATAAAATGATTGTGAGGCTTTTAATTAAAACACATTTGTAAACCATGAGGACAAAGTACCTTTGGGTGCTGCATTATTATTATTATTAATAAATAATGAGATTGCAAAAGAAGGGCAAGAAAGTAAATGTAGCTGTTAGATTGCTAGTTACTCTTCCCACTATATTAAAAACATTCACCATTTCTGATTCTTTACACCGCAAGACATATCTCATTTAATAGATGACACTTAACTTATACCTTTGTTTTAGTAGTTTTCTTGGTGGTCCACTCTGGAAGAACTTTTCTGTTTTGCACAGTTTCTTCAGTACGCTCTAATGAGGCAGAGGTCACAGAACTTGGTACTTGTTCACTCTGCTTTGCAAGGTTAATTATTCCTGAATTAAGAGAGACATTATTTAAATTGTAGGTCTCATCAGCATCTTCATGACAGTGTTTCAATTATAATGCAGTAAAAACTGGGGGCAAGTCATGATACTTTCATTATGTCAAATAATATCTTACTACTCAAAGGAGCAACTTACTAACTTACTGGAATAATTCTAACAACTACAGTGGCAGAATTTGATCCAAAGCCTTTTCCAGTTAACAAGAGAAGAGGAAGTCATGGATTTAAATCCTTTTAATAGTTTTAAAATATATACTCTTTCACATAAGAAACAACATTCAATAACTACTTCTAGGCATTGTAGGATCTGCTTTGCTATTTTATGTTCTCAGAGAACAGTCTGTTAACATAATTAGAAGTACCTTTCTAGCAGAAATTCTCAATCAGCTAGCCTTTTTATTTGCTATACTTGCACAATGCAAAATCAGAACATCAAAGAAGATATACGGTGCATATGAAATAAAGTGATAATTGTAATTTGGATGAGAAAGTGACGGAGAGAAGAATCGAATGAAAATATTCTAGTAAAGAATGAGTTGACCCCACCATCTGATGTATACTGCTTTTTTTTAACATCTCTTCATGACAATTTAATTAAGATACAAACCTTACAAGGTTGGTGAATATTAGCATTAAGATCAGAACCATCTTACTGCTACTGACTTCTTATGAAGCAATTCAATGATTGCAGTTTCTGTTCAATTTGTTATAATGACAGTGTTTAATCATGGACTCTACTCTATAGCACACTGCTGAATTGAGGTCACACATGTGGCTATTCAAGCATGTAGCATATAATCTATAACTAAGATTTTTCTTCTGAAACCTTCTTAGCTGTACCATTAATTAACAATACTTTTATTTAAAAAATACTGAGTATTAAAATATCTTTTATTTAGCTTTCATTTGAAACGAGCAGAGGAGTCTGCAATGAAGCATACAATGTGTGTTTGCAGTCTATTATACCATTACAATACTGCACTGGGAATATTGCTAAATCAACTAAGTTCTAAGATGTTTAATTAGAATTCTTCTGTTATGCATCTTATGAACATATAAAAGAGGCTTCTTTCCTCCTAGGCTCAATATACATCAGCTCATTAGCAGAACATGTATTTGATGGCCTTAAACTAAGCTTAAACTTGATACTTAACCTCACATGCTAATTACATGGAATCAGATTTATGCAAGTTAAACACTCACAACATTTATAGGAGCAATAAATACTTATGCTGACAAAGTGCTAACAACCATAACCCCAATAAATACATGACACTGCATTCGGTCACGATAAAACAATACTCTTCTCCATTAAACCAATTACTTTTACTGCATTTTGTACTGTATCTATCATGCCGACTATGAAAAATATCCTGTTATAAACACTGTATGTAATGATTTCTAATGTTATTGACATATATATTAATAACTCAAAACCCTTCAAAAATTCATATAAATGGCCAGTGTGCATTTATAAAAAATTGCACAGAGTTCAATGGAACTATTTACTAATACAAAGTTTTTTGTTGGTATTTTTCTGGATTGTTAGCCCTTTTATTCCTTTGTCAGCTTTTGTTTTACAGTTTAAACACACACGTAGCTGGTAAGTGAAAGTAAAGTATTTTATGTTCGTACATAGAAATGTAGTTGTGTAATTTAGTAAAGTATTGAGAGTCTTGTTTGAGGTCAAGACCATGTATTCATTGGGACAGAGTTTATGAACTGAGACCAAATGAGTCTTTAGTCTAAATCTGGTTTCAAAAGCAAGACTTTCTGAATTTATCTTTTCTATGTCACAACATGGCTATGCTTTGTACTTTGCTGCAAAGTCTGATCCTGAATATTGCTGAACATCTGCCTTCTTATTCAAGTCAAATTCCAAGGCTGGCATATGTTTTTTCTTCAAGTACTGTTTCTTGAGAAAAGGATTTAAATACTTAACACATTTTTCTTCCTCAGATAATCATTATGTGTAACAAAATTTCCATATGGCTCAGGTCACAAACTTGTTAACCTTACGCATTCATGAAAAGAATATCTTCTGCTCTGCATTTATTTCTGTTATCAATTGTCATTATTACAGGACTTCTGCTAATCAAAACAGACGTCAGGGCAGAAATAATGTGATTTTCAGTGTAATTGACATTTTACCTGAGGAAGCTGGTTTTGGAAGGCGACTTTGAAAAGGTCGTATACCTTTGGCAGTCATGGCCGGATCAGATGTTGAGTGACTAATTATGCTTTCCACAGACTCCTGGCTCTTAGCTGTTGAAGGCACTTCTCGCTCAAGAGTTTTGGCTTTTACTGAAGGAGCTGAAAGAGGAACTTGCTCAGACGGTGCAAGGACTTCTGTTCCCGAGGTTGGTTCTTGCTTAGAAACGTGTCGCCCTGTAGATCGGTTCCCTGAGTCGGGGAGGGGGAAGGTTCCAATCCCGCTGTCCAGTGTCCTCATCTGGCAGCAAGACTCTAAGATACAGGAAGATTGTGTGATGGGGTGTCACTGGTATTTAAAGACAGTGAAAGGGTCTACGGGAAAAAAGGGCATCTTCAAGGGAAGGTTTCAAGGAAAGAAAAACATTTTGCATTCTGTGAGTCTGCTGTTACCTGTTACTTGTACGCTTTGGACACAATACATCTAACTGAATACAATGAAATACCATTTTGAGGTGCAATTACACTAACTAACAGATGCCAAAACATTGAAATTGGCCTGCTTCGGAGTTATAGTGTGATAAAGAATAAGAAGGGCATGTCCTAGAAAGTGATTACAGCTGGAATTTTTAAATTATTTAGTTTGAAGGCGCACAGAAAGTCTGGAGAGTACCAATGTGAGGGAGTGAGTAGCGTAATGTATTCCTTCTTACATAAGCTTGGCCTCTCCATACGTCTGCTTTCTTAATTGTTTCTCTTACAAGAAGGTGTTAATCAAAATGTATCATTTATTCTTACACAAAATTAAGATCTGTAGAATTTCCCAGAGATACCCATCCCTCAGAGCGTCCTGAAAAACTTGGATAGCCACAGCCATACCTTTGTTTACCTTGTTATGCTCTGGTTCTGCACATCCCGTTTTTGGTGAGTGTACACTTTCCTACACAACACCAGACAGGGGTAACTTAGGTACTCAGTTTGGAAGCAGTATGGTCACACATAGCCCTCCAGCTTATTCAGCCTACTGAAAAAGTGCTCCACTAACCATGGAACAGAGAAAGATGCAAGTGTAGGTATGTGAATGTTGCTATGCTAGCAACTAGGATGTAACAGCACCACCCTGCCCTGTCATTCGCTATCGATTTCCAGAGCCCTGCCTTTTGTTTGTATAATGAGCAAACAATATCAAAGGGACTACGATGGCAAAGTCTTTCTGAGAGGTATAAACACCAAGGAGGGAACTTCAGCACTAATGGTTGGAAAATGAGCATAATTTAGGTTAAACGTCTGGAAACATCCCTTGACAGTGAGGTCTTCAGACAGTCCCAAAGGAAGCAGAGGAATTTTCTTTGCTTTGAACAATTTAAGGCTACACTGCATAAAAGATATAATGCAGTGAACAATTGTACTCTAGCAGGAGATGCAGAATATGACCCAATATATCTTTTCCATCTCTATTTTCTGTGTTCCTGAATATTGATTTTTTTTTTTATGATATGCCCATTTGTTATTTAAGTCTGTTGTAGTTAGCAGTCCTCTGTCAAGTCATTTTCACGATTTTTATCTCTGCAGTGTTTCTAATACTCTCAGAAATTCAGAAATATTTTCCTCTACAGGCTTTGCCTATTTGTTTTCAAAATAAGAACATTAACATGGTCATTTTCTGTTAAAGTCTTAACCTCAATGGGCCTTATTTGATAGCAAGTAAGAAACTACTTACAGATAAATTAAATGTCTATTTATGTTTCCTTGTTCTTGTCAAAAGAGAAGCAGTCTATATTTACATGGTCCTCATTACGTTATCCTCGTCACTCAGGATCAAAGAAAGATTGAAAGTCATTCTGAGCACATTAACCTTACAGGGCCTAGCTGAGCTGCAACAGCAAAATGAACTACTCACTATCTTTTAAAAGGGCAACAAGTGACTCTGATTTCTCTCACACAATTACTGCATCCCAATTACTTCTTTCCATACGTAAAAGGAGATAAGGTGTGGAAGCCACAGGAGCTGGCAACTATGTCTTCCATCACATTTTTGAGCTAATGTGCCATAATGATTTTAGAAGTTGCTGAAGGTTATCCAGGAAATGTGAAAAAGAGAATTCTATTTGGTTCTGCTGCGTCAAAGGGAGGTATCCCATCCACTGAACTCTCTTACTCTAGTTATCCTTCCCCTAAGATATTTTTTGTTTTGTTTTTGAATAGTAAAATGCCTAGCTGGAAGTGGGTGAGCTGTTCCTCTCAGGTTATAACAGAGTGCAGAAAAGTAAGTTAAAATGCTATGTGTCTGCCTTTGCCATTTACTCTGTAATCACGCTTAAACAATGTGTTAGCTCATGGACAGGCATTGCTTCAACTGACTATCAGTGACAGAGTTAGTAAATAAAGGAAAATATAGAATAAGAAAGGACTTCCATTAGTTTTCTCTTGACCAGAAGGAAGACATTTGTGCAACACTGGTTATGTTGGAGAGGCAGAGCTCTTCAGCAGAGACATGGAGTAAACTGGAAGCACCACAGAAAAGAACATCCTGAAAACAAAAATCTGAGCAGTCTCCCCTCTACTGTCTGTACAGTTAATGATTTTGCAACTCAGTTCCACAGGGAGTCTGAATGATTTTGTGGTGTGGTTTCCTTTTTGAGCATTCTCTAAGAAACTAAAAAGTCATTCCCCCCGAATTATAATAGCAAAATTAAGTGGACTCAAAATGTATACCAAACAGCAAAGCTGTTTTGCTCAGGGTGAACTGGAAGATTAACACTATTTATCTTCTAAGGTCATGTTTCTTAAAATGACATAAGAGTCTGTCTTGCCCACTGTTACCTTGTGTATGTCTAGGAACGGAGCATAAAAGCAATGGCATAAGATCAAGAGAAATGAATACTAAGGGCCATACTTCCAAGAAAATAGAGTCTCCTGCTGTTCCCAAAATAATTGGGAGAGTGATGGAGGAGCACACCAGCAGTGTCACATTTAATTAAAAGGAAAAATAGTTTTAATCGATTATAGTCTTCCTTCATAGACACTATCCATGGTAAAGGAAATACACCAGGTGGAAAACAGAGTTTTAAAACAGCTCACTAATTTTTAATTCTGAACAACCACAAAAAGGCCTGGCTTTCAAAGTGCTCAAAGCTCAGCAGCTCCCATTGTGACACTTAAAGACAGATTTTTGAAAAACGCTGTGGCTCAACTATGTTGCGCAATCCTCAAAAACCTAGTCCTAAATCCACACAGTACACCACAAAATTCATTGTGCATGTTAATTTTTCACTAATAAAAGTAACTAATCCACCCCTAAAGCTACATTATACAAACAAAAAAGTATCTCTCAGAACAATTTGTATTACTGAATGAATGAACAGACATTATCTTGCATTGTTTTTAAACTTCTGTGAAGCAACTGCAAAATCAAAATATACACTATACATCTCAGTGACAGCTTTCAAACCGAACTGTTCATGGCCCATCTGATTTCATCAGTTGCACTGATACTTCAAATGACTGTTATCAGTGAAAGCTGCACAAGACTACGTAATGAAAATATGGGAAAGTTAAATCTCTGATGCTGCGACAGTACTACTCAATAGATGAAAAATGATTCTGCAAAACATTAAAGTCCAAAAAGAGTTATATATGAGCATCATTGCTTTTGCTTGCAAATGCTTCCTGGCATACAAGCCAAATTCCTTGCCTGATTCTGGTTTTTTTTCCCTCTTTCCCTGCCAGGGAGGAAAGAAGCTCACGCAATGGTATTAGTTTTTATAGTGGACACAGATAGACTCACCATCTGCTATTTCACTGAACAATCGGGCTAGAATTAAAAGTCTGAAATAGTGAAATAGCCCCTTCCCTCCATCCCTCCCTCCCATCATGTGGATTAAAGTCTGGCCGGATAATGAAGTCCCTGGAAGTCCTACTGTAGAGGAACATTTCTCAAAATTGAAAACAGAAATAAGGAAGAATTTAGAGAAATTTCTTGGAGATCAAGAAACTCCTGACTGCATGGGAATCTTTAGTGTCAGAGAAAGTTTTCTGAAAGTTTGCTCAACTCCCTATTTCTCAATAATTTTCAGGTTTAATATTTTCACAGGCAAGATGATCAAGCAGTTCATGTCCTACATCAGCTGGATACCATGGTAATTTATACAGCTGGACAGGCTTTGGCATATTCCAACATCACTGGTGTTTTACCAAGACCTCTTCAACATGGAGTCAGCACCCAAATTAGATGGAGTAAAAAGGATCTTTGAAAATTGTGCACCATTCTGAGGGTATGGACAAGAGGAGAATAGAAAAGGGACGTACACTCTGTATGGCTGTAGGTATCAGGAATCCTAAAAATGAGATCATCACTGGGGAAAATTACAATAGCAGCTCATTCTGTGGGCTTTTTTTACATCTTCCTCTGAAATGCAAAAATTAAAGAGTTAGAAGTAAACATACCCCACTGACAAGAACTGACAACCTAGAATTCATTAAAGTCTTTTAGGGCATCCTCCTGAGCATAGATCATTGAAAAATGCATCTTAAATACCAGCAGCAGATCATTACATCTAATTATTTTTCAACGGGTTTTTATTTCTTCTGAAACATTTGCCACAAAGGTACCACAAACACACCACATCTAGCTCAGAAACTACCCTTGATATAAATCATTGGAGACTGGGAGAGAACACCCAGGGATGCTGACTGCTGACCTGGCTTTTGTGTTCCTTCAGAGGCACTGGTATCGGTCACTCCGAGAGTGAGAGGAGCTCTCAGTCCGAGCTGTTTTATGTTGCTATATAGCACACTTCTCTGTTCCTCTTTTTATACAATGCATGTGAAAGGAAAATCAATTCTGGGGCAAAAATAAAAGGCAACATAGAACAGCTACTATGAAGGGAACTGCTTCCAGCACAACACAAGAAACGTGGGTCCAGCTTCCCTCAGGCTAAGTTCTACACTGATGGTTGCAAAATACGGTATTACTCAAAATAAGCAATGGAGCAAAATCTGTCCCATTTTTAGACTACGTACAAGTTAGTCTTTCTAATGTTGAACTTCTGTAAACCTGTTTCGGGTCCTAGCACATATGCAAGAGATTTCATGAACTGCATACAACAGAAGAAATAAGGTGATGACGTAGCTTTTAAACACAGCTTCTCATACGTGTTTCTTCATTAATGCAAAAAGATACTTTTCCTAAGGGGGATATAATGCCACATGTTATTGTAAACAAACCTTTAACTGAATAACTGGAGAATGTTTCAAAATGTTTCCTCCGGTAAAGTAAAGATTCACCTTCTAATAAAGTCTTTTTATGTTGTATCTTAAAAAGAGTTTCACAGATGCTTAGTCTACTCAGAAATCACATACCAAACTTCCTTTACATAGGGACTGTAATACTTTTAAGAAGTCTATATATTCGCTCACAGATATTTTGACCATCTAGTTCAAACAATACGTGAGTTTTATCAAGATGCTTAAATCACCTATAAAAATCTTTACGGAAACCACAAGATCCAAAGTTTTACCCCCAGAGCTAAAATGAGGCATCAGTCAGTAATTCTATTAAGCAGGTATATTGTCTTATGTGCATACATAATGTCATTCAAAATGGTCAGGCAATTCATGCACTTTGAATTAAAAGTAGTAAGAGGAGAAATTTCTGAATGTTGGCATACAGGGAAGGACTTAAAGGTCCTGAGAGGAAATGATTATAGGCCCTGCGGTCTTGTAAGTAAAGTTTTGCCTCTCTACCGACTTGTGCCACGACTGACAGAAGGCAGCCGCCTCTCAGTGCTGCTTGACGGGGTCAGGATTTCCAGAAGCAGCTCAATAACCTCAGCCATTCCCCATCAGGTAGAACCATGATGTTACTAATGAAACATACTGATGGATACCAGATGCAATTACTGCAAGCAGACATTATCTCCACTTCAAATGACTGACACAAACTGTTTCTATTTGGAGGTGGCAAAGTTACAGAAATGTGTATGTTACTAAACTTTGATGGCCAATCTATCTTAACATTAAAAATAAACAGCAACAAAGAGGACAACTGTATTTTAGGTCAAAAATATCACAGGTAGTTCTGCTTATGTCAGGCTTTCTATGTATAATGCTAGTAGCACAGGGACATATTTTCTTTCAAAGAAGCATCCCACCTCATGAAAAATGTGGAATTCTCCCCTGTGCTCACCACTACAGCTGGTTTGAGAACTTCCTCACATAAATTTTCAAGTTTTGGCCTACAAAACTGCACATGATTGACACAAATTTCAGCTGAAACCTTTGAGTAACCACCAGAATTTTCCACAGAAAGCAGACATTTTCAGGAAAAAAGTATCAGTCAAAAATAGCTCTGTATCAAGAACAGTTTCACTGGGAAATTTCCAGCAAGCTGTTTTGAGCAGTACAGACTCAAACCTTGAAAGAAGGTTTTGAGAGATATGTAACACTGAATGGGCTTTCTTCAAGCAGTATCTAGGACACTAAAATGAAAGGGCATAATTCCCATCAGTAACAGAATACACAAATTCTAACAAATTACCTTTCCTTGCATTAGAAAGTTCAAGACTTTCTACTAAGCTGACACAGGGAACCAGAAAACATGTAGTTGTTTTCTTCTGAAACACAAAGGGAGTATAATTTTTCTAGTATTTTGAAACATGCCAAATTATTAATTAATACTTTTTATTTTTTCAGAATAATATTTCAAATGTAAATAGGTCTCTGCAAAATTGCTTTATCAGTTAATAAACATCTTTAAGCTACATGTGGCATTGGCAGGAAGAACTTAAACTACAGATGGCAAAACAGATCTCTTTATTTGCACATCCTTCTCTTCATCTGCAATGCTAAAGCAACCACAAAAAAATGAATGTATTTCTGCCAAATCAATGTCAATTTTAAGTAGATTATTCCTTCTGGTTTTATACCATAATTTGATCCAATTAGTCAAAGATGAATGCATTATTGTTTTCTATCTAGATCTGAAGTATAACCAGTATGCAAAAATAAAAATCCTGGAAGGCTATCCTAGGTGAAAGTAGAAAAGACACAAGTTTTCACAGCCTGGATACTCCCACGGGTACTGTACTGGTGAAATGGAATTATTTCTAATGTATACTAAGGAAGGGTATATGGGAGCAGGACTGTGCAGTGTATTTTCAAATGATGGATCTACAAGTAAACTTCATTCATGGCTGTTTGAATCTGGGATTACAATTTATGCTTATTTAGAATAACAATAATAATAACAAACACAATAAATACAGACTTTACTGACTTATTCAGTGTTCTTTCTATTGCTTCTTCCTAGTCAAGTTTTTTTGTTTTTGCAAAACCCACCAACTTCAATATGCCATTTATCCAATAGTTTGACAGTTGCCTTCAAGGTTTTCTGTGACCACAATCCCATCTTTGAAATGTATTTTCTGAGCTGAAACAGATAATTGCTGCCTCATTTTAATTCCAGTCCCACCTTAGCACTAGTAAGTTGACTAGTAAGTCAAAAGATTAGTTTTAATTATTAGTCAGTACTAATAATCTTGTACTCCAATTTGGCAGTTATCTATGGACTTTTTTTTTTTTTCTTTTTTTTGGCAATAAGTGATTCCCTTCCCTCTCTGGGCATTTAGATCCCTTTCTTGCATGCTTGGAAAGAATAGTGGCAAGCTACTTGGAACAGGGTTGTTACAGAGAACAAAACTTTAAATTATTTGGAAAAAGCACTTGGATAATTCTTGAAATTTTCTACTCCACATCTCTCAGTGTCTATTAAATACAAAGGTCTACATGCAGCTTCCAGTTGGGGAAGTCCCACAACTGATGATGTCTGGAATGATCTCTCTGTATTATGCCGTTACACTTCCTTTCTAAAAATCTACTCACTGTTCTCAGGAGACGGGATACTAGAAGTAGATACAATTTTAGTCCTACAAGAAAAGAAATATTGAGACTTATAACTCATGTGAAAAGCAGCTTTAAGCTCCATGTAAAAGCTAATTAAAAGCAGTCCAGCTGCAGCCTGGCTGTCAATGAGGCCAGCCTAGAAACACTTTGGAGAGCTATCCCTCTTCTTTTTTGGCTGTATGTCTGCCTTTGGTTTTACTTCTGCACTTGCCAATCAGCCTTACAGATTTGCAACTATCTTTAAGAAATCCTTATAGATGAGTAATAGCTGAGAAGAAAGAGAAGTCCTCACATCTGATGCAAGGTGTGAATCCATGGTAAGCAACAGGTCTGTTGCAATGCAGAAATGTGGCTTTTCCAGTTTTTTTCACTGAGAATAGCCTTCTGTTTCCCTTAGTAGCCTGAAATGTAAAGGTTGGGAGCCAACAATTGCACGCTAAGGAACATCTTACTGGGGATTGCTCATTCAAGGCATGGATGGATGCTTCCCTTCATCTGCCGTTCTTTAACAGAAAAGACATATCCCAACTCTCAGAAATCGTACCTGTAAGTAGCAAAGCCCAAGAAAGGATGGTTTATTGTTACCCAGGTGCTAGCTAAGGGCTGCCTCAGCCGTGCCTTTTCCATGTAACCACAGGCCTACCTCTTCTCTCTTTACGCCTCAGTTCTTCATATTAGAACACAGAGCTAATCACACCTCCCCATTACACAGTGATATTGTGAGGATAAAGAACGTAGAGTTTGGCAACCAGTATATAACCAACCTCCAATCGCTTGAATGAATAACACTTGTGTAGAAATACCTTTACTCTAGCTTTTTCAGAGGCTGTTAAGGAATTAATAGCAAGCTGCAAAATATTTGAAAGAAGCATTAAGGTTGTTACTTTTGCTAATATTATTAAGAGGTAGCTGGCTTAACTTTAGTTTGGGAATAACTGCATTAGACCGCAGTTACAAAAGAGAAGAGGTCACACTTAGCACCTCAGATACATGGGCTGCACACGGTGCCCAAGGGACGATTTGCCGCTGGTGTCTGTTCACTGTTCTAGTTTGTTCACTGACTATTGCATTCGAAGCATTTAAGGATAATGGGAGGGAACCACCGATTTACCTGCTCTAAACCAACTCTGTTAGAAATTGGAGTTTGGTTTCACTCGCATTGAGATAATTTCTTTGATTTTCTATTCCCAACAGACAGGACTAGTGATAGTGCTTTAAGCATAAATGCTGTCTCTGGTAAACACAAGAGAAATTTATAAGGAAGCTTTGGGTTTTGCAAATGCACAGGAGAACATACTATATTTATTTTAGTAACATCACTGCTTTTTGTTTATTAGTACAAAAAAAGACAGAAATTAAAGCCCCATAAATATTAAATGAAGCTTTAAATAATTTATTTTTAGTTCTGCCCTGCAGATGGCTTTACTTAAGGGTACTACTAATAAACACTTACAAATATACATGCACACCTGAAACAGGCTGATTTTACTTCTTAATTAATGAAGTGAAAACTCATTAACAGAGTGAGCATAGAGAGCTTTGAGTAACTTTTAGGTGAACTATAATCTTTCCATTTCTGCACTCAAGTTCAGCTCCTCCAAACCAGCTGAATCACTGTGAAACTAACTGCATGCAAGCAGGGGTTGGTAAGAAACCATCATGATTTAAAGCCAGAAGAGAGAGCAGAGATTTTTTTCAGGAAGTCTATTTTTTGAAAAAAAAAAGAAGTATGCAATGTTACATGGTGTTTGTTATAAAAACACCATTAGAATGACCATTTTGAAACAACATACTGGACCTCTTTGCCTGTTAAAGATAGGAAGTAGGGAAATTATTCACTGTAAATATATTTGTTGACTTCTTTTTCTTTTCCTAACAGTGGATTATCCAAACATTGAGAAATTCTTGAGTTCACCTAGTGTTAAAAACAATGTACTAACTGTATAGGTATTATTTCTCCATTATAGTGATTTTTATTTTTTTTTTTAAAGCCTGTTTTTCTGTGATCTGCTATGATGGCTAATTGTATAATCAAATGTCAACAATTCAGGTCTCTGACTGAAGACATGAATCAAAGCTCCTCAAACTCAATTAAAAATGGCAAAGACAACCACAAAATTAGGAATAGGCATCCTGTCCTCAGAGTGAGAATTTGGAAAGGCATATGCCAACACAGCTCAATATAATTGATAATTCAGGTGAAAAATTATTTTACATAAATATTCTACTAGATATCTTTGTAGAAAAGAAGCACAAAGTCCGTGTGAGCACAGTTGAAACAAATGTTTAAAATAACACATCATCATTCAAAATGCTTTTCAGTTTGCTCAGGTATACTTCAGGTATGTGCATTAGAGTTAATAGGAAATGCATGACTGAAGCTCCATACAGACATCTACAGATGGTCCTAGCCAGAAGCAAAAAACATGTAAAGTAGAAAAGTTTCAAATAGAGGGACTCATACTGTTATAGAGAATACTGGCATATACTATCCTGCAATAAGTATGATAATCAGGCACAGTCCTGATTTGAGTGATAAAAATGAATATAGATTGGGCCAGACTGTAAAGTAGCGTAAATCAACATAGCAGCATTAACTTCAGAGTTGAAGAACCTGGCCATCCTGTTTAATTAACATTTTAAGCCTGAATGAGACCAGCAGATTCTCAGTATTTTCAATAATAATTAGACTGTATCCTGTCTATAATGTATAAAGAGCCACACTTCTTGTGCTAGTGATAAAATTTGGTATTTCTGGGTGAATAAATGTAATGACAAAGAAGGAAATTAACAGCAAATCATTGCGGCTAATAAGGAAGTGTTGATCCAAAATATTAATTCTCTCCACAGAAGGAAGACAAGCTACACAGTAGGCAGCAGTGCCGCAGAAGAATTGGCAATTAGACAAGTGCTATGTGTACTATCTTTTAAAGTACAAAGAAATGATTTGTCTTTGCCAGACTGTGAAGAAGGTAAGCTGACATAAATTAGAAGACACTAATGGATGTTAGTTTCTTATTATTCACATTAGCAAGGTTCTCCATCATCTTCACAGAACGGAAGTAATAGAAAAATACGCAGAAAGTTTCGCTCTATTATCATAGGCTCCTTCAGATCATCGTTTCAAAATTAATCCCTGCAGAACTACCCAAATGCCAAACAAGAGTTAAGAACACAGTACCGCAGACACCATTCATCCCATTTCTAGTGGCCCAAACATACATAATGCTGTTGTTCCTCTTGCAACTCTCTCCATTCTGCACAGTAGCCTGTTCACCTTCTCACCCATACAAAACACACGCGCTAATAAAACGTCACTGAAAACATGCAGAGGAACTCATCAGAAGGAGAGGCTATTTAATCAGCTTTATGCACCAGTGTGAGTTGTTTCTGATGAGCAAGTCCTGGGATGGTAAATGCTGAATGCTGCTCCATATGGCCCTGGAAGGCCACTCAGCATGGCGACACCAAATCTTCATTAACATGAATATTGCCCCAAGACCATCAGTTGTTTTTGCAACACTTACTGGTTATTAAACAAGACTTCCCCTCAGTGATGCCTCTTTTTAGCTACTCTGGTTCAGAAAAGTAAGGATACCACAGACACAGGTCATTTCAATGGTGTTCAGGATCAGAAAATGAAGATTTTGAAGTACAAAATGGAAAGAACAGTGCTTGATAATTGCATTAAAGTGTAAATGCTTTGGGGATAGTAGATGGAGGCATGAAATGGCATAAACTTTGAGGAACTGACAGAGGTATTTAGGTGAGTGAAAGTACAAATGTAACTGCTTTTTACCCAGGTGAGCTCAGATCTGCTTGTGCACTTTCACACATGCCTCCTCCTGTCTGAAGTATTCCGAGGACAGTGAGACCACGACAGATAAGGAGGTTGTGAGGGTTTGTCCCGTATCCTCCAGGCCCCTCATGGCACTAGGTTTTGCAGCTTTTTTTTTTTTTTTTTTTTAAACAATGAACAAGTTTGGATCCTGATGTTGCTAGAGGCAAGCAACTTATTTTAGTATTTATTAATTCATCATTGTTTTAGCAATTGGGAACCTATTCCTTTGGATTAACATCCAAGCTGGTTAGATACAGCAAGTGAGCACGTTGTTAAGTTGCCTGCTACCCTGAAGTCCCATTTCAGAGCTCCAGCCCAGGAAGCACACTTACTAAAGCAATACAGTCAGCACCTACAGATTTAATACCTACCTCTCAGCCTCCACATACACACAGGGCTTTAGAAAATGGCTTTATTACCAATGTACAAATAAATGCATGCAAACTTGTACCACTGCTCATATATAGGGGATTCATGAAAAATCTAATACTTTATCAGAACTTGTCTCAAAACACAACATTTTTGAGCATGCAGATTCGAAATCGGAACAGACCCAGGTTGGAAATGGATTTGGTGATAACAGGTTTTGTTTGACGGCTTTTACAGACAGCAGCCTCACGTGTAGAGACTTCTAGGTATTCCACAGCTTTACTGGGTGGTGATGGGAAAGATAAAACAAACATTCTTCCTTTATCTGATCATGTGTAAATGAATGATTCAACTCCTATATCAGTGATAAGATGATTGCTAAATGGTTCTTCTCAACTTCTATCAATGGCCTGATGAAAGGAATTAACACTGACACTGATAAGTTGTTTTCTCAGGCATTGAGACTTCATGACAAGAGAGGATTTCTTTTGCAGTCAAAAGACATTTTATCCGTTGAATATTGTTCTTCATTAAATGCATTAGAGACGTCCAAGGATTTTCCTGACATTTAAGCAACTTCTGGAACATCCTTTTGCCTCTCCACAGTGATGTGGATCACCTCTCGTTACTGAATGCACAGGCTGTAATACAGATCAATTTGTTCACCATCTTTCCTCTGTCACTTATTCTGTTACATTTATCTCAGTAATTCATTACAGACCTCACCTAATCTGTCTCCAGGTTTTGAGGGTTCTTTAATGTAAATGTGCTTGCTCAAATATGTCAGGCTTAATGGACATGTTTTAGGATGATCCATGTCAGACTTAATGTATTTACCACATTAATCAGGCTTGTTTCCTTCACATCTATTTTCATTCCCTGAGAATGAGAAAACATGAATTCAATAGCTGTTTACTTAGTACTCCAGTAAAAACATCTGAAGTTTTAGTAGTTTACATAATGGTGGATAAACCCAAGTCTTTTGTTTGGCAGAGGTGGGTGTCAAATAGTTTTTCTTCTCTTACTGGACGCTTGGTGCAAGCTTATTAAACAAGCAGATGAACTGCTATTGTTTTCATCAAGCTTTGGAATAGGTCATTGGATAACTTATATAATTAAGCATAATGAGTATGTACATTAAATGACACATTCAGAAATAAAATTTGAAACATACTTTTTCCGTTTCAGTTTTCATCAGATCTAGATTTCAGAAAGAAATCAAGAGAAAAAAGGCAGATGACACTGGACCAAGGATCTGTTGATTAGAAGAGGTATCGGTATGGAAGCAAAAAGGCAGGTTCTGTATCGTGGTCTAGATTTGTGTGGAGTCAGAAAATATACTGGGGCACCACACAAGCACTAAAGAGTGACCACCAGTTTTAAATGATGCAGGTGAACAAACATGAGGGGAAAGGTGAGAAAAGAATATCTTGGTAGTAAGTGAGTATATTTGTGGGAAAACCATACAGAAGAACCAGAAAGAAAAGAGGAGTCAGAGACAAACAAATTTACCTGGGCTACTAGAAAGAATGCAGTTCATTCTCCTCATAGAAAATACTGCTTATGTAGTGTGGTTTTTTATTATCATGTATATAGTTTCATAGGTTGGCTACTGGGTGCTGAATAAAACAATATCAGAATACACAGATAAGGCTATCATTTTTAGTATTTGATACCTCAATACAAATAATTATAATGCTGACATTTTATTTTAAGTCAAAACCACTTACATCTACAACATGTTATATGTCCTATGTTTGCTATTAGTATATCTGTAAAATTGCTATCAAGTTGCTAGCAACTTATCTATAAAACTTCTGTGAAGGACATTCCTGGTTTCTACTGAAAATGTAGTTTGATCACTTTGCTGCATGTAAAGCTTAACAGGGTGGACTTTAAAACACAACGCAACATATACTAAAAACACTTCTTTTCTGGAATATTAGGTGTCTAAGGCATTCAACCAAACATCCTCTAAAGAAGACAAATCTCTGAAAAGTTGCTTAAAAGATAGACCTTCCTTTTTCTGACCAGATTGCCTTTAAATTAAACTGTAAAACACTTCTGTAAGGTTGTTCTTGGAAAGTAGAAAAAACGATAAAGCCTGCTATAAGGCAGATGATTATCAAGAATTTTAATGGAGTTGAGCGCTGGATTACAGCAGCGCTACAAAAGAATCCCTTGACCTCAGTGTGTGTTTTTGTTCTAGCACAAAGCAGCAAAGTCTGCAATGCACTTTTAATGTTGCTTTGATAGTGTGGAAACCCAACCCTCTATCTAGCTAGAGACTTTTTAAAACCCTTTTAAGTATCTGCGGGCATTTTCTCTGTATTATAGAAAAGCCAGTATCTACAAGGTTCCCATTGAATGCTGAATGAATCAATTTTGAGCAACTGACCTGGACTTCTTATGAAAATTTGACAAAAATTAGACCCAAGTCTTTCTTTAAAATTTCAAAAATTCAGACTACATTTACCTTGATAATCTTCACATGGCTCTGAATTTCACCTGAAATACTCCAAACAAACAATAGGGGTCAATGCCACAGTTAGATAATTTCCTTCCAAGAACTGTGAATCTTTCTACTGTGGATTCTAACCCCAGCCTGCCTCAGGGAAATATCTCCCCATACAACTTCAGGAGGTAGTATCTTGTGTTTCCAGTGGAGCAGGTAGTACCAACAACACTCAGATATATTTTGTATTGCCACTACCAATTCTTGTGTTGTCAAGTATTTGCTCTCTAGAGTGTTCACAATGCTCAAGTGAACTGCAAGTCTATTCAGATTTTTAAATTTATTTTATTTTTACCAATGATGTCATTCCAAGGACAAAACCCACCTGCAGTGATGTCCCTGATGTCAAAGGTCAACTGGCTTTTAGTAAAGAATGAATCTGGCCTTTTAGTTCAATCAGTGACATATTAAAGATAACATTTCAAAGCAAAAACTTTCCAGTTCAATAAAAGAATTCCTTTAGATGAACTGTCCATGCTTTCATGTACTCCCTGAACTTCAGTGCTTTAGGCCAGAAGTGCTTGTTTGATTCATTGAGGAACTGCTAGGGATAGAATGACCACTGGAAATCTACTATGGTGAATAAACATATTTACACATAGAAATATCTGTGAAAAAAAAAATTTCCTCTTTCTTTGTATTGAAACCTGAGTATAAATTTAAGAATAGACCTGAAACCTTCTCAGACACCTCTCATCAGCCTATTTAGGCTGGTGAATATATGCTGAGACTGTGTTTCGTGTGACACTTGAGTATATCGTTAGCAAAAAGCATATTCAGTGTTGACTTGCTTCTCTAGAAAATTTGTCACCCATTTGGGGTGACAAAAAGAAAAGGAAAGTGGACCCAGAGAAATTATTATCACGCAGCTTTTAAACACAAGGTTTGGTAAATCACCAAAGTGCTGATGTCTGAGAAAATGGCACACTCAGCCTTTCCTCCTTCAGCCTCAGTATAGGTTTATATCACACTGAAGAATGATAAGATTAATTATGACTAACTTTCCTCTTCATTACAGATACATATTCTTAAAAAGAAAACAAGGTCAGGAACCCTTTAATTTGTGTAGGGACCTGTATAGCCAAAAATACTTCTGCTCCAACAAGGTGACCAAATTTTAGCCAGAACAGATGAATATCATAATTAAAGAAACTGTGGTATGACTGTTACGGTACACCATAGTATTGCCATGTAAAATTGTCTGCAAGAATGAATTCTTCAGTAATTAGCATTTGTTTGTTGGTACTATGGATTTTTGGCTTTTCCCTTGAAGCTGTTTATCAATGAAAACTCTTAATACATTATCATTAATACAATCACACTCTTCTGGGAGTGGCTGCTAATTTGAAACATTACTTGAAATATGAAACATTAAACTTTCTCACAAATGCTTTTATCTTCTCAAGATGTCCAATTATTAACTTCTCTATGTAAAGGTGTAATTTGTAACTGTCTTGTAATTTTTTTGGCCACTGTGATAATGCAGAAATTCAAGACAAACACGGACACCTCTACTCCCTTGGGGGAAATAGATTCTTTTTCTTTGTAAAATGAAGGCTTTTTTATGTTTACATGGGAGCAATACTGTCAGGAGCTTGACACATAGTCTTTGCATTCAATAAAAGAATTTTATTTACAGGAATATTTGGAGACCTGCTGTACCTGTCTGAGCTGCGGAGTCTCTCATGACATGAAGGCAAATTCAACCTTTTTATCATGTTCTTCATCTTACAAGGTACTTTAGCATTTTCCACTTCATCACTCTTTCAAAACCCAACTACTTTATTGCAAAGAGTTTGAGGAAGGAGTTCTGAAGATGACTGGACCTAAAAGTGCTACTGGTGGATTCTGAGGTCTCCTGTCTGTGGGAAGTGGGAGCACAGGTAGCATCTGTGTTGCCAGGGCCACATTTGGCATCCTCACTGACAGTACAGCAAAAGTATCCAGGGTATAACATATATTTGTTTTAAATTTTTAAAAAATGTTTTAAATAGGTATTTAAGTACAATATAGCACAATATAAATGATTGCTTCATATGGAAATTATCATGTGTTCCTGAAATACAGGTATACTAGAAGGGAAATTTTATATTACTGTGCATTCTTGTATTCTTTCCATTTAGAAAATCCAGAGAGTCAGCAAAATACTTAAATTTGTTTAGATCAACAACTCACAATAAATTAAAAACCTAGCAACTGGCACTTTACACGTTTTTTAACACACCCAGGAGTATCTCATTATTAGAAAGTGATGAACCAGCATTGTCTGACATGATATCAACCTTGAAGACTGCTCAGTTATATGTATCTTGTTTATTAGCTAACTGGGCAGAACTGATGTCAATTTAGGTATTTTACAGTGACTACTACAGCAACACGTTTCTTCCTATTATGTAAAGAACACCTTCCCTGCTTAATCATAGCCTTTCTATATCTTCTATACATTCAGCTCTATTTTGTTAACAGTTCAGATCAAAACCAGTAGAATAAACTCATTAAAGTACAGCTGTAAAACCACAGTGAACTTTGTTTTCTTAAAAAACTTGTTTATGATGGTAAAGGATGAAGTAAGAAATTAATTTACAGCCCACTGAAATTTTCAAGATTTCAAAGATGTTTCTGTTCTGGAAGAACTCCCAACGCTATGAAACTGTTCCATGAAAACAACACACCAAAAGCCTCCACCAGGACATAAACTGCGCTCTTTGATCAGACAAAGGACCTGGCTCACTATCATGTGCTTGATGGCAGTGAGGCATAGCATTTACAGAGCAATCCTTCTGGCTTCTGACAACCAGAAGCTTAGGAGTTGATAACAAAGAAAGCTGAATTTGGCTGTCTCACATCTCAGCTAATTCTCCATACCAACAAGTTCTTTATAGTCTTCATAAGTTCTTCCCTGTGTATGGTTTTGACTAAAAATTGCAAGCTGACATGGGAAATGTTCCAGATGAACCTTTCTAAAAGCTCCATAGAGTTTCAGTCTTGAAAAAAACCAGTATCTTTCTATGAAAACCTTTGTATCGAAAAATGCCAGAACTTCTCTCTATTGAGGAATTTCGTAAAAGAATCTGAGTGAGACCTAGGAAAGCTTGCTATCCACAAAGAGCAATGTGGACATACAGCAGCAAAAATACCATTGTAAGATAAAACATAGCCTGATGAGAGTAGAATAAACCACAGCACAATATTGATTTAGGAGCATTCAGGAAGTGCACTTAGACCCATGCTTCTAATTTCCCAGGCTTGGTCTTGTCCTGCTGAAATAATTAACGACTGGTACATTCTGCATTAGGACTCACTGTGCTAATGTTAACAAATTTGCTTAGACTTCAATTATTTTTACTGTGCCAGTACTACCTATTGCACATAATGTCTCCCATCATCAAAGTTTCCTGACATTAACAACTTGATCCTCAAAGCAAACTCTTTGAGTTATTGTAGATGGTTTGACAAGGCAGACTAGGGATAGCTGGCATTCTGTGTTGAGCCTTTAAGAGATGGCATTGTCTAGGGAAAAGAAGATGCTTTTCCAATTGATGGAAGGGTCTTTGTACGAGCTACAGGAATTTCCCAAGGGCAGCACTGCCTGGCATCTCTGTAGCACTACATACTCTGGACTTGTATAGACCTGGGCCACAGACCTACCTGTCACTTTATCCATGTCATCAGCCCTGAAAAAGGTGAAGGTCTTCTCTTTGCAAAAAAGAACTTTGGTGCACAGGAGGGCTGGACCCACAGTGATGACCTCTCCCAGCTAACTGAGGGTCTCATGAACCCAAGGCACAACCAAAGTCTGACTTAGGGGAATGCCAACCAACCTGCTCCATAACCACTATGTCCTGTCAGAGGCTCAGATTTGGTGCCTGTGGGAGGAGCAAAATATTAATCCCCTCAAAAGCCACCTGCATGACATATTACAGGACCCAGTAACAAAGTAATATATCAAAATATACAGCAATTAGGTCTCAGCCACAACCACTGATTACACTGACGAAGACAAAGGAAGCACTGGAGTCTTTTCAGAAAAAAGCTCTTAAAATAGCTTTTTTTTCTTGTTCAGTATCTGGATAAAAATTAAACCCCAACATTTCACATCAATTCAAAGTAAAAGTTTTGAGAATTTTGAGGCGGAGGCAAAATAATTATTTCAGTCTGAGAAAAAATAATTCTCAACAATCTTGAGTGAGTTACTCTGGGCAATTTCTAGTAACAGAAAGAAAGCCCTTTATTCACAGAGTGAGGAGCATGTATTTATCTTTTCAGGGCTAGTGCCTACCCACTCACAGAATCTCCTTGGAGTCTTACACTACATTGTTCGCAGTGCTTGTTATTTAGTTGCTGTAATGGAGCCAACTTATGGCTGGGTTCTTAGGGAAGAGTTTAGGGATCTTTTCTGCAAGTAGGACAGGCAGAGTTTATTTGGCTGAAAAGGATGTACAAGTCAATAAAGCATGCAAACATTTTCCTACTACCCCAAAGAGAAATGTGTTTCGACATGATACTCTGTTCAGCCCCACTTGCTGGGCTGACATTATTAGTGAAATGAAAGCTTCTGGCTAGCAAAATCACTTACAGTGTCCTGAAAACACTGAATCAGATTTTAACTATTGCTGCAGTCTCTGCCTGCAAAGGGAACTTGCTAAAGGAGAATCTTTTTTGTTCAGAGTCAGTTCCTTATATTAGTGACATACTGCTCTAATACAGATCCCAAACAGACTTCTGTTTTGTCCTCCATTGCCTATTAGATATTTTAACATGTACTGAGGTTAAAAGCTAGTACATGCCAATCAAGAAGCAGGGTGAATGGTGCTACCCTCCTGAAAAGCGTAGAGCGAAGGCAACTTTATTTTCAATAACAGCTTTTAAGATCTTCTGAAGAGACACCTGGTTTGCTACTTCTTCTGGTTTAGTTTATCACAGTAATTATTCTGCTATTCAGAATTTTATTCTGAATTTTACTAATTCAAGGCCAGATGACAGAGTTACAGTATATCAGTATTATTCCCACTGAAAGTATCATGCACAACAACCCTTCAGTTAAGACACTATATGTAACCCACTAGTTTTGGAGGCTGAAATGATTTTTCATAACCAGATTCCAGAGCCCTTCTGTCAAGCATTGCATCGATCCACACTTGGTAATGGCTATCCAGGAACAGAGCTAAATGAATGCTAAAGCTGACATAAACTAGGCAAACAAATAAAGTAATAAGAATTAAACATGTTTTTTTCCAAGAACTGAGACAGCAATAAAATCCAGTGTAAAATATAATTTTGTACCTATCACATGACTCTGACATGTAGTCCTTGTCATGGTGTCCTCCTCTTCTTCTTGCAGGTTTTCTGTGACTACTTTAGCCTGTACATAGTACAACAACAAAAGTGAAGAACATCTGAGACTCTGTTTATGTATGTTGCTTCATGGTAACTACAGAATATCTTCTCAGAAATGAACCAGAGTAAAGTTACAGGGCAGCTAAGAGTAGAAGTATACAGCCTGTCTCCTCCTGTGAACGATACCTGAGGAAAACAACTTTAACTTCACTCGAAGTCACAATAAGCAGCAGTCAAAAGACACCCTTGGAAGACACAATTCCTCAAAAGGAAAAGTCTTTTTCTGCATTAAAAAAAAAACAACAAAAAAAACCAACTCAGTTCTCCTGACCTCTTATTTTTTTCTCTCTAGAACTGCCATGTTTCACATTCTATGCTAAAAAACCCGTGACTTTAGTATGTGATGTGGTGTCTCTCTAGTTCAGTTTGCAAACACTGAACTTCGGCGGTTTTGTTTCCACCTCTGCTTAAAAGCATTTATTAGCTAAACAGAGACAAAAACTTCATTTAAGAATGCAGTGCACACTTAGAGCCTGTATGTTATTCAAGTCCCCTAGATACTCTATTTTTCAGATGAAAGCATATTTTTGCTCTGTTCTTCTGCACTCCTATTTCCCAAGTGTATATATAATCTGAGCATCTTCCTAGCATACAGTGAAAACCCCCTCCATTACACGCCATCAATGACCGTAATTCAGATCCAGGGACATATTTTTCTGCCATGCTATATAAATCAAACAGGAATGAAGATACTTTCAGGGTGATGAGAGGAGGAAAGCCAGCACTGCAGAAAAAATTACTTTCAATATCTCAGAGATCTTAAATTATTCGTTAATCACTCTCTGCTGTTTTAAACTACTTAGAGCATGTTCACAATAACATTAAATACATTCCGTAATCTAAACCAGTAGAATTTACCACCATTTGCATGACACATCTTTGATTATAGTATACATTCTGCTTGTCTGGCTTATACAAGTAGCCCTCTTGACCTCTTGTGACTAGCCTCAGTAAGACATGAAAGACTTGCTCTCTACATTTATAAAAGTGCATTTATAATCTCTTAATCCCAGAGATCTGATTGATTACATCTTTTTTCTGCTGAAATTATGCTCTTCAGGCTATGGAAAATGAAGAGGAGAGTATGTGATCATTTGGCATCGAATTACGGGTAGAACAATTTCTCACATTTGCAGACTGCATGGCGGTCTTTGGCTTGCTGCTGATGTGACATTTCACAATATTAGGATAGATCTCTGGGTATTCCCCAAACACACAGACTGCAGACAGACAGTGCTATACAAAACTCCTGGTGTCTTGATTTTGGTGCCACACTTCCACCTCACAAAGCAAAGCCCATGGCTTTTCTAAATTACACTGGCCTGTAATAAAATCACAAAGATGAAATGAAGCAGTGCAGCACAAAAATGATTGTATCTCACCTTAAGCTCCAGCCAAGGACATGAAAAAGTATTGGAGAATGTGGAATATCCTTGGTGTGGGCTAAAGGATTATGTATTTCTGTTGGCTGGCCTTTAGAGAAAGTGCTTTTTTGATGAACACTAACGGGAAGCGTATCCCTCTGAAGGTGAATGCACAAGGCCGCCATTGGTGGAACATTGCTTTTTCCATAAATTCAGTGGCAGTCAAGCAGTAACGCTCTTTGCAGGAATAGAAATCAGAGGTAATTGGTGCCTATGTTATGGCATAATAGTGCCCCAAGTCTTTACCTGGCACATCACAAGAGAAGAGATTTAATCATCAAAAATTAAATAAGCTTTAAAGGAAAAACTTGCTGGAAAATTAATGCTAAAAAATATTATGGCCAGGATTTAAAGAGGCAGTATATATATGATATGCAGTTTTGAAATACAGCAGCTTCTGCGCTGAACCCATATGACTGAATGCACTTTGTATTGTTCAAAGAAAAAAAAAAGAAAGCTTCTTAGTTTAGGGCTTTTCAAAAGATTTATGCTGTTTTCTCCAAAAGTATTAATTTTGTCTTTTTACAAGCAAAAAAAATGCACAACAGGCCATTCTATTGCATGCGACTGTTTTCAGTCACAGCTATCTCCCAGTCCTTTGCAATCGGCTTCAAAGTAAGCAGACACCAAAGAATAACTGGAAATGGTACTAATAAAATGCATGAACTTTGAATTTAAAGACTTTCCATTGTTTCTCTTGTAGAAGTTTGGAGGACAAGATGAAATATCACATACTGTGGAATCTTAAGGTATATCTCTTTCATAAGTTAGCATTAAGAACTGTAAGGACATTTTAAATCTCATTATTCTAGATGTCCTCAGTCTTTTGGCACTAGATATTTCTTTAGGAATTAAGTGCCACAAAACCCACAATATGAAACTCAAAAAGATGAAGCATATAATGTAACTTAACAATACAATAAATACTTTGACTCCCAGCAAAGAGAAGAGTGTATGGTGTAGGACAGGTAATGCCTTTTCCCCATGACTAACATGTCCTTAAAAATTAAACAGTGTAATTAGCATTTCTCCATTATTTATGTATATTAAGGACAATCTTTGTAGTTCTCTGATAAACAAACTGTGTTTCTCAAAGACATACTTAAAGTCCTAAATGACTATTATTGCTGCATTTAGAAAGACTTCACAAAATGACAGACAAAAAGCAGAGCAAATTATTGCAGCATTAGAAAATAATAAGTTAGAAAGAAATTGTAGAAGCAATGTGTAGAGTTTTTTGTACTTCTGTACAGTGAAGATATACCCTAAGCTGTCAGGACCATATTAAATGGGCCATAGTTAAACTGAGTGGCTCTGATAAGGGGCTCTGCTTTGCTATCAAAGTTCTAGATCAGTTGGATTGAATTTCCTGCATATTGCACATTTCCAGACTTTCATTCTCTCTCTTTCCTTTCAGTGACACTACAAGGACAGCCTTAGATATGCTTATAATTTGTGGTTTTATAATGCAGGAGACATCTACATTTTCAAAAAAGAGATGATACCACAGGAGTCAGGAGGAAGAAGTTTTCAAACACATTCATTCTACATATGTTCCTCGTAAGTTTTAAAAAGTGACCTTGCAGATGTTGTTAGGAAAGACATCTGCATTAAAGTAAAAAAACATCTGCCTTAAGTTGAAACCATGTGTAGGATACTTTAACCCTAAGCATCCTGAACATCAGCACTAAGCTAAGAGTTTTTTCCAGTTCCCATTATGAAGCTTTTTGAAATTTGTTTTACCCTTGAAACACAAGCCGAAGAATTTGTATTTCAAATTCTCTCAGATGGAATAGTTGCATGTGTTGTACTTCAATAACTTAGTTTTACCAGAACAACAAAAGTAATAGCCTCAACTTCATGTTCAGTATTGTATTTGGCACAAGTCTTCAGACTATTTGGTGAAAATTATTGTTGATAATATGGTCAAGACAGCTATCAGGAATGAGAAAAGAATGCTCATTGAGTTAAAGCACCTCTGTTCTCCTGGTGCTTGGACTTTAAAACATCATGGGAAAGGCCCTTGCTAGGCAAGAAATTGCTCACTAAATTCTAAGGTTAATTATTAGAAGGTTCACAAGGAAGGGCACCCATTCAGTCTGACTTTAGGCTACAATGATAGACTCTCTGTGTATGCTTCTTGATGCAGAAAAGTTAGCTACTCACATAACATTTCAAGAACCAGAATCTAGTAGCTAACAGAAAATAAAATGATTTTTCTTCTGAATTGCAACATTCCTACTCTCTGGGTAAATTAAAGTATCAGGTATAGTTAGTACCTTATTGAAGCATAAAACTAACTACAGAGCATTAACAGGGAGATTCTTCCATGGTACAAAGAGAGTCATGGGTCAAATGTATGGTTTTGCTTCAGAAAGACTCTCTCTTAAGTGACAAATATTCCTAAATATGGTAAAATACTTTGCCTTTTCACTATCAGCAGTGCATTTTTAGGCTTAATGATTTCTATAATGTTCAAAGGAATGTTCAACAGTGGCATGCAATTTTCAGGGAATGGGGAAAAAATGAAAAAAAAAAAGAAAACAGTCCTATTATTTCATTCTACTGCAGTATGATGATAGCATCGTTGTGCATATATCTCCACTGGAACTGAATTGCCAGCAGAAGCAGTAGGATCTTCATGACTAGCTGTATAATCTGGCCTACAGTCAAGCTGCCAACTTTTGTATTAATTCACAATTCTCTAGCTACACAAAATCTTTCTATCATATATAAACAGTTATTATCCTGTTTGTCTGTACTGGCAATAAGGAACACATCCAGAAGTTAAAAAATAAGGTAATAATGTTTTCATGTACTAAAGCACTTACCAGGGTCTGATTCTGCATTTCCATATCAATTTTTGTGTTGCTGTTTTTCTTGTGGTTTCCTTGAGAGCTGATAGAGTTGCTGTGAAGAGAGGAGCCCTGGGAGCTGCCCTTCGACACACTCCTGTAGGAAACATTATTTGATCCACTTTCTGTCTGCTGAGCTGCTTTCTTATCAACTCTGCAGGTAGAGAGTGATTCCTCTGATAAATTACATTGCCCTTCTTCAATCACTCTACTTTTCCATTCCTTTAATGTTTAAAGTAACCTCTCTGTATCTTTCTGTCTCTAGACCTTTGAGTGATAAATGTTTCTAACTAGCCTTGATCAAATCTGTCACTTGCAATTTCAGGTAGTATATCAATTTAGTCTTTCACATATGATGATTTATATTATATTTGGGACTGCTGTGGGGCAAACGTGAAAACACAGTATAACAGTTGCTAAGTTCTTCTGTGACCAAAGGTTGTGGTAGCTAGAAATGTAATCAATTCTGACTAGTTACCAAATATATATTTGCTGGTTACAATACATGAAGATGGAATACATTAAAACATGTACCTAATTATCCTCTATCTTTACACACCATCTGCCTAGATTCTTGATTTCTGGAATCATTTGAATTTCTACCAACTTGGATGTAACTTGCCATTTTTTAATTTCAAAGGCCATTGGTTTGGCTAACAAAGTAACGTGAACAAAATTATCACCTCATCATTAATGTTTTTCCCCATACAGATTAAAGTCCTGATAGCATACCTGTTGATTACTACTATGCATTCTTAGCCTAAAAGGAACATACATTGAACTTAGCATCTGAGCATCTGTAAAGCTACAGTCTACAACAACACATCCCAGACTGTGTTAGAGTTTTACCTGTTTAAAAGCTCTTTCATAAAACTGTCTTTTGCCGAGTATGTAGCTGTGGTGGAACCTTTGACTTGTTCACACTCAATCTCACCAGGTGTGTCTTGTGAAGGTTTCATAATTTTGCTCTCCATGACATCAGCTAAAATGTCACCATTGTCTGTTTTCCTGTTAATTTCATTTTCTATTACACAGTGTTGTTCAGTTTTCTTTTTTTCTTTTCTTCTCTCTAATTTTGCCTGCTTAATTCCAAATCCTGAAACTTTTGCATCTTTTTTTTCTACCTTTGTTTTAGGAACATCAGTTTTCCTGCTACTCAGTGCCGGGAGCTTACTCTTTCGAAAGCCAAACCAACTAGCGATAGAGGGTCCAGTCTTTTGCTTAGTCTCTGCAGTCGGAGATTTGGTTTGTCCCTGACCCTTTTGCACATTTTCTTGGATGCATAACATGACTTTCTCCTCTATTGTAGGTTGTAGAGCCGGTGAACTCAAAACATTGGTAACGTTCTCAGAGGCTTCTGCTAACTTTAAAGACATTTGCTGTCTTTGTGACTTTGTTGCTTCCAGTTTATGAGGACACTTTATTCCATCCAAGCTTTGAAATGATGAAATTTGTTTGGAAGATACAGTAGCTGATGCTTCTAACTCCAATTCTGCTGGCAGAACACTTTTTTTACTTAAAACTTCGTGTTTAAAACTTTCAGTGCTTTTCTCACTCTGGACAGATAGACTGTGCACATCTTTCTGACAAAATGGTTTGTTTCCATCACATTTTGAAGTGTTGTGAAACAAGTCTACTTTTGAAGATGATCTGAAGGGCAGTTTGCTTGGGCTTCCATGCTGACTATTGCAACTAATCATATTTCCAAGAGAACCTTGTCTAGAATAAGAATTTTCTGTGGTTTTAGGAGTATGTGAAACAGTCTCTGGTGTCACTGTTGACCCAGGAATGGCCTTGATTTGAAGTCCTTCCATGGCTGAGTTCTGCCTTGTTAGAGAATTTCCTCTATCAGAAGTGTTTGTAATAATCTGAGTCCGTACTTTTCCGAGACCTTCTGTCACAGGGGCAGATGGCTTTTCCCCTGTATGAATGCTAAAACTCTGACTACGAGCTTTTGCTCCGTTCATGCCCAGAGCTGGTTTCAAGTGCGACTTGTTGCTAGAAGAAACAGATCTCTTAACTAATTTGTTTTCTAATCCATCTACTCTGTCTACCACCAAGTTGCAGTTTTCATGTGAATGAGGTGATGCTGTATCCATACCAAGTCCCACAGTAAAATTATTTTTTACTTCAGTATCAGACTTAGAGTCTTTTAATTCAGCCTCTGTTGCACCTCTGGAGGTTACACACATAGATTCATTCTGCTTGTACTTACTTGAACTCACATTACTTTTGGAAGCTGCATTTATACTGTCTTTTTCCTGCTTCCCTGGTACAGTAGAGCTCTTTCGGAGAAGTTGGGGAGATTTGACAAATAATTTCAGTCCTACAGGCAGACGGGTTTTCATTCCTTTCTCATTAGAGTTTTGGGTAGCATGTGCAGTGTCACTACCCTGAAACAGTGTTGACAACGCGGAATTGTTTACCTGAGATAGTAAAGGCTCACTTGTGCTTGTTGTATGACATTGAGGAGTTGCGGGGAGAATGTTTGGCATCTTTTGTGTCTGATCCACTCCACTGTCACTGGGAGTATCTTTTTTGCTGGAATATGCGTCTTGTGAAGAAGTTTTTTCCAGTGATGGACAACCTAGAGAAAAGGACCTGGCTGTTTGAAAATCTGTGTTGGAAAATTCACGATTCCTGTGGAGACCCAGCTGATTAGGGGTTTTTGGGCAGACTTGCTTTGTGGAAACTTTGGAAAGTACTTGGCATGCACTATGGGGTTGCTGAGATATGCACTTATTTTGCATAATTGCTTCTGCATTTTCTTGAAGGTAAGATAATTCAATTTT
This sequence comes from Astur gentilis, assembly GCF_929443795.1. NCBI lineage: Eukaryota > Metazoa > Chordata > Aves > Accipitriformes > Accipitridae > Astur > Astur gentilis. Next base: position 46,848,087 of record NC_064880.1, read on the forward strand.
GGCCCCAGAAGATACATTTTTTGCTTGCATTTCATGACTAGATTGATTGTGAAAGCCAGACCTCACAGTTCCTTTTAATGGTGATGATTTCAGTATGTTTTTTGCTGTTTCACTGGGACCAGCTCCTCCTAACTTTACTGCTACAGGTGGTGAAGGAGCGTAATTAGGCCGAATCAACAAGGATGTTGACCTGCCTGGAGGAAGGGGTGGGGACGGTGATCGGGCTTCTACAGTTGCTAAATCACAATGAAAGTCTCTGGTTGGAGGTTCTCCATAGTCACTGGGCTCTATAAGGTGCTGAGGCAACAGCGGTGATGCTGGACTCTGACTCTTTGGATACTTTGACCCGTCACCTCTGCCTGGACGTTTCAAGCTGGGCAGGGGGTGGGCAGGGGTCTTTGGAACCTGAAAGTCGACTTTTGAGTCAAAATTACGAGGTGGACTTTGTGCCTTTTTGAATTTTGAAAGCTTTACAGGTGGCAGAGCAGGTGATTTTTCAAGGGTTGCGGGGCCCACTGGTTGAGCTACAGGGGTCTCCTCGCTCTCCATCACTGCAGTTTTTTGTGGAGAAAATTTACCTCTGCTGGGTATTTTAGTCAAGTTTAGCTTTTGACTGATTCCTGCATGCACAGTGGAACTTGAATTGGCCTTGTATGATACTTCATACACTGGCTTAACTAGTTTTTGTCGTGGAGTATTTTGCAGTGTGACTCTTCCACAGTGTGAAGATTCACTGCAGGTCATGGGGACAACTGTATTTTTATTCCCTGTATTATCTTCATGAGTCTGTTTCTCGGTTTCATCTTCAGGTCTCTCTAAAGCAGTGTAGTTTCTAGCATTGGTTCCTGTCTGCAAATCAGTTATTCCCTGAGGTATAAGTTCAGTATATTCTGCACTGGACCTAGTTTGTGGCTGGTTGATTGAAATTTCATTTCTTGTTACAGTGACAACTCCAGTTTGATGTGAGCTGAATTCAATAGGCTCACCATCCTCAGCATCAAATATTACAGTAATGCACTCTTCAGAAGAGGTCTTTTTTATAACCTTTTGCTGTTTAATGAAATTACATGTCTTTGGCCTCATGTCTGAGTAAGCAGATATCTGTTTTTCCTCTTTGTCAGTAGATACAAACTTAGAATTCTCCGTGACTTTGAGCACGTCAGGGGTCTTTGTGTACTTCTCAGTAAAAGGACTTGCTAATAAATCTGATGGACTTTTCTCATCACTGCTTTCTATATGCAATTCATCCAAGACTTCATTGTCATCAGTATCTGAAAGCTGAAAATTAAGGTCCTTCCAGCCTATATTAGCATGGCTTTGATTTAACTGTAACTCAGGCAGCTTTGCTCTGGTGCACGATTTCACTTCTGCCTGAAATCCACTGACAAAGCTAGTCAATTTTTCAGGTCTTTCCTTTGAATTAAAATACGAACTTCTTTCTGGTAAATGTTTTCTGTTAGGATCCCAGTCAAAGAGACTGTCAGATATGCTGTGAGTTAATTTGTTACAATAGGTCCTGCAGTCTTTGCTTGGTACTTCCTGCAGCAACAGTAAGGATGAAGAGTCATCATCTGCATCATCATGCGAATCTGAATCATAAGAGAAAGTTTTGTTATGTTCAATGCAAATACTTCCTATTTCCATTGGCTTACAATGAGTCTGTTCATTATGGCTGCCACATTTAACTCCAGGGGAATATATTCCTTCATTAGAGTTCATGCAATCTCTGTAACCCCATTTTGATATTACTGAAGGTGATTCAAGTAATATTTTTTGCTTCTGTAATTTCTTCAGCCCTTCTAAGATATGGTTTTCCTTGATACGAGTTGGAGGTAGATCATCTGCAGGACTTGAGAGGTTGCTTGGGAGCGAAGAACCAATGCTTATTCTTTTATCCCAGCTCACGGATGACTGTTAAAACAAAATAAAACTCACATATTACTCAGAAGTGCTGTTAATAAAAAGCGTTACCATTTTAGTGAAGAGATTTAAGAGTTGCATAGGGCATTACATTTCATCCATTGCTATTAATAGCAATGTTCTTTTTCAATAAAGGATTTTCTAGTGGTGTGAAGGCTGCAGTGCATTTAAAACCTGTAGGAAGAACAACATGAATGGAAGGATTAAGATAAAGAAGGGCAACAATTTGGATTGTGAAAGACAGAATAAATGTCAGAATAAATGAGGAAACTGTGAGCAAATTGGAGTGATAAAGGAATTGTTAAAAAAAAAAATTAAAAGGGGGGAGTGCGAGAGGGAGGGAGACATCAGAGAGAGAACCCTTACTGAGTTTAGTGACAACTGTTTTAAATATAACAGAGAGAAGAAAGTGGAAAAAATTTCTGAAATAGGCAGCTTTTCAATTAATCTTGTTTCAGATGAATTTAAGGTAGTAAATGAAGACAATTAATTTGATTTACCCTTTTGCTGCATGTCTTTCCATCATTCCAAGTGTAGGAGGAACCACTGGAATATTCACTGCAAGCACTTGAGAGGGAGAGTTCACTGCTACTGCAGCTGCTCCGGGGATACAGGCGGCTAGGACCTGTCATATTTAATTGACTCCGGCATTTCAAGACAGGTATACTGGTTTTCACATTCTGCTGGCATTCCTAAAATATGAGAAGAAATAGAAATATCTTATGGGTGGAAAAGATCATTTAACTTTCCCTTGATTAAGATGGACAAAGAAAAAGCAAATAAGCTACTTACACCTTCCTGTTACGCCATTAGCATCTGGTGAATTTAATACAGAGAACTAAATTAAAAATTACTAACATTTTCATTTGTCGGGGAAAAATCCACAATCCTCCATATTTTCTTCCTTATTCTTGAACCAGTATTCTGCTCTTCTTTTGCTAAAGATTATTCTGAGTCTATTTGAATTATGCTTTGTACATAAGCAGCATGCTCCAGTAAGATACAGAAAACAAAGTTATAAGAATACAAGTACATCTTGACAACTGCATTATAGCCCTACAACGTAACAGATGAGGCTGTACACCCTGGACAAGGTAAATTAATTTAGTATCCCAACCAGAATGTCCACTGAGAATGGAATCTCTCCATTACAGTCTAATTTTGGTTTCCTATCTAGTTCAAAGCTTTGTCTAAGAAACTCTCTGACGTAGGACAATCCATCTTTGTGTCGCTCGCAGACAGCTGAAGCCTCTTGCTTATGCAATTTATTGACACTTTATGGCTGCCTTTAGTACTTGTGTAGTTATCACCCCTCTCCAAATGCAATTTCAGCTGACTGTGACTAAGTGCCAGCTTTGAGGAAGAGAGTAATGAAGAGCAGATAGCACTTTAGGTAAAATATTAAACCTCTGTAGGAGTATCTAGGATGCCTTTAATTTGTTTTCAAACTAATACTCTTGTGCCTAACAGTGTTGGAGCTTCTTTAATGTTAAGTGCCTGCACCATTCTGTTATGCTATTCTCCAGTTTCCTTACAGAATCAGATATCTTTTTAATTACCAGGAACACCAGACAGAGTGACACGACTCTGTTTCATAAAACTTTGCTTTGAATTTCATTAAGGCAAGCTCCAACAATATTTATTGATTTTTGTACGCAGATATACCCCAAATTAATTTTGCTTGGATGAAAATTTTACCTTTATATTCAGGAAGACACAAGAAATCTAAAGTTATTGGATCCACAAAACAATTATCAAAACTGTATATGCAGTAGATGTAGCTTCTTCATGCGAATCTCTGGAAAAATGCTCAGTTTGTAGGCACTTCTCATACACTAACATGTTTGTTGGCCTTCTGCTAATTTCTTCCATTTATTCCCCATGTCCTCCCATTTACTACTACTAGGGTTGAACCTTTTTTTCAGTTAAACAGGAGACAGCAGAATTTTTACTGCTGAGGAGTTCATCAGTACAGGTGTTCATTGCTCAACTGACATAATAACGTTCTGTTTTTGACAAACGTAACTACAGGGCAAATCATTATTTTCTGTCACAGGCAAAACCTATGAATGGGAAAATCATTTAGAGGTAGCAAGAGCACATTTCACCTCTGGGAGTTATTGGTACATGTTCTCCTAGGAAGTCAAATGGATGCAGGAGGAATAGCTTTAAATCCACTGGCTCTGGGAAGAATACATCTTTCAGCATCACAGGCAGGCTGATGCCTGTGTTCCTGGCTCTGAAACAGACCTTCTCGCTTTGTTGAGACAAATTACTCTTTATTTCTGACATTGTGGCTCCCACAGGAGACCCTCTCTCATCAGCCTCCTCAGCTATGACGACGTCGCTCCCTGTAAGGTTGACTGTATAGAGGCCAATGGCAGCATCTGCTTGTTCTGGCTATTTCGTTGCTTTTCAGCTGTGGCACTGGGAAAACATGTCACGTCAAATTTCTGCCCTTTTTGCTAGGCTATGTCCCAGTCATTACATTGTTTAAGGGAAGGATGACTGTAAAATCCTTTCCTATAAGAATCTCCTGTAGGAGAGAAGAGGACATCACAGCATACTGACAAGTACTCCCTTCCTTTCCTGTCATCTTCAGCTAGTCTGAGAGCCCTTCCATCCCCTCGCTTTGTTTCCTTTGCACTTAAAGAGAGGGGAAAGGCATTCGGTCCTACACTTTTAGCAATGAAAAATATGCAGATATCTAAGCAAAGCAAAAGAACGGTATATTACTGTAATCCTTATTGTTTAAGAGATGAGAAAATGTGCAAAAAATATGCCGTTACAGATTCTGAAGTCTAGCTGCCCAATTTCTAGATTGCATTCAGATCACTAAAGAGAGAGTGGAATTTTCTCCTGTGATTTGCCTTTATAGTCTAAATTATCCAAGAAAGTAGTTTGAATAGTATGTTTATGATGCATTAATTAAATATATTTAACTTGCATATGGGTCTATTAACTGACATGGTGAAATTTTAATTTTTTGTAATCATGATTCTTAAGTAAGTCATTACCTTTAATGAAATTAGAGTAAAAAGGCCTGAATGTAGTAGTACAATTTAAATACATAATTTTCGCTAGAAATCACAGAAAATTGAAAGAATCAGACTATTAAATACAGAAAATCCTATATTTGAAAAACCTAACCTGAAGACTTAATTACATATAATGGAAAGGATTGTTAGCATTTTTTGTGAACCTTTGAAACAATGCCTTTTCATTAAAGTATGTATTACAAAGGAGATTACATTTTTGTTGACACTACTATACTTCAAGATCAAAGGCACAGGTTCAATATTCTGTTCTTGTCCTCTTTGCTTCCCTCTATCTTTATGTGACTTTTGTTTTTTAAGCTACTTTTCTTTTTGACAATGAAACATGAAAGCCACAGTGGCTAACGTTTTGCCAAATAAGCACAAAGCTAACCCCATCTGAAAAAAAAAAAAATGCAGAGCCCATGAATTTTTAAAAGTTCATACATAATATATCATAAAAGTAGGACGAATAATACAGTGTATGGGCTTTAATAAAAAGCTCCTTGACCATTTCTCAGAGATTCTGAGATGTAATCAATACCCAAAAAGGTATATTGGGGACATTGCTAAGATTTACGCTTTTTCGCACAGAGTGACACTATCTGCTTACTATATCAACTGAGGACACAATATTGAATTTCAGAGAACAGAAGGAAGAAGAAGTATTGTTATCTGCCTCAACAGTGTTTCAATTCAGAGATCAGCTTTATGGCTCATGCCTGACATGAGACTTCAGAGGCAAAAGGGAGGGTTCCTGAGGGGTACAAGGACAGCACAAAAACTCACGTGAGTCTGAGCATCAGCAGTTCGAGATTGCATCAGGCTTCTGTTTCGTTCTACTTCTGAAAGCAAATCCCCAGATGAGAGGTCTAAGATGCGTGAATGGAGTTTCTGGGGGGGCAGAAGGGAGTGAGCAAAGCATAAGCATTTGTCAAGTATGCAGCAGATCAGCATTTTTAAAATTCCAAACTCTGCTGTTAAATTTCAAGGGAAATGAAGACCCCGAGGTAAAAAAGGATTTGTTCTAATTTGAAATGTTGCTCTTTGTTCTTACTTTGTCCAAGACTTCCTGTCTGCAGAACAGATCATTCTTCATCCAAAACAAACTCTACTTTTTCTTCTAGTCACTGTTTTGCAACTTATCATTACTTCACACGCAACAATGACAAAAGAACACGAGTCCCACCATTATCCATAGAGTTTGACAGGTTTCAGGAAAAAAGCATAAAAATGAACTACAAAATTAACATTTATAAATCAATCAACATGTTAATGTTGTTTTATTTACGAGCTGTTACACCTTGAGTGAATGATTGCAGAAGTGACCCTATTTTTTAAACAGCATTGATCTGCTGAAGGCCTCCTTTGCACACATTTTAACTCAAAGTCATTAATGTCATCTGTTAGGAACAATTAATGTGAATAGAAAATAATTGCATCAGGGAACTAGGGACTCAGAGGATTTTGCGCATTAATATTCACATGCTGTTCGATTATATACGCAGTTCTTTTTTCAGTTTTGCTTGGAAGGATGGCTAAGCTTGTGCCTTTTTCTCCATGTTCACCTGTACACTAATTACAAAGGCTTTCAGTGTGCATTAAGCCCGATTTGTTTTAATTGCAGTTTCAATAAAATCCATGATTTATGTGAATGCCTTGGCCGATGACTTCAAAAGAAGAAATATCTGCAGTCTTGTCAGTCATTGGACCAACATATCATGCAACAGGCGGTATGGATCTGACTCACAGTCCATTGAAATCAATGAAAAAGGACTTAAAAAAAACCCCAAACAAAAGGACTTTGGATCAGGGTCTGTTCATTTTCCTATTAATTCTCCAGGCTTGCAATCTGAGAGACCACAGCCACTCCCTCCTCAGCACCGGGTTACTCAGCTTGGAGGAACAAATGGTGCAGCCCCTGCCAGGGCGCTTTGCCAGGGGCACCCTGTGAAGGATGCAGCAAACCATGGAGACTTGTTGAGGCTGCATGAGTGGCCCATCACCCTGTCCATCCAAAAAGCCTGGTCAAAGAGGGAAAAAGAATCTGGAGCCACAAAAGCCCCTCCACACTGTGCAGTAGTAGTAACGGCAAGACAGTTCTCTGCAGGCTCCTGAAACATCAGTCATGCACTATCTTATGCCCAGCTACTCCCCAGCCCCCTTGCTTGGTACCCACTGCAGAAATTCATCTGCTACAGAGCAAAGCAGGCAGCCTCTGTTATCTGCATGCTGTGCTCCAGGCATCTTTTCCAGACAATCTAGCAATTTTTTTTGAAAACTACTCATTATAAATTTGGGAGTAATTTCTCAAGAGCTACATATTCACCCAGAATTCTTCAGGAGGTACGATCTGTTGCAGACAGATTATGGAAAATATTTTCAATGATCAATATTTTGTATAAACATATTTTGTCCAATATATTGCTGAACAGAATAAAATGCTACAAGCACTCAGTATCCGAGATACTTTTCATTATAAATATTAACTACATATAGGCTCTGTGCTTTTTAACATCTGTGATGCCTATCACCTAGTTATTCAGCGTGCACCTTTTAAAGTTACTAGAGTTACTGTCAGGTGTTTGTTCAAGATTTACGCTCCAGGTAAAATGCCTTCCCAAACTCACAGATTTACTGACTTCGTACATGTGTTGTTCCTGACAATAATTCCAACTGCATTGTTGAACCACCAGAGAATTCCACTGTTTTCAGAACCAGGAGTCACTGATGTTACAAACAAGTGGTGTACTGGCTTTTCGCAGAGGAATTAATTACTTTCTCCAGTGAATCCAGTCGCCTGATTTTTGCTTCCAGAGATATTTTAGCGGAAGTTACTATAGCCAGATCTGCACATTACAGATGATGACGGGGGACATCCGTGATGGACGAACATTTATACTTGAACATTTATTTTCCCAGAAATAAGTATCCTAGAAATAGTGCTATAGGAGTTTTATAGTTGTAAAACTGTCTTTCCATTTTTCCAGCAAAGCTTTTCAAATACTGCATTACTTAATTGGTAACATATATGCACCTCAATAAGGGAGACTAAATATACCCCTATAATGTCACCCCATGGAATTTCGTGTGCTGCTGTTATTGTCCATATCGGACATAAGAGCAGAGATCAGCCCATTTGGGACAGGCTAAAACCAGAAACAGTTTTTTGGCCAGTGGTAAGATGCAGCCCAGCAGAGCACACTGTAAATGGCTCAGAGTTACAGGGGTCCCTCCACACTGGCTCAGTGACCAGAAGGACTGGGCAGCACATGGGCCGTGCTGTGTTTGAATCATCTTTGCCAGCATTAAACTCTGTGGCTCTATAAAACTATAATAACCAAGGTGAATCAGCAGACTAAAATGATTAACAAAGAAGGAAAGTGTGTTCTCAAGATGTATAATGTGATTATATTTCCGTATCAAACAAGAGATCACCACATAGGGAATATTCACACACACACATATGCAAATAAACTAACAGACACAGGGCCAGCATAACGAAGTTTGAGATCATTAATTAAATATAGTCACACAGCACTGAAGCAAGTAATCCAATTACAAAAGAAAAATGATAAGAAAAATGTTTTTTTTAATTTATTTTTTCTTTTTCCGTCTCCATTTTCTAATTAAAAAAACGGGGAAAACTACTATTTTTTAAAAAACCTCATTAACGATCCATTTAAAATCAAGTAACAGATTGTGCTAACTATATATCTTGATTCTGACTTCTTCTCAGATACGCAAAATATACTGTGTCCTTTATGGTTATATTGTGATGACAGTCAACATAACTGGATCAAGGAGTTACTGCAGTCTTGAAAATTGTACAATATTAAGATCACTGTTGATACTATCATGATGCAATGCAACAAAAGGTAGACCACAGCACAGAATGACTTCCACAGAAAAGACCACATCAGTTTAAATGAATACTTAAATATGAAACTGAGGAGTTACAACTACAAATCCACGTCACCTGCCCCATTTATTGGTGCCCTATATAATGATAAGGGGAAACTGGGCAACATTTGTACACGCTGGGGAATGTCGGCCGCCCTGAACACAGGAAACCATCAGGAGCATTGGACTGCAGAACAGAAAACCCTTAGGGAAGTGAATACAGCATGGGCTGGGCCAGCCTGCTTGGAAATTACCCTGTACTGAGTACTGCTGGGGCAGCTGTGAACTAAAAAGTTCATAGCATCTTCGCTAGACTGCACGCGGGTCCCTACAGAAAGCAGGTGCCGAGAGGTACGGGGGCCAGGGCCGAGCAGGAAGTGCCTCTCTATGGCTGCCTGTGACCAGCAGCAGAAAAGCTCCTCCGTCACCTGTGAGATGGGTGTAGAAAAGGCCGTGCCCTTTGTGGCTCAATGTCAAGATTAACTCCCATAACCCCCATGAAAAACAAAACCTAAGTAATTGATAATTTAGGTGGAAACCCATTATATCAAGTGCAATAGGAAATACAATTATCTGGCAGGCAGATAACCAATCCATCAAATAGTAGGCCAGTTCCCCCTCTCCCCAGCAGCATCCTTATTAAGGCTTTCTAGGAAGATAAAAGAAGGCTACTACCTGCTGGCATGAGGCAATATTACAGAGAGACTCCCCTAACTATTGTGCCTCTTGACTGTATCTGTGCAGAATATCTATCAGTTCCCATCTCCTTTTTGAAACGTCTAATGGCCTGCAGCATTGCCAGAACAATTTTCAATGAATTATGCCAAACTGTACACGGCTCTCCAATATTGGATGAGTTAATTGCTATTAAATCAATTGGCTTTGCTTTTCTCACAGGAGCCAAAGTCCATCATTCACAAGAAAGAAATTCTCTCTCTAGGTTCTAAGGAGACATTTTCATCCTGGCGCTCCGTGCCAGAGCCGTAAATGTTTGGTACGTGTGGCCTCCTCCCATCTTTGCTGTTATCTGAAGCCTCACAAACCTGAACAGGCATACTCAGGACTGCTCCCCTATACAACCCGACCATTGTAATTGGACTGGCAGGGAATACCTTTTCTGCAGCCTTCACACCACTCATTTTTAATAATTCTCGGCACAAAGAAGATTCCACTCAAGTCCACAGTCAGCAACATTACCGCTCCAATTCTACCCCTGTTGTACTAAATGAGTTAAGTCTCAATAACTCCCCCAAAATGTGCAGAAAAATGCACAACACAAGAAGAGTGCTGATACGGTGATCTCTTTATAGGTGTGACAGAGGGTCATGAAAGACAAGAGCTCTTTCTAGCTGACTTTTTTTCACAATCATCTGACCTGTCTCACTTTCCTGTTCCCTTGTTCATCTTTAACTGTCATATCTGTCAGAAGCAGAGTGCAGTTATGAATTAATCACATCTAGGATGAGCTTTAGTTTCAAAGGCCTTACAGAAATAGTAATCTATACTACATTTCCATTACACCACAGAAGACAGCAGACCAAAGAAAGAAAAAAATATGGTTAGGTCTGCAATTTACATACTATTAGTTTATGCAGCAATATAATCTTTCATTAAACTAAATCTTGATTTTTTTTTTTAGTCCTCAGATACATTGCAGAGGGGATGTTAAGCTGGAGATGAGAGAACATCCTTCACTTATTCCATCAGAAGTTACCTAGATAAAGAACACACACTATTCAAAGTATGAACTGTGAACTTCTCATACACTAAATACTCTGAAATAAAGAAGAAAGTATAGTTAAGGAAAAAATAATCAAACCTCTGAAAGTAGAAATAGATTTTGCCTCTAGACAAATCAGAGTTTGTAATATATATGCTTTTGACATATGGTAATTCCGCTCTCTAAAGAAAGCAGAACAAGTGGTTGTCAACAGAAAACAGCCAAATATGAAGCAAAAGTGAAAGCTGCAAAAAGATGCTTCCATTTTATTTAATTCTAATAATCACTAACATAGGAAATGTACTTGCAGTTGCATGCTGTGCACATACAGAATTGCCTGATGTTTTATTGTATATAATTCATGTTGTGAAAATAAAATTATAATAATTTTTTCAGCTCTTGGAAGTCACGTATTTTATAGAAAATTCAGAATTATGTCCTACTTTCCTACTATTCACTTCCTATAAACAAAACTTCATGGCCATCACTGTTTAACTTCGTAGTAAATGAAAATTATTCTTTCCATTTTCACACTTTATAATGGCAATAGCAATTGTCATACTGAGCACTTTCCACCAATCAACCAGTTTGGTTAGGAACATGCCTTCATCTCTCCAGCTGCTTATTGCATGTGAAGAAAGGCAGCTTCCCAGTAGAGTTCTTGTGCCTGGTATATGCCATTCAGGATTCCTTTTTATCACTATATCCCTTAAGGTAATTTCAAGAACATTTCACTGTGGAAATAGCTGTGCTTTTTTTCCCTCTAATTCTCTAATAATTTGCTTTGCAATCATCATTTATCCTAACAGTGTGAAGTTACTGCTGACTTTGGCTATTTCTTATAAATATTCTAGACTAAAATGAAGTCCAGCATTCTGGTCATTCACCTGCAGAATACAGTGTGTCTTTAAGAAGCATTCCTGTCCTTTTTACCACTTTTCAGCATTGCCTTTACATGAAATAAGGTCTGCTATGCACAATCTTATTTTTGTATTTCTGCCCAGATATAAAGAGTTAATAATGTGATTTTTTTTTTTTTTTTTTTTTTGGTGCCAGTATTGGGAGTAAAGCATGGCCTTATCTCATAAACTACACAGGAACATCCATATAGGTGTATGTCTCTCTAGATTTTCACAAATGTGTTAAAAGAGACCAAGCTCTAAATGATGACAAAATAAGAAAAGAACTTTTATTCTGGGGGGGAGGGGGGGGAGGGCGGGGAAGTTTAGCATTTTCAAAGGAAGAAACACTAGGTTCAGATACTAACTTTTCTTGTGCTCAGCATTAGGGTAGTGTTCTGAGTCCATGTTCATATTCACTGGTAGTAACACGACAGCTCAACAATTCTTCTGGATTTGTATGTTTTGTTTATAAAGTTTGTTACATGCTTACAGGTTTGACTATATGAGATTATTTTGCAACTAATATTTTCACTTGTGCCTGTAGCACCGCTGACCAATTGATCTGTACCTGTGTACCTCCTCAGGCACAAAAATTTTGCATCAAGCAGCCAGGGAAAAGAAAATGGCAAAGTATCAGTGAAGCATAGGAGCAAACAGAGGCTCACCACAGCTCTCTTCTGGCCCTATTCTTTTGCTGCAGAGCATTCCCTAGAGAAAGTGAATAAAGCTCTGCAATATGGGTAACAGGAGTTAGTCACAGAAGACATCTAGGAGAACATGCAACATGCAGTCAACTTGTCAAGTAAGTGCCTTCTCCTACTCTTGGGCCATGTTTAACCATGGGATTTAACCCCACAGGATTGGGGCTAAAATCGGAGTGAGAAACTAACAGTCTTTGACCATTTAAAATACTCCTCCCTTACCCAACATAATTACGTGCTCATCACTTTCTAGACCTCTAGAAGCTATTAATACACATCTGTGCAGGCAAGAACATGTAACTTCTGATTGTAAAGCGAATGCATCGCACTAAGCTATTTTTTCTAGTTCTCTGTTGCTACAGGCACCATTTCCAACAGACCAAGCTGTTAATATAGCTACTTGGTAGTTGGCAAAAGAGTAACATGAAACATTATACAGCTCAGTCTGGAACAGGCAAAGCAACTCAGAAGTCTTATACCCCATTGTAGTTAGTACGAACATGTATGTTGTCTTTCATATTTAATACTATGTTCTTTCTTCAGGTCTGTCTGACAGGTTAACTAAAATTAGTTTGCCCCTGTATGTTGCTGCTAGGGTTCTCAGCAACTGCATCGCAGGAGCTTACCACTACAGATGGTTGTATTTATTTTTGGTGGGAGGAGGTTGTTAATACACAATAAGGGAACCCCAGGATAACTCTTACAGTGGTATGAGCAAGGAACTGGAGACTGTTATTTATTGGTCTTACCTACAGCTGTGTAAAATACAGGAAACAATCACAAACATGCAGTATTGCTCAGTGGTAAAAGGAGGAAGAGTGATACATAAAATGAATATTAAAGGATTAACTGTAAAACACATTTCAGTAAGCTAAATCAGCTCTTAGTAGAAAAAAAGGAAGTTTCCAGCTATTCCAGAAATTTCAAGTGGATTTGGATTTTCCATTAATCTCATAAAAATACTTCCACAAAAGTTCTGATTTTATATTTTCCATTTGTTTTTGTTGTTTTTCCCTCCTATTAGGCTGACTTTGCTAAAAACCCTAGAAGTCTGGTGATACAGAAGATGCTAGACTTTAAATTCAAACCCAGTATTAATAATGGTTTGTCAGTTTTGCTGGCAAATTCTCCAGGTGAGTTTACTGCGACTTAACTGACAACATCCAAGACAAAGTACAAGGGTATGATATTACAAACATTTGTATGGAAGATTAGGGTGCTAAAACTACATCAGAAAATCCTGTTAACAAGGCAAATCCAGCTCAAAAAAGAAAACAGAGGTTCCATTCTCATCTGCTTCATATTCTCTAGGCTTGCTGCTCTCTGTTATTATCGAGCCATCCAGAGATGGCAAAAAACAGTGAACTAGATTCCAGAATAACTCAGAAGGTTGGGAACTTATATCCTAGGGTATAAATTGCGAAGCATTAAGCAGACATTTGATGCATAAACATAAATAACATAATCTTTCTGTATTCTTCAGAGAGTTGACAACATTAATGTAAGCCTAAAATTACTCCTGTTCCAAATCCCTTAGTTTTATTAATTTTTATAAACTGCTTTAAATAAAAGTTACATTGAAAGACACAAAGTAATCCTCTCTGATCCTAGTTTTCATTTTATAACTCTACCAGTGTTTTCAAGCTCTAGGACTCCAAAGTGTTAGTTCTCATTTTAATAGCACTACAGTAGGAGTCTGTAAATATTGCAGTAATAATAAAATGAGCTAATTTAATTTCTTAGGAAAATGTATGTATAAAGTTCCCTGCGGTTTGTAATTACTGTAAAGTCAACAGTTTACATCAATGATCCAGTAATCAGCTAGTCAGAATGTAAATAATTAATGAAATAAATGTTTTCAATGAGCTTGCTCATGGAAGGCTCCTTGGAGCATGGTAAAACAGTGGTTTTGTGAGAAAAGTATTGTAGAAGAGTCGAGCCTCTTATTCAGTACATATTTGTATTTTGTTTCTTATTTTGTAAATACCTTTCTATTCATCTAATACTAATTAATATGTTAATTCCACTTTGCTAAATGAGTGCCAACATCACATGGGTGCTATGAATTATGGGAACATCAAAGAGCGAAAGGCAGAATCCTGCACATTCTGACACCTTCTCTTGTTACATTGCTCACAAACAAACCCATTTTTTCTTAACATTTCAGCATGGTCAGAATCAGTCTAGGGAACAACTTTATACTGAGCTCCTGTGACAAGGAAGAACTATACCATTAATCATTTATGGCATGCCCTACACATGCTATCTATGCTTTTGTGGTAAAAAGCAGGGCTGGTTTTTATTATTTCACTGTATTTAAGAAATGCTTTAACATGAAAACACAGATGAAAAGTACTCATGTTTCAGTCTCACATACAACAGGCATTGCATTATCAATCATTATCTGATTAAATGCTACTCACTAATTTCAACACGCTGCTAAATTGCTGATACTATGACAGTCAGTGATATTCATGGTAGCACAACATAATTTTGGTCTTTGTCTTTGTGATTCCTACAGTTTAAAATTCATTTTCACATTCACTTTCTGACTATGCCCCAAAATCATCTAAAGGAATTAGGCAGACCTCAGTACGATCTTGTTATTGACATTTATGTTGATCGATGTTGACTCTTACAGAATTGGAATCTACAGATCAATTCCCTTATTAGATTCGTTCTCAGCGCTGCCATGATCATTTTATCACAGAAGCCGCTGCCATCAAATGCTGCTTTATCACTTTATAATGGGATAAGCTGAAGCCTTCCTCTAGCATATAGTTGGAAATGAAAACTGTCTGAGCTCTAAATATTTCTTTCACAGATTTTCAAAAATATCCTTATTAACTGCATATGTCTATTTTAAAAGCTACTTTAAACTCAATTTACCTAAGAAGTAATAATTTTTGCCCACAAGAAAATTCCAGTTCTCAGGGTGGTAAAAATAAAAGGCTAACACTGGAGATTTCCCTGGATCTATTAATCAATTTCTTCCTGCTGAGTCTACAAGTCAGATGATAGAAAATATGAGGCTAAGAATGAAGATAGGACAGAAAAAACAAAATGGTCTCAGGAATGGTAAGTAGCATTATGTAAACACACAAACACACATGTAAACACTCGAAAAGCACACAGAACAAATACATACACAAGGTTTGTTGCAAGTGTTTTACGTGGTTTTGAAAATATGCAGGCCCATGGCATTTTTCTAAGAGTGGTGTTACAGGTCCTGTTGAGAGAGGAGTTCATCACATTAATTTAAATCTCCGATAAAATAAATTAGCTTTTTTATTGCCAGGTTGAACTACGGGGCTATGATTGTTATGTATTGCTACAATGTAAGTCTTAATGGCATTTTAGCCCTGTGGTGGTCAAACAGAAACCATTTCAAACCTTCTAAAGGCTATTAAAACATGTGCAGATGTCTGGAAAATTAATACTATTATCTAACTCTAACCTTTTGCCTGTAGGAGGAAAAGGAGAGAGAAGGCTCAGGGAAGATGTTTTAGATCAATACATGGCAACTGAGGAGGGTAAGCACTGTTTCACATGGAAGTTCATTGGCTGTGAACAGGTGATTCAAGTGAGCAGATTCATCCTTATTTGGATTTCACTGAAATCATTCATTTACTCAGAGAAATAATTTAAGAGAGATGAGCATCATTTTTATAATCCTTCCTCACTGCTGTTTCCCAAGGTCCAGCAAGCTAGACACTGGAAAGGTTCATTCATTTAAATGACAAGAGCATGAATTTGTCAAGGTTATTGTTGAACAAGCCATATTTTCCTTGCCTCAGTATTATGCATTTAAAAGGTTTCTCCATCCCTCCACCCTCTTTTTTTCCTTTTTTTTTTTTTTTTTTTTTTTAGTGTAATATTGTTGAAATGTCAGTTGGACTGAGAGGAGTTTAAAAGTAGGAGAAAGATTTCAAGAAATACTTTTATCATTAGTTTAAGGCTTTTATATACATATTTTCTCTCCACCTCTAATGCATTGTTTTTGGCTCTGACAGAATAATTTCAAATAAGGCGAGGCTTTTTAAGAAGGTTTTCTTGAATACCTGGATACAACATACTTTATTCTACCCTTTTTCCTTGAAGCACTTACTTGAGGTATGGTTTAGAAAGAGTAAGTGGGCAGATTCCCAGCTGGCAAAAATTGCTGGCTCCACTTCTTGTACTGAAATTAAAAGAATTTCTGCCAGGTCTGGATTTGTCCCATAGACTTCCTAAACTCTTGCTGCTTTTCAGAAATAAAACTTCTGGAGGGTCACAGGGTGCATGTTTTGCTGTGTTCTTGAAAGTCTCAAAACTGACCACAAGATCCCCAAATGGCAGTTCAAGTTCATTGAATCATAGAATAATAGAACGGTTTGGGTTGGAAGGGACCTTAAAGACCATCTAGTTCCAACCCCCCTGCCGTGGGCAGGGACACCTTCCACTAGACCAGGTTGCTCAAAGCCCCATCCAACCTGGCCTGGAACACGGCCAGGGATGGGGCAGCCACAACCTCTCTGGGCAACCTGTGCCAGTGCCTCACCACCATCTCAGTGGAGAACTTCTTCCTTACATCTAATCTAAATCTACCTTCTGTTTAAAACCATTACGCCTTGTTCTATCACTACATGCCCTTGTAAAAAGTTCTTTACCATTTATTGTGATATACAAAAATCATAGGGCTTGTGTGCACGCCAGAGTACAATCTGTAGACCTGATGATCTGAATAAGCATCTCAAATCCTGGCTTCAGACCTCTGTAATTCCACCGACCTACTCCAGAGCGGTGAGAAACCGCAGAAGGATCTCACAATCAGCCTGGCCGTGCAAGCCAGGAAATCTTAGTAACGCTGCAACACAGGTGAGGTGGGAGAGCCACTGCTGGTACCAACAAGGAGGGAGCACCACACTGGATGATATGAGGATACGGACATGCACTGCCCATGTTCCTCTGCACCTTGCTCCTATTGCTGTAGCCAGGAGGAATCCCGGGACATGGAAAATGAGAAATGTCAGTCATTGCTCCTGGGCCAAACTGTGCTCTTGCAAGGGAAGGTACAGTGCCTGCTAAGCACTATTTAGGACCTGGACCAACCTTGGGAGTGCTAGGCCCTGGCACGCGATGATGTTGAAAAGAGTCCCCTCTCCCACCCTGCAGCCAGTACCAGGGGCAGCCTGTCCCCAGGCTCAGGCCAGCTGGGAGCTTTACCTCTAGCAGAGATGGCTGATAGGTGCAAACTTTCGGCAGCTGTCTGTGCGCAGAAGAAGTGGTGCCAACGTTTGATTAGGAATCTGTGCCCTTGTGAATTGACCATTTTTTCACAGTAGATAAAAGCAGGACTTAGGAGGTATTATAATAGGAATTTCAAAAGGGGTCAGCTCCCAGTTTGGCACCAAATAAGTAGCCAGATTTTTAGAAGAGCTCAGCACGCTGTCTGAACACCTGAAAGTCTGGTCCCGTGTGCATGAAGGACCTAAAGACCTAATTTAAAGGTTAATTCCATTTGTTATTCCCCCAGGAACTGGTGAAGACTGGTAACAGAGCTAAGAGTACCCATATTTCTAATTATTGTCGAGATCTCCTAAGGACCACTTAGTGGAATAAATTTAAGTGAGTCTCTAAAATACAGTGCTAATCTCTGATTCATGTTCACACTTGCAGTATCTATAATCCATCATAATTGTGCCTAGACCTGTGCCTGTGCCTCTAGCTACTGTACAGGAAAAGTAAACAAGGCTTGTTTAGAGAAAAAAAAATGGAGTTAATAGTAAGTAATAGGAAACTCAAAAAAAAAGATGGAGCATTTCTGCTTTTAAAATATGACTGAATATAAAAATTTAGGATCAAAACACTACAAAATCAAGTAGTTCATCTCTGAAACTGTATACCAGAATGATGAACAAGAGTGGGTGTATATTTGGGATTTTTAAAGCACTGATCTTAATTCAAGATGCCATTACTTTGGCAGTCTGGTTTCCATACTTCTAATGCAGTTAGATGGAGTTTAATTCATAATGTTGAAGATGCCCTTGTAATGCGCACAGGACACAGACAAATCACTGCTCCTCCCTGCACCCAGACATCGGTTAGTGACTAATGAAACACGGCTTGCTCACATCCAGAGGAAGAAATGAGCATGAATGCAATCTAAAAATGCTAAAAATACAGAAAGACTCAAGTCTGTCAATATCACACTGTTAAAGATTTAATGACAAAGGTAACTTTTCCTTTTAGCTTGTCTTTATCAAGAGAGATACTCAGCTGGTAATTTAAGAGTTAAGGTACTAATGGACTCTTCAGTTTCACTAAGCACCTACGTGCTGATTTTATCTTGCAATACAGTATTTCACATTCTCAGCGAAGTCAACAGAGATTTAGTCAATAGTGTCATGGCCTTTGGATGAGGATTTGAATCTTACCAGTATCCAAACCATCATTAAAGAAGATAGGTCATTTGGGAAACAAAGGAGAGCATTAGTAAAATTCAATACTAAAAGACGGGGTTGGTTCATAGGTGTTCTATGATTCATTGTGAATAACACTTTATACTAATTATCACCCTTTTTTCTTCTATGCCCAGTATCCATAAAAGTATACAAAACATACAAGGTATGTCACAGGAAAATTAATTTTTTCCTAACAGATGGCAACAGAAAATACCTATTGAGTAATCTTATGTGCTAAAAGCCACTTAGCATAATGTTAGTTTGATTCATTTGATTGAATATGTAATTTAAAATTACTAGCAAATCACACTGACCTGATATAATCTGAACAGTTTAAATGCTACTGAGTACTTATTGGCACACCTATTTTTAAGTAAAAGAGCCATAATTCCATATTGCTTCATGTCTGCAAAGTGCCACTACACTTAAATAACAGTAACAAAACCACAGTTATAAAGTAAAATATAAATGAAGTCTTATATGTATTGAGTGTAATAACAGATTAAATTAATCTTTTATCTATTGTTGTTTCATAGACACACACTTTTGCATAGTTATCCTTCATTCAAGTTTCAAAGTCTTAAGAAAACAAAACCAAACTACATACTTAGTTCCATTAGTGCAATAGGAATAAAATGACACATCTGTAATAATAATGGTTATATTTCTATACTGCTTTAGAATTTCAATAGATTCCCACTTTACCAGAACAAGAAGCAGACCTCTAAATCTTCGAATCATTTAATTTTATGCATTCTTTTGGTATTTCGTTTGGGAGTTACGGAGTGTGAAGGATGCACCATGATGAAAAAACAATTCTCTAGCACACCTGCTGTTTGTGCATATTGTATTTAAGCAGGCCTTGCAGTGGCTACTATTTTATTCCACTGTGAAATCCAAAGTGGGGAGGCTTTAGAAGTTGACCTGATGACATGAACTTTCACTTTTATATCTAAGACATGGCTTGTACTTACCCCATCACATACTGTGATAACATTAGAACAAATCCATGCTAATTTTTGCTATCAGAATGTCAGTGAGAAAGGTTTTTTCCCATTTAGAAAGCAAACCTGAACAAATGACTCTTGACTTAAATACGCCAAATATATATATAAAAAAAATTTGTGAACTTCAAAACCAGAAACATATCAGACAAAAAAAAGGATCTGTTGGTCACACAAAACATAAAGACACGAGTAACTCAGAGTTTTCACAAAGTTCACAATCTAGAATAAAGGCTGGCTCTAACCAGCCTCTATACTTATACTTGACCATTTATGTAGAGATTTACATGGTAAGTTGCTAATACATCTTGCTAATACATTCAGAAAACACAGCAGGCTGAAATAGCATCCAACAGGTTAAGCATCGTTATAGGTTAAATATAACTGCAAGGAATAAAAAAGCGTTTCTTTTTAATGCTTATTACAAGTTTGAAGCATAGGGCAAAATTGGAAAGGAATATAGTAATACTATTTCGTATTGTGGAACCCCTTCCTTTTTTCTTAAATTTATTCCTGTACTGAACATACACAATAATAGGCAAAACCACGAAAAACATTCTTGTACTTAATGAGACTGCCCACCTACTTGCTTAGGGTTTCAAATGCCATATTGGATTCCTGCCATCATGTGTATCATCACTGATAATAAAAATCTATGTACAAAATAAAGAGAAATCTATGGTTCAGCCAGTGTCAGTTGCATATTTTTCTTTGTCTGAAAAATAGGCAGTAAAATCTTACTTTTGTTGTTAAGGCCTGTCACATCAGTATAGCTCCACCGTTTTCTTGACACGTGCTTACTCTGAAAAACTGTCTTTGCTCTTCAGTATGTATTTCTTCAAAACTTAAAAAATATTGCTCTCCTCAGTCAAAATCATTGATAAATACTTCACCAAAGATCACTTGTGGCTTTCCTAAAGATTATTTGCTCATTTGATTTACTGTTTTTAGTATAGCTGTAGGAATTTATTATCATTAGGATAATGGAAAAAGCTCATTTTTAGATTTTCTATCTGAAAATTATGCATTTAAAATTGTATCACAAAATGTCATGTTTTTGTAGATATGGACAGCCTTTCAGTGCTTTTCTTTGGAACCTCTCAAGGCTAGTTAAAGTACTTGGACATAGGAAATTCTAGCAAGCTGGGAGTAATTTTCTCTTAAAAACATTATTATTCTCATCAGAACTACATGCCTAGTGAGCTTTAGTTAATATTTTCTTTTTGTTTGAGTGCAAACTGGTTAAGAATTTAGGTGCTGAAATAAGGGACAACAGTCTGACAGGAAGGGAGATCACCAGAACACAAATTACAGATGGAGCAGACCTATCAGGACAGTTGATCTAACTCTCTCATAATAAAATACTGTTCACTGGAACTCTAGCTGTGCTTTGTTTGCTTTAGTTTTAAATGTTGTAAGGGATACTGCCTTATCTCTCCTCTCATACATCATGCCATGGTCTATAACAAAAATTTTTATGATGTTCCTTTATCAGCCTGAATTAGATTTAGATCCAGCAAATCATTTTGGCAAATGTTTTAAGAATGTAAGTTTTATAGTTTCTCTAGTCAGAAAAGAGCATGTCGGGTTTCCCCTGTGTTGCACACTGGTGTTCTTGAGGGACAAGAAAAGCCGCCTCAGCCACTTCACTCAAGGGATCTCACAAGGCTTCCTGGAGGTCTACACACCACGGCTGTGATTTACATACTGAGAAGCATAAGTCCCTGTGACTAGAGATGGCCTGTAGAGAGCCACTGCCGCGGATGACATCCAACGTTTCTTGGTGCTCTCCCAAACATCTACTTATCTCGGAGTCTCCTTCCAGAGCTGGCTGGATATCAGATATCCAGCCTAATTCTTTCAGGTATTATGCTGCTGCTGTTCATTCGAAAGTAGAAGTCGTATGGCTTAGGGAGGTTAGATGGAGTTTCTTCGGAGGGAGATGTTTCCTTTCCTCCTCTCATCACTGACTTTGGTCACCCATTCATCTAACCAGTAGGCTCTCATGAATACTTCATTTCTGTAATGTTTCTTCAGCATATATTTGGAGCTGCAAACAGGGGAAGTAAGAAATGTGGTTTATAATGTATTATTACACGTTGATGATTTAAGCTGCGATGAAATACAGTGATTCGGAGCTTCGTATTTCTGTCTTCTCAGATGTTATCTGTGAGTAAGGACCCGACAGAAGCAGAAAGTAGGTACCAGTTTACTGAGATAACGCAAGACTGGAAATGACGACATCAGCATCTTCACATGAAGAAATGTTCCTCTAATTTGTTCTTGAAAGTCTCAAAAAAATTTGAGTGTTCCTTACTAGATCAGTATCTTGATTCCTGGCACACAGAAGCATTCTTATCATTTCTCACGGCTCCAAGACTGGATGCTCTTTCTTGGGACAGGATCTTCATGACAGTTACTGTGCACCTTTGGTAGCCTTGATCTGGAGAAAGCTCTCCAGCAGGGCTATGGCCTGAAATCCTTTGAGAACTGCAAATGGTGTAAAAACCACCACCTCACTTCTTACTAGGTGCTCTACTAGCAACGTAATTCTTGGATAAAGTTTAATGTACTAGTTTAAACTTAATGTATCTCAAACATGTTTTACATTTATGTGATTACCTTTTTGTCTGCTGATACAGCCCTTGAGATTGTCATAACATTTAAAGCAGTTTTCCGCTGCTGCTGAAACAATTAGCAGATCTTAAAATTTATTTATCTTTCAAGCCACCAGTCCTGATTCCTGAGTAAGTAAGTATCACTACAGGTACTGCGACACCCGATTTCTATTTGTATGTTTACCAAGAAGAAAAGGACAGAGATCCTTCTGGAGATGGAACTTTTCAGAAGATTTGCAGATTAGAGTACCATGGCAATCTGATGGATACAAAGGAACAAACGTGAAGGAAGAAAATAAGCAGATCAACTGCAGGAATTTCAAAATTTCAAATACAATTTGCTGATCTTGGTCTCAAGTCTGCCTGCTTTGAAAAGCCTGGAGGCACAAGGCAGGACTAGTAGCTGGCTTGTGTAAGATGGGAATTATACTGCTGCTCAGCATATAACGATGCAGTTATTTAAATATACTTTGGACTGCTGACAAACTGTATTCTAACAGTGTGTGATGATCTTTAGCTTTAATTTCAAACCCTCAAATACCTATTTTCTGAAATACTTAAATATTTCTTATATCTGATTGCTGTAAAGCAATGTAACTTCACTTTTAACCTTCTGCATTCAGACATCATCATGTCTAATGATGTCTGAACCGGAGGTCAGACTCTGAGGCCAGATATTCCATCTCCTTTTGTCAGGTGTAAGGGCAATTAATTGCCCTCTTTTTCTTCCCATATATAATAATGTCGTTGGTGCAATATAGCCCTTCCTGCTAAGTTGTACAACTGTTTCCATCTAAGTATGTACTGCTACACTCCACCTCATATGTCAGGGCATAGTTGCCAGGTTATTAAAAGACGTAATATCAATGCAGTTATAACAAAGTAGTTATTATTTAAATTGACCTTGTGAGAATTCAGCAGACTGTGCTGTAGCATTTTAGACAAAATTTTAGACATAAAATTAAACAATGTGGATGGTGCCTGAGTTAAAAATGAAACTAATCTAGCCAGAGAAGCACAAGGAGAAAATAGATGCTTCGAGAGTCCTCCTTGCTTTGTTCTGGGGTTGATAAAGTAGAATTTTTATGATGGAAATAAAATGGCAATGAAAATATAGTTTAGGATCAGGGATATTGTAAATCATATGATTAGAAATATTATTTTATACTTCCCCAACCATGAAAATTTTATTACTTATTTAATCAAATAAATCAACTCAATAAATGTTGCTACTTGCCACTTTTTAACACCTTTCACTGAAGGTTGCCTGGATGCTTTATAAAAAAACTGTGGCAGCAACTTTCTGGGTGAAAAGTGAAAGCAAGACTTTCCATGGAACAATCCACGGGAACAATTCAGCTAATAAACATGTTGAATTTATGTAAACAGAGATACATAATATAAACAAATTATTGCAATATCTATCAGAAGGCAACCCTGACTCCTGTTATCCTCAGTAACTTTACACAAGTCACCATTGTAAAAGGATGATATGTAATATCAGAATCAGGTTCAATGTCATGAATTTATATTTTCAGGTATGAGCGGAAAAAGAGGGGTAACTAGAAGAAAAAGATCTGCAAAAAGATCTGTGTCTCAAGACTGAGCAGTCTATACCTAATAAAGTCAAAATAAGTCTGTGAGACACCATAGCTAAGAAGTTGGAAACCACTGCAATTTGGTGATTTTAGTAGCTTAAAGTTTCTCTGAAGAAAACTGCATCGTTTAGAAAAAATAAGGCAAAGACAGAAATATAGGGATATTGACATTTACATTTAAAAATATTTCATAGATGCTATACATGTCCATAGGCAAAGCAGAAGTGCTAAGTTTCATCTAACGCTTCTTATTCCTGCTCTTGTATCCTCTCTTTGGATTTGTCTTATCCCTTCACCAACCTTCTGTATATCACCTCCACAGATTTCTCTCTTCACTTCCAATCAGTTTTGCCCGACTCAATCTGGAATCTTAGTCTGTCTATTATTCCCAACTATTTCTCACACTTGCAGATGAAATACAAGGCGGCTTACTGAAATGGAGTTTCTGGTTTTCTTTCCCAAACCCCTCCTGCTATGACAGGCAGAATTTAATCTCTTTTTAGCAACCACGTTAACTGAGGAAAATGAAGGCTGCTTGGGCAGAAGGTACTCTTCTGTGCTAGGTTTTAACTAAAACTATTGCTCTTCCTCAGATGGTGCTGAGACAGAAATACTTCTGAGATTTTCGTCATTTTAAGAAAGCTGCTTCAGAGACAAGGTTGCCTGAATGCAAAATTAAAAAAAAAAAAAAAAAAAAAGGTGATCAGCCACCTCCTTATTTATCTACCCTCGTACTGGCTCTGTAAAAACACACACTTCAGCTAGAAAGAATATCCCCAGAAAGACAGGGTAGCTCTTAAAATTGACTACAATATCAAAGAGGTGACAAAAAAAAGCCTGAGTTATCTTTCTCCTCCTTACATTTTGCATCAGAGAATGCATTACTTACACGTTTCATGATGGGAGCGACATATCCTGTGTGTCACTTCCTACAAGCAGTAAGCATACCAAAATTTCTAGTAGCAAAGAACTTATGTGGCAATATACACAATCACATGCCTCAAGAAAACACACATATTTCTTTTAAAATACTACTAGGCCCTTTGATTTCATAAGTACTTATACTTTTTGTAAATGCAGGGAAGTATAATACTTTTAATAATATTTTTGCAGTGAAGGATTCCTGAAGTAGTCATGAAAACCCTACTACATGAATGTTTTTTAAATTGGTAGCAATCACTTTTTCTTTTGAACTGTGTGAGACGCATAAGGAAAAACAACAGTGCAATCAGTACAGCATATGGACCATTACTCTGCAGTCAAATTCAAAACACTTGTATCAGTCTTTTCATTGAAAAAATTGTGAATAATCTGATTTCTAAGAAGGTACACGAATCATGTATTATTTACTTAAAATCAAATATATAAAAAACCTAGAGTAATGGTAAAATGTATTCTATTTTTTTTACAATTTTTTAAAAGAAATCTATATTTCTGTTGAAATCTGAGATGTCAAGAATGTTTAT
Source organism: Astur gentilis (assembly GCF_929443795.1). NCBI lineage: Eukaryota > Metazoa > Chordata > Aves > Accipitriformes > Accipitridae > Astur > Astur gentilis. Next base: position 46,873,397 of record NC_064880.1, read on the forward strand.
GGTTTAAAAATAAGCTTACTATTTATAATACAAGAGTCTTCTAATGTCAGTTACAGAACAATTTGATGGTAATATACAAACAAATCACAGAAGTTGATATGCAGAAAAAGTAACTAATGCTATTTATTTTTAGCTTACACCCTCTTCTGCAGCATTTTTCAAAATTTGTAGTTGTACCGAGTGTGAATACTCCTAGGATGAGATCAGCATTAAATAAAATTGAACTGCTTTGTATCAGACAGTACCGGAAAGGTGAAATTAACACCATGTGATCCCCACCCCAGTTAGCAGTATTTGCTCATTCACTTTGATTAGGGTCATGATTTAACAGGAATGTCCTTAACCACATATTTAGTACTCTTCCGTAGAGTGACAGATTTAAACAAATATTTAGCTACTGCTCTAAATCTGGGATGTATGCACTTCCAAGAAGACATAATCCAAACTGTGCTTCAATTCTATGCAGGCACACAACAGTATTTGCTTAATTTCAGCCATAAGGAAACACCCTTCTTCAGATTTTACATCTCAGACTGCAAGATCACGGACTACACACCATTTATTCAAGTGTGGAGTACAGTTAGAGGATAAATAAACTTCTGGAGACTCACAAATTTACTGTTTTGTTGTTTTTTTTGTAAAAAAATTACATATGAAGTGTTTTAACAGAAGTTCTTAATTTTCTGATATACACTGTGACTTGTTCTTTGCTTTTTTTTTCCCCATAGGGGTTAAAATCTCTTGATACCAAGAGTAGGGACATATCAGCAAATTTTGCTGCTGTCTGGGAGACCTGGACTTTGTGAATGGTCTTAATTCTCTTTCTTCCTCAGCCAATAAAAACAAAGCAAGTGAAGGGGGGGGGGGGGGGGAGGATCTATACACATTAGTTCCTGCCAAACTGTGCAGGAACAATGATGTAAAATAGCTTGAATCCCTCAGGAAAGCCTGCTAGATCATTTGGTTCTTTCTTCCACTCGGTGCAGGTTCATTTCTTACAACTTCTTTCACAGCTGTGACACAATCCAGTTTCAAGGAACTCAAGTCAAAGCATTGATCCTACTTTTCAGATGCTATCTAACACTTCTATAACATTCCCAGAATAACCTGGCTTTATTGTTGCCACACAAGGAATTGGGAAGAAGAGCCATATCTGCAATAGAGAATGTGCAATGTATGACTTCTGTGCAATCTAACCCAATCCTAATATAGACTTGAGTCAGACACATTGGAAAAAGAAAAAAGCAAGCAAGCAAGCAAAAAACCCCAACCAAACCAGGAAGAAGGAGCAGGTGATGTGACTGTCAAAAGCAGAAGTAGTGAGCAATAACGGTCCATGCTGTGGTGGATGTGTCAACAACTTCGAACGGATAGAGATAAATCAGTCCTACACAGGAATCTATGACGGATGAACAAACAGGAAGGAAAGCAGGGGGCAAGGGAGAAGAAATCAGAAGAGAGAAGGTCCTGACCGAGGAATACCTAAATCAACACAACGTCAAGAAACAGAACAAGACCGTGAGGATAATGCAAGAATCCAGATCCCTGTGATGGTGACCTGGCACCACTCTGCCTGTGCTTTAGAGTTTCACAATAAGGCTAGCTATTTGCCCTCACCATTTGGGATTCCCTTGCCTTTAAGCACCAGTTGGTGAGCAGACCATGTTTCCTCAATAAACAGCCCAAGCTGATGTGAGTTAGCAGCCCTCAGCTGTCGAGCAACCATGGGAGGGCCAAACTTTACTCTGAGATACAGATGCACAGCATCAGAGGATTTAAATAAGATAAACATTTAATATCACTTACCTAGCTGACATGACCCAAAGTTCTCCTCCAAAATGAATGAATTTTTCTCTAATAAGAAATAAAATGTATTGCTAAAACCAGGATTTGCCCTATTGTTAGAAACCTGCAAATTTTTAGTTAGTCCTCATTTACTGTACTAGCTCATGGTCAGATTTGTTGGAACTTCTGCAAAGCAATTCTACTTCTACAAAAGGATGACAAAGCGATGGATTAATCCACAATAATGGACTTTGCCAAATGAAAAGGGATACTGAAACATCTCTTATTATTCTAGAATGGCAAAGGAGTGGGAGATGGGTCAATCAGTTTCTCAGCTATATCCTCCCATAAAACATTGGGAAAAAAAATCACTCTAAGCCTGTGAAGATGTACTTAAGTCCCTGTAACACATATGGCAAAAGTTAAATAAATGGGCTGTCTTCTCACAGGAAATTACACTGTTCACCATCAAGCAGAATGTTAAGGAATCCAAGCTTCTCCCCTGCAGAGGCATAATGAACCCATATCATTCCATTTATCATAGTGAAGAAGCACCTAAAAAAGTAAGTTACTGTGCAGGTGCATTCCTCTCTCCACATCTGCCCATAACATGTAGTCATAGCTCATTGGTGTACATTTTCAGTTTCAACGGTATCACATTATAGATAACGAATATTATTCTAATATATTACCAACTGTCATTTCCCACTTACTGACATAACCTTAAAAAGAAGAAAAATATTCTATAATTGTAAGAAATATAAAGCTCACAGCTTTCATTCTGCAAAGGCTATTTCCTACCTGAAGAAGGAGGTCAGAAGCCGGTTTGACTTTCTGCTGGAAAAGCACACTTAATGTTCGATTCTGTTGTTCCAAATCAAAAACTCTCGTTTTCAGCTTTATACATTCCTCCCTCAGATCCTGCAGCACAAGGGAAAATAGGAATATTAGAAAGCAGGTAAAAGAAGCACTTAAAAAGCTCTAAGTAATGCCAGATACTAAGAAGAAATACATATACAACTTTCAAAATAGTACAAATCAGAAAAATGCGGTACTTCATTTTCTCTGGTTGTTTGATCATCACAGAATAGCATTAAAAAACTCTTGTAATGAGAAACAGTAGTTACTCAACACATCCTTTTGGAATTTTCTGTTAGTATAAAAAGTGACTTTGCTAGCAATGTGTTTCATTTTGCAGCCAACGCAAAGCAAAAGCAGCAATTAAGATATGAATATTGTAATAAGCATAAGCTAAGGAAAAAGCATAAGCTATACCAAACCAGGAAGAAGTTCAAAGTGGTACTGTGCCTTCAAGGTGCTCTTCTGAAGTCTGATCCCCTCCTTGATTTTTCTGGAATAACCAAGTCAGCATTGCTGGCTGGCACATTGTGACTAGTCTGTATCTTCCCCATTGTAAGTTGCCACTGTAGAGCTGGCTAGGCCACAGGAAGACGTTTGTGCGCCAGACACATGTGGCAATATGATCTTGACTGAATTTCCAACATAAGGTACCAAAAAGCCTTAAAATAGGCCATTAGAAGCAGAGGTGGATTGTACAACCTCTGCATCTTAAGGCATAGGACATTACCGTTGAACCTGAAAGACGCAGGTCTTTTAGTTGAGACTCAGTCGGGTTCATCATGAACAAGCCATTAATGGCTTTCAGATACAGAAAATATGTATGTATGTATGTATGTATCTATCTTCAGTGCAAGACCTGCTTTTCCTGGCCACTTGAAGGAATACAGGATTTCATCAGAAAGAGGATTTTGGAGAGACAGCAGAATCTAACGCTCAGCCTTTCAGCATAATTTGTGCAGTTACCCATTTTGAGGTGTGAGAGCTTCATAAATCAGTCTTCTAATAAAGATTACATATAAAAATAATAAGCTGCAGCCATATCTAGCTTTATTTAAAAAAAAATTAAATCTCCAAAATACTTTCCCGTATTAATTTAAATTTAGGACAGTTGCTGCCCTGTGGTATTGCCTAGCTGATGCTACTTTCCACCACATGAAGGTGAAGAAACAGGCCTCTGGATCCCCATATGTTGTCCTGTCAACATGATGACCTGGCTTTATGAGAAAACAACTCAGAGGAGGAAACTGTAGTCAGATGTAGCTTAAATTCTTGCCTACAGTTGCTCTAGTCTCCGCTGTAACCAGCACTGAGGTTATAAGAGGTGAACACACAATAAAATAAGCTCATCTTGAGACTTTCAGAAAATTGTAAACATCTTCTTATGCATATAGTATGTATCAGATTTATGATACTACTGGATGAATGCAGTTATTTTCCCTTGATAGTTTCTTAGTATTTGTTTTAGATGGCTGTCAAGTGGCTGTTCATGTAAAATTGCTAGAGCCTTCCAATATGACCCGCAAAAAATCTTGAGTTTGATGTTTTGTAAAGCCCTAAAGCTTTGATTTCTGTCAGTGAGACATCTTACCTCTGGTCTTGCAGAAGCCAATCTCTATTAGGAAACTGCAAGCATCAAGACCCATCATTATCTGCCTTTCACAAACAAGCAGAGAATTTAAAACAGAGCCTTAGCTGTTACAACAGTGTTTAATATTTCAACACTACTAAGTGCACTGAAAGGGAAAAATGATTCACAGAAACTAACTATGTAGAAAAAATCTAAATCTTAGCAATGCCTCTACTCAAAACCTTCCTATCTTACAGTTTCAAAACCGTAAGATTTATGCTTCAAATTTCAGACTTTCTGTAAAAAGTGAAATATAAGATAGGAGATTACCCACCCAGATGCTATAAACTGTGCCAATGGTAATGCCACACATAACCCAGAGGAGAAATGAGGCACATAAAGGTAGCAGTATTCTGGTAAAATAAAGCCTGAGTTTAGAAAGTTAAAGTCCTAAAATTACCAATTAACACAACTACCAAATGTCTGAAGCGTGTAATTCCTCCCCTGTGAGCAAAATGACCAGCTATTAAGATGGTAATCTCCCAAATATCTAAGGTATTCCTATGGTCTCACTATAGTATTATCCAAGTATCTCTCTATTCTTACTTTTTCTCTTCAGTATGGGACTCACTCTTCTCCAAAATAGGATTCAGTGCCCTCATTAGAGGTTCCAGAGGTAGGTTGCTCTTCCTCTGAAGATGCTTCTTCTGTTTTAACACTTAATTCACTTCTTTTTTATTTCATTGATGAAAATGAAGAAGAAATAACTTTCATACAGAACCCAGAGTAAAAAAGTACTCTCCTGAATACACTTCTATGGAAGAGGGTAATATGTAAAGAGCAGATACACAGATCACAAAATAATTTCATTAAATGGTATAACTCAAATTTCAAACTGCTGATCCAGGTCTTACATGGAAAAAAAAAAAAAAGAAAAAAAAAATCCAGTTCCCAGCACTCCATCATCTCATGTGATATGAGAAGTCTTTGGGTGGAAGGAGAAAGAATGGATGCTTCCAGTAAGTATCAGAGCATACAGGTTTGTCTCAAATAATTTTGTTGTTTTTCTTAAATTTCACACAGGTAAAATTTTTTATTAGCAAATGGTAGAAAATCCATATAATTTTGGTACATAGAATTGTGAAAATTTGCTGTGTGGCTAATTCAGCACAAATCTCAATTTAATATAGTTTCTCCATAGTCACAGTAGAAAAAGCCTCTCATATTAGAGAAATTCTGTATGTATTGTAACAAATTATATACTTGAAAAGTGCACATTTAAGACTGTAATTCCATTTCAAGGTTTCAGTGACATTGATAAATCACTCAAGCTTTGCTCACTCAATTTGTGTCACCAGAATCTCTCAGTGGAATCACAGTCTTTCCACATACTGGCGAGTACACAGTGCTTTATTCGTTACATTACAGCATGTACTTAATTTAAACAAAAATTAGTCCTTGAGGGACAATTTCAAATTCACAGCAAAGCCTACGCAGTGTGCGTTACTGTACAAAATCACTCGTCTCATTTTCTGAAAGCTCTCAGCTTTTTTTCATGTCTCACTATGCCCCAGAGGTGTGTTATCTCACTGTGGCATGACTGGCTCTGTCTTACTGCTTAGCTGTACGACGGTAGATTTATCTGTTTACTAGTTACTATTTGGATTCCAATATCTACCTATGTGGGACTGGTGTGAGTAGTCCAATTTCCTCTTTATTGTATGCTATTGTGTTCCTGCCTTTTCTTATAAAAGGACTTGTATGAATGGTGTCAGGAGTACTGTAACAGTTAATATTCATTAGCATTTAGAAGAGTACCCTCTTTCCTCTTTCTATGGATATTAAATTAGCTGTTATTACTCAGTAATAGGTAAGCAGCTGTTAAATCCCATCAATACTAAGTAAATCACATAATTAAATGTATTCAAGTCTGTTTTTATTGTATCCATATGAACTCCTTGGTTCCTATGGGTTTGGGAGGATTCATTACTGAGAAAGTATGTAGTCATCAAAATGTCTGACGCCTTTGGAAAGGGACTCAGGAAGCTCCTCTCTTCATTTGGGAAACAACCATAAAATTCCCAAACTAGTGATTAATATGTTGAGATTAACCCTTTGGTAAATATTTAATCACATATGGTTTTATATTACAAAATGTGGATGAGGTATTTGTGTATATTAATATGAGAAAGTGCCTCCATTTCCATTTAAGCTTTATTGAAATGCAGATTTGGGGTTTTTTAAAAAATAGCTGAACTTATGTTTCTAAAGGGTGTTACAGCAATAGCTCTGCAGACTGCAGTCTTCTGATGATACACAGACCATACAGCATATGTGTATACAGAGTACAGGAAGAGTAATACAGCACAGACAGCAACAGTGCAAGCTTCCCCATATGTTGTGGTTTGCGCAAATCACCTCCAAGCTACAATACTTCCCATTGCTGTAAGGCAATACCCGTCTTCTAGAGTAAAAGGCTTTGCTGTGCATCAAAAAACCACGGGACTGCACAGTGATACTGTCAACCCTAACCTGTGGTAACAGCTGCATGGCTGGTTTGTGACCACAGCTGTTGGGTGAACAGATTTAGGGAATGTTATTACTTCTGGATTCCTGATGCTAGCTTGGGCCACAGGAATGTGTTATCAACCACAGCCTCCAGAGTCTTTCATCGCCCACCTACGGGTCACCTGGACATCTCTGTCTTCAGGGAAGGATACCCAAGAGCAGACTTAATGGGGTCAGAACATCTCCCTGCACATCTGTTAATTTATCCAGAATGTCATAAAATTGATTCACTAAAAATCTGCCCAGTAAGGAGCTGAGAAGGGTATCCAGCTTTCTCCCCGATGTGCAGATGGCCAAATGCAACCTTCTGCACCTATTTACCATTCACTTCGGTGCAGACGGTTAGGGATGCAGATGTTGGTCTATCCTGCTGTCAGTGAACACTCCACACTTTTAGTTTAGTTGGCAGAGTTCAAGGTCATCTCGTTCACATCTGAGCTGCACAGCAGCCACCTTGCAGCTACGCCTGCACCCAGGCTCCTGCCTCCTTGTTCCTGAGCTGCATCCTGACCCCCTGGCTTGGCTTCGCTTGGACCTCCCTCCTCCCCATGGACTTGCCCAGCGAACACAGGACCGAGGCTGACCCTGATCACTGCCTCAGGCTTGACCCTGACACTTGGTGTTCAGCATCCTGCCTGCCCTGCTGTCACCCTTGGTCCCTGCTCGCTTCTTTTGCAGGGGGCATTCTGAAGGATGTTCTGCTGTTCTGAATGATGTCCATAACGGAGGCTTTGGAGCCAGTCCCCAAAATCTTTGTTATATTGCATCTAGAAAGCTTTTGGGCGTGTGGCAGAGGTTTTTGGTTATCTTAACTTGGTGTTTCTTGCTGCATTTTAAGAACATTATTCCTTGTCCTGTCATTCAGTGTAGACAAAACAGTTTATATTCTTCTTCACACTATCTGCGCTAAAGATTGTATTTATGTCTCTTTCAGACTTGTCTTTTTAAAGCTAAATGATCCAAAGCATTTTAATAATGCCCCATTCATCAAGTGGTCTAGATCTCACAAAGGATCATTTCATGAATATTGAAGGATTCATAGCTTGTTATTATAGACCTTTGCATTTTTTTTGTCCCCCCCCCTCAGCAAAATGACATCATGGAATCATGTTCAACTCAAAGACCACTTTTTTGTAGAATTGTCCTACCAGTTATTGCCTACCCTCTCTGGGCAGCTGATTATTTCTGCTTGTATGTATTACCTTGCTTTGCTCTCTGTTTAATTTCATCTTATTTTTTTTCCAGATCACCTCTTCATTTTAGCAAGCTAATTTTTAATTTTACTCCTCCCACTAGGTTCTATCTGAAACAACCATACTTCATATCCAGCCATTTGGAGTGTGAACTGAAACTTCAGACACGACTTGATCCAGAAGAGACCTTTACAGAAGCTATAGTGAATCTTTTCATTCTGCCAGGTTTGTAATCACCCTACAAGAATTTTGCCTGCGCAGTACTTCCCTTGCTTACCCAGGAGAATGGAGCAGGAGGACATCAAAAGATTTTTTAAGACAAAAGACATGTTCTCTATTGCTGGTCCCCAGCCCACAAGAAGAGTAGCTGAATCCCCATTCTACACATGGAGCCTTCTCTTTTACTCTGGGAAGCACAGGCCCGCACCAGGAAGTCTTTCCGTCCACTGAATGTGAGTAAGCATGCCAGCTATTGACATGCACTGTATTTTATCTGTTTTACATTCCACAGGAATGGACTGTGGGAGTGACATAACTTGTATGGATAAGGAATGGAACAAACACCATCTGGAGGAAGGATTTTCAGATGCTATTGTCTCACAATAAGTAAACAACACAAATTGGATATGGGTTCTATATGATCAAGCCTTCAAGATGTATAGTCTCACAGATTTTTATTCACTTGGATTACAGAAAAACTGACTTTGGGCCTGACATGTGGCAGCCTTGGTAATTAAATGCATGAACGTAATTTAAAAAACGTATAGTGTATAAGAATACATATCTCTCAAATGAACAATGAATATCTGCAAGCTTTAAGTTATACCACAATACCCAAACCACAACTTACCTTTTGAGTAAGTAGAGCCTGAACAACCTGATTAGCTACCTGAAATAAATAAATAAAACGGTTTAAGTATGTTATCATGTATGTTTATGCATAACAATACCTTCTTTTGTGGTTTTACACTCCACTTTCCATCTACAACCACCACCAATTCTAGTATTTTCATCATTTACTAGTATTTTCATCAGGTAATACCAGTAAGAATACATGAAATGCACGTTTAACTACTTCTGTGCTAGTCCTCATTATAAACAAATGTGTATTGTATCAATTGCAGTATGACATGATGGACATTTGGTTAACTTCTGTCATCTCTTCTTTGGACTAGATTAAACTTTCACAGTTCTATAAGCAGGTGGTGTGCATCAGCATGGATTGACTGCCTTCACTAGAGCTCATTTTTACCAGCCAAGGATGGAGTCCTGAATGTTTTCATGAAGTTTAATTGTTTCTTGATTTAATATTGACAAAATGGTACATCCATCATGACAAGCAGAAACCATAAAGTGCCACAGAAAATTAAAGTACCTACTGTCATCAGAATGTGGTTGGAAAGCACACCAACATAGCATACCTGACTTGAATGAGATTACACACCATTGATTAGTAGAACTATACATTCAACAGGGAATTTTTGAAGTTATTTATTTTATACATCCTTTCCAATTTCTATTTACCAGCAGGCACAGGGGCAGGGAAGGGGAAGGAGGGACAGAAAGAGGGACTGAGATAAGATTTTCTGTTGATGATGTCTAACTTGTATGTTACATTTCTAATGTAATTTAAAACTATATATGCATATGTTATCACACAATGTGTTTGCCTATATTTTTGCTCTTGCACTTAGAGCAACTACAGATCTCACTCTGTGCAAAGAGACAGTAGTTATGATTTCTGGTTTGGTTTTTGCTTTCAGAAATTACAGTAAAGCATATGCAGATATCACCAAATCTGCATTGATTCTTACTCTTGGCAAATTAAAGAAAAGTCCCCACACCATTGATGTGAACTGAGTTGTGAGGAAAGAGTTGAAGCTAATTCATGTCTGTAAAAAAATCAGTTCTGTTAGATCCAAAAGTTACATTTGATTCATACTCTCATAAAATTGCCTAGTATCAATTTTTTTCTCCAAACTGGTTCCTAACTTAAGGCAGCCCGTGGAACAATGGTCCCATAAAATAGCTCTATACATGATTTAACAGAACACACAGACTAATATTAGAACAGTAATAAGCAACAGAAGTAAATACGTTACAGTTTTGAAAAACCATGTGCCTTGCCCTATAGGCTTTAAGGATCTACATCTGACAGTGTTCCTTCTGGCATGTACTTTTAACGTCTGTTTGCTCTACCTGAAAATTGAACAAACCATATCGAATACATTATTTCTTTACTTTCTGACATGGAGTTACTTTACCAAGGAAGAACTAAAAGGTTCTTTGAAGTGTGTACTAGTCACTCACAACAGAGTAGCCTACAAAATTACTCATATAGCTTTATATATTGCACAGAGGAGTGTAAATGGCATAACTTTCCAAATGGGAAAAAACATGAACTTGCCGATGCATATGTGACAAATTTTCTAGCTTTGAGTGTATGAAGTTAGGTATCTAAATGAAAGTACCTGCCAGTGATCCATAGCTGCCACAGACCTCAATAAGTGAGATTTACAAAATGAGGTTATTTTATTCTAGTATCTAGCAACTTGGCAAACTGTGTTGCTATTACCATTCCAAGATTTTCAGGTCTGTGTTCTTGGTTTTCAGCAGGAACAGAGGTGGGAAGCCTTCAGTGAAATGTTCTGCAGTTACTAAAATTAATAAGTGGAATCGTATCCAAACTTTTGCATTTCAAATGAGGTTGCCATTCCACTCCTACAACAGCACTAGGGTCCAGATGGAAATAAACTGCTAAACTAGCAGATCTACTTCAGTTTTACTTACAGGTATCAAGAGACACCACAGAAATGAATGAACAACACAGCCAGCACTACAAACCTGACAGTCACAACTACCAAAAACTTCGGAAACCGAGATCATTGAAGACGGAGGGACTGACTTCTGAGGTGCAGAATATATGAAATTCCCACTGATATGAGGCAGAACTGCGTCTCAATCCCAGTAAAAAGCAGGCTGTAAAACGACTTGAACTATGATTCATGCAATTAATCAAGGTGAAACAAGGAATAGAATAGAGATGGCCAGTTCCTTAGTTTGCTGTTATGTAGGAGATGACACTGCTTGCCTTTACACTGCCTGCCTTTCCTTTGAACTTAATCTCTGCTAAGATCTTTAGATGAGGTTTCCTTTTATGGATTGCAATAAAAGAGATAAAAGATCCAGCTTCACTTTTTCCTTACACAATTATGTTTACATATGCATGTTATAAAGTAGTCTTAATAGAAAAGGTATAAAAGAATGAATCAAAGAAAAGAGACCCCCCGTGTAACATCTATTATACCTTTTACAAGTATGGAGATTTTACACAGCAGCCTTTAACATATGGTTTCACACGCACAAAGAGATTTCAAGTGTACTAAAATAAAAGGTCTTATATTTTATTCAAATCTTAAAAATGGAATGACTTTTTAAGATAACTTTGTATTTTTGATTAGCTAATTCTTAACACATCAGCAAAAATATCACCTACCCTAAGCTGCATAATTTCCTGCATGTAACTGTGGTAAAGCTTGACAGAAATCTCAGCTGGCACAGTGATGTGAATAAACATGACATTACCACTTACCAATAAACTGACAGCTGAATTCTAGGATAGGAAACTAGGATTAAGTATGTTAACCTTAAACCCCAAAGGCACAAGACAACAATCCTGTTTTTTGCATTAAATTTCTCAGAGATAGAAATATATGTTTATGGAGTATTTCTGAAATTAAATGAGTTCTTTTCTTATTTATCAAGTACTGGAACATTTCAATGACACCTTCTTCCAAATACTGTCCTAAAGTTGTTTATATGTACACTTCAGAGATGAACAATTACTTTAAAAATCAGTGAATATTTATTAGAATTCATAAAGGACTCACTTCAGCTTGACCCATAATCTTTTCAGATTTCATCTCCATGAGCATTTGACTTTCATTGAATGCTACCATGAAAATGATTACAGAGCATGCATTTTTAAGTCACAGGTGCAAGCATTCATACAATATTAAATGTGGGACATTATATGAATGACAAGAACTATGTAAAACAATTGATATAAAAAAAGAAAAACAAGAGAAAATAATGGCAGGCATAACTTTAAAAACTCAGCTCTGGTATCTTCTTGTCACACATCACAGACAGAAAAATCATGGTGGTTATTTTTACTTCCTTCATATGCAGCTTAATGGCCACCGACACCTCAGCAGAAAGCACACTGTGCATAGCAAGTGTCCTTATCACATTGCTGTAGAGGCCCGAGGGACCAAGCAGGGACACTATTGGCAGGGTGGCCAGATTAAATGATGCTTGAGTGCCCTGAGCAGAGTTTGCCTGTGCCCAGGGGAGAGAAGCTGCAATTTGAGGATGCTCAATGATGAGTGGAAGATGGCAGCATTCTCCCAAGAGTTATCAAACAATGTTCCCAACCTTCATTACCTCAAGGGCCTTGCAAGCATCCCAAACATGTAAATAGCCAGAATGGCTAGGTATTAGTTTTGGAGGTAAGCTCTCCTTGTGTATCAGGCCAGGAGAAGTTCAGTACACTCATAACTAATTGGACTGCAGAGCAAAATTAAAATCATGGTTGTAGTAGGCACTCAAATTTTTTGGCGGCAGGCTTAGCTCTCTCGGGTTTGGGTGTGATCACGGCCTTGTGTTCTCAGGAACATCTGTGTTCTTCCCTTTAAACCCATCAGGTCTCCCTGGGGCAAAATGGAGCTGCAGCACAGACAGATACATAGCTGTAGAGGATACATCTGCTCCTAAAAACTGCTGAAGAAGTCCTGCAGCCCAAACTAGGGAAGGTCTGAAGAGATTTTCACCTTCAAGAAGTGGGGTTGGTGTAAGGTGAGTTATGAACAGAGGAAGCATCAGACTTAAAATCTTAAAGGAAAAAAATTTTCAAGTTGAAGACGTTTTTTTCCCATAAAAATATTACTGGAAAGCATTTTATTTTCTTAAGATCTCCAGTAAGAATCCCTGTTTGGAAAGGACTTTGTCACATACAACACATCCTCAGAAGACTCTGGTTGGAAATAAAGGTTCTCACAATCATTGATTAGGTTATTCATTAATTACATTTACGTCTCATCTCCTATTCTCTTTAACGTTACTGAAATGAAGTAGGGTGAGAATGTGTGATCTCTTGTGAAGCTCCACCAAGGGAGCGTGCTCAGGTGGGTGCTAATCTGGGACTCCTGCAGAACTTGCAATTATTAAACATGGTTTTATTGCCTGAGTCACTGGCAACAACTTCTTCACCTCAGTGATCAAAAAGGATTAGGTCCAAGTTTGTGTCAGCTAAAACAACACTGGCTACAGAGCCACTGCCAAGCATTGTGGGGCGGAAAGGGGAAAAAGAAGAAAAAAAAGTGATACCAAGCCATAGGGAAGGACAAGAGAAGTCACTGCACACAAAATAGAAGACAAAAAAAGGAAACAGATAAGCAAAAAAAAATAAAGCAGGGAAGCACAAAACCACAGGTGATGAGGAGCACTGTCTCCTGGAAAAGTTGACACAGTGAGAGAAGATGGATGCAGCTGTGATAATATGGAAGAACTGAAAACAGCCAATGTAATGTTGAAGATAATAGAGTTCAGAGCATAGTTTGATATAATTATTCGCTCTTCAAACTGCAGCAGCGTGTAAAAAACACAACCCTGGATCAGAAATCCATCATCTTACTGCAAACGCAAAACCCCCATAACTTCTGTCCTTATAATCTGTATGGAGTGTTTTGCTAGAATGGATAGTTGTGGAGCTTTACTCATTTCCAAAATTAATTATGTAGGCAGATTTTGTCCTAGACAATCAGAAAGTAATTTTACGTTAAGCTCTGTAATTTAAACTAAAGTAAGTAATTATATGGTAATTTCATCCTTACCACCAAGATATCCAAATATCATGCAAGTGTGCACTGAATGCAGTGACTCAGGCCAATGCAGACCAAGGCTCTGCTGGTACCCCAGTGCCACAGAGCAGGCAGAGAATAACCTAGTGCGAAAGTGCATCTGCAAGTCTTTTACTCCAGCTCCCTCATAAAAATATGCTATAGTGGCAAAAGTGCGGATTTGCTGATGAAAATTTGCACTAAACTGGAGGCTTCTTGTACCAGAGCTGTATTGCTCATGCCAGTAACACTTCAGCAAATGTTGATTAAAAATTAAAAAACCTGGTATGAAGACATCTGCTATGTGTGGCTTGCACAGTCATGCACTCTTTTCTCAGAGGTACAGCTGAGAAGGTGGTGTAGTTTTTGTTTTGTTTTGTTTGCATGTTAGCTAACTACTTATGCTACTACGCATTCTTATTATGGAATGGGTAAATGATTTCTACTAAGTAACATTTCGAGCTACTAAAAGTCTTGAAACTATTTTAAACTCTTGCATATGCTGAAGAGCCTTATTTCAGGATAAATGCGAGGAACAAGTAAGCATCAGTATATATATGGAGAAAGCTGCAAGCAATGGAATATCCTAGACATTTCTGGAACAGTAAGCATTGCTGGAGTGCTCAGATAGTAATTGATGGGTGAATTATATTGTAGCTGTAACTGGAAGGTCTGATCAGAAGCTGAGCCATGTAGTAGAAATAAGCCAACAGCTAGAAAAAACCCAGCATAAAAAGCTGTGTATGTAATCCAAAGGGGGGGCTAAGAGACTAAAATCCCTGGTTACAGAATACATTGCATAGGAAAGCTGGGGGACTTTTGATGGAAGAAGCCGCTGCCACCTGTGTTCCACTCTACAGAGGCAAATAATCATTTTCTCCTCCTAATGAAAGCAAACCAGTTCCAGATATTGGTCATAGGGATATCAACTTTTTGGTGAAGAGGTGTGGTCAAAACAGGATTTACAGCAGAGGTCATGGAGAACAATATCTATGACTGCCAGATACATGTTCTTGGAATTAATTAGAATGAGGTAATACTAGAAAATGGCAGAACAATGTCAACCTTATAAGAGAGGGAGAGATTCATTTCTATTAATTTAATTATAGTACCAGGTAAGAACAACCTTTTTATCTACCTTACCTCATCAAGACATCTTTCATACTGTTCCCTCTGATTTTCATTTTCCAGAGCCAGTGCTGAATTCTCTGCCTACAGTAAAATAGAATAAATAAATAAATATGTAAATTAATCAAAGGCTATCTTGTACTACATGACAATTCATAAAAATTCTCATGGTGCTTACTTTGTGGGCTTTTTCAAGATCCAGAATAAAAAGCACCATACAATTTATTTTGCTACAAGTTAGTATTTTGAGTAAAAACAGAAGCGACATTCATTTATGAGATTATTCACACCATGCATTACAATTTAGAACAATATCAGAGCAGATATTCCAAGTATGTCCATGCTCTCATCTTGTCAGGTGCAATACAGTTGCCAATGAAACACTATGTAAGATATTGGTATATCTTTTCTTCTTCCCCCTTTTCTGTTTAGAGTAAACTTGCTATCTGAGAAAGCCACTTGGAAGCAAACAGTGGCAGCTACTATCCAAAGGAAACAAAAGCAATCTTATGTAAACTTTTAACTGTGGCAGGTCTTCATAAGCCTGATTTCTGCAGTGGGTAACTCCAGATGCAATGGTCATACTGCAGCTAACGCATGAATTACACCCTTTAACTGAACCAGATAAATTTATTAGTGTTTACTTAAAAAACAAATCCTGTCATTCAAGAGTGAGAGAGGTATTTTACTACATCTAAATGCAATCTTAAAGTCAGAATTTTTTTCCCTCACATATGTCAGTTTAAATATGATAAAGCTTCATGTATAGTAGTGCCTTTCATCTATCTTTAATTTTCATTACACTTATATTTTTGCATAGTGCAAACTTCAAAATGGCACAATCTGGTATGTAAATTACAGTAAATCAATGTATTTTTCTATATATTATGACTCGACTTTAGGAATTCTTACAGTATTGGAAAAGGAAAATCTCTAAGGTGCACCGTATACAGCTGCATCAGAGCAAGTTTCAACTAGTCTTCTCTTCAAGACTGAGAAACTAAAACAATACATAAAAATCCATGAGTTAAAACTGGGTCTAGAAACCTCTCTGCCTCCCATGCATAACTTCACATCACGTAACTGTAACACCAAAATCAATGCATTCACATAATTACGGCTATTATACAATTTACATTACTTGCTTCACTTTAACCTTCTGTCAACCTATGAAAGTTAAAAAAATGCTGTTTTGAAAGAATTATGGTTATATAAAACAACAGCCATAAATATAGTTAACATTTATAATTTTAGAGAAAAATTTAATGTAATGTACTGTACGGAAAGATTCTGTTGAATGATGCACAGTTTGCTCTTCCTAGTTAAGAAAAGTCAATGATTCAACAAAATTAAAATCCCAAAGTTCAATAAATTGATTCATTAATAACAATTTCAAATTCAGCTAAATCCTAAAAATAAGATTAGGAAGAAAAAGTAAACATACATAATTATCCAGCATATTGAAAGAGAGTAAAGAATAAACGGGTGGTAAGAAACAAGGGCATATAGAGTTTACTTATTTACAAGTCTAAATAAACAACTGTATGGAATCAGTGCTTTATCTTGAGGGTACAATCAAAGCCAGCAAAGATGGTAAAATGCTCTGCATCATATTTTCACAATGTCACTTACCAATGAATTCAACATATGGCTATAAAAAGTCTATGGGTGATCCTGCAGAGAGCACTGTGAGATGAGGCAGCAAAAAGTACAGATGCAGAAGTAAGTAGCAAAGTAGAAGCAGAAGCCGCAAAACAAAAAGCAGCAGTAAGAAATCAGAACCTGGAGGGTAAATAGTCCTCCATACCGAAGAGGCTATCACATACAGTTACCAGTTTGCTTTTACAGACACATTCTTGCAGATTGATTGATAAAAATAAAGATATGATTGCTACATAAAAATGTATTTGAGTTAAAGATTTTCAGATGTTTTCTCTATGAGTATCACCCTAAAATGCCATCCAAGATAACTTCGTCTTACTGTTTCAAAGCAATCATTAAAGGATTAGTCTGCACAGCCTTTAACTCACACATCTTGGTATATCTATGGGTTTAATTTTTTTAATTTTCATTTTCACTAACATAAAAAGATATTGCATGATTTTATCCTAAAATAGTTAGGGCAGACTGCTCCCATATAGAGACGTCTAAAAGAACTACAACACACAGTTGTACTATACAAAATACCTCAAGAGCTCCCTGTATTTCTCTTATTCCAATTTTTTTCTGAATGTTGTAAGGCTATAAAATAGAAACTTAGTCTTCTTGGATCTGTTAGCTGAATCTCTGATTTCAGTGAGCTACTCCTTTACAAACAGGCTACCAAAATTAGGAAATCTGAACTTGACAGCATTATAAATAAATGTTACATTTCCTCTCTTATCAAGCCACAGTGGAAACATCTGTATAATAAAACCCTTTTTCACACCACTGGCTTCGAAAGTCTAGTGAAAAGATGTAATGCAGTCAATGTTAGCTTGACTTCTGTGCTTCATGATTGCCAAGCAAATCATGCCTATTTATTTCGCATTTATGTAATGAGGACTGGTCTAGAAAGGAACACTTGACTGACTTTGCTCAAGATCCCGTGCCAGTTCCCACAACATGGGGAAACCAGTACTTGATATACTACATCACTCTATATTGCAACTGAATACTTGATAATAGTCCTCATTCCCCCCAAAGTATTTATTTGGAAAATTTGTAATAGCACTTGTGGCCTCAAAACCCCTCCTAATCCAAACTTTCATTTATTTAATAGAAACCACTTGGTTTTGATGTTATTTTAAGTCTACTCAATTTTCACTCAGAGGGATCTGCCTACCTCCAGTATTGCATATCCTAGGCATCTTTTTCCAGTTAAGCAAAGTAGGTCTCCTTGGAGGAAACCACGATTATATTTTATTTTCATTTTTATTTTCAGGCCATACTTACACTAGGCTAAGCCACAATAAGAAGCCAACGCTTCTCACAGCTTGAAAGCTATTGCACACTTGCAGAAACCAGAGGCAGTGGAAGAGAAGTCCTGACCCCTAATGCAGTCACTTCTCCCATACATAACCTAGCAGGGGACCACGCAGGAAAAAAATTAGCTTACTGAGAACAGTACTCTTGGATATCAACTGATTTCTACAGTAATTTCCAGTTTTAGGTATAGCTGTCCTCTAGGAATTTATGTATATTTTATGTTACACATAGAAATAAAGCATCTCTGTCCCTCAGCCTCACGAACACTGAAAGTGATGCAGCCCAGCAAACTGCTGCAGGCAAGAACCTTCAATGCCTGCCACCAGCGCCTACAGGCAAGAATGTCTTTTCTTGGGGGGGTCAGCTCTCAAAGCACAGTATCATTCAGCCAGCCAAAAGTAACTGTGGCCTAACTTACCATTAAATGAAACACTACATGTTGCCTTTGGATCATTATAGATTCAAGGATCCTAAAATGTCAAAACAGAGGTACTTCCTCGTTCCAATTTGGAAGAAATTATTTTGCACAAGAGCCTCTCCAAACATAGGAAAATTTGAAGATTTCAGTCATGACTTGGTTAATGCTAAACTGCCTTCAACTGCCTAAATTAGAGACAACTTTGCTCTGAATTGTGAGACTGCGCTTATGGAAAACTAATTTGAAAGTGAAAACTTCAGACTACTTTATAAAAAGAGGTTGCCTTGTATTGATACCATTGCTAAGATACAGTCATTATGAGTGACTTTGTCTGCTCTGATTTTAGTCCCCTTCTCAGGATGGAAACCATAGCCCTAGCAATGATGGAAATTATCTTTAGGTCAGCTAAGAACTTTCTCCTTCCTAGATGTTGAAGAACACTGTATTTTCTCCTGTGGGCCAGCTGTTTGCACAGTTATTCAAGGCTAGTAACAGACAGACTACACACCTGATGCACTGAGGTCTAGTCGTGTTCCTGTTAAAGTCAGTAAGAATTTGCCATTTATTTCACATGAATATAGATGCAAGTCAGGTGCAACGAAACAAACTCTATTTGTTTCATGATACACAGTGTTTCCTTAAAAATTTCTTTGGGGCAAGGGCAAGTTCCTTGGTTCACAATGATTTGTGCTATAGAAGAAACAAGAAGACAGACGGCAGCCTTAGCCTTTTTCATGTTTCTATAAACGTGTTAACACTGGATTAGTAAAGGCAGGCCAATTAATTGCAATTCTAAAAAAAAGTTCTAAAATGGTCATGATAATTAACTTTAGTATACCCTTAACACCAAAACACAGGAAGCATCCATTCAGGCAGAATAACCACCTAAACTTTAAATTCTTGGGAAAATGCATTTTCACCTAAAGTCTAAAATGCATCTCAAATATATCCTTAATGTGGTCGTATTTACTTTTTTGGTAATGAACAACAAAAGACGCTACAGCTTTTTGCGTCATAGGAAAAAAACAAATACAACCGCCCCCCCCGCCCTGCCCCAAAGCAGCCAGGCTTCTTGTCTCCCCAAAAGTATTCATTATCAGTAGGCTCTGAGCCAAAAAGTGCTCTGCTCCTTTCCAGCTCACAGTCACATTGTCAGAGCATGAGATCTCCCACCAGTTTCACTGCGCCAAATCTGATACTTTTTGGGGGGTTCAGTCCTCACCTACAGTCATAGATGACGGCACCTTTCAGCTGAATAACAGCACCAGACTACAAAGAGCTGTAATACATATATACTTAATATATATATTCTTACATTGCTACAGACGTTTAGGATGATTTCTTCATTCTCTCCTCTTCCTTTTTAACTGTTTTTAACTCTTTTTAACTCTTTTAAACTGAGAGGATTATTACAACAGGTTAAGGATTGTCTACTAACTATACTTTGTTCAACATTTACCTGTGTTTGGTAGAAGTGGCAGACACAATCTCATGTATGAGAATGTCATGAGACATCCATACCTCCTCCAGATCTGCCTCTCTAAGTGCCACTTTAGAAGACAACTTTCACTTAACATCCTGCAAAAGCCATCTCTGTGTGCTTCTTGAAAGAGTGAACTGAAGTGCTTAAATCATGTTTGAAAATAAGATTTGGATTTAAGTCCCTGAAGTGTTTTTCAAGAAGTTTAAACTTTACCTTTCTGTACCTTGATTTTTTAAGTCAAGAGAACAGGAACAACATTTTGTTATCTAGCTAGCCTGTTCCAAAGATTTATGAATTAGGATGTACTTGGCGCATGGGGATCTTTATGTGAAGAATTATTTCATGTACCTACTAGGAAGTCTTCAACAGACAATCCTCTACACTTTTATAACCACAATGAAATGAATTAAACCACTGAATTTTCTACTAGAACGCATGAATGAAAGAGAAGCACGTACAAGACAGTTTTCCTTACTCAACCATTGCAGAGTTGAGATAAAAACAGAAGGATGGAAGGAGGAAGAGAGAAGAAAGCAGAGAGTAGTATGTATTTTGCACTAAGGGAAAAGGAGATCGTAGAATCATAGAATGGTTTGGATCGGAAGGGACCTTTAAAGATCATCTAGTATGCCTCCCCTGCCATGGGCAGGAGACGAAGGTCTAAAGGTTGTACGTCAAGTTAGCAGCTCAACGTGCTTTGAAGGTATCATCAATAAAGGTCAAGAGGAACAAAGTTATGACAGTGAACTTTAAAATCCCTGACAGAATGCTACAACACCAGTTACCATGTGCACTTCTTTGTTATTCATACTAAACCATTTGTCCATTTATAGAAAGCTTTATTGATTTACACAGACATTCATTTGTCATGCCCTATGCAGTGTATTAACAGCTGTCCAAGCACTTCAAATGTGCCTAGCAATTTTTCCCTGCTTTCAGCCTCTGATTTTGTATGTTTTTGTGGTCACGGCTTCATACAGCACACATGAGAGGTCAAAATCTAGGTCAAAGCCTGTTGTTGGTAAAGTAAGAAGTAATGTTGTTGCAATCTTTCCTTAGGTCCTTATGGCATTTTTTCAGTAAGCTGCTGTTCTAGGAAGAGTTTACCACTTAACCGTCTCCATACCTTTGGCCACAGGAAACTCTTTGTATTATTCTGTCCATGTTACACAGGAAATTCATCCTTTGAAAGACCAACCCAAGAAATTGTAAAAGAAAAGTTTAACACCATGGTTATGCTGGTTAAAAGTACTGAAAATGACGTTTGTGTTTTTAAATCAACATAATTATAGCAACAAAAGCCTTAATTTAATTCTAGCACTATAAAAGCATTTCCACTGACCACTTTGCAGTGTCTTTTATATTGCTATAGACAGCTCTCTGCTAGGAGTAAAATGGGAACTGCACCTCATGACCCGTCTGTCAACATTTGGATGTTTCCACCTTCTGCTTTACACTTTCCACAACAGAGCAACACTGGAGCGACCATGCAGCGTCTCCCTGCTGAACTGCAGCCCACGTGCTATAGCTCTGCTCCCTGGCCCCCTATCCCCAGGACAGTAACTGAGACTGGAGAGTGCTAGCTACTGATGAAATAAATAGTGAATTTAGCAGACTAATACTTAACAAAATATTGCTGTATGCTTTTTCAAATGTCCTAGTCTTAACTATTTCTTCTGGCTCATGGAGATGGGGGAAAAAAAACCCAAAAGGACAAATTAGTGATATGATGACAGCCAGGCTTCTTGCTTCAAAACACACGGGCCCTTAGCCTTCTCAGCTGCATCATTTTCCAATTTTTTTTCAGCATGATAAAATAGCCTATTCTCTTTAACCACACTTAAAACGTTTGACACATTTGATCTGCAATACTCAGCCACTGCTCAATTTGGATAAAATATGGCATGAAAGCAACATGTATGTGATGTTAAATTATAAAATACAGAACCATACAAGTGTTAATTATAATTCTGTCTATAAAAAGGCCACATTAAACCTTACTGGGCAGTACTGTTAGGGATCATTCTTGCAATTCAAAATTTCAAGAATACATTTTTTCATTCTTTACTGACACAAAAACATAGTGACATTAGAACAAGCCACCAACAGATCTTAAAAGCAGTCTCTCACAAGCAATGCTATGCTATAGCTGTGCTACCAATAAAATGAGTTTGTAGCCTCACAGAGAGCAGTATAACCTCCTCCTTCTAATCTGTGCTAGAAATCAGAAGATATTTATTGAACATCAGAAAGCTAACCACTTAAGATTACATAAAAACTTGGGTTTAGATGTTCCTAACAAAAAGCAGCCCAAGGTTTGTGCAGCTGCATATGATGTTTTACCAACCACTGATGAGCCAATTAATGTATTTAAATGTGAACTGACACCAGAAATGATGTAACAGCTTTAAAAATTGTAGGGATTTCATGCTACCAGAGATCAGAAAACAGAACTTGCTCATTTATCTGCAGATCTGCAGTAGATCGCAGGGACAGACTCCCAGCCAGGGTCCCGTACAGGGCTCCTAACCACAGAGCTCTTAGGCTTTCTGTCAAGCGTTTCCCAGTTCCCATGAGAAGAAACAACGGGTGTACGACCTAAATTACGAAGCCTCCTCTTTGAAAGAAGGGACTAACTAGAATTTAATCCTTCAAATCTACTCATATTGGATAAACACATGAACTTCAGGAGCTGAATCAAACAAACCAAACCCAAATGAGATTCATACACTGTTGATGAGACGGTCTCCTAAAAATGACTAAAAGTAAACCTCATATTCCTTGGAATGTGTCTGAAATACCTTTACTTCTTTTTAATTTATTTTTCTGAATTTGGGGCTGGAAATTTTTAACTGGTTCAAGAATGGCAATATTTGTCTATTTTATTTTGGTTAACTCTGAAGTAGCTATGAATGACAAGCCTTTAACACCTTCAACATTTTCCCTCTGACACCACAGAAATGTCTGGAGTTGACATTTTAAAGAGAAGGTTAGGCATAGATCTAGCAAAACACACTGCATTATAAGCCCAGGCTTATCTTCCAGCAAATAAATATCTAGGCTACTAACAGATATATCAATAATAGCTTTGTATGTTTACCTGCATGCAAATTGTAGAAAACAGCAAATTCTACCATTATTTACAGAGAACATAATAGACTTACAATATACCCACAGGTAAAGCCTTTGAACAAATAGCTTAAAATCACGAAGGATGCCCTTTTTTCCCCCCAAATTCTTCCAAATGATCACATACAAAACAGTTTTTGAGGAGGAGGAGTAAAAGAGATCTAAATAAGCAGGGACAGGCAGCATAAAGCTGTGTGTATTTCCTGAAGTTAAAGACATACATACTGCACGATGATGCTTTATATAATGCATATACACTTGATAAAGCATAGCAGTACAAGCACGGAAAAGCAGAAGTCCCAGCAAGACTCCTTTTTTTTCCACTCATCCTCTGAATAAAGGGCTGAGCTGTGTGCCTCAGTGCGACACATTGCTCTCACAGAGACCAAGGCACTCACCGTCCACAAACAATACTCGTAGGCTGCCAAAAGAGAAGCAGCTGCTATTAATGAGGGGTAGAATGCCAGACAAGAGAAAGCCCTCTCACTCACAGGCAGGCAGACCCATGAAGCTATATGATGCCAATCCTGTCATACAGCAACACTGACTTGGGCAGTCAGGAAGGAGGAATGCTGAACCGCATTCACCTTTCCCCACGCCGTCACCGTTCTAACAGCACAGGGGGTCTCCCTAGAAGCGTGCAGCCGGGCACAATGATACAGGCCACGATGCCATCACACAAATGTAAGACGCAAGACTGAATTTTTATGCAAGGAATGGCGTGTGTATGTCGTGAAATTTGTTTATTTTCTGATTTTCCAATATTTACACTTGGTGATCCTTCCCCTTGCAAACAGTGAACCAGAGGCAGCTGTTCCATCTCGTTCTTTTCTTTTCTCTTAAGTGATTTGTTCCTTTATGGAACTGTTCTCCCTTTAGAACTGAGAGCATTTCACTCTGACAGACTTACTGTGCTTCCCCATGTAATATTAACAGGCAGTTATTTCCTCTATCAAAGAACTAAAAATAAAATCCCTGGTCCATGAAAAAAGTATGAGATCCTGAAATTGTAAGTGAAACTAAGATTCTTACAATTAACACAGGCAGATAAAGGCATGCAGTGTGGACCTGACTCATCTTCAAGGGCATTTTGTGTTTAATATCAACTTGCAATTAACACGTACATAAATATCTGAAAACTCTTACATGAATTAATCGTATCACATTTGGTCAGTTACATTTGTTTCAATTTTTCTTGCAAAAAGACCACACTCTCCAGGGAAAATCCTAATTCTTTGAAATTAGTAAAGACTAGTTGACTATCTAGACATCCAACACTGAAGCTTGATGAAAAACACTCAGTGCAGCCATTTTCAAACAAAGTATTTGCTTTGATTTGTCAGGAAACATTTTGCAGAAGATTTTGATCAAATTTAAATGTGACATTAAAACCAGCGGAAATACTTCCAGGGCTTTGGATCCTTCTGAAATGATACATATGGGAACAACTTTTTAAAAAATTCACTTGCCTAATCACAAAACAGAAGGGTTGTTTGTTTTTGTATTTTTGAAATTCAGATCTTGAGGAAAACTCATATACTTTCAGGAGTTTTTCAAGCAATAAGAAAGGCAACTTCAGAATTTACTTTAAATAAGTTAGCCTTCCAACCTTTGCCATTTTGACCATGAGGTTACTGACACAGTGACAGTTTCCTACTTTCTGTGTTTCCATTATCCACACCTTCCTGAGTAGAATACTCAACTTCAAGGTTAATCTAATATAAAGTTTAAAAGAATAGGGCATTTCAGATCTATGTATGAAAATTAATCTTTGGGCAACTTTATTCTAACAGAACTAATTTCTTATTTTTCCCCACTTGTTTGGCTGAGATGTTCATAGGAAATACAGGCAACACTACTACCGATTCATGGGGCTGGGAAGCGGGTATGCAAAAAGCAGCCCAAGAGACCAACAGTTTGTCTTTACAGGACACAACTCAATATCTAAATATAGGAATAAGCCACAAAGACCTTAAGCTCATTTTCTTCAAAAGTTGAAATTCAAGAATTTAGCTATTCCTTTTCACAAATTTAATTTACCTTTTCAAATTTTGGCAGGTCACACTATAAAATATTCAATTCAGGAATAGAAAGTAATTTTAGCATCTAATTAATTTTTTAAAAAGTGACATTTTTCTTTAGAAACTAAGATAAATTAAAAATTATAGTCAATGGAATTAAGTAGAAAACCTTGAAATTAAGTACCAAGAAGCCAAGGATTACACATATGTATATACAGGATTTTTTTTTTTTTTTAATTTCTAGAAATTCTATCTATCAAGCGCAGCTCTTCTCCTTTAAAGTGGCTTTTATATATTTTTTCTAACATCACTGGAATGAACATGAAATATAATTTCATAGGTCAATGTGAAAAATGGCCCTCATGCCATAACTGGTACTTCTAGGCTGCTCCATGCACCTGAACTGAAGGGCTGTTATTAAATGATAGTAAAGAGTTCAAATTTGGAGGTAAATTTGGCACTATCTTCAAGGAACACCAACACCAACCTCCTCCCCACTCACCCACTCCCCTCCCCCCAGGAAACTAAGCAATTAAGTGTGCTTGGGGTTTATGGTAGAAAGAGAAGATTCAAAACTTTAATGCATTCCTGCCTTTTTCCCCATGTGTCTTTTAATGTATAATCAACAACACTATTAATTGTCTCCCATAACCAGTTATTATTTTGGCTCTCACTGCAAGGTGAAACAACAGATGTTTTGCTCTGTCTTCAGACAAAGCAGATGCTGAATTTTTATCAAGAAATATTTTTTTCCCAATTATTTATCCTGCGTTTCTTCATTTAGTTCAAACAAAAATAATTTTGAAATAAAGTGATTTAAACTGACAGCCTGGAAAACACTGATCCCATATGCTTAAATGTCACATTCACTGGCTGTGTGATGGGAAACTCATATCAGTTCCCTGTTATCCAATGCTTCTTTAAGTGGGAAAATCTGATTTTTTCTTCTTCAGAGAAACAGGTATGACATTTTATGAAATGGGAAAAAATATACAACTGGTTTCCTTTTTAAAAATATCCCTTGAGTTTATTTTTATTTGAATTCTGAGAAAAAGAATGACTTTTCTTTGCTATACTATGCAATAGATTTAAAGTATTACATGGTTATAATTGATATTGTCACAAAATATTTTTAAACATAATAAAATATAAACCGCATTATTTTCCTTCTCCTTTGATGAATCATTTCACTCTATTCCTTTAAAGACTTGGAGTTAAAAGGTTTCCACCACAATAAGCTATTAATGTCAACTGTTTCACAATTCATAACATAAATTTTTAACAAGTTTCTCTGTTTTTAACTACATGGGAGCACTGAAGGCAATGTTTCCTGCAATTTCACTTTCTTCATCAGAAGGCACCCATAAGTCAACTGCCCCAGGTATTTCAAAATGAACTTATTTTGATGGCTTCAGTTATTTCTCTCCCTTCCAGCTAGGAGTTGCGAAGCGAAGCGAAGCAGAACAGGTATTGGTGCACTGTATTACAAATAGGATCAAATGCCATATAACATGCAGCAATTGTTTTGTAGCCAATAGCTAACTTCTAATAACTGAATCACAAAATTACTGTTCATTTCTTGCTAACTGAAATAAAACTCTATTTGCAAACATCACCTTGCTTCTCCTGAAAGCTTTGAACATTTTTCTTTTTTGTTTTTATAGGCACAGTAAGTAGCAAACAATGCACCTCATTCCACACAGCAATATGCGGTAGGTTTATTTCTGCACTGACATTTGTTAAATTAAAAGTTCTGATTCATTTAATTTTTAATCTTTTAGAGTGGAATAGTGAATTTGCAGAGTAATTGTATTTTGCTCAAAAGAACAACCACCCAGACCACAAATTCTGTCTCTTTTAAAAACTTCAACAGTTTGGAGTTGCATCTGGTTTTTATGCCCTGCAGACTGTGCTCACTTCAGAGAAGATGGATGCAGAGGGATGAGGATCCTTTAGAAACTGTCTGATGTGGCAATACCCGAATGTTATCCTAACTAGATATATGAAATTTCTCCTATTGTGCTGGTTCACATCAGGTGCACCTACACTGGCTTTTTGGCTTGGATGAACAGTGAGTGTCCTTCTCAAGTGATTTTTCTGATCATCACACTGACCAGGCTACAATTCACACCGCCGTGTGGCCTTGGAGCCAATGGACTGGGTTTCTTGTACATGAAATTGGAAGAGGAACTCCAACCATTGCTGGGCTTCACCAGAGCTCAGCCAAAGTAAACTCCCCCAAATGTACACAGTGTGGACATCAGGTCCTTAGCACAAACAGCTCGGCTCTGAGGATCTGCTCCTGTTATGCCGCACTGCTTGCTAAGTCAGACAAATAATCATAATAGGCTATCTTCAGATCCTAAATTAATAGTGGCAGACCTAAGGAAGTCCACCGCCAGGCCAAGAACATACGCCATAACACCAAAGTAAAAGACAGGCCTGTTGGGAAGGCTTTTTCCTGCATACAACAGAGATGTGCCAGAGGCATTTTTTTACTTGGATAATTTTACAGCTTTGTACTTTATGAAAATAGAAAATATGAAACTATACAGAAACATATACATTAAAGCCAGCTACATGGAAAGTAAATTCTATTTTCATTATATATTATTAAGTGTTACTGTGCAATACTACATACTTCCCAATTATTTACTTAACCTTGCTCTTCAGCATATAAAATTTATCTCAGATTTTGTTCTTTGTACTCATATTTGCTGGTAAACTACATCCCTAGGAGATCCAAGAGAAGCCTTAGACCACACACCTTGGGACAATGCAGCAAACTGTATAAGTTCTTAAAAAAACAAGCTTTGGATGACAGTAACAGTCTCACAGGTAACATACATTAAGTCAATGTTCATGGGATTCAGTGGTGCTCCAGTAAGAAGCTCAGGCATGAAAAGCACAGCAGCAGCAGCCCAACAGCCCGGCCTTGATCTACATAATGAGCCAAATTCACATCATACCTAAGTAAGCAGCACCCAAGTGCAGCTACGGGAACTGCACCCATCTTCACATGTCCAAATTCTGTAGCCAAATAAACTAACACTAGTATCAAACATGAGAAAATGTTGCTGTTATCTTATTCCAAGCTGCTGTTCACGAGCAGTATCAGTGATTAATCGATTGGCCTAAAGGGAAAATGCGGAGAAAAGAACAAAAATAAATCAATGTATGAAATACTATGCAATGTAATATATACCTAGGATCGATCACATTATTGCTCTGTCAGGTTGGCCTGCAATTGGGAAATATTCCTGCCTGGCAGAGGTCACTAGCAGGGCAAATCCGTTGCTTAAAAACATGAGAAGTTCTCATCTCTTATTTCTATTCAATTTCTCTGTGAAAAATACAGGTTTTGCCCAATACTAGCAAGTCATTTTTCACAATGAAGTAAGAATACCTGTTTTTACCCATCTAATCGGGTAAAATTTTGAATAGTCACCCTGGGGTCACTGTGAAGGACAAAATATTTGATAAAAAGAGTACAAAGACGACCACCACTGGAATGGAAAAAAAAAATATTCTGTCACACCAAGAGCAGCCAAGAGGAAGACACAAGCTGTTTCCTTAGCAGTGAAGTTACGTCACCACTACACCAAGGAGCTCTGTGAAGATCCACTAAAGGTGGCTGAGGGTGCTAATGCATTGTTCTGCTGGGGCTAATACCCTGGATTTCAAGAAGTTAATAAGTTCAAATGAAAACTATGCCATGCTACTTTTGCTACCTGAACTATCTTGCATGGCAGGGCACTATATAAAAAGACTGTATTGTTTACAAAGCTTGTAACACGGCCTCTTTCCCTGTTTCACTCATCCTGCCTTAATTTAATCAAATTAATGTATGTAAGTATGGAACAGCTATCTCTGCATGGCACTGTTGAGACACTACAATGTCTAACACAATTGTTTTCGTGATGATACAGATCAGATTTAAGGTTACAGAAAGAACTTTCATTGCTTATTTAAGAAAAAGATTATTACAACTGTCATTGATAATAGCAGTTAAATTATAATGACAGCAAATGCAATACAGGACTGAAGAATATTATCAAGGAGAAGGCAACAGGCTTTTCTCTGGCACATGCCTACGGTCTAAAGAAGCAAACTCCATCAGTTTTAAAAGAAGAAAAAGAAGGAGATATTAAGAGGCAAGTAAGGCGAAACTTTAGCTGTTTCAGCCATATGACCTCTTCACTGAAAAGCCCGTCTCTGCTCATTTCTGGCTTACCATAAACTGTTAAGAGAAATGCTAATGAAGTATTTCAGTGGAAGAGATGCAATACAAGAAAAGAAGATTTTAGCTGCTTCTGTCTAAATGCACAGGTCTTGCATAATGCGCAACCCTCAGACCCATTTCTTCAGCTGACCTGAAACTGTTGCTGCAATAACTTTACGGAGGACTTTGTCTAGCAAAGTAACCAATTTGTAAGTATTCTTTTTCTTACATTTTACCAAAAAGCTGAATCACAAACCTAGGTCTTACTCACTTCCTCTTTTTCGAATAACTTCTTCCTAAAGAACTTAAACATTGAGACCCAGAGCATTTAAAATCAGGATTATTCTGGAGGAACAGACCATTTGGCTGATTGAAGACAAGGAAACCTGCAGGCTTATTAAAGGGAAACAGTTGTAATTACTAATTGAGCGTTTCTCTTCTAAATAATTTCCAAGTCTTGGCCTTGTATGAGTACATACTAACCAGAAGAGGATTAGGAAAATGCATGAATCACAAAGATGAATGCGCACTGTCGCCACATGTGATGGAAGGGCAGCAGTTTCCACAGGTACTCCTGTAGGAAGGGAAGAAACTCTGCCCTCTAGATGGCATTATGTGCCTGTATATGCCAGATGCAACTGGAGAGCCCTGCCAGGCAATCTAATCATTTCTCCACCTGCATAGGAAACATGGGCACATACGTCAAAAAGATCAGATGGCAGTTCTTGGTCTCAATGGGAAGGTGACAGCTGCACTCTGCTAAACGGCAGAACAGAGACTATCCTGGGGCAGAGCCCCTGTTTGAGCTGTTTGACGTGGGAAGCAGAGGAAAGGTGCTCTGCCTGAGACGAAACGGAATGGAGGATCTCCCTGACCCCATACGGGGAAAGGCTACTTACAACTGGCAGGGATGGGCAATATGTGAAAACATACAATTAAAAAAAACAGAAAAAAAAAAAAAGAGATTGTCCTTATGGAAGAACAAACTTCTCCTTCTACTTGGCATTTAATAGTACTGCAGATCTTAGCCAGACAAACATACATTAAAACATGTATGTACGCATGCAGGTATCCATGTCCACACACACATATAAGCTTATATTGTAGCCATGTATAGCTGTTTTGACAATACACTGAAATTAAATAATTAGTGAGTAATCGGGCATCTGCGGAACCGTCAGTGAAAATCAGCCATGCGTAATGGACTGAAGTCAGACTACTCCACATTTGATCTATCTATTCTCTTTATATATTTATAACTAATCTTAAAATCTGTGCTTGTCACCATGACAGATTAAGCAGACTTAAAAATAATTGTTTGAGTATTTTCTGCTGTGGACTATTAAAAGTGGCTGCATAATAAAGTCAGTGAATATTGAATTTCATGAGTATGTTAATCATGTGGATTTCACATGTGTAGTTAAACATGTGGCCGACACATGTGGCCAACACAGAAGCCAAGACCCTTATATGCCAGAAGTCAGCACAGCTCCAGTTATTCTAGTAATATGAGCGTAACTATCCACGTCCAGAATCCCAGCTATCATCTCCAACTCTGTATTTCTACAAGAGGAACAAAAAGGAAATCACCATCAAATCAAGAAAAAGTGCATCGCCATGCAGACCTCATTACTGTTTCATCACCTTCCAAGGCCAGTAAAGAGAAATGAAAAGGGAGAAATTACTTTGCTATTTAAGAGTTGTAAGGGATTCAGCTCTAACAGCTGAGGTAAATTAATTGGGATTTCCTATGCAGCCAGTGGAGAATGTCAACAGAATACTGTTTTTTTCTTAATAATGTTAGTTTGACATGAACTGCAGCTATTTATTTAGTTTATGAACTATACAACTGTCATTACTGTCAGCCAAATTGCACGCATTAGTATGTAAATTAAAATTATAAGGCGTGATTCTAAAATCTCTGTCACACAGAATCTTTCCTCTGAAAGAAGTGCCACTGTGAGCAATGAGAAGGCTCACAGAAGTGCTTGTGTAGAACTGGGCCCGGAATGCATACCCGATAGAAACTATTTAAAAAAACTACTGAGCCTCACTCTCTGAAATGATAGATGTGTTGGGATAAACACAGTCACCTAGACCTATAACATAGTGTTGGAAAAATCTCATTTCATTCAGCGAAGAGAGTGACTTTTCAATTGTACCACATGCCTGATTGCTAAAAAAGGTAAGTTACATTATCTACTGATTACGTGCAAGAAGGCACACTATACATGGAGAGAAGGGCACTGAAAAACTATCATTATTTAAATTATAAAAGTCAGACTGAAATATCAGATTCCTTCACTGCAACCTAGCAAGGACTCTTTGCAGAACACGGTTAACATTTATTTCAATACAGAAAATCTGACAGGTTTAATAAAACCAAGACGATTTTCCTTGACTTCTGTGACTTACCTTTTTTCACTGACTACACCTATTTCTCAGACCTTCTGGCACCAAATCATTATTTTTGTAGCCATATTCAATACTCTGAACTATTTAAAGAGCTTTTGTTATGTCAGCCAAGTAAGTACCACAGAGCTTTCTCTGTGGTACATAACTGTAAGAAAAGAGCCATTGTGCTGGAATTTGGAATATCATAGAAAAAACTGAATTTATAATCTGCTTTTACAATAAATATATGCAATTACGTTTGGTTGTGCTAAAATGAATATTAAATGCTTATCTATGTTCTCCTTATTTTTTTGTAAAAATTTCAGAGCTCAATATACTATCTTGAGGATCCTGTAGTTTACCTATAATTTTCACAACTGCATGCACCATAATTTAGGCAAAAAATCAACACTGTAGGTAAACTAAAGGATTTTCTAAATAGTATCCTGACTAAAATATTAATGTGAATTAAAAATTGCATAGAAGAAATGTTTCTTCTATCTGGAAGATGTTGAATTCACTGCCCTGGAAAAGGATATTTTATGCCATTCTACCTTGAGAAGCTACAAATCAGGAACAGCATAAGTTACTCACTCTGCCTTTCCAATGTGCCTTGTACCTCACTTGGATAGACTGATGTGTGTGATAAGAGCACTGAAATATCTGATGCTAGAAAGCTAGTAACTTATTAAAACCTAAATTAAAACCTGCACGAGCAGGCTAAAGGAGAAAAATTCTGATATGCAGCAAAATTCCCTTTATAGAAGTAGTTGATGGGGTATGATGTGATGTCACACTTAAAACAATAAATGCAGTTTTAAAACTGAACAGAATAGGAACACTAGTCAGAGCATATTCTGTTGAGCACTTTGCTGAATTAGCAAATTTCAACAGATTACTGCTTTGTGGGTATCTCATAGTAGAAAGCAGAAAGTCCATCCGAAAGTTTTTACCTTTTCCAACATGTGCCAAAAACTCAGAACCTCTGCATGTTGTGACCCAAAACATTTAACTTCTGAACCACTGCTGTGGTGCTTCATAGGAGATGCAATTCAATATTCTTTTTTTTCCCTAGACTTAGTTAGAAAAGAAAACAATACCATCTGTTACTCAGACTAAAATCCCAGGAGGCACCACGGTTGATTTTAGAAACGAAGTATTTTAAGCTTTCATTGAACTGAATAGTCAGAAAAATGCAGATAAGAAAAGGCCTCCACCGTGCCTCTTCCACCAGTCATGGAGGCAATGACTTAATGTACAGACTTATTTATATTAAGGCACTCTCCCGTTTCAGGAGATGGAACTGTTTGGTGGAAGAGTGGATCGTCAGTCTCTCTCTGATGAGAGCAGCAAACGGTTACAACAATGAAAAACAGAGCAAATCTGAACAGATCTTCCTACATCCAATGGGCAGAGCTACTTTCAACATCTCTGTGTAAGTCCATATCCCTACTAGATCCTCTTGATTTTTGCATGCCAAAAAAGAAATTGCCATGAATTTTGACTGGCTTAGGAAAAAAGGTGCAAAAGGATAGAGAAAAAAAGAAAGTCCTTTTAGATCCTCAATATTTTACATGTCTGCAAGAAGTACATTCTCTTCTCTTAAATACTCATCACATACTAACTGAATTTAACTCTCTGCCCAGAAGAGATTCCTAATAGTCTTCATCTTCTATATGAAGATATTATTTCTATTAACATCCCAACTGATAAGGTGCATCAACCACTGAATGCTATTCTGTGCCAACTACAGAGAATGCAGCTTCATGCACTCGTGGGCAGCATGCAGGACGGATGGAAAAGCCACAGTGGAAGGTCTGAACAGCAGGAGGGCACGAGCTGGTAGGATGGAGGGTACAAACATCTGGGAAGGAGGTGCATTTAAAGACTGCAGCAGAAGTTGGTGAGGACAGAGGGCAAAGAGCAGAGAACCCCAGAGCACAGAGGCAAGGAGAAACAGGCAGCAGCCATGAGATTTGCTTCTCAAACACTAGGAACAGCTGAGCCACTGAAGACCTACAGTAGAAGAGTTCAAGCATCAACATATTATAGAATACATTCAGCTTGATAGTACTTGTTTGGTTTTAATTTAAAATTTACTCAGTTATTGGAAAGCTAAAGCAGTTTGCCCATACTATTACCAGCAAAGAGCTGGAATAAACTGGGCTGGTTTTGAAACCAGTGATGCAAGTCAATGCTGATTCATTATCAGCCACTGTATAAGTTTGGAAATAAGACCTTTCCTGCCTCATCGTCTGATCCCTGCCTATAAAAAAAAGAGTTCTTAGGCACAGTTCAGAAAACTAATTAGAAGAGTCTCCTACTGAAAAGATTTAAAAGTAAAATAATCCAATAATTAGGATTAAGTAGGTTGGCCTTTGGTGACTGATCAGCATAATGAATCTAGTTATGTGGATGGCCAAGGCATTGGGCTAAGAAGAGGTTTCTGGCTGAATCAGATTAAATGCATTGGCTGGAACAAGACTGGTTGCTACAAAATATTTAGAACATTGCTATAAAATATTTAAAAGTTTCATGATTTTTCTATGCATCTAAGTAAAGTGATTCAAATTTCCTGTAAACCAAAATGAAGCACCAGACTTTAAATAAACAAGAATTTTTTCCTCACAGTTATTTTCAGGAACTCAGGCTCTTTGCCCCTGCATACTGTACGTTTCTTTCCATGGAAAATAATATCATTATTAATTTTCTTAACATTTTACATTGTAGCAGATGGAAAACGAGAAAGAAAAAAAGGAAGGGAAAATAATGTAAGAGCAGAACAAAAACCACCAGCACCCCACTCAAAATAAAGTTATCTTCTCAATCCACTCAAACAAAATATGTACCCTTCTCATATTTCTTTTTTATCTTTTTTATAGTTCATTGATATCATGTCTTTCTTCCTCTGCAGGGTAGTAAAAACATAATATCGGAAATACTTCACATACTTCCTCATTTGTTTAATGGTGATGATACAAGGGAAATTACCCCTCTAATATATTTGAACATTTAGCTTATTATCCTGATTGAGTTTTCTCCCAAAGCTCAATTTATTAAAACAAAACACATCTTTCTATGATGAACTGCAAAGGGCAAGAGGGCAAAATTCTATAATTAAAATTAAAGTGGTTTCGCAGCTCTTCCCTAGCAGATACTGCTTCTACTGCAGCTTAGTTTACTGAAACTTTCATTGAGTCTCACTCACCCGCAAGCAATGAGATTTTCACACATGAATTAGGCTTTTCATTTGATAACTTCAAGGTTACAATTTAATGCTACCCCAGTGGTTTGCTATTTGGTGAAAAATGCAATGTTGTGAGCAGCCTTCAATCATTATTTTTTGAGGCCAGTGGAACTCATGCCCATTGCAGAACTTCTGGGAGGGAAGGGGGACACTCAGAAAACCAGGGGAACCACTTCCTTGTTGACAATGTTTTAGTTTGAACGTAAACATTGCACTTTTAGCAAGGTGTCAGTCGCGTGCCATCATAGGCTAAGGTGAGTAAACCATCTCTTCCAAAGAGCGGACGCTGCCCCACATAACCAAACCTCATGAATTCCCCATAACAAGGTGATGGTACGCTGCTCATCTAACAGAGGGGACTGGAATGGGACCGTGTGTGGTCAAATGAGGCATGCTCATAAAGCCATGAAACAGAATAGGTGCTAGCAAAAATAACATGTCCTATCCTGAACGCAGGCACTACTCATCCCATAACGGATATTTTGTCATAAGACAAGCATGGTGCACCATATGATGCAACGTACATGCTGACGCCTGCCATACAGATCAACTTACAAGCCTCACAGGAGGGAGCACGCCTGCACTCTGCTTACATGAAGGACTTCTAGTGACTTCTGCAGGGGAGGGCTGTGGACTCTTCAGAAATGCAGATGAGAAGTCAATCTTGTGCCTACCTTCATAGGGGAACCAGCACAGAGACAGGATTGGAGTGAGTAAGGGTAATTCATATTCTTTTTTCCTGCAGAGTGGATCTAGGATCTATAGTTTAGATGTTCCTTGTATGTGGTAACTCAGCATCTAAGAGCTGCATAGACACATCTAGACTCAAAACCTTAATTCTGCCTTTTCTGTAACCTGTTTTCCTCTTTGTTTCCTGTGTAAAACATGTTACCCTACCAGACTAAACCAGGGCATTACGGCCCTCTCCTCCAAGTTGTTTCCAGTTCCATGTCTTTGAGTCAAAGTATAAGAAGACTCAGACAGAAGAAGTCAGAGGAAACCAGCCAGGTTCCCAAGGTATCTGACTGCAGGCCACATTCTAGCTCTTTACCTGTCTATAGATGTCGTACCAAGGCACAAACAGATGAAACAGACTGTACAGGATTCAGGAAATCTGCAGCTGAGATGGCAACTGAATCCAGTCTTCTTGAGTCTTCATCCAGTATCTACTCACACTCTCCTTTCTTTCTGAGGAATTTAGCGGACATGCAGCATGTGAAAGGGCGCAACACCACCAACAAAATTTGTGTACCTTACAGAATCCCTTTTTTAGTGGCAAAGCAGAGCGTTTTCCAAGGCAACCTCCATTAAGTACTCTTTGGTCAGTTAGTTCAGAGAGAGCAATCCCAGTCAGCTTACTTTCTTCACAATCAACCAAAAGCAAATACTTTCTGAGAAAGATGCACTACTGCATTTGCAAAGAAGGAAGTCCAGAAGAGCTGGAACTTTTCATACAGTTAAACATAGTTAACTCATACTGAATTATCCTTACTGCATAAATGTCTCTGCAAATGACAGACTTTAATAAGCCTTCATAGCTGACACAGTATTTATCTCTGATTAAATTTTTAAAATCAAAGTAACTATGGCTTTTACAGACATGTTTAGATTAAGACTGACACTAACTCGGTATATCAGTGTAATTCACTTGCAATTATGCAGGTGCTCGGGCAGCCTGTATTTCAGTCATTTAAGGCTAAATTAGGGCAGAGAGCCCATAGCTCCATATTGGGTAACGAAGCTCTGGGACAGTCTTAAGGCCTTTACAGACACAGTTTTTCAGAGACAGAATATTCTCAAAGCTTTCCTCTGTGCACTGTAACTGTGTAAACTATTCTTGCTGGAAACAAGAAATAGTATACAATCTCGCAATGAGAGTCCATATAATAGCTAACTTACCCAGGAGGGCAAATTAAAGTTTTGTGAAAAATTTCCAACTTACATGCATATGACTTTGGAAATATAACGTTATTGTTTTACTGTAATTGTGTATATATATATACACACATATACCTGAAACTGCTGTATGGGGGTTGATGCATGTCCAGAATAAATTATACTTTTTGTACATTTCTGGCTACCATTTAAAAAAAAAATTGCAATTCTTCGGGTGATGAAAGCAGATTAAAAAAATGAAATTCCACCAAGGAGTTGATATGTTATTCACCGTACTTCATTAATATTTCATTTTTTGCAGCACTCCAAATACGCAGAAAAGTTATCAGAGAATTTTTTTTTTTTGCTTTGTAAGAGTTAGAAGGCATTTGATCATAACTGCTGAAGTAAATTAAGTGGCATTTCAAGAGCAGCCAACTAAAACTGCTGAAGGCACAAAGCAGTTTTGATATCCAGGAAATCACAATTAATTTCAACTACATAAAATGGGATACAAGATGGTATGAACCATTTGTTATTTGTCATCTGTTTCATTTGATTAGAAACGTATGGTATTTATCAGTCACTAGAGTGGAAATAGAATTTGCTGTAAATGATAAAGGATGTAAAAAGATTATAGGTAAAAGGAGCAATGGGAGAATATGTATATATATTTCTTATCAAAGTATATGATAGCTTTCACTTGGGCTGACTACAAAGACACTTTATTATACTGATTTGTATTGTTCAGTGAGAAAATTTCTAGGTTAAACAGAAGTTAATAAAACCTAAAAGGTATTACAGAAATTTATTTGGCAATACACTTGACAGCACCCAAGTATAAGGAAAAAAAAAGAAACATTAAATACAACTCCACTGATATGGAAGCCATTTAAAGGAAGTTTTCTGTGAAAATGAAACCTCAACCCTTCTTTCGCACTTAGATTTGATAACTTCCTGGTCCATATCCAACAGTCCAAGATGACTACAGTTTTCCTTACATTGCCAGAAATTCCTACAGAAAACTACCACATACCTGATATCTACCACGCCAGTACTCCAGGAAGGGCAGAAACAATTTATTCCACGTATGGAAGAGGAACTCTTTTCCCATATAGATATTCAATATAAAGAAACTAAATCATCTATTATATTGTATATGTACCAGCTAAGCTACCCATTTATCCCTGTGCTGGTAGGTAGCTTTTCTCTTTTGGTACTTCATTCACTTGAAGCCTAGCTCAGACTCATCCAACTTTTTTTGTTTTAATGTGATCCAGTCAAGAGAAGGTATTAACCAGAAAAAACTCTTACCTGCTGAATCTAAACTTTTATATGATAAAAACATTTCATGACTTGCTCAAACTTTTGCCTAGATGTACACTGACATATACATTTATACACACGTATATACATACATAAATACATACAGTCCCTCATTTCAAGAGAAGCTCACTCGAGCAACAGGACAATGAGTATAGGTAGGGAGGAGGATGGAATGATTTTTCAATGCTCTAACAGACTAGGTTACATCTTGTCATAAGCTACACTTGAGTAACAAACAAACTAATATGAAGAGATATTAAAAGATTTCTTAAAAGTGCTGATATTCATGAAATTATATTAATAGGCATTACTGGTTTAGGTCCCACATTTTGACTATTACTTTTACTACGTTCTGTTTATAGGCAGTCTTCACATTCTACAGCGCAAAGATGGAGGACCAACTTTAGTAAGTACATTATTAGCCTTGCTGATTTATTAATTGTGTATGATACAGTAACATCTACTCACATAAAGTAAGATTAAAGATTCTGACACCCACAGCACAGGAACTAACAAACACTAATTTTTCGTTCCTTTCTGCATAGACTAATAAAATACTTAGAATAATTACTCTGCAAATAGTAAAGGATCAGAACTGCTAATTGCCTATAACTTAAAAAAAGTATGTCTCAATTAATAAACCATGGAGTCTTTGACATTATGAGTTATACTCTTCAAGAGAAAAATCAAGTGCAAGAATATATAACATTAAACAACACACAATTAACAACACTTTGCTTTAATTATCTTGGGTCACAATTAATGTTGGCCCTGCAGTTCATCTTTCTACTTTGATAGCTCCTTAGACTATTTATGTAGATTAATTCTTGAAGTATCGGCATTCACTAATATGTGTTTTTGAACAAGCCACTGCATAACACTGACATCAGTGAGGAGACCTACTCACTGACCTTCCAGAACCAGATTCTATCTGTCCATAACATTATGGTATGTATCTGGGCAATTTGCCACAAATGATAAAGGTTGTGACATTATTGAACAACTTCCTATCAACTGAGGACATAAAGAACTGCAACTGTCGTGCAGACTGATTAAGAACAAGGTGAAGCAAACACAAATCATGCATTTTTGGAAATAAAAGACCACAAGGAACCTACAGTCATTCTCCATCGACAGATAAAGCAAAACTATAGTAAACTGTATATTTATCAGAGTTTTATGGGCCTTAAAAATTCAGTATTATGTGGGGTTTTTTCCCCAGGGCAAAATTAGAGTTAATTAATATTAAATGTGTTTATTTTACAAACAGCCTAAGATTTTAAAGGAAAGAAAAATTGCGGACTCTGCCTATACCTTCCAGATTTCAGATTGTGTATTTAGGTCCAAACATGATTATAACTGTTCATGTTTTACTTGTAACAAAGTCCTCAAGAACAAAAATGCAGAGTTTTCATTTGATCAGAGTACAACTCAAAACAAAAACTATGATGCAAAGAGCCTTCACGCTTAACCAAAAATGTATGCCCAGTGATGAAGTCTTTGTTTACTGCAAAATACCACTAAGATTGTTCTAAGGCATTAATTTAGTGATATATATATAACACTATATAGAAACTTGAACAGAAGAGAATGGAGGAAACACTTGATAAGTGAAAAATATGCCTTTGCACTACTTCAAAATTATATCAGAATATGCACAGTCTTATTTTTTTATACACATTGAAACCCATGCTCCTATCAAGGAGCACAAAGTAAGTTCATATACATAGCAGTTACAGTCTTACCTGCTCCTTGCCCGTAGTTACCTAGCAAAACTTTTAAACTTTTCCTCTAGTTAGGAATTACCACAAGGTGCACTATTTTCACATCCTAATTTTCCAGAAATGTACTCAAAATGTAGCGTGTGCAGTCGTCCATGTGGTGTACAGGGAAATAGATTTTCCACAATCTAGCAGTAAAAAGACCTGAGCTCTCCCAAACAAGCAGTCCAGCAATTAAAAGTCAAGCAATAAACTACAATGAAGCAACACTGGTTTTACCAGTTGTTAAACCACCTATGTTAGTCTTACAATATTAATAATTGAAACAAAACCAGTAAAACCAATTTTTCTTATTAAATGGT
Source organism: Astur gentilis (assembly GCF_929443795.1). Lineage (NCBI taxonomy): Eukaryota > Metazoa > Chordata > Aves > Accipitriformes > Accipitridae > Astur > Astur gentilis. Next base: position 46,913,564 of record NC_064880.1, read on the forward strand.
CTCACTTGAATTAAAATAATGTAGGTAGTTCTTTTAGAAGATATCTGATGCTCAACATTAGAGAGGGATCCTTTCCGTGGTTCTAAGACTAAGCTTCTTGTTCATCCTCAGTAAATGAATCATAAAAAAAAGACCCCATAACACGAGTACAGGTGAACTGTGAAAGATTAGATTTATACTACAAGGTGATTCAGTGCCTATAAATGAATGAGGCAGGGGGCAGGGTGGTCTTTTATGTGTAAAACTGTTGTACTTCTTACCTCCAGAGCTTTCAAACGCTCCAATAGCAATTTTGTCTTTTCTTTTTCCTCTTCAGTGCTGCTGGTTTCACTTCTTGAATCTTCATCTGCTGGCGTGTGAATTTTTTCTATGCCTTCTTTACATCTCCTACTGTCTTCTGACAACTTTTCCTGAAATGATTTTTTAAAATGTCATTATTCATGGGTGGAAATGAAGTTAACTATGCAAATATCTTCAAATCTCCCTTGTATATGAATGAAAAAAAGACAGAGCAAGTTGCTAGTATATGATTGCAGTACTAAGTAAATGGAGTCATGAAGGGTCTATGAAACATGCCGCTATGCCAATTCTGTAAAAGTGTATGCACAACTTAACTGCTACATCTACTTAATATTTGTAAATGTGGAACTCATAATCTTTTTAATAAAATAACTTGCATTTTCTTCTTTAAAAGTTGCAATGAAAATTGAGCATACCACCTTTCAATGGAAGCATTTTGCCACTGAGATATAAAGCAGTTTATTGAGGAAAAGCTAACATATGTTCATGCCTAATATGTTTCACCTTTCTTCATCTAGAGCTAATATTTGAATTACTAAATAATGGGCTGAGAACCAAGCTACCACATGAATACTGATTTAAGATCCACACTAATATATAACTGGAGAGAATCAAACTGACAGCAAAATTTTCAGAAGTGCCCCAGTCTATTACAAGTCAGTCAGATTGGGTTATTATTAGCTGCTGCTGCTGAGTGGACGACGGCTGCTGAGTTTTACAAGAGGTCTATAAAAATCATAGGATTGAACAGTGAATCTACCAACTCCATTAATTATGTGTCCAAGCTCTGTGTTGAGACGAAGAATGAACCAGAGCAAGCAAAACATCGAGACTACAAGCAAGCAATGTAAAATATGGCCCAAAACGACAAGGCTAGCATAAGGGGAAAAAAGAGAACTACACAGATGTACAGAGTGAATTACCATCTGAGTGCAACATAAAGTGGACAGTATCTACCTTGTAAACCACGTTCTTCAACTATGTAAGTAGATGCAGTGTGACAACTAATGAGAAGATTAAGAATGGAAAATGTGAGGTAAATCAACATTAAATAATGGGTGTCAACACAAATCTAGAGAAGTCCTTTAATGAGCATTTCGTTTTCTTTGTGTGCCTTTTTGATAATTCTTATATACAAAGGGACATAACTTTCCTGATCTTTGGGTTAGTATATAAGTGAGATGTATTTCCTGTAACTACTACAGAACACAGACTCTGTCTAAGCAGAAAAATATGTATTTTCATTAAGAACTGATCCAACTTGAGTAACTGTGCAAATATAACTCTTTGAGAGTTAACAGCCAGACATTATCTTAATTAAAACCCATAAACACAACTGAATTAAAAATCAGCACTGTGAATCACATTTCTAACAATGTCCTTTCTAAATATTAACTAGCTTAGAAATTGACTATTACTATGTTAAAACTTTAATCAAGAATCAATTTTATAAGCTATGGGCTTAATCACTGAATACTCTTACACAAACCATGAGGCACAGATCTCATTCTGAGCCTCAAAACACAGATGTCCAAGAGCCATTCCATCAGGTTTCCAGCATTAGTGCTATCCTGATCAGAAAGGAACCATAAATAGAGTAGTTGTGGGTTTTTTTTTCTTGCTTGCTACTCACTGGTGCAATGATAAGAGCCATTAAATCATTTTCCCTTCAAGTTGCTCTGATGAATGCATTGACATAAAACACTTCGATGAACTCGGGAAAAGAACTGACAAAGGTATCTCTTTGATGTAATTCAAACACAAACAAATATTTTTAGGATATAATGTGACATCAATTAGATGTGGCTAACAATGGAAGAAAATATAAACATGGGCCCAGGGACACCTTTCCTGCTCAAACTAGACAGCAGCAATTTCAAAGGACAGGTAGAAGAAAACACAGGTTATGACTTCTCATCACAGAAAGGGGAGTAATGCAACTTCTCTCAGAGTAAATCCCAGTCACCTAAAGAAGTAACCCATTCATCTTCTAATTACAAAATTCTAGGAACTTTGCAGAATATCTCAAGATACCTACTACTGTTACCCCTGCTTGAGTATTTAAGTACAGCTCACATATTTTCAGAACTAGTTTATTACTGAGTAATAATAAATGAGCTCCAGTGTTTCAGGCATAGTCTAAAAAGGTCTCTGATAGGTCACCTACGCTACCTGGAAAAGCTGCAGAATAGAGGAAAACATTACTAACCTTTAGAAACTGTGCTTAGGCATGCAATTTGCTGGGGGCACTGCCCCGTCACTTTAGCCTGGGTGATACAGAGTAAGGGTAGAAGTGGAAAATCCACACTCAAGAAAGCAAAGAGAAGAGGTGCTTCTTAAAAAACTCTTTGTGCTTAAAGTCAAGTAAAGTAAGAGGGAGAATGACAAAGGCTTCTGGAATGACAGAATCCTCTTAAGAGTGAAAAATCTGCTAATATCAAAGGCAGGTGCCTGCTGGGTGGAGGCAGGAAGGGGCAGAGACAGATTTGCAAGAGGAAATGTGTATCTATCTCCTGCATGATGTTGATCAGATCCTACAGAAAGCTCTGGAGTGAGCATGCTGAAGGCAGGAAACAATGGCGTAGAGCAGCTTATTCCCCTTTTTCCCCCTAGATTCCTATACTTCTTGTGTTACCTCAAATAAAGACCATGTTTTGAATCTTCTAAACAGTCTCTGTTGTATGTCTCACATATTGCAGGATTAAAGGCAGGATGGGTTTCCAAGCTGAATAGCAAAATACTCTCCAGGTCAGAAGTCCAGCAAAGGCAGAGTAAGTGCTATCCTGCTGATCAATGCAATTTCATTTCTGTGAAAAGGTAAGAGATGGAAATGGTACTCTGGAAGTAAGCTGGACAGGTTAAAAAAAAAAAAAAGGGCAAAAAAGGCAACAACCAAGCTCTTGGTCTCCACAGACCAATAACTGTTTAAGACACATGCCTGTACCATGAGAGGATGCAAACACAGCAGCCTGATGAGAATTCTACAGTAAAGGTTCATCTACATCTCTAATGCTCTGTGTCAACAAAGAGACAATAAAAATATTAAATATTCAAATCTTGCTAAATGGAAACTAGGATTATGCTTCTCACTGTAGACATGTTCCCACAGAAATTAATGAGAAACTTACCATCAAGTCCCACATTGTGCAAACTTCTCGGGCTGGTTTAAACTGTTATTGCTTTTCTGAAACCAACGGTATTTTGCAAATCTTAAATGACATCCTGCCCTGACCATTACTTCTAAGTATTCAGTTTGTTCTATAAATCAAACAAATAGTACACTGATGATGAAGCCTTTGATCAAACACTATAGGCCCTATAGCCAATAGAAAACACGAGATGAAAACAGACCCTGCAGTCTGGAAATGGTAAGCTTTCTAGAATCGATGAGAAGATATAAATCACTGAAGACATTGATCTATGAAGCTGTACAATGCAGTGACCTGACTGAGACTTATCAGAAAGCTGGTGTTCACAGTTAGCTGAAGTAGGAACAAGCAGTATAATACTTCTTCTTCCCACTAATAAATAAAAGTAAGAACAATAAATTAAGAGAGAAGGAAGTGCACCTGAAAATCCAAATGATAATTTACTGGAATTTGTAGAATATAAAGAAATATGTAGAATATAAAGCCAATCTTTTCCCTTCCACCTTCCTTCCAGAATACTGAACAAGAAAGTTTTTTTCACTGTTTATAAACAAAGGGAGTAACTATAGCAATAGAAAAAATCATATGGAAGCTTTCAAAAGATAAGAGACCAAACAGCCTATTTCAGAAATTACCTCCTCCTTCATCCCAAGAAAGGCAAAAGGCTGCTGACCCTCTGGACACAGCATTAGTCATTGGGATGCCTTTCCTTTAATACTCATCACCTTTTCAAGGATCAGACAAGGGTCAAAGGGACACTTAGCCAGCTATTTCTTAACCATTATCACTTCAGAAATTACCGTACTTTTAAAGTTTTATTGGTAGTACCATCAGTTGTCTGTTCTTTGCCCTTTCTTCTTTCTTAAGATGCTTTCTAGGAATTACACTACACACACAGGGGAAAAAAAAAAAAAAAAAAAAAAAAAAACGGAAAAAAATGAGCTCACTTTAAAATGTTTCAATTTGTGACTATGAAATTTCAAACCAAGAAGAGTAAATGTCAGATGACACAAAGGAAAAACAAACGTAGCTAGCAAAAATCCATTCTAGATTTTCTCTTTTACAGTGAAAACCATGATTAGGCACTAATTGGAATAAGGGATCTTCTCTGGTAGTAACAACAAATATATGACATGAAATGATCATATAGTTCCCCCAATAACTCAGATTCCAATTTTTCCTAGTTTAAGATTTTACAGTGCAGGAACTACCTACTCAAGGAAGAAGCCTTTAAGAAAACAGAAATCATTAACACTGTTAATGGGCCTCCAAGGGAGAAGGCCAAACAGAACCAGCAGCACAGCACCTGCTACAGCTCTCTGCAACGGGAAATGCAGAGTATGCAGCGTCCTGCACTGGGGACGGAATAACCCTGTGCACCAGCAGAAACTGGGAGTCTACTGCAGAGGAAGGGGTCTGTTGCAGGGAAGAGAGAAGGTGGAGCCAGACTCTTCTGAGAAGTGGCACGATGAAAAGACAAGATACACTGCTTGGAACATGAGAAATTGCAACTAGATATTAGGAAAAACTTTTTTTTTTTCTTTTCTCTCATGAGGGTACTCATATGGTCACTGGAACAGGTTACCCAGGGAGGTTCCTGAATCACAGAGATATTGCAAAGTTCAGTGGACAAGTGGCTATAATAACAGAACATAGCATAATCTAATCCCACTGTAACTGCATCTGGACTCTATGGTACTGATTATAAACAGCAATCTTTCACAAGGACATGTGACAAAATTCTGATTGAACCAAACAAGAATGAAATAAAGATCAAGATCTTTGAAATGCTGATTTTCCCAATGAGCATTGGATGACATGAATTGCTTGTCTGGAAACTGATAAGTAATAATTAGAGATGACATCTTTGCTCATAGAAGCTAAAGATCATTTTCATGTGATAAACACAAGTCTTCCAGAGAAGTGAAGTGTTTCAGATGCAATGTGGTAAAGAACCCTCAGAAACAAAGAATCTCTTTTTTATTTAAATTCCTTTTAATTCTTCAGCTTCTGAAACAATGGTTTTATAATGGTTACAAATCCCAGTTCTTCTGAGAGTCATGCCTGCAATTTCCCAAAACCACACTTTAACCCAATGTCCTGGCTTCAGCTGGGATAGAGTTGATTTTCTTTCTAGTAGCTGGTATAGTGTTACGTCTTGCATTCAGTATGAGAAGAATGTAGATAACACACTGATGTTTTCAGTTGTTGCTAAGCAGTGTTTAGACTAAGGCAAGGATTTTTCAGCTTCTCACGCCCAGCCAGCAAGAAGGCTGGAGGGGCACAAGAAGCTGGGAGGGGACACAGCCAGGACAGCTGACCCAAACTGGCCAAAGGGGTGTTCCATACCATGTGGCGTCATGCCCAGTATAGAAACTAGGGGGAGTGGGGCTGGGAGGGATCGCTGCTCGGGAACTAACTGGGCATTGGTTGGCGGGTGGTAAGCAATTGCATTGTGCATTACTTGTTTGTATATTCCAATCCTTTTATTAGTATTGTCATTTTAGTATTGTTATCATTATTATTATTAGTTTCTTCCTTTCTGTTCTATTAAACTGTTCTTATCTCAGTCCATGAGTTTTGCTTTTTTGCTTCTGATTCTCTCCCCCATCCCACTGGGGGCAGGGGGAGTGAGTGAGTGGTTGCATGGTGCCTAGTTGCTGGCTGGGGTTAAACCACAACACCCAAGAATAATATATATGTAAGATATATAGTTAAATAGCTCTTATGATTGCTCATAACCACTTATTTGAGAAAAACAAATATTCACAATGTAGTTATTAACAAATCATATACAGAAGCAATGGTAACAGGCATCCAAAAATCCAATCGATATGGAACCCAATCTAAGTGGCTAACTCAGCATCTCAAAACATTTAGCACTTCCCATGGCGTATCAGGAGCTTCCACAGGACTTTCTAAATGAGGTATTTACTAAGTAGTTATCTTAGATTTCAGTGGCTGAATTTGGTGATCCAGACTACACTTCTAACACTCTTTCCTGCTATACTAAAGGCAGACTCTTAACCTCCAAACCCAAACTGCAATTTCCAAATTCACATACAGAATTGTTTATGTATGTGCTGGTTTTGGCTATGGTAGAGTTAATTTTCCTCATAGCAGGTAGCATGGGGCTGTGTTTCGGATTTGTGCTGGAAACAGCATTGATAACACAGGGATGTTTTCATTACTGCTGAGCAGCGCTTACACAGAGCCAAGGCCTTTTCTGCTTCTCACCCCACCCCACCAGCGAGGAGGCTGGGGGGGGGCACAAGAATTTGGGAGGGGACACAGCTGGGACAGCAGACCCCGGCTGACCCAAGGGATATTCCAGACCATAGGACGTCATACGCAGCGCATAAAGCTGAGGGAAGGTCGGCCAGGGGACCGCTGCTCAGGGACTGGCTGGGCATCAATCGGCTGGTGGTGAGCAATTGTTTTCATTTGCATCACTTGTCTTTCTTGGGTTTTATTTCTCTCCGTTATTTTCCTTTTCATTACAACTTGTTGGTGTTGTTATTATTTTTATTATAAGATTTTATTTTATTTCAATTATTAAACTGTTCTTATCTCAACCTGTGAGTTTTCTCACTTTTACCCTTCCAATTTTCTTCCCCCAATCCTGCTGGGGTGGGGGGAGTGAGCAGCTGTGTGGCACTTAGTTGCCAGCTGGGGTTAAACCATGACAATGTAATAATAAATTGTGAATGTTTTTTTCTTGTAAGGCCATTCTATAGTCTTGATGTATTCTTACATGATGTACTTTCAGTGTTATTTCCACTGCAGACCTCCTAGTGTTCAGCACTATTCTTCACTCCAAGTGAGCGATAAGAAACGAGAATTTTCAGACTGTTGATGTAGATAAAAACCATAGATGAGGGTTTCTTTGTACTTTCATGAAAAAAACAGCCCCAAGCTATGCACAAGTAGCTCAGTCTGACTGCACAAGCTGAAAAAAGGCAGCAATTGCTCCAAGGATTACTGACTTAAAATTCCAACAAGGTTAAAACTTTTTTCCAGTGGTACCTTGCTCCCCTTTCTCCCCCCACCATGACCTTTTTTCCTTAATTATAATTAACACTTGTTTACTTTGACTCAATCCCTCTTAAATATGCCCTTTGAAATTTTGCAGTATCTTCTTATATGCTTTATAACCTATTTCATTTTGTGAAACCTGAGATGTATAAAAGGCACTTGTATGTTAAGTCAGAGCAATGTGAAGTAAGACTGATGAATTCATAAAGTGTTTCCTGCAAGATGCTTGGTACAGCAGTAGTCACAGATATCACCGTGATCTGAATATGTCTGTTCCATGTGCAACTTTTTTTAAAAAAATTTCTTTATTTGCTAATGGGAATTCCACTACACACCATGACCCAGGTCTGAAAAAAACCCGTAACTGAACAAAAAATTAGAAAGCAAAAAAAAATTACATGCAAGTAAACAGTGCAATCTAAATGATGTCTGAGTATAAGGCTACAAATATGACTTCTGGTTTTACCTTACTTACTTCTACCTATGTATTCAGCTGTTTTCTCTTGCTTTATTTTCTCCCAGTGGAAAGACAGAGAAAAATATAGCTTTGCTTTAGATAGCACATCAGCAAGTGTCGTAATAATATATTTTTGTTTATCTAACAGCTTTTGTTCAGAACAAGCTGACCAAAATTGAAAGAAAAGAAAGGAATGCACATATATCACAAAATTTTACAGAAACATCCCAAATTGTTCACAGTTTAACATTAGTGTTGTCAGGAAAAACATATGAAATTCTTCTTTTTCATCTCTGGATTTCACTTACAAAATGAACAGAGTGAGCAGTAACATTCCCTAAATTAAATACATGTGATGGATAAGAGAACAAAGTACTTTCTTTATGATTCTGGTATGAGTCTCCTACCACTCACATATCAATCTACATGTACTACATATTACTCTTCACTCAAAACACTCCTCACGAGTACAAGCTATCACCCCTATTGAACAGTTTTGCTGTAGCATTAATAAATCTCCTAATGATGCTTTTATTGGCTGTTCCATGCATCAGAAACATCTATTACTTCCAAAAAAGTTCAGATCAAAAAGGACTATTTAGTGTATGTTATCACATCAGTAAGAGTAGACGAAGTTTCTTGTCTTCAGGTCCCCAGCTGAATGTCAGTCCTGGGTGTCAAAGTGAACTACACTAACCTTGTGACCAAATATTGCTGTTGACACCATCCTGTCTTCAGTGAATGGATATTCACATTATCAACAGCACCCTCGCCTCTGACACTTCATCTGTCCAAAGCGAAATCAAAGACTGACCATTCTGGAGGTGACTCTTCCAAGCTAGGTTTCGGGCACAGTGGTGGCAGGGCTGTGTGGGAGTAGCTCATCGTGTTTGTTGTTCCTTTTCAAAATGGAAGACTTCAGCTACACTGAATAGCAAAGTTATCAGCAGAAAAAAAACCAAACCCAAACCTGTTCTAGAAGGTAAGCTGTTCCTTCTTCATATCTGTATATATGATATTATGAGAAGAATATACAGTGTGATTTTTTCATGCAGATATTCTCTTATAAATTGGTTCATTATAGTACCATACTTAAAGTAATCATCTTTCCTCCCAGGAAACCTATATGCAGCATTTAAACTTTCCTGAAGGAGTTTGTAAGTATTAAAGTAACTACACTTGACTGAAGTGACAGTATTAAAATATCTACCTTTGACTGAAGTACAAACAAGCCAAACTACTCTGAAAATTAAATTCAGTAAATTTTATGTAATAGCAATTAAGGCAATAGAATTACTCTGGATTTAAATTGCTAGAAATAAGCCAATTTTCCTTGCCTTTGCAGCCCTTCACTTTTTTTTTATTAAATAATGTCTTTTCACTACTTGGATGAAGGCCAAATTACTCTTCTTAATGAAATGAAAAACTTTGAGTGCAATTTTTTTTTTTGCCACCAGAATGTCTCCTAAGTACTTATACTTGTTGATCCAGTTTTCCATAGATGGTTTCTTTAGGCAATACCACAAAAAGGCTCTAAAGGACATACCTGAAGATGAGTCTTAACTAGTATTTTGGAATGACAGCAATATATTAACGGACTAATTCTCACCACAAGGACAATTGCAGAAGTTGACCTAAGAAGTTACCTGTGGGATTAGGACAAAAAAAATAGTATATTGTTACATAACCAGGCAATTTTTTGCAAATGCCAGGGAATAGTTGGCTTGTCTCACAATCTTGTCAGGAAAACTTTTCAAAAATGAAAAATACTTTTCATGATCAGCAGTGCACATTCTTTCCAAAATAAATATACTGGTGTACTGGTAAGTGCATTGTTCTGTTAAAATAACTTTCAAAAAGAGAATGTTTGTGAATGCAGCATAATCTCCTTTTTTTTTTTTTTACCCTCAGAAAATAAGCAAGATTTTAGATTTTTTTCAACTTTTTAAAGTTTGAAAAATTGCATTGCTTCCTGCTGGTTTGAAAACATAAATGAATCACAGCTCAAAATGCAGAGTGAACAATCTCTTTTAGGGAGAGGAAATAGGGAGAGAGCAAGGGACTTGGCCATATATAAGACCCAACCTTGGAATACCAAGGAATACAAACTGTTTTTTCAACTTTTCTGTCCAAACACTTCTGTCACTAGACAGCTGATTGCAGTAAATGGTCTCTATTTATTATTTCTTATTCATTATCCTTACTCAGAAAACACAGAGGATTCGACACATAAAAATGATTCTTATTTTCCTGCCAGACCCTCTTGGCCAACCAGAACCTCTTCAATACCAGCTCAGGATGGGCGACGCTGTGTCAGGTCAACAAAGGATGTCTGGATCCTCACAGGGATCTGGATAGGCTACAGATAGGTAAGACCCCGTTATTAAAATCTTCTAAAGGATCTAAAAGATGACAACAACTCCCTGGGGATCTCAGTGCTCTACTGAGAAACAGAGCAGGGCTGGAAGTGGCGCTGGGTCCCACGGCAAGCGTGCCACAGCAGCCCCGCAGGCTTGGTTTCTCACACGGCCAGAGCGTGGGCTGCCCTCAGCCTGCGTGCCAGCACAGCCCTGCTGCCGGTAGCCCTGATTTGACCTGCACAAGGAATACACGCCGATAAAGAGCAACAAGCTGGCCTTCACATACAAAGATACCGGCATCTCTCCAAGCAGCAGATAGAGTATCTTAAAAGTGGTATTTGCTACAAACTCCATGAGGTTATTCCAGTCTCTTCGGACTAGCAAGCAGAGGCATGTTAGAGCCGTACTCTTTTCTCTCAAATACATCCCCTGAATTAGAAAAAAGGCAACCGGAACACCACCATTAAGGGCAAGATTAAGGCTGCAGACAACCTGCTGTGCCTAAATGGGAAGTCCCTGTATGCATTAGGACGACCTGTGTCAGTCAGGCTGTGAACCACATCATCACTTTGCTTTTCTAAGAATTGCCGTTATGCCTGTTTCATATGTATAGGCTTCAGGCAATGTATACGGGCTGATTTTTGTGGATTCATTTTTTGTGGATTCCAAAAGTAAGAACTAGAAGAAAGATACCGCAAAAGACAGAAACACTGTATTGTAGAGGAAAATCTAAATGTAGAATTACAATCAGTATAATACATAATAGTACCATCAAATCAGTCAATCTGCACCTCTTGTTACTGTAGATATATAGAGGATTCTGGGAAGGAAAGAACAGCTTGTTTTCTGAGAAACAGGCACACAAATGGCACATTTCAGTTATGAGACTTCGCTGTGTTAAACATAACTCCTTTGCTTTGTTACTGTATTACAAACAATCAAAAAGGGAAAACTATTTGCACATATGTTCCTTGCAACAAAACTGTAATTCTGAACGGTGTCTGAGGAGCACCATCACCCTCCTTTGGGAGCAAGAATCCAACCTCAGTTTAGGTAAATATGGGAACAAATATTTATCAGCATCTTTGCACAGTGGGGGAAATCTATGAGAAGAAAAGCCGTAAGGAATTAGTCGCTAGCGAGCTAGCCTTGGATTTCTCTGTATGGAAAAGCAGTCCAACAGCAAATGTTTGTGTCCTCGACAGCCCGGGATTTCCAGTGGAGCTCCCAAGGATGCGGGCGCCTTCACTTCTGTCCTTCTCTGGGAGACACAAAACTGCTAAACTTTGCCTAGTAATATTCTCCTTAGTAGCTCAGGAGGCCTGGTCGATGCAGTCTCCTGTGGGCACTTCTAGTCCAGAGAGATAAGTTTAATTTTAAGGATATATTTCCTCTTTCTGCAATAGAAGTTAGCATTAAAAATCCTATGTGGATTTCAGCTAGGGAATTCAACTGGTGCCTTTTTTCAATTCATGGCCATGCCTCACCTATAAAATGTTACATATCAATGGCCTGAACATTAAGCTTGTATAATATTGTGTTAAGATAAAATTATATTGCCAATAGATATAGTTTTTCTTGCATGAAAGAGCTGTTGACACCAACGGCTGTGCAAATTAGAAGTGACAGTCACAACAACTCTTCCACATTTGAGTCTCACAAAGCACGCAGACAAAAAATTGGCTTGATCTGACCAACAATGCCACCTGAAATGTGCCTGTATCACTTATGTAGTCACACCTCTCTGACACCTGCTTCGGAAAGCAATTGGCAAAACGCTCCAGATTTCATGACTGAAAGCTGGAGTTATTTTACCTTTGTATTGAAGTTATCAGTATTGAGTCTTCACAGATAAATCTTCTTTCTTACCTGTGGATAAGGCAGACATATATACATATATTTGTATCCAGCAAGCGGGCAGGAAATGGAACTGAACTTTCTTACGTTCAAAGCCACTCCGTGAAGCTGCAGTGTGAGTTAATGATTGCACTGGTGGTGATGCCCTACAAATGGGACAGATGTCCCCCATGGAGCTGTGTGCCATTCTTCTCATGGTACACTCTAAAGCCTGAGAATTCTCTTCTGAAGTCATTACTTCTCAAAATCTTGTCATCCCTCCAGAGTGAGAAAAAAACCAGAGCTGAACCACAGTCACAGCTCTTAATCGGCGAGGAGAGCCCATCCAAATGCTTAGGCTGCAATTACTCAAACTGTCCGCTACCACTCTGAAGTCAGTGTAGTCACATGGGTGCCAAAAAGAGCAGTGGAGCAAAAATGAGACAGGACACGTACCACTTACAGAAAGAAACGGGAGGAATCAAGCTGCTCCTCTCCACTGCTCCCAGGGCCAAAGAAACCTGAGAACGTGCCCTACTATTAAGGCTACCTGTAATCCCCATTGAGTCTTTGAGCCAGACTTCTCCTGGTGTAGACTCAACAGCACTGACCGCAGCACAGGGATCGTTCTCCTTGACAAACCCCCTACCCGTTACTTGTACCTTTCTCCTCTTGAATTTGTATAGTCAATCTCTGAAGTCCTGCACTGTCCAGCACAATGAAGATCCCTTCTGCTAAAAAGTAGTCTAGACCTTGTCAGCGGGTGAATAAGCTCAGTCAGAGACACTCTGCACTAGCAGTGACGTTGAGGGATGACTGGGCAGTGAAGTTGAGGGATGACTGGGCCCATGACGTTAGATGGGATGGGCTTCAGGCTGTCTACAACCCAGGACTTCAGTTCCTGCTGATCAGAGGAACATGCCTGGTCCCCACAGCAGTATTTGGAGTGCAAATCTCAAAGCAGCACAGTGGGGTTCTGAAAAGGTTGCAAACCTTATGGTCATGAGGTTTTACTTCCCTAAGTTTTTCATATAAATTCATGTATCAAAATCCCCAAATTCCCATGAGCAAAAACTCACTTCCATATTTTTTAATACAAGACAGGATAGCCCTACTTGAAGACCATCCAAGCTCCACTTTGAAACTGATTCCTTTTCTATTAAAAGTATTTGTATGTTAAACAAACTCCTTAGGGGAAGTAAGCCTTTTTCCAAGTTTTCAAGGAAATATGAAAAGCCTTTTTTTTTTTTTAAATCTCTTTATTATCTGCCTCAGTACTTCTAACAGTTCTGTTTACCACAGAAGCAGCGGCTCACATATATGATGACCTCCTAAATATGCTTGAGATTAAATGATATGTTGTTATCCCCTTTTTACAGACAAAGGTTAAAGATGGACAGATAAAGTGATCTTGTCTAAGGAAATGGATAAATTTGTAGCAAATGAAAGAATCAAAATCTAGTCTCCCAAACACAGTGCTTTAAACAGCAGATTGTCCTTCCTCTCCGATGTGACTGCACCATGTCTGTCCTGAGCTTTAGTGGACATATTGACAATTCCAGAATTATAACAAATTGTGAACTTACAACAAACTCTCATCTATTTCGATCACTGTACACTGACGTAAAGCCAAAAGGAGTTAAAAAAACCCTTGAAAGTCTTTGAGTGAACTGTAATCTGGTAAGACTCTACCTAGATATCCAGTATTGTAATCAAACAGGAAAGAGACTCTAGTTTTTTGTATGCAAATCACGACAAACTTAGGAAGGAAAGCCTGCAGGGTGCTTCTTTTAATGTCTTGGGTTCAAGTACTGCACACAATTATTCCTGGGGATCACTCTCCCGCTTAGATAAAGTACCTGTCTCTTGAATGCAGATAGTATTATTAATATATGAGGTATTGGTTTGGCCTTTCATGGTCATACTTTTAGGTGGACAATGCCTCTTGGAAACATTATAAAGCTCTTACATACTACAGCCTTTTAGTCAAGTAAACTTTTAAGCAAGAAGTATGATGGTTCATAGCAATTCAAATCACACATATTCTTGTCTACATTTACGTGAGCATTCATTATAAATCTTCCCTTGGTTAGTATTATGTAAAATGATAACAGAGGAGAATTTTATTTACAATCCTGCTTCTAAATTTATTTACCCTAAAGAAATCACATCATCCATCTGTAAGTCCAAACTAAATTCGCATAGGGCAGCTAGCTCTATGGAAAGGGTTAGAATATTTTGCTTCAAGTAAGAATTCCAGCAAGACCTAACACAATATTGCAATAACACTGCACGGTCTGCACTCCATCTTATTATTATTCTTCTAACATGATCACTATGCAACATTTAATGTTCATTAGCAAGATTATTTATTCTGAAGTCAGGCATATTGATATTATAATAAGAACTCAATTTCATACACCCCAGAACAATAATTAGATTTGTAAAAAACAAATATGTAGACAATGGTCAATAGATCAAATGCGTTTATTGCACAGAGGTATCTTTTATGACTATTCAGATACTAATTTGAACAGGCTTCACACACTAAAACTAACTTACCATCATGTCAGAGAATAAGGGACATATGTTGATAAGTCACACTGGAGATTGCCTAGGTCATGTCCTCCTCTGTTATGAAATATATAGTTCTGAAACTGCAGTAAAATCTGATCCTCTATTGCACTGAGTACCGATAATATCGTTCTGATCATATCATAGTAATCACAGAGAAGAGGAATGATTCAGAATATGTTCTATAAGGTAACTGATTGTAGAGGATGGCTTTCAAAACAATGTTAGTATTTATCCATTCAATAACTTCTGTGTATGTATATGAAGAGATATATATATCACCTGGAATTCAGATCATAAAAATCTTTTTGTTAGATGTTAGCTCACATCTATACTTCATCTACAAATACAGGATGATAATATGGTTATCATGTTCCCCAAAACCTGAATACATCAGTGTTTTTAAGAAACATTACCTAGGTAGTACATTCAAGTTCTATTCCCATTTGTGAACTACCTTTATAAATATATCAAAAAACTGTTTGAATGCATTTGGAAAGATACAAATGAAATGCTTCTATTGCAATATTGATGCCTCTTGCCATACCTGGACACAGTATTTGCAATAAAATTCATCATATATTTAGATGATATGTTTGTCCATGATTTCCACACAGTTGGTTTCAATAACATATTAATGAAGCATATAATGCCTTATTAATATGTTTTTCAATGTTAAAATACCTTGTAAACATTTCAGATCACAGCTTCTTTGCCAGCTATTTGTTTTGAAGAGCCTTTCAGGTATTAGCTTTTATCATTACATGTGGCTGTTGCCTAAATCACACTGCATAGTTTTTACCATGTGACTGAATAACAAATACACATCAAGTGAACCCATCTCTGACCTACATAGCAGGTAGCCATACGAGGGCAGGAATATGCTGTTTTGCATGTGAATAGAGCCGTTCCTTGAAATTCCCAGAAAACGAACTATTTGTTCAGAAGTTTGTCACAAAAGTGAACAAAAGGGATGTGAGGATGAATGAGCCAAAGAGATACTCAGAAAAAACCCACAATGTTCATGGAAATGTTCCGTATTTTTGACCTGTTTTACCAATCACAGACTGGTGTGTAATGCAGTAGCCTAGCTATTCCTCCAGGAAAGGAAAAATCACTGCTTCTGAGTCATGAATTAGGAAAAGTAATTCATAAGCAAAGAAAATTGCACAGTGGCAATACGGAAGAAATTAAAATTGCTAAAAAACAAGCTAACTTTGATATCACGAGTGAAAACGTTCCCAAGAACAAGAAGAGAACAGGAAGAGAAGGAAGCTGCTATCCAATGTGGAGTACAAGATTTAAAATAATCCTAGAGTAACAGGTATATGGGTGCTTTAAGGTCCTGGGACAGAGATAGCTTCACTTTGTAAGAGAGCTAGGCTCAGGTCTGGGGAATCTGCCCTGACTACCACCTAGCAGATTCAAACAAAACCCCATGTCCAGAAAGAAGGGAAAAACCAGGGGTTTAGACAGCAGTTTGCTAGGTGGAGTAGGCTGTTTGCTAGAGCTGAAGGAAAACAAAGAATCATTCTTGTTACCATTAAATGGGCAGAACTGCCTTGTTCTTTTGTTGGTCAGAAAATAAACCCAAGAGATTTTACACAAAACACACCACAGTACCCATTCTCCTGGCTGGCTGGAGACAACAAAATACCTATGTCAGTATGGCCCCAAAGGATTAAAAAATAAAACCATAACCAAATTATCTTTTTTCAAAAACTAAGAAACAAATAAAAGATGGAGGAAGAACTACACAGAAATATACAAGCACCGAAATTGGAATGACTAGTTTATCTCCCCTGCAGGAAAGCAGCACACAAAATTTCAGATTTCAAAAGACTAGTATAGTGCCTGAAGGAAAATAAAGAACACCCAAACCCTCAGTTTGGTGGAAAGAAACTGAAGTACTTTTTTGCTATTCTTGTTGAGAGTGCAAAACAAAACCCAAAGAAGCTAAAACCTAATACCACCTTACTGTGGTTTCCACGGTAATACAGCATACAGAAAAGCAGATAATAAAATCATTCCAGTTGTCTGTTATAAACAGACAAGTAATCCACCCGAAGGAGAGACTGACACCAAGCCCACTTCAGAACACCCACTGTTAGGTGGCAGGAGTAAGCAGGAAGTATAGATTTAAACTCTGAACCAAGAGGAGGGAACCGAGTTTTACTTTTGCATCCCAAAAGGGTAGTGAGTAAAAGATGGATGCTTTTATCACCAGTTTCTAAAAGCACAATGTTCTATTATAACTTCAACAAAACGTTTAATTTGTCCTGAAATTAAATTTTACAGGCTATCAATTTAACAAGAAAAATTGATTATTTTGGAAGGTTAATCTAAAAGATTCTTTTCCCTTCAATCCAAGCTTAAAATGAAAATTTAATTACAGTGATAAATACTCTTTAATATACATTTTTGTTTAGCTATATTGCTGTATTTTTGATCCATCAGTTGTAAGAATGGACTAATATGACTAGAATTTTTGAAAAGTGTTTTAGCTGAAGGATCGCTGCCTAGTATAGACTTTAATATATTATTTCAGCACTTTATGTCTTTATAAGGAATGCTTATTCTATTTAAAAAGACACAGGATAGGACTGACTTCATTAAGTGTTTTTTTTTTTAAGAATTCATGTGCAGATTATCTGATTAACTCGGATTTTACTCATTCCTGTTTCCAGACACTTAAAAAGGCTTTCCACCACCTCAGGTTCACTGCTTCCAGAATACCGCAGTATATTAGGAATATGTAAAATGCTCCTTTTCTTATAAACAGCATAAACAGACCTGGTTCCCTTTGAAAAACCTCTAAAATATTTGCTCTCCTAAATTCTGTCCCGCGACACAGTCTCTCTCTACCCCAAGTGAGGCTGATAAAACACACCTGCCACAAGCAGCAATAAGAAACTATGGAGCTTGATATGGAAGCCTCACACCCAATAAGAATATGAGTGGATAAAATTAACCATCGCAATCTGAAGGTCAAGTTGTCAAAAGCATCTATGTTTCCGAGAGATGCTGGAATATATTACTTAAAATATTAAGTACTTTATTAAAGTCTTCAAAACTAGTTTCTCTGTCCCCTGTTAACTGTGAGGAGCAACAACTGCAGATAACACAATGACAATAAAAATTAAAAACCTTAAACTCTGGTGAGAGAACACACGGGAAAATGTAGATGTCACCAACCACCACTTACAAGTATTCATAACTAGTAAACAATAGAGGAAACAATGCCAGACATGTTTATCTCAGTAGTGCAATTTTTGTTTTAAAGAACTTTTCTATCACAAGAAAACAGGTAGTAAGTCACTAATACCTGATATACCTTCATGATATTGACATTTCCTTCTCCATGCTGGCCTGGGGATCCTTGGCTCTGTAGCAGATTTCTCACTGTCTCCTCCATTCTAGAAAATGAAAATATTTATAATAGTCAACTGTATGGAAAAAAATTGAGAGTTGCATTCAGTGTTTTTGTTCTTTACAAGAGCTTAGTGCATCCACGGCTACCATGAAATTAATATTTAAAGACAATCCTGGCCTTATAATGTTCTCATACTCCATGTTATGAATAACACATTAAGGGCACTCTTTTATCTTTTGAATATGCACAGTAATTAGTTGTATTGTTAAAATCCTAGAGGAGCTCAGTTACAAAAATTAAAAACAAATGTGTGCAAAAGACATCACCTTGTCAACAGTGTAACCAAACACCATGATAAAATTACTGTCATTTAGGAACAAAATCAGTCAGATTAAAAAAAAACAACCTGCTGTATATCTAGCCAATTGTCAGGTTTGTGCAATTTAGACAGACTGTCAAATACATTACTAGTATTTACTCTCTATGTTATAGATGCAGCAGTGTGTGCCAGTACATTTGTTTATAGAGGCACAGCTGCTGAACACATTCACCCTTCTCTGCCCTTTCAAAGGGATGTAAAAAGCAGGAGTAGGCTACAATCTGGTACTACCATCTCATGAAAACATAATCAACTTCAGTTCCATCACTGAAAGAAGGAAGGTTTGCACTTCCATTTTAGAAGGTGTTAATAGACACCATCAAAAGTTGTCTTTGATCTACACACATTCATCAAGCATGTTAAAACTGATAATAATGCTAACCCTCCTGAATGGAGGCTGAACAGAATAGAGAGTTCTGCTCCTTCACACAGTAGGACTGCTGGGAATAACGGAAGCCACCTACAAAACACTGGTCCCATTCAAGGTGGATCAGAAATTAAATCCCATGGGCTTAGGGCGATGTCACTGAGGCTGACCACAAATAAAGGGTCTGGGACTGTAGCTGGTTTCAGCTCTGTGAGTATGGGCAGGAGGAGGAAAGGGATCAAAAGCCACAGAAGCAACAACAAAAACGCTGGGTTTCAAAACAAGAAATGCTGTGTGCCAGTTCCAGCCAAAGGTCCTCACGCCTCTCCCCACTCCCCATCTCCTCACCCAAATTCTCACCCCTGTACAGCTCCTTCTTCAGCTGTGCGGATGCAACAGTTTTTCTCACCCTCCCTTTC
Organism: Astur gentilis; assembly: GCF_929443795.1. NCBI lineage: Eukaryota > Metazoa > Chordata > Aves > Accipitriformes > Accipitridae > Astur > Astur gentilis. Next base: position 46,932,813 of record NC_064880.1, read on the forward strand.
ATGTCTTTTGTTCTTTTCCTTTTAAGCTGTCTCAATCCCTTGATATAGTTGGAAAAACAGCCCAGCTGGAACAGGGGCTGGAGAAGGGAAAACTGCTGTGGCACAGGTGTGTGGGTGACATGAGGCAGGAGAGAGAGAGAGGAGTAGCTTAAGCCATATTGCCAGATAATGCTGTATATTAAAACAGTGACCTTGAAAAAAGAGCCAGTATTCCTAGGCATATCAGACCAGAAACTGCCTGCTGTTGTTTATTTCTACTGTGTTTAGGGAAACATCACTTTCGTGTACCATTCTTTGCAAATGCAATTGAGCAGAAGAATTATTCACAGAGTATGGGTTTTTTTGTCTTTTTCTTTTTTTCTAAGGTAACAATCCATCAAGACAGCAAATATTAACTAACTGCTCTGGCCAAAGGCCAATAATGTTATCTTTTACATAAGCCTCATAGTCTTTCTGTTCTTTCAGTCTTATAAGAATGAATGGTATTGGCTAATTTAACAATAATATGATGTTTTACTAGGTTTTCTCCTTTCAAGTCAGCCAGCTACACTACTTTTCGAGAAGCTGACATTGGGTATTCATTCTACTCAGATGAACACTGACATTTTACTTATTCGTATGATGTTTTTTTGTCATTGATGTGCAGACTTCTACATTGCCAGAATGCCCACAGAATACTTGGACCATCTGTTGACCAAATGTGAATAAAAACAAGCCAACTCTAATCTCTAGTGCAGACAGCGGTGCAGTGTTTCAGTTGCAGATTGGAACCATTTCTGCTCATAGGCTGACCTTAATCAGATGCCTTTTACACAAAAGAACATAAATTCCTGTGCAGTCCTCACTAAATGATTTCATTTCTTAACATGCTTATAATTTCATTTTTAAATTAACAATGTAATAGGATTCTTAATTATTGTGTTTATATATGCATACACAGTTCCAACTCTAGTCCTTCACAGAGTTCTTACAAATTAATAACCAAGCAAAAATGAGAGAAAGAATAGATTCGACTATCACTAAAATCAGAGTTTTTCAATTTAAGCCTAATAGTATTAATGAAAACATAGTCTAGTTGCATATTAGTATCATCAGTTAAACCATCTCAGAAAAATTATGAAGAATTCTTAAATTCAACAGGTCATTTCATCTTCAGTCAAATTCAGACAGCCTATTTTGGACAAGAGGCCCATCTTGTTGAGCAGCCTTATAATAGCGACTGGTGAGCACACAGTTTCATGTGGCAATTAGAAACACCTCCCATCAGCACTCAGATTTCTATGCAACAGAATCATCTTTGCAACATGACAAAGAGCTCAGTTAAACACCGTTGAGACTTTTGTTGTTCTGTTGTTTGCAGCTATTATAGAAGTTTGTAAGCTGATCCCCAGGCTTAACATACACACTGTCTGTGTAGTCATGTCACTATAAAACCAGCATTGAGAGGATCTTACAAGCCTTAGGTACCCATGGAATATCTGAAAAAGGAGAAAGGAAACTAGTTTCTGTCAAACAAGGAGATGAAATATGCTTGCAGTCAAATTTACTGCAAAGCTCTGATGGCCAGTGCTCTTGCAGTTTTATAAGCTGCTGCTTCTCCACTAGCACACCAGTTGTTCATTTTTAGGAAGGACTGATTAACCAAACATGGCACAGGATAACAATCGAGACTTGCTTCTTATAAATTAGAATCTTTGAAGCATGAACTAATGACACCTTAACTGAAAAGCGATTGCTATATTATGATCTATAATACTCTCCACAGCGACAGTACATGCCAGAAGGATTTAGTATAAATTCTTTTAAAGAATGCAGGAATAGTTGAGCCTCTATAAATTTGACTTGAAATCCCATGTTTTGCTCCCTGAACAAGGCTTCAAAAGGACATGTAAATTTTGGAAGTGAAGCAGAAAAATTAGGAGCTTTATGAAAGGCTATTTCTACACATCAACCTATATTTTTCCCCCTTCTGGTAACCACGAAAGGTTATCTTCTCTCAGTCATGATTCTAATATCCTAGATGGACGCACTCCAACATCAAGCACTTGCTGATTATGTCTAGAATAGCTATCCCCCACACGTGCGTTCTGCCTGCTTGCTGGACTATGCTAAAAAACCTGTTTTGCCAAGGATTCTGTGCATCTTATGTAACTATCAAGCTGTTACAATCTGCAAAAACAGTCTCTAAAGTTCACCATTCCCAAGTCTCCATTCTTCAATCACTATTTAAGAACATTTATACCCCCTTTCTTTAGTGTTCTATTTAGTCTCTATTCATCTGAAGCATCTCACTTAGTACCATTAAATTTTTTGTTACATCTATTATTTGAATAGAAAATTGACTTTTCTTAGAACTGAAGTGTTCCTTTCAATTTTTCTTTTTTAAAAAGCTATTTTCTTTAGGGGAAAAATAAATTAAACCCATGTTTGATAGAAGCTTCTTAAGTTTCTTGACTATATGTCAGTTTAGAGTAGGGAAACAGTCCTCCACCAGTCCTAACCTAAGGATAAATTTCTCAAAGCATAAAACAGAAGAAGAAATGAGGCACTCTGAAATCAGAATCTGTTCATGGAATGTAAGAGTTTAAGGAACATAAAGTATTAATGCTACTGTGGAAAGCACTGTCAAGATGTCATCTGGAATATTATCTGCAATTATGATCACCAGTGTTCAGGAGCGGCTCATTCAGAGAGGATTTGGTGAAGAAACAGCTCTGAGGTTTAGAGGAATTGAGAGTCTGTGTCATGAGACTAAACAACTTACCTTGCTAAACTTAAGAGACCTTCCACAAAAGAATCAGTGAGAAAAAGTAAAATGGGAAAGAAAACTACATCAACCTAAGACCAATGACTGACAAAAAAAGATGGGAACAGAGTGGTTACAAATACATTTAGGCTGGAATTAGGATGGTTTTAATCATAGAAGAAGTGAGACTCTGAACCAGCCTGCCAAGTACGAGTAACAGGATGAGAAACCCAAACAGTTTTAAGCCAGAGCTGAGCAGTTTATGAAATCAATTAGACAGCAGTGTCAGGAGCTGAGGACTTGAATTTATGATCCACAGGTCCTTGCTGCTATTCCTTCTGAAACAAAATCAGTCATTCCTACATTTAAAAAAATGTAATTTGTCCTATGCTGTTGAGAGAATACCAGGAAATCAATTCAACTGCAACATACAGTTATTTATTTTGGCTTTGTTTCTGTGTGTGTTTCTGGGCAAGAGGGACAGATGAATCTCTGGAAAGGAGGAAACATCATTCCCTGCCCAGGGAGCAGCACATAGGGCACAGATGCTCAGGTGTCCAAGGTGGCAGAAGGAAGATTCCTCTCTATTTTTGCTGCAACTCAAATCTTGCCTGGCAGCCAGGACCTGCCTGTAAGGACCCACTGAGCTGTAGGAAACCTGCTTTTAAAGCTTCTTGATGTTAACGTTTCTGACAGCTCTTCTGCCTCCATCTCCTGCCTGCCCCCACTGATGCAACTCATGGCATGCACCAGAGCACAGTTTCAACCAGGCCAGGTGAGACAGACCCTGTTAGGGTTGATGCATCACTGCTAGGCAGGTAAGTTCCCGACTTTTCTCTCCATTTTCTCAGGACCATCACCTTCATAAATGGGCACCTCCTTTGTGCCATCCCCCAGCAATGCTGAGACATGGTCAGAAAACCTGCCCGCTTTGTGCCTTTCCCAGTTCTGTCATTTCAATTGGACCAAAGCAATAGGCTATTATGTCGGGGTCCTCCCCAAGAACAGATTTTAAGACCATACAGGAATTAATCTTCCCTCAAATACACTAATTCAAAGAGGCACAAGAGTTCTTTCAGTCCCCTAACTCTGCAGAACCTTCCCCACTTCCCCAAAAGGTCTTTCAGGTCCCTTTCAGCTAGGTTTATTGATTCCCTTCCTTGAGAGAGGTTCACAGTTTGCCACAGTAATTCCACATGTGAAGAGGATTTTCTCTGACCAACCTCTCCACTGTGCAGGACATGCCTTTATGCCCTGTCTCAATGCAGAGAAAACCCATTCTCTTCTCCAGTTCTTTGTAGCATATACCTCAAAGGGGTTTGATCTCCCCAGACCTAAAAACTTCCCGTGCCAGAGCAAGTTTTCCTGGAAAAAAACCCTTTCCATATATCTTGATCTTTGATTCCCCTTCTAGCACAGGGAATAAATACTGTCTATAGGCCATGCTCTATTCAGCTACATCCCACACAGCCCTTTTTACAGTTTTCCCTTCAAGGGACAGGTAGTATGTAGTTGTCCCAGCTCTAGAAGGTGCATGACAGTTTCAATCCCTTCTCCCTTGACCTACTTCCTTCAAAATTTCCACAAGCTGGCAGCTACCTTTTGCTAGGTGCTATCACCTTCCCTTTTCATCACCCTCAAGCTGAGGTGATAGTACTTGGTGGTTATTTCAAATGCATGCCACAAGATTTTCTTCAACTTGATACTGACTTACAGTCTTACAGAGACGTGTCCAAAGGTTTCCATAGAATTTTACTAAGTTGAGGCTTGTATTTCAGCTTTTTCCTTCTCCTCATGCCATGCAGCAGGTGCAGGACTCTTTTTAAAGTCTTAGAGAAAAATATCAATAACATATCTTTCTCCACCTATAGCTTAACTTACTTCCGTGTAATCAAAATTCTCAGGTGGGTATTTGCTTCCAGCTCCTATCTGTGAGACAGTGAAGCTTCCTGCCTCTGTCCTGGGCAGTCTCTGGCTTAAGTCTCTTGCCTTCTATTTTTAGTTATAGCCTCCCTGGAGATGTGGCCTGGGTTTCAGCTCCTTGAGCTGTCTGACTACTCCCTACCGCGTGATCACAGATGAAGGAACAGGTTCCCATGTGGTTTCTCAGTTTTTTCAGCTCTTGGTTCACCTGTGAACCAGCCAGTATTTTCACCAGCTGGACTTGGGTTGTCTCTTTGGGGACTGCAATCTGTCTGGCTTTGATGGCAGACTTCTGTGTCTCTGTCCTAGTCTTCCAGCTCTCTCCAAACCCACAACCCAACCAAACAAAAAGCTTCTCTCTGACTCAACTCTCCGATAAATTTGTTTGCTTATTCATATGTAGTTTTGAACTTCCGGCTTGGGGTTACCTGCATCTCACTTCCCTCACCACTCCATTCAAAGCTCTGCAATGGATCAGGTTAGACTTTCTCCTTACAGTGAGTTCCTCAAACTACCAAAAGGCTTCAGAGTTAACAAACACACACAACCCCCTGCCCTGAGCAAATAAAAAATCCAGATTTTGGATTATGCACCAGATTTTTTTAAACAGGGAAAATAGCAAAGTGGCTTTACAAGACATAACAGAAACAAAAAAAGGTAATCAAACAGCAGTTCCTGTTCACTGCATCCTTGCAGGAGTGTCTTTCCTTCTACCTGCTTTCAATTAAATTAGTGGCTCTCTGAACTGCAGACTCTTGCTTACTCCTCTGGCCCCAAGGATTTCCATTAGCTCTACACATGGCTGCCTGCTCTCCTCAGCTCTCCCCCTGATCTGCAGGCTCATCTCCAGACTGTGCAGTGACTGCCAGCCACAGCGACAGCCTCAAGACCCTCTGCTCTCCTCGACGAGCCATGGTGATCCCCAGGACAAAGTGGCCCATCTTTCCCAGGGCTGTGTCCAAGCCTGCTGTTCTCAGTGCACCGACTGCAGAGACCCTGCAGCATGCTGCTAGGCCATTGCTTCAAGTGGGTAGGTAGCCAGGAGACAGACATAAGTTTCTCCAAAGAACACAGATATTGAAAATGGATTTTAAAAAGCAAAGAAAGAAGTGAAAACAGATATGTGATAAACTTAAAAGAGAACTGACAGATGGGAAATGCTGGGCCTCTAAACCCCAAGGGGTTTTCTCCGCATTTTCAGTTCTGCTTAGGATACAACATTGGTACATGCCTTATAGCAGTGTGCTGGGCAAAGCCTACAGAATGCACAATATCCATCCTTAATATTTCAGTTGGAAAATAAAGCAATAGCAACCGAAACACACACATATAATGTATAATTTATGTTTATTCTTCCTGTTCATCAGTACAGGTGCTTATCAATCCAGAAATATGAAGGCAAATTCTCCTCCTGCAGCACCACCATGGCCCTTTCCCCACCACAGGCTCTGAGCAGCCAGTTCGACCCCGTGACATTTGCTAGTGGCAAATCCAAACTGCACAAGCCATGCTCTTTTCACATACTCATGGTAAACCCTCCTAAAAACATACTTAAAGCATACTCAAACTGTTGCCTGAAGGGCAAGCTATCTAAATAAAAGTAGCACATAAAATAAAGTATCTTGTGCATGATGAGGGCAACTATTGCAAGGCCATGCTGGAATGAAACAGGTCTCAAGCTCTATTTACACGAGTGGAGAAGGATCATTCCTTTGAGTGGACAATCTAATCAGGTGCTCTGTCTGCTACACCATACCACCACTTGAAAATGACACAAAACTGAAAGACTGAGCACAACATTTACTTAGTTGAACCACTGACCATTGAACCCACTGGAAATTTTCAAGGTATCCTTAAATACCATATGTGCCTTGAGCCTCAGATAAGTAGGGTAGGATTTTAAAGACCTCAGAATTGGCATATCACTGCTCCCACACAAGTCTGAATTCTGTTATCACACAATGGCAGACCTGACATTTCTCTGAAACTGTTCTAACTAGCATCTGAGCCAGGAAATGTTGGAAATGTTTCCATTGTCTCTTTCAGCCATACAGATTTCACTCATCAAACTTATACCTACAGCAAAAAGTTTCTGAACTGCAATAGAAACCAGTGGTAATGTTTATTTCTGTGTTGACAGACAGACAAATGCCATATGGACTGTATGGGTGTCTTCCATCACCAGCCCTGTATATGATTTTGTAACTTACAGGCATGGAGGATTAAACAAAAAACAGTCCAAGACTAAGCATCACAGAAAAGCTTCTCACAGGCAACTGAAAGGATTTTTCAAATGGAAGGACTGTGCCTCCTACAATTCCCCAGTAACATATTTGGGACCTTAGGACAGGAGATATTTTCATTAACTGTAGGTAGATAGAACCAGACACGTACAGAAAGCTGATTCTTGTGTCAGCTTAAACATATGCTCCTAAGTTCAAACTCTATTCATGCTGGAGGCACCAGAAATAGTCACAGTGTTTCAGCATAACTAAAAGCATCAGAAAAATTACAGACAACTATACAATGACTGCAAACATTTCCAATTTCAAATAATGGGTTACTTTTTTTCTTGTTTTCTACATTTTAAACAAATATTTATTTTTCCATATTAGCAAATATATATGTAGATGGATAGATATATCTACCAGCTCCTCCAAATACACATATTTAATTTTGCATATATGCACCCTGATACAGACAAACTACTATTGCTTTAAGTTACTTAAGGAAATGTAAAGCCACTCAAAACTAAAAAGCTCTTGTTCCATTCTGAGTTACAGCTTCAAGATGGTACCAAGACCACCTTGACATACCTACATAAATTTCTATCAGTTTCTCACGAATAGCAAAGATGCGATGTGGAGGGAGGCAGCTTTTGTGGAGTTGAAGTAGGTACAAGAGAAATGCAAGATGAAAATGAGGTCTGTCATCAACGATCATTTGCAGAACCCTTCATAATGCAAACAAGCTGTTCTTACACGTTTTCACGCTACACCGCCCATTGTGAAGCTTTCGGGCTCGGTCTGCAAAGTGCTGTGGTAGACACCCACCTGTGCGGTCCAGAGTACAGACAGCAGCTGGAAGAAAGCTAAAAAGAGGAGAGATTTTTTTTTTTTTCTTCCACAGAAATTATCATGATTTGTTTTCAGCCTCTCTGACTCCCTAGTGAAACACTTATATGCAAAACACTTAAAATATATAATTCTTCTGATTAAGTGGCTAGTGAGCATGCATATGATTGCTGTACAGAAAGATAAATAATTCTTTTGATTAAATGACTACTAAGTATGCATACCGTTAAAGTTGTTCAGAAAGTTTCATTATATTGAACACCATATAACATGCCCTGATGCCTTCAGAGGCAAAGACTGTAAAGTTTATTAAATTCTTGCATTCTTTTTCCCTTAAGATGTTATTTGTGAATTTAATGCCTTTAAAAAACTAACTACCAATGGAGCTAAGGGGACTCTAAATACATAAATGTTCAAGAAACCACTCCTGGTTTGGTTCAATAACCTAAATCTTACACCAAAAATCAAATGCACAAGACAGCACCAGCCCTTTCCTGACACTGTACAGACAGGTGCAAAGGCCCAAAGGCCAAACTCTTGCAAATGTAACTACACAGGACTCAAGTATGACGGGAAAATTTCTCACTTTGAACTTGGATCCCGCTGAAATGGGTCACCTCAGATGTTCATAAATACAAAGAACAGCAACAATCAAGCAAGAAACAATGACTACAGTTCCCAACCATGAGATTCACTTAAAAGTACTTTTGAAGACAACATGGAGTCTTAATAAATATAATTTCTTTTGACTTTCTGGACTTCAGCCTCTCCAAATTTCAGCTCATAAGGACTATGATAAGAAAAGAAAAAAAAATTGAGATTTTCTCTGCATGTAAGATCAGCACAGATGGATGAAATGTGTAGGAATATTCCAAGTGATGTCTGTACTACAAATAATGGTATAACATTTTAATTCCTAAGGGGGATAATGTGCTGCTGTAGATATATCTAGAATTTGTCTTTCCTTTTTTTCTCCTCAGCAGAGAGCTTGCTTTGGACGTTCAAATAGACATTCACAAACAGAGGACATGAGACAGTTCTTGGCTGATCAGCTATGATTGAGTGTTTCCTCTGTACCCTTCATGATCCTGTGGTGCCCTGAGGCTCTCTGTGTGACTAGGACCTTTTCACACAACAAACCCTCCACATTAGCCTCCAAATTACCAACTTAGGGAATAAAAAATATATAAATAAAATGCCTTCATGTGTTTTACCCCAATGTAGATCAGGAATGACTGTCAGGATAGTGAATGCCAAGTATCTTCTCCTGAGCCTGAAGAATGCCTCCTTCCATGTGGGTTTCCTGCAGCACTGCCCTGGTACAACACAGTTTCCTATTCTAATGGTGCCCAGCTCAAAAGGAGTTTACCCTTCTGGAGGACACATTCAGTGAACAGCAATACATATCTACTACCAAAGAAACCTACGATGTAGAAGTAATTACTCCTCCAGTCTTAAATTTCAGGTGGTTAGAAAACAACCACAAAAACAAGTCATGTTGGAGACATCAGAATGAAAACTTACTGGTTGTAGATTTCCAAACCCTAGCAGCATAGCAAAATGGCCTAAACAAGTAATATATGGTTAAAGTAATGGTCTCCAAGGGCTTAATTACCTGTATCATTAGGCAGAGGTGGTCTCTCTAAAATTATATTGACAGCTCTTCTACAACCAAGCAGTTGATAATGAGCCAATAAAAATACATGACAATGCACACGAAAAGCACTGGAATAGCGTCATATACAGCATCATCAGCTTTGATGCCAACGGACAAGAAGGGCTGAATTAAGGACCTAGATATATTTTGTCATTAATAACTTTTAATGTTCTCCCTTTCTGTATGTGTGCAAGCCTATCAAAAGCAAAAGAAGATAAGAAAACAAGGTAAGAAGAATAATATCTAGGTGCAGATGAGATGCAAGAAGAAAGAAATAACAGCTGCATTAAAGAAAATAAAAGAAAAGAAAAAGGCAGGGACACTTTCACGCCTCTATGTTAAGTGCCTTAAAGCACTCCCCATATCATTCCAAACACATTACTCTGTCACAGCCATTATCCACTGTATGAAGTAACAACAGGAAAAAAACACACCACAATACGCAAGCTCAAAATGCCAAATTTGTCACTATTGAAGCACATCTCTTTAAATTGCATTATCCTGGAGATGAACTGAATAAAAGCAGGGGAATGTTTCTGTGTGTAGGATTTGCACTGAAATATACAGAGAGAGCACTGGCTCTTTGCTGCATAGATGTGCTTCCATTGCCTCTGTATCAGACACAGTGTCTGAAATCTCTGTCACCTTGGAGGTTCAGGAGGTAAGTTGTATGATGCCAGAAATCCAGTGAAAAGAGGAAAGGACACTTTGGAGGGATGGCCAGCTATCAACGTGGAAAACAAAAGGAATAGAGGGAAGAGTAAAGGGGTCTAGAAAGGCATGTCCCATTACTTTGGCCCACGAAGTAGAGCAACTGGACAAACTAAGAGTTGGATTAGGAGAAGAGAGAATAAGGAAATACTTACAAACAGAGAAGAAAAGGAGAGGAAAAAAATTTTGAGAGCATCTTAAGGAGAGAAAGGAGAGGAAGAGAACAGGACAAGACATGAGGACCAGAAATAAAGGCAACAGTAGCATAAAACATGTAAGAGAACTTTGAGGGAAAGAAGAAAAAAAGGACGTGAAAATGTAAGCAAGATGTAAGAAAACAGAAAAAGAATAAAGTGGAACAGCAATAAGAAATGTAAATGTAAAGAGAAGTGAAAGGATATCCAGACATCTCTAAGGTGCAAATGTTTATTTTAATTATTTGTAACACATTGGTACTTCTTTTGCAGAAACAGGAGAGCTATTAGCTAGAATTTCCAACAGAAAATCATTTAAGAAAGGTTTGGAGAAGGATTTTTAGTACTACAGCCCTAAATGGAGAATCACAACATAACTCCCTCCTCCCTGTGCTTTAATCATCTATCTTCAGCACAGCACGGAATACATTTTCAAACTGCTCTGCAGGATTTTAGCCACATGGCTCCCATTGTGTTTAATGGGAATCCTGTGGCCAGAGCTCTGTATGAGGCTTTCAAAATGTACTCCAAAAATCTCTAAATAATGCACTAGTTGAACATTACCCTTCTCATAGAACATGACTAAAATAAAACAAAGGTTAGATCATTTATAAAAGTAGTATTTATTGGGAAGCTCATCACTGTTTCCTAAAGGCATATTTTCCCTCTGTAAAAATATTTAACATGACTATTTAGGATTTACTTTTTCCAAAATATCTAAACCAGAGAACAAAATCAACTCAAACCATATTTGCTTCAGAAAGGAAGATCCAGCAGTAAACACACCAGCCTAAGATTTGAGAAGCCCCCCTTCAAGACTTTGCACTGTCATAGGATACCTTTGTAGCTTTCTTTCAGATTTTCCTCTGAAAATTGATTTACCAGTTTCTATGTCATAACAACTTTATGATGATAATAAATACCAGTGAAGCATTAATCAAAGATTCATCAGATACAGAAAAAAGTCTCCAATATTAATTCCCTCTCTCCCTTCAAGAGGAGGGCTGTTTCCATGAGCAGGTCTGAGATAACATGAAAGTTTTGAGAAATGTAAATCCTTGCCACCCATGCTCTACAAAGAAAAGACCTTAGTTTCTGTGCTTTCACCTTGCAGAAGCAGCATTCAGAATAAATCCATGAAGATGCAATTTTAATCAGCTTTCATGCACCCAAACAGTAGATCATATTCCATCATCCTTTGGAATATGAACCAAATAGGCTCAGCTACACAAAAAGTTTCAGAGATTTCCATTTCAGGGGACAGATCCTCAACCTTTTCAACCTGTGCAAAGCAGAACACCATTACTGCAGAGAAAAGAAGGCTGGTACATTCACTAGACAAAAGTTTAGCCAAGGATCAGCAAATATAACATACGGAGCCTACATTTCTAGCTTCAGAAATGAACATCCGATGTAATATTAATATCACCAGTTTACTATAAACTGTTACCTTACCTGTGCAATTTTTGCTACCGTGAAAGTGGAAGATCACCTTAGGAACAGATACATTTATGTTAAGATACCTGAAAATTGGGCTTGGCAAATAAAATTCTTCAGTCATGAACTAGTTAGGCACATTTTCCTGGACTTACAGAACAGATACTGGACATAAAAGTCTAGTATGAAAATGTTGGGAAATACCCATAACACGAGAAGTTCAGCATTTTGCAAGATTCTGAGTTTATGTCAGTGGAATGCAGAAAAGTTAGATGACTCTAGAAACTACTATATCTACCAGCTTCAAACTGCACCAGCATGAATTATTGCAAAATGAATAACTTTGGGCAGAAGTCATTCCATTGAACTTAACACTTCATTTCATAGAATCAGGGCCTTTGTGACTTAAGTGAACCGACAGCATGTATTTTAGCTAATCTGGTGGAAACAAAGCCTCACAAGCCTGCCTTACTAAGAAATAATTTAGTAGTTCTCCTGAGGGACTTTTTTTCCCCTCTAAGCAAGAATCAACACAAAGAAAAAGATCCTTTTGAATCCTTAATTAAATACTATAAAAAGTTGAAAGTAAACAATCATTATCTTATAATACACCATTACAATGCAGGACACCGATTTCTGAAAAACCAATTTAGATATCCATGTCCAGGAGGGGAAAAGGGCAATAACAACAAAAAAACAGCCGGAATGATACATGAAAGAGAGGCTGTGTTAGACATGCTGGGAATGCAGGGTAAGTGCTGAACAGCAGCATCTCACAGTACCAAAGCTTTAAAAATTCCATTTGTTCTTCAGAAAGGAAGGAAGGACAGTTTACCTTCATCATGAGCAAAAACGCTACATAGGGCAGGAAATCTTGTGCTTGACAGGGGAGTCTATTAATATGAGCAGAAGCTACGTCAGGTCCTTGTATATCCATCGCCGGGCAGGCGGAAAGGCAGGAGTCTCAGCCAGTTATACAAAGGCAATATAACCTGTGGGTATAGGAGACATCGAAGACTCCTGCTTGCCTGCTTACAAAGTTAAGCTATGTTTTATGACACAATTATAATAATTCACTCAGGTTTTAATGTTCTGTAGTTATGAGGGAAAAAGATCATGTCGCCAAGGAGGTCAGCTCTGGAGCAGGCGTGTTCCGCAGTGGAGCGGAGGGACTGCAGCGTGCGAGGGGAGTTGGCTGAGCTGGGGAAGCCCCAGGAGAGCGCAGGGACAGCCCTAGGGAGCACCAGTGACCAGAGCAGGCAAACAGGGCCCGGCGCGGCAGTTCGCACAGGAGGGTGCCTCTTTGAAGGAGGGACATTCCGCTGGCTGAGTGGAGAGGCTTGAAGTCCACAAAACCCAGCAACAGGGCACTGTTCTGTGGCCATCTGTGCAGGTCAAGGGTACCTCATCCTACTTGAGCCTCAAAGCAGAATGGTGGGCACTTGTCTGAGAGAAAAGGCTGCAGCTCTGGCTGGGGGGTCTGCCCCATCTATCCCAGTGGTGGCCGATGGCCTCCACCCTGAAAGAGCTGCTGAAGGGAGAGGCTGCAGTGCAGGCCTCAGACTGCATGAGGTGCTCAGACCTTTCTCCTGGGACAGGGACAGGCAAAAAGGTGCAAAAACCTGCAAAAAAAACCAACCCAAAACCAAACCAGGCACAAACCTGCAAAACATGTGCCCAGGCGCAGGACCTCCTGCAGTGCATGGCTGAGCTGCAGGAGGCGGTGAGAAGGCTGCGTAGCATCAAGGAGCCTGAGAAGGAGTTAGAGAGCTGGTTCCAAGTGCAGTCTGCAGTGGACTCACAGCCCTCAGCCAAACAGCCAAAAACTCTCCCACCAGCACACACAGAAGGCAGAGTGGGGTTCCTCAGGGGTCGGTATCAGGACTGGCGCTGCTTAACTTCTTTGTCGGTGACACAGACAGTGAGATTGAGTGCACCCTCGGCCAGTTTGCCAGCAACACCAAGCTGTGTGGTGTGGTTGACACGCTGGAGGGAGGGGATGCCATCCAGAGGGACCCTGACAGGGTTAAGAGGTGGGCCCATGAGAACCTCATGAAGTTCAACAAGCCCAAGTGCAAGCTCCTACACATGGGTCGGGGCAATCCCAAGCACAAATACAGGCTGGGCGATGAGTGGACTGAGAGCAGCCCTGCAGAGAAAGACTTGGGGATGTGATTGATGAGAAGCTCAACATGACCTGGCAATGTGTGTTTGCAGCCCAGAAAGCCAACTGTATCCTGGGCTGCATCAAAAGAAGTGTAACCAGCAGGTCAAGGGAGGTGATTGTCCCCCTCTGCTCTGCTCTTGTGAGACCCCACCTGGCATTCAGCTCTGGGGCCCCCAACATAAGAAGGACACGGACCTGTTGGAGCAAGTCCAGAGGAGGTCCACAAAGATGATCGGGGGGCTGGAGCACCTCTCCTGTGAAGACAGGCTGAGAGAGTTGGGGTTGTTCAGCCTGGAGAAGAGAAGGCTCCAGGGAGAACCTGTAGCAGCCTGCCAGTACCTAAAGGGGGCCTACAGGAAAGCCAGAGATAGACTTTTTCCAAGGGCATGCAGTGATAGGACAAGGCGTAATGGCTTTAAACTGAAAGAGGGCAGATTTAGGTTAGATGTAAGGAAGGAGTTCTTCACTGTGAGGGTGGTGAGGCACTGGCACAGGTTGCCCAGGGAGATTGTGGCTGCCCCATCCCCGGCAGTGTTCCAGGCCAGGTTGGATGGGGCTTTGAGCAACCTGGTCTAGTGGAAGGTGTCCCTGCCCATGGCAGGGGGGTTGGAACTAGATGATCTTTAAGGTCCCTTCCAACCCAAACCATTCTATGATTCTGTGAGTACAGATGTGACCCAGAAGGCCAAGTCAGCATTGTGCCCTCCTGCTGCCACAGACAAGCTGGGCAGAGGCGCTCAGGGTGCACTCTGGCTAACAGAAATGAGCATGGGCCAAACCTCCCACTATGGGGGCTGCAAGTGTTTTGGAAAACACAGTTCTTGCCAGCCTAGTTAGCTTCAGAGCGATGACAGGCAACAGGAGGCAGAAGGAAGAATAAAGCAAGAGGGCAAAAGTCATATCCCTGCTAAAAAACCGCATGCAGAGCAGACACTGTTTTTGCACACCAGTGCAGTGCTTATAGAGTAGATCTATCTGCTGGTTATTTTCAAAGCAAAGACAATCCTACTTGACACAAATGCAAGCAATGTCATCTGGCAGAAAATCTAATAATGGCATTGACACTAAAATGAAACAATTATTTTAGATCATCCATGTTCACTTTATTTTTAAAATTACTGACAATAGTAATTTGTAAATTATCCATATTTGCCTGTTTTATTAGTGTCTTCTAAACAGCATTTTTATTTCAAGATTATTATAAAATAAAGATGCTGACAGTCTTTCTATTAGCACAGTGCTAGCACAGTATTTTTATACCTTTGTTAAGCTCATTGCTAATGATTCATTTCAAAGTAATTTCAGATTACTAAAAGGAAGTGTAATAGATTTCCTTAATCTTCATCATCTTAAACCCTCATTCGCTGTTCATGCCACTAAGCACATTGTATGTTTTGAGAAATAGCTTGGCCTGCAAATTGCATAAACTAAACCTGCTAAAAAAATGAACTTGTTGTTTGGAAATGTAAAAATTATAAATCCAACAATATTTGGAATTGCTGAAGGAATATGGTAACTCATTTTACAATAAAGGCCACATTCTTCTGTAAATCACAGGCTTTTTTGTTTTGATGTTTACATCGATACATCTCCAAATGGGAAATAGTCTAGTGGGAGGAAGAGAGACAAATCTATGTCTGGTGGGGTGAGCACTTCCAGCATTTGATTCCTAACAGTATTTGCTAAAGACAAACCCTTTAAAATTTGAGCAAAGACATCTTGATTTTATAGATTATATCCACACCTCTTTGAGCAAGTGGAAAGCTTCTAGATTTTGAACTCATTTGGGAGCAAATCTTTCAGTCTATCACTGATGAAAAATTACAGAGAGAAAAAAAAGCTATTGTTAAAATGTAAGCAATCATCAACTCATTTTATTATTATTTGTAATTTATCAGAGGGTGCTGTTGTTAAGAGAGTTGTTTTAAGGACCTGCTTACAAACAATATAAAGACAAATACAAACTGGAGGAACCTAAGTGTTATCAGGCATTAAGGGCTGAAAAATTGTTAATATACCTAAAAGATCATATATTATCAGTAAATCTAAAGGAAGAATGCATCTCTAGTTCAAATATGCCTTGTAATAAACAACAGTTTTCAACTGTGAATATAAAAATCACATATTCTTATATTCTGTAGAACACCTGATGATATAAAGATACCTGATATTCCTTTACTCTTATAACTTAATTCACTATTACAATCACACAGTTAAAAAGTTAAACATGATTTTGAGTTCTTCTAGGTGCCAGGAGCTAATGATGGGAATGTGGACTTGAACAGTGTCTTACACTTACAAGAACATCTGCCCATAATAAAAGTTTTTCAAAACTAGCAAGTGGACTGTATATGCTGTGTTTTCTGAGTCTACTTTAAACAGGCATGGATCTCACAGCAATAAATTTCCACCTTAGGAAACCAAGGACATTTTAGCAAGCCTTATGTTGGGCAACCAAGAAACAAGACATCCAAAAGCATTCAGTACTCCTTACACTCTGTGTATTGTCCTCAAAGCTTTCACAATTTTGGTAAAATTAAAAGGCACAGGAAAAGTTAGGTAACGTGCCTAGAGTCAGTCAGTCACAAGGGTTCAAACTTCCTTTCAGGTTTCAGTGACAGCATTATCTGTCTGGGTTAATAATTTAGTCAAGAACAAAACCCAGCAGACCAGCTTAGTCCTTTATTACCAAACCATACCAACTATACTTTGCCTCCTATTTTCTTCAATAACGTAAAGACATTCTTTTACATCTTACTCCTTTACATAGACACAATACAAACTCTACGGTTTCTTTTAATCTTTGCTCTATAATCCCAGTATTTAAAGAGTAATGCAAAGGTGAATTATAAGGTATTTTTGTCTAAGCATTAATCTTTTTCTGTGACTTCCCCTAGCATATGAACAGCACATGCAAACAGAACAGAAACAGAAATAATAAACAAATAAGAGTTCATCATTTGTACTGTCTTAGTACAGCTACAGATACAATCACAGTATGAGAGAAATGTACATTATGAATTACAGGGAAGTTGATTAACAAAAAAGCAGGTTTTTTCTAAAGTTTGGATAATTTTTTTACCAATTAAATTTGCAAGTAGGTATGACAATCATAACAGAGTCAGATACATGCATGACTGGCTATTTACCAGATTGACTAAGATTTACATCAGTCAGAACAACCAGACAGTCATTACACAGAGGGAATAAAAGCTACGGATGGATACAAGCTGCACCAACAGATGTAACTGCTAGAATATTCACAAACCTATTATATTTGCCATACTTATCATTAAACATGTATGCCTGAATATTACTCCTGAGAGTTTGTTTTAAATTGAGAAACCACTCAGATTCCATGAGGGACAGCAATATAAAACCAGAACAGGCAGGTAATATCTACCAAAATACTTTGTAAGGGTGCCTGGTCTTTAATGCTCAGACAAATAGTATCATTCCTTACATTGAGCTACTTGTGGTGTCTAACTTAAATACAAATTCATAGCACTTAAAGCTTGTGTATGTCTCTACATTGCTCCTAGATGACTTCAAACCACAGTCCAAGCATCAGCACTGGATGTGTAATGTCAGTGGTGTAATCATCTTCCCTCTGCACTCCCCAGCAATGCCAAATACAGTCATCACCAGTGTGACTGATACACCTGGTGCCATCCCTACAACACACAACTGGATTAAGACAGCAGTCAGCATCATGAGTTCAGGCTCCTCAGCAAACAGATTTTTCAAAGGCAGCATTATTTACAGGAGGTCAAAACCATAAGGTAAGCTCAAGGATTACAGTCAGTGGAGAATAAGATGCCCCACTCTTCCCAGCGAGGTATGAAACAGACCATTTCAGAGCTTTAAAAAAAAATATCAAAACCTCAAGCTCGTGAGGATGTAAGGTGATAGATGGTGTAGGTGGCACCTGGTAGGAAAAAAAAAGTTTTAATTCAGTTAAAATTTTACAGAATTACCACATACCAATAGGCAATCTGAAAGGCTCTTCTGTTCAAAGAATCAGAACCAGAGCTTACACATCCCTCTCCAATAGGTACTTAAGGATGAACAAGGAGAAATCCTGACTTGAAATTTGCTTTGATACTAGCAGCCTGCTTGGATAGGATTTTCATATAAATTCCAGCAGAATGCCAAGTACTTAGTTCCTTAACAGAAACAGACAGTTTAGAGAAGTGATGCAAACTTAGATTAATCATACTTAAATAGGATTTTGCAGAAACTTCAGAAGTGGAAGGAAAACTGAAACAGCTCACCTAACATGAATCAGTGTCTGCGAGTCCCTTTTCTAGTAATGCTCAAGAGGAAAGGATCATCTACAGTATCCATATAAGTTAATGTAGAACCACCAACTACAATTGTTTGGGGAAAAAAAAAGCTTCATCTCCTTTTGAACTGGGCTTTGGAAACTTATATTCAGTACAGATCTAGGGTAATGAATATTTTATGACATAATATTGTGCTGGGTTAAAACCACTTTCTTTTTAAATATATGGAAAAAAGTTTCATTTTTTAACAATTAAAAAGTATTTAATTTGCCAGTAGAAACAAACAGGTTACCCTCACACTCCAATCATCCATAAACACTGGCAATCCATATATAAAAACCATGTTTAAAAAAGTATTAGTATCCATGCTATATGAACATGTAGTAATATATAAATGCGAGAGCACTGTAAATGTGAAAGGCTGATTTTGAAGAAAAATATTTTTTAAATTGCCATCTATTCAAGTTATGGAAGTTGAACTTAAACTTTGCTAAAGAACAGCCAGTTCCAACTGTTAATTATTTTTAAAATAGCATGGGAAAAATTTTATCAATGTCTATTTTTTCACTTGTGTTTACCTTGGGATGCAAAATTTTGCTTGAAGTTTACAAGCCATGTAGACTGCACAGATTATACTGAATTACAACACCATGCTTTATTAAAATTCACAAGTATATATACTAATGAATGGTCATCTCATATGAAATTTATATATTTCTGCCCACACATTGCATAAAATTAAGATCAAATGCCACATATATAAACAAATGATAGCTAACATTTTATGAACTATAAACACAAGGTCAGTAGTGCTTCTCTTCTGCAAGATAAATTTGACATTTGGACAGCTTTGTGAATCACAACTAGAAATGCAATGACCAGGGACTATAAACTGCCTATTAAAAAAAATAAACAAAAAATACAGCAAATCACTTTCACAGGGACTTCTCAAAACATTGTCCCACCAAAAGTTAAGGTTCTTTCAGCTACTGCTGAAACTGTACTATACTCCAAAGAATCATGAAATTATCTTCTGAGCCAAGGTCTTTCAATACAATTTTCAATACCATTTGTATACAGACTTTTTATAAAAACCAAGAATTCGCTTTAACCTAGTGGTGACCATTTTTGTCACTTTTCTTTTTTCAGGAGGCATCTGTGCTCAACACCATTAGAAGGCATGCCTTCCTGTGGCAGTATATAACAAATCTGCCATACTTTGTATGTATAAATACTGACAGGAAAATACCATCAGAAAAATTGTTGTAATTTAAATAAAAAGACATGCACATTAAAAATGGTTTCAATTACACTAAATATATTTGATTTTTTGTTTTAGTTTTTTTGGTGAGTGTGCCTGCATCTAGGTCTTTGTATTTCATGATGCAACAGGAATGACAGACAGAGGAAGCCACTCATGTAAAGTTCAAAACAGATCCTCAATTTTCTTCAGTGAAAAAAAAGTTCAAAGCTAGAGTTGGATGATTGAATAGCTAGATTTACACAGTGACTACTGGAAAAAAAGACAACGTTCACCAATATACAGCACCTGCAATATGAAAAATCTGTCTTACTCTATACTTGTGAAAGACACAGAGGTGAGGCAAGATACTACATGGTTCAAGTATTGTGGCATTTGAGCAGTGCTGGGAAATGCTGGCTATGGCTTTTTTTTTAAGAAGAAACTTTTAACTCTACCTTTGCTACTTTAGAGTTTCGTTGTCATTTTGACTGAATGGTATTCACACCATTACATGTGCACATTATCAGTCTGGCTCCAGGGCTTCCTTTCTGGTGCCCTATTTTTAAATCTCTATAGAAGCTCAGTGCCTGTGCTAGATTACTATGTCTAGTGCTGATACTGCTACAGACATGACAGGCAGATTTAATTTACTCAAATCCTGAGCCACCCCAAATTTTCAGATGAACATAATGTTTAATTAAAGGAAAAAATGGCAAAGAAGAAAGAATTCCCATGAATATAATTTTAAAAATTCTGCTGGACAGTTTTACCTAAATATTTTGACTGCTTTTATTTCTACAGTTAAGAAAATGGTATCTCGGAGAATTAGCATTACTTTTACAAGAACTTATGATTGTACTTTCTTTTTTTCCAAGAGTTACTGACTGAGTATAACCACCACTATAAAAAGCAAGCTTGGGGATCTTAATGCAGTATTTTTCTAACTTCTGAACTAGATAATACATGCATACTTTACTCAGGAATACTTAATAAAATCTAGTCATAAACTTCAATAACACATTCTCCAGGAGATGCTCTGACAGCCTATTCTGCATTATCCTGAAGATTTACTTTGATTATCACTTTGTTGATCAATGTATTATTATGGGTCCAGTCCAAGGAACAGTGGAGTACATATTTTCAAAGTTTACACATTCACACCAATTTAACCAACAATTCACACCAGTTTAACAGTAATTTACAACTTTTTCTTTTTAAACAAGAGAACCTTCTTTTATAGCTGACTTGTTTTGTTCTATACATTCCCTTATGAATACTCAGATATTATCCATAAGGAGCAACACAGAAGTGATCACCAACACATATACTCTCTAGGAAGCTGCTGCCACCCCTTCTTCTATGTTCAGCTTTCACTTTTATAAGCAAATATTGATTTATTGAATGTTAAGAAAAAAATTTACTAAAAATGTTTTAAGAGCTAGAATGCAAGAGGAAAAAACTGCCCCACTTTTGGTCCATCCCCAGTTGGCAGTCAAAGGGTGTTATCCAACCTTCCCAAAGCTCACTGCATGCAACCATCTCTTGAAGAGGATAAATGGGAGCTCGAATCAAGTGGATATTGCTGAAAACTATGACAAAAGATGACATAAGCACTCCAGAAATACTTCCAATGTCATTAATTTTTCAAACCTGACAATTAACAGAGACATAACTTCTACACACTGCAAGAAGCTTTAAAATTATGAAACCTTTTGTACCTACTCTCCTTGTGGGGAATATAATCAAATAAATTCAGTTGTAATTACATGGGACTCAGATTCAATTTAATTTTAATTATTTGAAATGTGTACACACTCCAGGAAAACCTCATTAAGATGGCTCAGCCAGTTTGTTTTCAAATGGGACTGGTAAGTCAACATTTACGATTATCCATCACAACAGCCATCCATTCACTGTAATGGTTCAGATTAATCAGTTATTACAGTGAATTCAAATCAGTAAGTAATAATGAATAAAATTGTTCTCCAGTTGTGTAAGGAAGATCTGATCTTCCAAATAAGAGAAAGACACTGCTGGAAATTTTTATTTCCCTTGCTGCCTCCTACTTTTCACATTATGTTGTGGGGATACAATTCCCACTGTTTACCTCAAACAAAATGGGCTTTAAGTTCTTTGGATTCCTATTAGAAGCAGAGTATTGCAATAAAGAAGAAAAAGACATTTTGACCTCAACTTCAACAGCAATAGGTTGATTTTAGTATACTGCCTATTTGCAATACATTAAACAACAATGTCTTTCTATTTTGCCGTAAGCAAGAGTAAAATCAAGTGTTGTTCAGTAAAAAATCTTTCATGCATGGCTGTTACATTTTTCTTTTTCTCCCCTTCTATGTGTCCCTCTCCCCATCTTAAACACTCTGGTTTTCTCTTTCTCTGAATAATTCTTGTAACACAAGACTAAACTGCTGCAGAATAAACAGCAAGTGTTCATAACACATTACTGTGATTAAGGGAAAGTTTTGAGCAATGAAATAGATTTTTCTTTTAATCTTGGCATCTAAAGAGGCAAAATATGCTTCTTTTCCCACTACCTGGGACATTTTTGTAACATCAAAATCATTAGCATATTAAATCTGCTGGTTTGATGACAACAAATGTAACAAGACCTCAGGCATGAACAGGAGCCCATTGTACAAAAGCACTTCTGTGAAGTCAGCCAAAGCTAAATCCTGGGGTTAGGCGATGGGTCAGTACATACCTCTTTCCAGTTCAAGTAAAAAATTGGAAAGAAATCAGCAGTATCTGAAAACCTTGTTTGAAATCCTTATTTAAAACATACTGTTAGTAAACACAACCCTTTTTTTTCATGGGATTCCTCTCTCAGAAGTATCACCAACCATACTGTCCATGTATTATGCTTTTCTGTATTAGTTGCAACAGACATTTCCAAAAAATTATTCATATATTCGTTTCCCCCTTTATAATGAAATTGCATTCTAAAAAAAAAACCAGGAGTTATTTTAATCTTAGACTAAAATTCACATGCGTTAAGATGAAACAATCATAGAACATTTCACTCTTATTAGTTGGTCATTAGCTTCTCCAAATCATCAACATCCAAATGCTGTATTAACCCAGTTCCTAGACTTTATTTTGGCCAGTTCTTGTCTGGAAGCTCTCAGCTTACTTTTCAATCCTCAATTTTCACTTTTTATTAATAGAGTCATTGGCTGGGAGCCATTACAAAAGTTCTTTTTTTTGCCATTCCCTGCAAAGTGTCAGGAAGGTCATTTAGTTTCTGCAAGAGTAGCTGCCCTGAACAGAAATGATGCTGATAACAGGTGAAGAAACTGTGGAGGGTCTGACTGAGTTCAGTGGAATGCAACCAGATTTAGGTTGACGTTTTGGGTGATGTAACTTTAGTACCAAGGCAAGTATATTGCAATAGCAGTAACTTCTATTTAAAAGATGAGAAAAGCAATGAGTTTGTCTTTCAACTTAGAAGACTCAAAAGAAGTATTTTAGAAAGGCGAAACAGCTACAGCAATTTTTCCACTGCTTATATGTATAAATTCAAACACTGCATCTTCCCCAATGACATTGGGAGTTATGACAAACAATAACAGACCAAAAGTTCAATAAATGTTCACATATCTGCATTGCTACTACCCATGAAAATTTTGTAATAATTTTAGAAAGCAACATAATGTAAATTAGGAACACAATAGCTTTAATTTTGTTCCATGACTAAGTGTGTCCAAGTAATGTTTTCGTGAAGTGCTAACATTACCCCACAGCAATGAATTGTTAGAAAATAAATAGATGTTAACCGAGTACTTGAACTAAATATAGTGTTACATATATAGTTAATAAGGTTCAGTGGGTAAGCAAGAATACATATCTCTTCACTCCACCTATCATCTCATTACTATTCATGTCATTACTTAGCCGTAGGTCACTCAAACTCATTTTCCCAGGGTAATATTATAACCTTGCAGGTATTTGAAGCAGGCATAGTAAAACAAAAAGGTTAATTGTGCATTCTGTCAGGACCATGTGGCATCAGGCCATGACCATCATTTGCCTGGTAAATCTTATCTCAGTTTTCTTTGCTATTTAAACTCTCTCCAGCTGAATGATAATTTTTCATTGTCTAAGCTGCCTAAAGGGTAGGTTTCAAAATAAAGTCTCAGGTTCTTTTGCTTATACCTTGGCTTAACTTTCCAAAATCCCTACTTTTGGCAATGCTTAGTATACTCTTACAGATCTCTCACCTCCTAATTATTTAATATTATATGCTTTTGTAGTTTAAATGCATTATGAAACTAGTCTCCTTAGTACATGGCTACAAGTCTATGTAAAAACCAACCCAATAATATATACTTAACAAATTACATTCCTTGCTATCAGCAATCAAGACACAATGAGGTTTGCACACAATATAAAGAAGGTTGAAACATTAAGTGCTGTAGTAAATTTTGATTCTTTTGGCCAAATTTCACTCATACAGGAGAAGGCCCAGCCATGCCAAGGACAATTTGGGACTTCATCACTAAGATCACTGAGTTGGATCCATAAGTGAGCTTGCGCATGCTGAGACAGAGATGAGTCTTGAGGAATCAGAACGGGGGAGAGCAGCACTAGAGTCAACAAAGAGCACCAGATGTGGCGCGTGCACTTGGAGTACAGCTATCACTTATGCTAAGGACTGAAACTCTCTTAAAACATAGTCACAATAACCATATTCTGTGGGGAGAGAAAGGTGATGTTGACCTTTTATGTTACAGCTCTGGAGTTAGAATACAATCAATAGCAGGCCACGGCCAGCGTGAAGAAAGGCACAAAGGGTCTCTAAATGGTTGGGACACTCACCTAGGAAACGTGGGCAATTTTTATCCAGTGACTGCATAGTTATATGGATGCATGTAAAATGAACTACTTCCAGAAGAAGCCCAGCTTTAGGGGAAAAAAGGAGAATATTTCCATGAGGAGGCCATTCATGTGCCGGTTAGGGGACCACCCTCCTGAAAGACAGGATAAAGCAGGTAGCGTCCCTCAGTCTAAGCAGTGCGTAGATACTGTGTCTTCCAGTTCTGGCTCAGCTGCTGCCTTCATTAAGTGGTCGAAAGAGAGGACCCCCTCCACCATCATTTCTTCTTCCAACCAGTTTAAAGACAAATTCTGTACAGTTTGTCTGTAGCACTGGTTTATGGGCATGAGCTCTAGGAAGGGATATAGTTTTTCCCTCAGCTCTAGCTGGTTTCTCACTCAGCATGAAGGCTTTATGAATCACCCTTCAGAAGCACCTTTCTCTGTGCATTATAAAGGGAACCTGAGCACCTAATTTTGGCTTTTTTATTCCCTCTGCAGGTATGTTTTTATTTCACTTGAAAGTCCTTTACTTTTTCATATTATATTCCAACTATACAACAGACAGACAAAGCCCAGAGAAAGTGGAACTAAGTCGTGCCTGTGTTCCTTAAAGGCAGCAAACACTTTCTTTACTCCATTTAATATGATACTGTGCGTACAGGAGCAGCCAGGCAAGGATATTAATATTATCGCTCTGTTCCAGTAATTAATAGCAACTCCCCTCATAGCTCTGATAAGCTAGGAAACACATTTCATTTCTTGTTCTTTCCTGCTTGTGAAATACTAATGGAAGAGAAATAGGTGCAAGACTCCGGACTGCAACTCCTTTAAACTAACCCAGAATCAGTGTGGAGCCATTATGAGTCTCCAGCAGTAAATGGTATGGGACACCCACTAAAAATTTAGAGAGCGTGCAGCAAAATGAGGCATTTCAATTCTATCGCAACACATTATTAATGCCAATTATAGCATGAAAGATGCTAATGCGAGGTACTTCAGAGACTAAGCAAAACACCGACCAATTTTAAAGATAATGTTTGTCTTAGTTACCAGGTTCCCCTCCCAAGCACAGATTTATTTGTTGAAATTTTGCAGCCTGATTGTTTCCCTGTCACTTTCAGAGGTACCTAGAGCTGTAGAAATGGGAAGCTAGGTACAAGCTTCCCTCTCCGGAAGAAGAAATAACTAATAAATAGGATAAAGACTTAACATTACTATTGTAGCCATATTTTCTGAGGTAATTTCCATAAAATTTCCTCTTCTCCTCTTACTCTGTATGGAAGAGTGACATACACATTCATGTGTAGCTTGGGGAGGGGTGTGGAACAGACAAGACAGACATTGCCTCAGTTACATTTCTTCAGTGAGTCGTGCTTAGACACTGCTGGCTGGAGAGATACTAATGCAGTTTCATAAACCAGAAAGGCAGTAAGGTATATCTATGACAGCAAAAGGCCTAAAACTCTCATTAGACCCTGACAAAGCTTATAGAAAGAAATATACTTGTCAAATGCTAGACCTTAAGATCCTTAGAACATAGTACACGAAATTTTGAGGTATTTTAAGAAAACTGTCATTGGCCCAATACACATGAAATTCATATAATAAAGTAACAAGCATGTTCAGTAGTAAAACCAAGTCAATAAAGAAGCAGAATTTTGTCTTATGCTTCCAGTGGGCTCTTACTAAACAACATAATAAGAAATGATGAGTTTAAAAAGAAAGTTCTCCCAGGAGTGTACTTCTAAGCTGTTTTTTGTTGGGTTTTGGTTTTTTATACATTAGAAATAAAGGCATACAGATGCCGATCACCAGCATGCAAATCCAGGTAACTGGAAGAGATCTTACTTGTCATCAATATCTTGGTAATCAAAAGGAACATGAGATCAACGAGCTGCTGAAAACCATTTAAATGGCTGATAAGTTTTGAGTAAAATAATTTTAAGTAATTTTAATTATAACAGCATCTATGTTACAAGTATAACTGGCCACGGGGAAGATACTTGCACCACAGAAGTATGAAGCTCTGCTGAAATCAGTGGGAGGTTTTTCTCAATAGAATAAAAATTTAGTAAGAATATCAGAAATTTAGTACAGATACCGGGCTCATATGCAAAATCACAGGAAGTATTCGAGATATGATTTTCTTGTACATGGCAAAGCTTTTGCTTAAGGAACTTCTAACAAGATGACAGTGGGCAGCAAATTAAATGCTAACCATGTATTAACATAACTTACTCCAACATCAGCCACCACATTCATCCTCAGCTGGAAGACATTTACTTTCCTCACTCGCAACTTCTTCTCTTTAGCAATAGCCACAGGGATTGTTACAATCTATTTTCACATATATATGTCAGTACAAAGACAGGATTCTGAAGTATTATGAAAGGCTGGTTTGTGTGCATGTTAATGTATGCCTATGAATTATGTAAGTGCAAGGAGAACCAAAAAATATATCATAGAATATCTGCTTACCTCTATTCACATAATGTCTAACAGTATGGCTTCAAAGTAGAAAGGTGACAGCCACAATTCACGCGTTTTAGGTTTTGACTGCTGTTAAGAAGCTTCATATCTTTTTGCTTCAACATGGCTGTTGGCAGAAGAGGTCTGTGCTCTGCTATAGGGGGATTTTCAATCTAAATTAATTACCTATCAGATCCATAAGAGCAAACCACCAAAAATAAAGCTCCTATGTGAAATGTGATATAGCAGTGTTTGTTCTTTCTGCTTAAGTATCTTGGTTTATTTTTCTCCAGATGGCCACAGTGGTGCTCAATTTTTTTATCAACAAATACCTTCCCTATGAGTTTCTTCTGCATCCACTAAGATAACTTCTCAAAGCTACAAATGAAACAAATTCCATTTTTACTCTCATGTAGTTTTAGTAACGGATGCCGGCATGTATCTGTCTTTGGACAAGTTGATAATCCTCCACAAAATCTGAGTATGTTAGGACTTTGCTCTTCACAGTTTAGAATCACCACTAGAATATTTAACAGCAGAATGTTCAACAAAGACTTCTTGCTTTTTACTATATTTGTAGGACATTTGATACAATCAACAAACTTTATAGCAGTTACATAAAATACTTTTACTTTTTTTCACTTGCAAGTGGAAGTTGGGAACTATATGAACAAATGATATTGTCATGCTGTTTCCGTTTTACTTATGTGCATATTTCAGCAATTACAAGCTACAGGTTTCATATACCCAGCTATGGACAAAATATGCAAAATTTTCTTTTGGTTTGTGGGTTTCACCCCATCAACTAAAATAGTTCTCTAAAAATGTCTCAACTTGCTATGCCCTTTACAGACATAGAAGCAGATTTCCTGATTAACTGGAAAGATTTTGTATGACTAATTGGATAAATTTGGATTTTCCCTATATAGTCTCTTCATTTTTGGAGCCAAATACCATCAGTTATGTTTTGATAGAGGCTTATGGTCAACAAAGTATCTCCTGAGCGCAGCACTGCAGTATGGAATGCTTAAACACCAGATTTTATACCGGCTAACTTCCCTGCAAGAACAAAAGATATTCATGATATTTTAAGCACATAAGAATTCATCATTGATAGAATTTGGTTTAACAAATGAGTACCTTTAAGTCAGGCTTAAATTATGATTCAGAAGACAGATGAAAACTGAAATGCAAACTTAAAACACTGAAGAACAGAAAATTCATAAAATAATCTTAGAACAGTGATATCAAAACCATCCTATTTATAATTCTTTGAGTTGTAAATACAGATAAGTTCTTGTAAGTCTGACGGGAAAGCTTAACACATGAGAGCTCAAACTGAGGAAAACAAGCCTACATAGTGATTCCTGTCAGAAACCATTAACCTCACCTGCCAAAAAAGCCACTGTTGTAGCTGAAACAATCCCCCAGAATACAGTTCACCAGTTAGAAAGAAAAGCTGCACACTTACCACAGAATTCCTCTGCTAGGATTTTATGCAGTGCTGAGACATACAGAAATGCCTATAGATAAATTTTCCCATTTTACTGCTGCATTACGCTAAGTGGGTGGAACATACCCATGTAAGCAGCACTGTTAGAGCTGCTATATGACCAAAATTGCCTTTTGTATTAATGTAACAGCAGAAGTTGAAGTTAAAGAGACTGACATGGAAGAATATAATTTCTGAAATTAGAACATCTTATTATATATTTGTACATCAAAAACTGCCTAGCAAAAGGAAAGAAAATCCCAGCTGTAAATAGCCTCTAGTCCAACAAATTTCTATCTCAGCTCAACTATTTTTAAACAGGATAACACTGTAGATAAAAGACCTAGACTTTCAATATCCCAAGATATTACATAGGGCCAAAGTTTTTTTAAAAATTCTTTTGTTAATAGAATCTTCCCAGAAAAGTGCCTATCCTAACTAGACAGAGAAAGGAAGTATCCAAAACCTCTACATCAGTCTTGTCCTACCAGAGTACTGGCAGTAGACTGAAAGGACGATAAAGAACATGTGGAAAACAGATGCCATCACCAGGAAACACATACAGCTACTGAAAGACAGATAGGTGTCTTCAGCTGGCTGATCTAACCAGGAAGAAATTTCATCGTTCAAAGGTCATTAAAATCAAGCTGATCTATACCAAACAAGCAGTCTACAAAATATTAGATTGGCCTAAGAATTAATTACACCCAGCAGGAGGAATTTGATTCGTACAGATTAGTTACTAAAATGCCTGCAGGGGGTAGATATAATCTTTCCTTAGAAATGAAATAAAGATATGATTCCAAGTGTCATGCTTTGAACACATAATCAATACTTCCATTACCAAAATTTCCAGTTGCGAACTTCCTTAAAATTGTATCAGCCAGTATAATTTTGTGAGACATCCGAAAGAAGAGTTGACAAGAGGAAAACCTACTTTTATACGTGATAAAGGTATTCAGTTAACCTGGATGGGTATGACTAATTTCATCACAGTATGCACACATTTTCCAGTGAATTATTAGGAGTTATATGCTATGAAAACACACAAAAACTTCAACAGACTTAGCAAGGTTTATCACCTGCAAATGAGAACACTTATACTTGACGGACACAATGTTCTACAATAAAAAATGCCCACAAGAAGTCTTAAAAGATGTTTAAGGTACTGTACAACACCAACATCAATGCACAATGAATTTGGTTAGCAAACTGACAAAACACAATCCACCACTTTTAATTCTTACAATTTTTGAAATTCAGCCACTCTTGTCTTTTTTGTGAGGCATCCATCCAAAAGACACTAGAGAAGCCAAATAAGGAAAATGGTAATCATGATTTCAGTATCTGATCCTGACTATGGTTTCAGTTCATCCTGAAATTTAAGCCTTCCATTATATTTGGGCTGGAAAATTAAGTTGCTGATACTTGAAAAATAAAAAAGTTACAAACTGACAGATTTTCTGCTTCTTACAAAGTCTGCACAGTACTGTATCAAGAACTTTTCAGTTTCTAGCAATCCTTCCATACAATTTACAATCCTGGGCACTGTCTGTTCCTAGACACCAAGGGTCTGTCTTGATATCAAAGCTTAAAACCTCAGGGACTTAACAGCATAGAAACAATCCTCCATTTTTATTCTACAAATAAAAAGGTCACCTCTGATGACTAAACTGAGCAACTTCAGACAGCAGAAGCTAGAAATTAAAAAAAAAGATGCCTAGTATTGGGTTTATTAATGTGGGGTTTTTTAAACTGTTTACAACCACTCTCTGTCTTTGATCTCATTTCTAAATACTAGTCCTTAAAAGAGCAACATGTAATTAAGCAGCAAAAATATAAAAAATGTAAATGTTAACTGTAAGAGTGAAAACATCTAAAAAACTATAAATAGGATGGATGATTAATGACAACTATAAATTTGTCTATAAAGAAGGCGACACTTGTAAAGATCCACAGTGAGAGATGCAAACAACACTGAGCTGGTCTATATGCAGTCAGTTCTCAGAAGTCATTGTCATGGCAGGTTTTTAAATAATAGGAATTTTAGAATTCAAACTAAAAATGGAGAGGAAGGAGAAGACAGAAGACGACTAAAATTCAGAAATTCATTTCTAAGTCAACAACAGCATTATCACAACTTGCAAAGAAAGCCTTCTGATCATTTTTGCTGCAATGGAACTAGCCCACAATAAATCTATGAAACTATTTTAAATATAATAGAAATATCTAAACCATGGGTTAATGACACTTAAATTTGTGGCTTGCATAAATCACACATTGCTACACATCAGAGTTATATGCCTTCCATGGCATGAAAAATGATGAGATTTCACATAAAACACTGAAAGAAGAAACAGTTCTTCAGACCAACATTTAAAGTCCTGTAAAAGAGGTCTTAGGACCTCTTCAAATTGATTGCACACAAGCATGAACTCTATTAGTATAGAATCAACTTTATGAATTTCACTGTATCATTCACCTTAAATTCTCTCAGACTTGACACAATCAGTAAGAAAAGTTTCTCCAGAAAGATGCAGTACCTGCAAACAGCCTCTCTTAGCATGAAATTAAAGTCAGGCTCCTGCGAATAGGCTCTCCCAGGGACACTCCTCTTGTGCATGTTCCGGGACATTGCCAGTTCCTTTTTCTGACTTGGACAAATGACTTCTCACAAAAGGCTACTCAGGAACTGAGCTGCTTTTTAAAAAAGCATTAAAGTGGCCCCACACTGTGCAGTCAGAGACTCTTCTGCGTGAAACCTTCATTACTCATACATTTCAAATCTGTTGCATACCACACGGGACATCAAAACTAATCATTCTGTCTGGTCCTCTGTTTCAAAGTCCGCAGAGCTACTGTTTCCACTTGCTACTGGGGAAAACAGGCTTTTTCTTCACCACATGTTTGCTAGTGTCTGACCTACATCATGAAGAAGAATGAATCTACCACTAATCCACATCCTAACAGCCAGACTTTCTTAAACCCCAAACAGGAAAGCCAGGCATGTGACAAGAAGCATTATTCCTGCCCCCACCTTTTAGTTAATATTCTTGCTCCTCAAATTCTTTTTCATATCCTTTTGTTCTCTTTGCAAAAATATATCAGAGTGAATTAATGACATTCATAATAAACTAGTATGTTCATAAATTACAAAGATATGATCTGCCAGTACTCCATTTATCAGAAAGCTAGGTATCTCTGTTGTAGTTTTTAATACAATAAACCTTTTAAATCAGCTTTAACAGAACTCAATTAGAATGTGCTTACAGTAAGTAATACGCTGCACTGGACCTGCAACTTGTTTATTGAACTACCATCATCTATACCACATAGAATTTTGAAACCCAAAATTATACAGTGGATTTTTTTTCTTTCCAAAGATTTTCTTCTTAAGCTGATTTGGGAGCCTACAGACTTAGAGCACCAGGTAACCAGAGCTTTCATCTTCTCAATTAGCAAGAAGCCTGGTGCTGACTGAAAACTTCATTACACTGGCCGGCATCTTTGGAAATGTGTATCGGGTATTTTTCAATTTAGGGGTTTTTACCCCCCTTCTTTAGAAAATGTATTGATAAAAGATCTTGTATTATCAGTAGCATACTGGTGGTTAGAACATGCAGCTTGGAAATTCAGACAGGAAAACAGTTTCCTGACATGTAACAACACTGCTCTCTCCCACCTACCCCATTTTTCATGTGCAGTTTTAATCTTTTTAGTATTTTTTTTTTTCATTAATTCAATGCTGCTTAATCAGCTTGATCGACTATTACCTCACTATGCTTTTCAGGTAAGCATTCAATGCCTGATGAAGAACTCAATCCTATTATGCACCTTATGAAGTTCATCACAGAGTGAAGACTGGGATTTTTAGTCTCAGATATGACATTGTTTTACTGAATAAACAAAGATTTACTTTGCAAAACACTATGAATTCTACAGATGAGAAGTCCCATATACAAAAATTTACATAAACGTATGACAAAAAATTTGCTTTTTTTAAAATAGTATTTTCCTCTGCCATCTCCACAGAATACATGAAGATGGGGACTCAAATCCCCATCTCAAAGATCTGCTTGGTTATTCAGCTCTCAACTCGACAGCTGCACTACCCAGAATAGCTCCTGATTATGCCCCAGGTACACCTGCTGCATGGAAGCGAGGCCCATGGTGAACACTGTAATGAAATCAATATTTTACCCTCTCAACCCTTCACTCTACTCCTAAAAGAGGGTGACAAAATAAAGCCTTCTGCTCTCCCACCCCCATTCCCTCCACAAAAACCCCCAGACATTATCAGGTGGCAAGTATAGCATGGTTATGAGGTTATTTGCTTAAAGGAGAGGAGACCTAGCTTAAGACCCTTTTCCACCCACATGCCACCAGGGAATTTATTTTGTTGTTGTAAAACTAAGCTCTTGTGTCCCTGTTCTGAACACCCTAAGTCTTAAAGAACCATCATCAAACTTAAAATTTTGTGGGAAATGTTTGGCCTTGCTTTGTTTTCAAATATGCTTTTCAAAATTTTATTTAAAACTCTTGACAAGAAGCATTTCAGTATTTGCTTCCTCACTAAGCATAAGTCACCTGCATTTACCATTCTTGATTCTGGAAAGGGAGACAAGACATAGAAAGCATTTTCCCTTTTCCTGCTCAGTTCCCTCAGCATTGGCTGTTCTGGATCCTTTTAAAAGGGAGTTGGCAGGGTCTGAGCAAAGGCATACATTTCCCATGGTATCGTCACTGCCTTTGCCCATACATCCCATTTCATAACATAAGTGTGCAATTTTGATCACACCCAATTCAAGTGTACTGTGCTCTTTGTTTATAATTCATTAAGAACACAATACTGAACAACATACTAGATTATATATATACAGGACTCTTTTCAGAGGGTCCACAAGGCATATTTTTTATGAGCATACATATACAACTACTTTGAAAGTCGTCTTGCCTCTAATGTCTTGCCAGTGAGTAAGGGGCTAGAAACAATGGGGTCAGTAGCCACTTGAAGGGTTTATATGGATTTCATTAAATGCAATCTGCCTGTGAAAGACTTGACATTCCGTTAGAGTTCATTTGTGTCTTTTTATTTGCACACATAACTTTTTTCACCAGGTATATGGATCAGATTTGCAGTTACGACGGTTTTCTTTCAATGTTTAAATATTTCCCATTCTATTTCTTAATGCCATGTATAATTTCACAGCAATATTAGTTAGTAAATTGTTCAGAATTCCTCTGCTTGCTTAGCTGTAAAATGTCATTATTTTCATTTAGCAACCAACAGGGGAAACAAATCCTAAGAGATTTTGAATCATTTTCATAATCTTTTTTTAAAGTCAGCTGATTTAGATGCAGAAAAACAAAGAGTGAAACATGTTTACACAAGTGTTTCTTCAGGTCAGAAAAAGAAAATTTCAAGCTACATGCAGACTGAATTATTAGGAAGAGATCATATTATTTATTAGATTTGTATCAGCTTCTGTAACAAAAGACAATACTAGTCTTTACAAATCTTCTCTATTTCCATGGACCAGGAAGGCAATGACACTATTACTACCATGAGATAATCCTTCTTCCATTTTTTAAATTAATGTATTTTTGAAATGTAGATTTTAAATTTCTAAAAGTGTGATTATTTGTCCTCTAGAGCACTGCTTATCTTCCTAACATAATTTGCTGAATGTTATTTCTGCAAGAGATGCATGCTCTTCATCAAAACCATTGCTGCAGCTCAAATAACCAAGTTAACTTTAAATGAGCTGGCTTAGATCCTGACCAACAGCACTGCATCAAGGAGCTCAGTGCAGGGCAGTCAATAGCATATTCATCTGGGAAACCAGCAGGCTTACAGAATACACTGATAAAGACACTATTTCTGGTGCTGTGTTACTCATTGAATGCTAGCTCAGACACTTGCATGTTAGCTACCATCACAATTTGGACTTCTCTCTAAATATTCTGGTGGGAGGAGGAGTGCTCTTTTCCTTTTTAATTTCTCTCTGAAGCTTTACAGGTTATTAGCTAACTGTAAAACCAACACTTGTCTTGGAAAATCATAAAAAAGCAGGTAAATCAAGTATGCTCTCAGAATGCCTAAAATGTGCTCTTGTGCATTCTTACTAGCTTGAGCAACAGTACCTACACACAACACATAACAGCAGATGCATTTAGAGGTTTTACTGAAAAGTGTTAATACAAAACATTAAGAAGTAAAAGGCAGAGAATATGATACTCATCTTTTATTTTAATCCTAATGCATCTATGAAATTGACAGCAATCTCATTTACAGAAATATCAGCAATGTTTTGGCTTTGTAGCAGAAATAAAGATAATTAGCACAAGAATTGGCTAGCACTTTTTAAACATTAAATTAATCTCAATACTGCAGACATAAATTTCTGTTAGAATTATGTAAGAATTTAGAGAGACTAAACAAGATGCTTAAAATAAAACATATTCTCATCTACTTTATTTATGGGATCACAAAATCACTGGCCCACTTCAATTTAAGCATGATAGAATGAAATCACATCCTCAAAAGAATTAGTTAAACAGTCCTAATCCTTCATCTTCTAAATCCAGCCCTACCTCTGAGCCTTCATATTATTAAATCTGAAGACTAAATAGGACTGTCATCTAGTTCTCTGAACTCCACGACGATTAACCCTTCAAAATGAGAACGTAAGGCACAGACTGAAGATTCAAAGTGATTAAGATTCGACATCCAAATCAGACAGCATTTTTAACTAGAAATGTGCCTAACCATATAAGCTTTGCTAAACAATTCAAATACACAGCAAATTTCAGTCTCTCCTGAATGCAAGAATTACAATACTGGCCATTCAGAAACTCAGCTGGGTGTTTTAAGTGAAAGAGGATCCAGATAAACAGAGACTGAAGAAAGAACAGGTAAGAGAAGCTAGACAGGAAAGGCTTCAGGACAGCAGCAAAAGACATAGAACAGATCAGGAAGGAAGACCTGGGGGCAGTGTGAACACCAAGGGTGTTGGGAACTTAGCCTGTGCTTCCACTACCTGTAAGGCCATTGCTAAAGAAAGTCCAGGCATTTACTCTCAAACAAGTCACCTATATATGCCTATAGGCATCTTACTGGGTGCCGGCTGTATTTCCTGGCAATATCCTCCTCTCATCAATAGTAAGCAGCTATGCTCTATGTGAGGAAAAGCACCTGCTCTAGGAAGAAGTCAGTGAACAGACATACAATACCTGTGAAATTGGTAGGAGACCCATCTGAAATGCATGTTCAGACTGCCTATCGTCAAGAAAAATTAACTTACATTGCAACAGGCACAGCAAAGAGTCAGGCTAAAAAAGCTAGACAAGTTTAGTCTGGTAAAGCAAAGATGCAGTGGGGACAGAATTAGTCAATATGTATTTAAAAAATGAACCTTATATAAGAACAAATATGCATAAACTTAGCAGTATTGCATGTACTACAACTAAGAGCAGTTCAGTACAGAACAGGCGTGCAATAGCAACAGTTGGACAGAACAACTATTCCACAGTGGGCGTGATCAGATTATGGAAGGATTATGTGCCATGATTGCTTCTGACAAGGTGGGGGATGAAGCCTCGTGGCCTAATTTTAGACCCTAAAATTTATGGGCAATAAATAAAGTCGAATAAGTAGAGCAAGTCAAGAAAACAGAGTGAGTTAAATTACCCGATTATAGTATGAATTACAAATTATTCTCCACCACATACATGTTGCTTTGTATTTATAACTAGATTAATATCCATATTAAAATGCCAGACTATTGTAAATAAAGACTTTGTGTGTTTTAGATTTAAATCATTATTAACTACTCAATAACCTTCATAAATGGGAGGGGAGCGTTCTGAAGAACCTAGACAAAATAATGAAGCAGTGAGTTCTTCTCAGTGCATAGTATTTCATTTCATTAGAACTTCATCAATGCCAATACTGCTCCAGTAGCATGTGCCAACCTAATGATAAAAGGTTATTTCACATTTTTATATACTCCAGATGGCAATGATTCTGAAAGAATCTCATTCCTTAGTTCAGCAGGATTAGGAAACCTCTTACAACAACCTCAATTGACATTTCTCATCCTGCCAGCACTACAATGGATCACGATGCATGTGTTTCACATTGTAGTTGCCAGTATAATTGTCCTATTACAAACAACTGATTGAGAAAATACATATAGCACTGCAATAAACACTAAATATGTCACAAAACATGCAACAGAGGGTTCACAGTGAAATGCAGGCAAGTCTGGAAGGGGAAAATTTTGCTTGTTATTTTGCAATGCTATAAATTTCAGCATTTTAGTACATGACTACAAGAGCTGAATGAAACCCAGAATATTTAAAGTATTTTTACCACAAGAATACTCACTGTAGTATGAAACTAGGGAAACCAGTGACCCATTATTCTTCCCTGTATACACTAAAATTGCCTTCAACAAATATTTCAGAAACGGATCTAAATTACCTCCATGAAATTCAAATATTTTTTTAAAAATGTAAGTTTCCTTCATTCTTTCTTTAACAGGTTCTACAGTAAATTCACACCAATATAAGATACTCTCCCACTATTCACTACTACATAGTCATAGACAAAATGAGCTCTTTTCTCTGTGAAGGGTTGAGACTAAAATATAAGAACTGAATTTGACAGACATTTGCCTTTTAAGGAAAACATTGACAGTTGGATTGTTTTTTGTTTCTTGGTTTTTTCCTCTTCAGTTTGAGAATACAAGTGTAGTAGCAGCAGACATCTCCAGTACTTGAGAAGATTAAGAAATACTTTGTCTTGAACAGAATTCATATTCTGAGATACACTTGCATTCAACAAGCCAAGGGGAGGGATCTCCACTGTAGACACTTTTAACACAGATCCACTTTGATATACCATAACGGTAACTATCATTTTGAAGTCAGTCAGCTCCCTGGCTTTTTAATCTACTGATTACCTTGCTCTGCCTTACCTGCCTTTCAGAAAGTAGTACAGGTGGTCAGAATTTTCCAGTTTCTTACTGATTTTTCCAGTAAAAAGGAATATACACAAAGGCTTACTGTTACTTACTTATCATATATACATGATCTTTACATGATTAGCTTTCTTATGATTAGTAGATACAAGCTGGAAGGAATCTGCCAACTGATGACAAACGGAACACAGCAATAAAACCACAATCAACTCAGTGCCTCTAAAAAAGCTTTAGGATGAAGGATGAAACCTATAGCTGAAGACAGAAAAAGGTTACCTTCTGATCAGGTGAGACAGTATATCAACTCATGCCACATTCATTCAATTAATAGACTGCAGCTTGCAAACACTGATAAGGGCACTACAACTTAATGATCTAATCTGTATTCCTAGAGAATGAAAACTTGGTTCAAAACACACAGTTTGCTTGGATTTCCAATGCTGGCAAAATGTACAGCAGGTGCTCTCTCTGCTATGAACTGGCATGAAAAACTGGACAATTAAATCCCACAAATATAGAAGAACAGAAAGGAGGATTAATAATGCTTGCAGAAAAAGGTATGTCAAGTTCTAAAATGCAGCACAACCTCCTGTGCTAAGACAAAAGACTACAGAAATCTCTGTTCCCTTGAAGCATTAAGTCTCATTGTCTCACACCTCCTCCTAACCACTTTTCTCACGACAAATGCAACTTTTCCTCAGCATACCACATCTTCTTTCCTATCTGGAATGGTGGGGAAAACCAAGAAGAGTAAAATCCCTTCTCTTGAAGAAAGCAATTGAACGGGGATTCAGCTATCATAAAACAGAATGATGAAAAAGAAAAATCTTCTCCAAGGTATATGTAAACTAAGAGTGTGTATCAAAAACCTAAAATACTCAAGTGTTCTCTACAATATGACTTGTTCTGAACAGGATTTGTAGTTACTCTGCATCCTTTTGCAGCATATCCTTAGTTATCTGATTACTTAGTCACAAAAGCAGCTCATTGTTTTATGCAACACAATATTCTACTGACATCCTTTGGACAATGTTTTCAGAATAACCTATCCGTGGTTATTGTACTGCATGCTTGGAAGACAATGGATGTTTACTGAAATACATATTTAATTAATGCTATTTAATACACATTTCGACTGAAGGGTAGCAGTGCCCAATTCATAGAATTTGAGATTATGAGGCAGGCACTACACATAGAATTAAAACCATGTTACACTGAAACAATCATTCAAATCAGTCTACATTTTCTTACAGTATCTGCAAACTGAAGCACACATTATGACCAAAGAAAATCACGTTAAGAGTTTTGGCAATGCTTTACAATAAAAGCTATCTGAAATAGTAGACAGTAATTGTTACTAAATTGTAACAGAATCCCTATGGAGTTAGGAATTATAACCATATTAGTCACATAAGTTCAGCATGATTAATGACACTGCAAAAATACCAAGATTTTAAGCAATAAAACCCTTACGGGCAAAGCCCACAGCAATTACTTAGGTCCATTCCTGCCATAAACCAGATGTACTTGACTCTCATTGCTCTGTTTTTAGTGCAGTTATCTAGCACCTTTCAGGAGCTGGTGAGGATCTGGCCCACCAATTTTCCTTATTTGTTTGAAGAGTTTGACTCATGTCAGATGACTTAAAACTGTAACATTTGTCTTTTAGTGCTTTCTTCACCCTTCAGAAGGGAAATACCCATTTCTTTCCAGGGGATGTTCCCTCTGCTAGATCCAGATCCAAACTCAGTGAGAATCCTAAGCCTTTCCTTCAAACGGGAGTGAAGAAATACCTCACAGCTGTCCTTACCGATACTCATGGACTAAAACCAAGCATATATTCTTTTTTAAAATCCCTTTTTTCCTCTAAGCAACTTCCATTACATATATGAAGAAAACGCACAAGCAACATCCATGCAGCTGAAACAAACTTCCTATGCCTTTAGGGCATAGGTCGCTGAGGATTCACCTGTAGAATATCTAGCAAAATGAAGTATCAGAGTAAGGGATGAATAACTAGAAGAACTAAGTCTGTAAGCCTATACACATCCCATTCTGTTCTCTTAATGTTTATCATATACTCTGCGAAGCAAAACTCCAAAACAGTTTGCACCTAATATAATAGCTTTTCAGCTTTAAATATACTTGCTGCAACATATTTGAAATGTGCTCATAGAGGAAAACACACACCCAAAATATTTTGATAGAAAAAGATTCAAACTAAATTTTTAAGTTGCCCTGTCCAATTTTGAGCACTGACAAACAAATGAACTGCTGCATGGCCTGTTACGTTAGAACAATACTGTGGAATAATTACAAGTTCTAAGATAAAATTAAAATTACCATAATAATTCTCCTGTGAAACAATCCAATCTATGCAGACTACAAATTGCTACTAGGTTGAAAAAATATATTACCACCTCAAGTCAGGCAGATAAATTATTCTATTTCCATTAGTTAGTGTAGGTACTTAAGAGGTTATGCAGAGCAGGATGACAAACTGATTATATTTACAAATCATGTATTGGTCACTTTCAAAGACCCGCTGTTTACTTGCACACCAGCATTAGAAAGCCAGCCATGCAAACTGTGAGTAAAGATATGATTCTACAATAAAGAGCAAAAGTCCCAATCTATAGGGCCTACCTTCAGATATAACAGGCAATATCAAATTGGGGACATCTTTGTGCCTGTTTTCCTATACCGTTGCCTGTACCATTTCTGTTAAAGAACTTTAGAGAAAGCCCTTTTCTCCTCCCTGCCTCATACACACATGAAGAACAGAAAACATTGCTCTGAAATCTAGACAAGACAAAGGATTCCCCTATTATTCAGAGAGATAACATTCAGGATTTCATGTTCTTATCCCCTGTACCACAAATCAGTACCTCTGCACTATTTAAGGCACCAAACTCCTCAAAGGTACCTGAAGCGCTCCTTTCCTTCTGCCCTTAATGAGAGCAGAAGGCATACCAGTATCTTAAAAGGCTGAGCACTTTTCTGGATCACATTTTATCTGGTTGCAATTAGAATGGGAGTGTAGGCCCTCCGTTTCAGTTTGTTGTATAATTGTAAAGGTAAAACTTAGACTCAGTCAACCAATGCTCCTTTGAAGATTCCGATCATGCTCATAAAAGAGAAGTATCACTATCAAGATCATTTGGTTTTATGTCACCTTTTTAATCATACTATTCCCTCATGGTTTAATTTGCTCTGTGCCTACCACCATCAATCTGAATATACACCACTGCCCATTAATGATACATTTACAGTTTATAACACAGGTTTTATAGTACAGGAA
Organism: Astur gentilis; assembly: GCF_929443795.1. NCBI lineage: Eukaryota > Metazoa > Chordata > Aves > Accipitriformes > Accipitridae > Astur > Astur gentilis. The sequence continues at coordinate 46,973,330 of NC_064880.1, forward strand.
AATTATTAATACAAGCCACCTCAAGCGTCTAACAGAAAAACAACCACAAAATCTGTGATCATAGACTCACATTTCTCTGATCCATTAGCAAAGAGAAACAGTCTATAATCTGCAAATTGCATATCAGTTATGGCTTTTAAGTATAAGTTTACAATCACATGACAAAAGGAACCACAAGTGTGATGGGATAAACTAAGATGGGATAAATCCATGTTATCTGGGTAGTAACTTAAAACTAATCATTCTAATTGTGAATCATTCACAAAATTACGTGATCTTATAAAGACGATCTTCCATTTTAATATTTTTAAAGCACACATGAACTTTCAACACATATACAAAACTGATTAACTGTTTTATGATTTCAGTCTAAATCGAAGCTTGTCACCTTTAAATATATTGCCTATTATCACGTTTTCTGCAAAACATTGCAAAATTATTCTAATATATTTGGTGGGAAGGAGTTCCTAATGGGTCAGCTAGGGGATTAACCTCACATCGCAGGACATGGGAATATCACAATTTTTTTCCCGCATGAAAAAGCTTTCCCAAAGCAGATCATCTGTAGCTGCCACTAAGGATGTAGCATCTGATTCTAGCAATGTTCTAACTTCAAAAGCACTTCAGGGGAGATACTATAGAGCATTGTTAACCCCACCAGTTCTTCTCTGGATACATTAAATTTAACAAAAACCCTCTTCCTGGATGAGTTTCTCAGAAGCTACTTATTAGAGCACATGCAACTGAAGTGAGCACTGGTACCATAATTGTTCAGTCTTCTTCATGAAGACTATTGTAGAACCATATCTAAACTTTATTAACAACAAATCGGTCTAATCTTCTGTGCACAATTTCTTAGTTATATATAAGTAAATAGCACTCCTTTGGGACTTTGCTCATTCTTCACTGTCTACACATGTAATTGTCAGTGGTTGGTTGACTACAGTTGGTGCCTTTGAGTACGATGAAGAAATCCTGGCTGAATCTACTTATCTTAATTCTTTAACTGGTTACCTTTCACATTCTATTGTGAGATTTCAGATCACCATTGTCTATCTTTATTGGTATATGTATGCTATTATTTTCCTTTAGGGAAGACTAAGACAGAACAGCTGTTAAGCATTCCTGCTTTCTCATCTATTATATGCCCTTCTATACTCCCATCTTCCACATGATTTTCTCTTTAAAACTACTTTTCGTCCTTTTATAATCTTTGTAAAAATGCCTTAGTTGTATATAAATGTAAATATGTATCACACCTCCAATTTTTATTTGGGGGTGACCTAAGTATGAAGGAGTTTGGTCTTTCACACTGTCCTGGTTTCAGCTGGGATAGAGTTAATTGTCTTCCTAGTAGCTGGTACGGTGCTGTGTTTTGAGTTCAGTATGAGAAGAATGTTGATAACACTGATGTTTTCAGTTGTTGCTAAGTAGTGTTTAGAATAAAGTCAAGGATTTTTCAGCTTCTGATGCCCAGCCAGCGAGAAAGCTGGAGGGGCACAAGAAGTTGGCACAGGACACAGCCAGGGCAGCTGACCCAAACTGGCCAACGGTGTATTCCATACCATGGGACGTCCCATTTAGTATAGGAACTGGGAAGTGGGGGTGGGGAATCACTGCTTGGGCATTAACTGGGCATCAATTGGTGGGTGGTGAGCAATTGCACTGTGCATCATTTGTATATTCCAATCCTTTTACCATTACTGCTGTCACTTTATTAGTGTTATCGTTATCATTATTAGTTTCCTCTTTTTATGTTCTATAAAACTGTCCTTATCTCAAACCACAAGTTTTACTTCTTCTTTTCCCGATTTTCTCCCCCAACCCACTGGGGGGGTGGGGGGAGTGAGTGAGTAGCTGCGTGGTGCCTAGTTGCTGGCTGGGGTTAAACCACGACACACATAGCGGGTAATCATGGCAAGCTATGAAGAAAAAGTGATGATAAACTTGCAGTGTAATCAGGGCAGGTTCTTTCCTGAAAAATGGCTCGGAATCAAGAACATAATTTTAAAAGAAAACATTTTAAAAGATGTTCTTTTAGACCACAGCTAATTAATATCAAATGGCTTGCCTTAAGGGAAAAAGTAAACTAAAGGAAAATAAATTATTTTCTGCTGATCTTTGCAGATCTTTTTCTGGCAGATCTGCTGATCCTTCTGCTGGTCCCTGGAATTAAGGTATCTATCATGTCTATCAAAGGAATCATTTTATTAAATAGGTGAAGGAATGTGTTGGTTTTGAATAGTCTCTTTACCTTATATGGCATCACGGAATTGCAGAACAGCACATGACACATCTGTGACTTTCCTGATTTCCCAAGTTCAAAAGAAACAAAACTATGGCAAGTTGTACAGGAAAGAAACAGTCAGTACTTTAACTTTGCATGTTCCGATGCAATTTTAAAAATACGTCTACAAGAACAGCAAACCAGCAATAAGTGACAGAAGTCCTCCTGACAACCACAGGTCCTATCTACCTTGGAAACGTCTTACCATATATGACCACACAGCTCTTAGGCAGCAACGTTAGTCAGTAACAGAACCTAGCTCCTATATCAGCACTGTCCTTTTATAAATCTAAACATGTTATACAATGGAGAATTACCTGTACCTAGAAATACCTGCAAAAATATACCTATTATTGTGCAAAATAAAATGCACAGAGCTGTGAAATTCAACAGGTACAGGATTTCACAGTACATACACATCAAACACGAACCTCAATCACTTTAAACAGCAGTAGCAAGGGAGTCTGCAATCCAACCAAAATGAGGTTTTCACTGTCCTCCAACATAAAAGGGTCTGTAAACCCACTCACTACATCTGCACAGGAATCCCCGCTCTTACTGTCAGGCACAACATTATTTGGTACATGCTTCTAGGAGCTTCCTTCAACATCAGTGGGGATATCTCACTTTGGGAATGAAACAGCCATATGAGAGATGATGGATACACACCACATGCCACTTAATATAGATAGGTTGTGCTTGGTTAGGAACATGGTATGGGAGTGCAGAGAACATTCAAACCATCTTTCTATTACAAAAATTAATGCATGGAGGGGATTATATGCTGTGTGTGGACCTGTATATGGGCACTGGTAACCTAGTGTTAAATAGCGGTGAAAAGGTTGATATATTGGTTTTATGTTAGGCTTATCTTGGATGTTTTAAAAGACAGTGTAAAACAAAGGATTACATTGTAACCTAGTACTACTTCGGTGCTAATCTATTACATTATGCAAAGGAAAACACCCACTATATCTCATTAAATTGTAGTGCTAGCTAGAACAGAGGAAGCAAAGTATCATTTCATGCTCTGATAAATCAGTAAAAGGCAATAGATGCAACTTTCCAGAAATACAAGTATGACGCATACTGTCAGCATATAAATAAATACAAACCAAACCCAAGGTCTTCTGAGCACACAGAGAGCCATGTTTTTGTCTGTGGGAGATAAAATTTACCTATTTCCCTGGGCCCCTTGAAAGAAGCTTTCAGCAACTAAGAGCTGCCATGAAACACCACCACATGATTTACGAGTGCATCGGTGTACTGAAATAGGGCTGGCTCTTAATGTAATTTCAGTGCCGGAAGAGTCCACAGATGATCGGGAACTGCATGTACCTCTACGTGCATCTTTAACAATGCCTGAAGCAAAGCAATCCATTGCTCTCTAAAAGTGTTACGCAAGTCAATATACGTCATGCAATATAGTCTGCTATAACTTCTGGTCCTTGCATGACTTCTGTGTTTCGAGTTTACACCGGTTCTTCAGCCCTCTGCAGTCACTCTGACCTCATTGCTTTTGTTCTTTCTCAGCTTCTGTATGACAGTGCGTATTTCAACCCAAACGTTTCTGACATGAGAATAAGAATTATAGTTTTTGAAGAAAACTCAGATAACACATTCTTTGAAGATATTTCTCACATGTATGTATTTTCAAAACCACCATATTCATACACAGAACAAAAGAGTGGAAAAAATTAAGCTTGGTATGAAAAATTAGAAAATTCCTTTTCTTCTTGTTGGTCAAAGAATGGGAAACCAGCATATTTAATTCAAAGTAGCTAGGGAACTGAGTCAAACTCCATACACAACTTGGGGCAACCTCCTCTTTGGGCTTAATGTCGTGGGTTTAGTTAAACCATTCCTTTATTTTCTGCCAGATGAAAACTATGACACAAAAGCTCCTTGATCTTGCTTAAAGTAGTGCTTGACAGTTCTGAGCAACGATTAGAGATGAGATATGTACCCAAGTGTTGTACATGCACATAAATAAAAATACTAATATACTTACCCCATCAGTGTTAATCTAAAAGAAACTTCATTCTTTTCCTCTGTCAATTCTAATCAAACAACAAGATCGATATCCTAAGCATTAGGCCAAAGTCCTAGTAAAATAGTATTCACACCACGTCCTGAGGCTCAGCGAGCCCAGCCAAGAGCTAAGCAGTCCTCCAGCAAAAGCACTCTGCCCAGCACACTGGCAGTGGCAGCTCCAGAACTGGTGCCTGTGAAGCAGACACCACTCCCTTACACCATACACCAGAGAGGCCTCCCAGCACCCAAAGACCCCAGTGGGAGGGACCCCATGCTGGAGCAGGGGAAGAGTGTGAGGAGGAAGGAGTGGCAGAGATGAAGTGTTTTGAACCGCTCGCAGCAGATCCCCCCCACCCCCCGCACCCTGCTGCCCACCATGCTGCTCAGGGGAGGAGGTAGAAGAGTTGGGAATGAAGTTGAGCCTGGGAAGAAGGGAGGGGTGGGAGAAGTATTACTAGTTTTGTCTTTGTGTCTCACTATCCTACATTATTTTTAATTGGCAATAAATTAAATTAATCTTCCCCAAGTCGAGTCTTCTTTCCCCTTGGTGGTAATTGGTGAGTCATCTCCCTGTCCTTATCTCAACCCATGAGGTTTTTCATCTTACTCCTTTCTCTCCCAGTCCTGTTGAGAAGGGTGACTGAGAGAGAGAGTGGCTGGGTGGGCACCTGGCAGCCAGCCAAGGTCAACCTACCACAACATGTTTGAAGATGGACGTCTTGTAGTCAGTAGCAAAACAGGAAGGAAGTGTACAAGTGAGATGTGCACCAGACATGGAGCACTTTCAAGTCAGCAAGTTGTGTTTTATACTGATTCACTAGTTTTCTTTGCAACATTTCACACAGTCACATCTAATAAAATCTGGCAGTATCTAAAAACATAGGGCAGGATGACAAAGTCAGCCTTTGATATAAACTCTATCTTTGCAACAATCTGCCTCCTTCAATAACCCTACATACAGACCATGCAGGAAGGATGATAGGAGATTACTGAAGAACTACAGAAAAGAGGAGAACTGTAGACAGCTCCTTCTGTGATCTTCCTCTGAGACAAGCAATGAATTTCCACACAGTGTTTTACTCATCCCTGCTATGACAGAATCAAAGGAATACCATCAATGGCTGACAGGAGAGCATTTTAATCTCCCCAGAAACTAGATTAAAATGTTTTTAATGGTCTAAATTGGCATTCAATGGACAAACTGACCAACCGCAGGGGCTACTGAGGTGTCCTACTGGTTTATACTTTCCAGACACAGTCTCTGTTGTATATGGATTACCAGTCATGGCAGTAAAGGCCACTGAAGTGCAAGCAGGTGGTGACCTCTAGATCAAGCAGATGTGGTAAGAAATTACAATGCGATGATGCAACATCAACATGCTGATGCAATGCAAAAAATCTCTTTATCGCAACTGCTAGGAAAACAGTTATCATTTCCACTCACCTGCTGACAAGCCAGAATGGAACAAGGGGAATTAACAATAATTGGAGAAAACCACGTAGGATGTGCTTAAACCAGCCATGCAGTCCTTTTATGCAAAGTGTTATCAGATTTGTAGTAGTCATTTTTGCCCTCATCAGAAGTGACAGGCTTAACCCTACGGTCAATATTAATGTGAGGGGAACGCTGAAATCCAATCTAATGAGAACTGCACTCATCCCATTTGCAGGACCCTGGCAGATCAAACAAGGACCATTTCCTACTTTTCCAATAACATCTGTTCTTAAAAGCCTGAGGCAGTTTCCCAGTCACAGACAGTGATACCTATAAACAACATCATCTTAACTGAAAGAATTTTTGAAATTTACCCAAAGGGGATTTTAAGATTTGATACTAGCCTCTTCAATTACTGTGTAGAGATATACTTTACAATAGTGTGTTTACTGAACTTGTTTCACTTAGACCAAAATAGCAATCAAAATAACTTAAGTAAAGCTACCTCTTTTATTGCTTTAACATTTAATCCCAGTTTGGAGTCACATGTACTGTATGCACTCAACAGACAACAAATTCTATTGCTTACTGATGTATAGCAGAGAAATGTAATCAATTTATATTGTGTGTATTAGTATGCTTTTTAGAGTGATACTCTAAATCACACCAATCACACCTACTGCTTCGGGCAGGGTTGTTGCACTTTTGTTCCTACTGTTGCAGGAAGATGCTGAAAGTAGGAAAGCACAGCTGAAACCAAGAACAAGGAGGTAAATGAGACTGTGTATTTTCTTCTCTAATGTCCAAGATAGAAGGAGTTCAAGGAGGAACTAATGTTAAACTGTGAGCAAGCAAAAAAACCAACCTCAAACCAACCAAACAAAAACAACCCCAGAAGAATTAACCTAATTTCCTCCAGAGCTGGATAAAGAGGCAGCAGGCATAATACTAACCTAAATGGTGACCCACCATGACAGTTGCCAACAATCAAAATGGAAAAGTCAGACTGCATGACACTGTCTTGGAAGAAACTGGGCTGATAGGTATTTATAGGGTTAGTCTTCATGCATTTGAGCAACATTCATCTATATATTGTCATACCAAAAAGGGCCTTAGAGAATTTAACAGAACAGCTGCAGCAAAGCAACAGATCTCAGTGGTTTTGAGAAAAACATCAAGGATTTCACCTTAAGGTGAGATATACTGAAGTAATGGAGAAATAACTGCATCCAACTATAGTGTAAAATCCTAGCTTTAGCATTAAATGGTTTTCCTGCAGGATCTTTCCACGCCTTAAATATATTCACCTCCAAGAAAATTAGAAAACAATTTTAAAACTACCTGGCTACACCACTATACAATTCTAGAAAAGAAATTTGTTTTTAAAAGCTCTTTCTCCTACAACAACTGTCACATATTTATCAAACTAACCACTGTGTCACTTTAAGGCTCTGGCAGATTTATACAGATGTTAAGAAAGCGAACTTCGATTTATTTCAGACTCCTAGCCTGGAATATTGCTTACTTGGTAAGAACAGAAACGTCAATCAATAAAAAAACCCCTTGCCTTCTGAAGTCCTCAATCTCAAACTATATGCTTATATGACAGATTAAGGTTTCCACACAATTTCAGATAGGAATAGGCAGCTTTCCTCCCCTGATTACAAAGGTCAATTTACAGGTTTCCACAAACTATTATGTTTCATTCTTTCAAAGATGCAGAGAAAATAATTTCAGATGCAAGGAAACATCCTCCAAATCACAGTTTAACCTGCTGCTCTACATGTATATGTAGGAATGTCTATGTAAATCCACTCAGTTCAGGAATTAAACATAGTTAAAAGATTTATGCTATAATAGATGTTCTTACTTTAGTGTATCTGCATCTGAAAACCAGAACATTTAGGCCTAAAGTACTACTCTCTAGGATCTTCTAAAGTACTTCCAATTTGCTTGATTTTAACAACTCCTCCCATCACCACCTGTCTTGTCCCATTTAATTGTTCTCAAATTGAGAAAAAGGTCTCAAATCCTTCAACCAATACAGAATCTCTAAGCAGCACAAGACTATCCAGTTGCCAGTTTCATTATTTGCTCAAGCAGAGTAAGAAAAAATACACTTGCTTAGGGAGAAAGTCTGTTTGTGTAAGCAAATAATATTCTACTAAACATAAGAAAAAATAACCTCTAATATTCATCATAACAAACATAATGTTTTAAAAGCAAACGAAGTATTTAAGTAAGTGATGCATTCTCTTCCTAGCATCTGGTCTACACTAAAGTAAAATCATAGCCCAATGAAGCCAATAGCAGTTTTCGTGTGGTAATAGCAGGGCCAACCAAGGTGCCATTAATGAAAAGTGATATTTAAGTTTGCCTTCAAACAGTATAGCTAACGTGCAGACAGCCTTAAGAAGAACATAATACTGATTTAGACGGCATTCACCTTTATCTAAATCAGAGGTACAAAAATAAAGAGACAAACAACTTCAATCCAAAGAACTTGCATGCCTCTGCTTCTTGATAGATCAGAGCAAGCTAGACCGCAAATAGTAATGGAAGCAAAAGAATGGATTAATTTGAAAACAGTGGACTTCAGGGATCCTAACTAATAAAATAGTTACTCTTGTCAGAAACACTGTAGAAGTGAATCAGATTACCGCTGTTTCACAGAAATAATGAAGGGTTATCCCGAAAAGATCTGAATATGCAACAGTTAAAATTTTACCAAGTTACTGGGTGCGCTACTCTGGAGACTGGCTTCCCCTCACCCCTTCTTTTCTTAATCATGGCTCCATCATCTTCAAAGTTTATTTCAAAGGCTTCTAGTTAATGTAACAATAATACTGTTCTAAAATCAGGCCCTAAGGAAATTCTTCCATAAACAAAGATTAATATGTAATAGAGCAAAATAGTCTAACCAAGAATACTCATAGGGTGGATTTAATTTGTGCATATTACTCAGGGAGTCTCATCAGAATAAGTAAAAATTGAAACCAAAGATCATAGAGCAAGAACAACAACAGAAAACTAAAAAGGAAATATCCTTAGCATTTTTAGCAAAAGAATTTCAGACTTATCTGAACACTTTGAGAGTTTTTTAAAATCTGAAGAGCATTAATGGAGATTTTCCAAAAACAAAATAACAGATCAGAACAGATTTTATTATTGCTATTAACAGCTTTTGCAGTGTTGCCTAGAAACCCAATTTCAGATGAGAGGAGCAGCATGGCAGACACTGAGGAAAAAAACCCAACACAAAAAAATGCCCAACACAGAAAACCCTAAAAACCCCAACAAAAGTAACCAAGGAAAAAACCCACCCCACGAAAGCTTGTTTTCACCATATTAAACTGAACTTGAACTTTCCAGCGATTCAGGGGCCTGAAGTAATGAGTTAATATTCAGTCTTGATGGAAAATATACAACATAAAATTCCATTGTCTCTTTTGATTTTGTTTTGATTGTTTTGTTTCTGTTCATGTGGCAAAAACAATAAAAAATCCAATTTGATGTACAAGATCTCATCATGCACCATGAAAACAATAAATAACTCAAATCCTTACTGTCATCATATGAATGAATAGTTTGTCTTAAATCCCAGTTCTAAGATGGCTCCCTTGTAAGTGGAGCTCTGTTCTAGCATGAAGCTCTGGTCCAGTCAATGCAGGAAGAGATTCGAAGCATTTCCAAGCAGGATGATTACCCAGCTGGTAAAAGGCATCAATTCTTTTTTTTTCCTTTATTCCGATTGATCAAACCCATTCTTGTTGGTTAACAGAAACAAACCAAATATTGTCTTATCAATGACATGTACTTTTGAGCAGTGAAGACCTGTACTTAGAAAATTATTGGGAATTCTAACAAATGCAAAATCTCCAGAAATTAAAATTTTCACCACTACATAGAACGATGGTATAAGCCTTTTAAGTTTTACAGGATGCTAACAATCATTTAGCCAAAAGCCCATTATGTTTACAGAATTTAAGAGGGAGAGCAGTTTTTGCCTTAGATTCCATCCATTCAAGCTATCAACAGGTTTGATCAATCTTTTTGCACCAAAGTATGTTCTTCCCATATTTTGAACGTAGTTTACTTATGCAACATACCTGGAAAACTGTTCTTGCAGCCCACGCATCTGAGCTCTGCTACGCTCCGACTCCAGTGTCACCTCCCGTAATCTTTTTTCACTCTCCAGCCTTAAATGTCTTTCTTCCTCCAACTCATGTATCAGCTTCTCACGCTGAAAGACCATAAACAGTTATTTATTAATCGTACACATAAGACATACTTTTAGCAAAAATTTAACATTTAATTTGGGAAAAATCATCAAACAATCAAAATAATTACCCTAACTATCCAGTCCCATCATTTTTTTGTACAGCAATGTTACATAGAATAACAAACTGGAGAAGGAAAGCCTTTCAGAATACCCCCATGACGCTGAGCTACTATTACTTGGCTCAGACTCACTGAAGTCAGCATATTAAAAAAACAAACACCCACCCTCTCCTTCAAAGCTCTTTGTCTTCACCTCCACTCAAAATAAATGTAAAAAATTATATTTGAAATCTGTGATCCATCTTGCTTCAATGCAGACACGGGAAGCATGAAACAAGTCAAGAGGACAACTTGTCACCCATCCCTTAATGTTTCAATCTCACGAGCAGAGAAGGACCTGATTCTACAGCCACTGGTTTTCTTGTTTTGGATGAGAGGAGGATCCCTATCAATAGGACAGAGTCTATTTGAATCTATTTACTGAAATACTATGACAAAGAATATGTTTTTAAAAACTGAGTACCAATCAAACAAATATGAGAGAAATAAAAATGTCATTAATTTTACTAATAGTTCTCAAAGGCAAATAGCATATGGTTGTTGCTAATTCTTAAAACACAGAACTAAAAAACCCAACCCACAAAATATGGCGCCACCTGAATAAATCTACATATGTCATGGCCTAATTTCTTTTTAATTATTTTTTTTTTTAAAGAAAGAACATCATATAAAAGTCTACCTAATGATTTCAAAACCCTGTTTTAAAAGTAGCTAAACCCAATTTAGGAGGAACAGGGGAATGAACTGAAAAGTTATAAAAAAAGCTCTTGGAATTAAAAAATGTATATACAGCCTTTTGTATGTGACCCTGTTAAACAGAAATGAAATAAAATTAAATTTTTCCTTGTGCATTTAAATGAGATAATAAATCAATAACAAAACCCAAACAATTTATATGGTACTACATTATACTCCGTCAGCGAAGGAGGTCCAATGTCAGTTGACTAAGAAAAGGTTAAGTCATTGTAAAGCTACAGTGGGTAGACCAACTATATGTTTTGAAAAATTTCTGTGGCCATGGTGCAATGCAATTTGTACCCTGTCAGACAGTCTGACGTAGTTCCATTCCTGACCTAATTTTTCATGACATACCTGCAAAAATTTATCTAGAAATTATACATACGGTTTCATTAGAAAATAACAAAGGTATCTTAGTGTTAAGCCATTAAATGGGGGAGACAGATTATTTGTACAAGTCTCACAGCTATAAATCTTACTGGATAATAATTTACAACAGCAGTAACCAAGAGACCAAAAATATGAACATTACCAAGTGGAAAACGGATCTTAAAGACAGAGATAAATAAGCAGATGCCACAAAGGGAGGCTGCAAAGGATTAAATGAAATATCTATATGCTTTTGAAAAAATAGGGGGAATTACTCAGAGAACAGAGGGCTTCTGTCTAGTTGGTCATATGTAATAACTGGAAAATGGAAAACTGCAAAACAAGAAACAAATTACTGGAAAATAAATACATTGTTCTAACTAAATTATCTAATTACTGTCCTTACTGTTACGTAACCATGTTCTGCCATGTTTGGAGTAATCCTTGGTTTCTGCCAAACTAAGAAGAGCAGAGAGTGCTCAGCACCAGGCAGAAGATACACAGCAGCTGTACAGAGAGTATGGCTCACAAAGGTTAACTCAGGCTAATGATATGGGAAGAATATTCAAAGCAGTTAGTACTTCTCCAGCTTAGATCCCGTCAACGCCAGCTTCAAAATTATACTGTTCGCATCTTCTGTTACAGAAGCATTTAACTGCTGCTAAAGAGACATCTAGAGCTTCCAGAAAGTCAGACAGTAGCAAGGGTAATGACATAAAAGAAATATATAGTTACCACCCAGAGCTTAAGACAAGCTTTCAGAAGATACTGGTGTCTACAGAAATTGGCCTTAAAACCCAATATGTAACTGGCCCTACAGTAACTGTTAAGCCACCCTGGAGGAAAATCAGGTACTGCTATGAACCCCTGAGTACCCAAGTTGACTCAAAGCACCAGGCTCTGCCTAAGCTACCTGATGCAGTAACAGCTTAACTATGATAATGGACTGATGACCAGAGACTTAGCCATGCCGTCAACGCTCATTCAGCGTCATTAATGCCACAATGATCTTATTCTGATACAGCAATTACCTCTATATGTCTGCTATGCTGTCCACGTTCCGGTCCTCACGTAAACCTTCTTTCTACATTAAGTACAAAGCCAGATCTCCACATGGGGGGAGAGACAAAATGTGACACTTCAGAAAGCAGATGAGTAACCTACTCTCCATCTTGCTGCCAGGATGTTTTGCAGGTTGCACACAGCTCCACTGACTGTCCTGCATGAGTGTGCTGTATCTACATGCATGGCTGTGCTGCTGCTAATCACAAACCCGCATTTTCTACTAAAGCATTGAATACACAGCAGAGATTCATAAATCCAAACTTTCCCCTAGAGGTCAAAGAGCTGTATGAGCTGTATAAGCTATTTCTATGTTTCATTTACCTCTTGCTGATAGGTCAGAGAATGCTGTTGCTACCATTTATTCCTTCTATTCATGTGGGGAAGTCTGTATTATCGTCCTACACAAAAAGATTAGCACATTCATGTTTTGGGTTTGTTTTTTTTTTTAAGAAGAAGAAAGGACCTAGGAATTACCTTAAGAAAAGTACCCATAAACCAACAACAAATTCACATTACAAGAACAATAGTGTTACAGAAATGAAATGTCTAAACGTTAGGAATTTCTGGAATGAGTTAAATGTCCAATTCCAATTCAGCTACCTCATGGGCAAGCATTATGACACAGTATTAGTTACATGAGCACATACTGTTGCTGTACAAAACTTACGCTCATTGCAGGGTAAGGGATGAACAATGAACAAGTCACAAGGCTACGGGACCAGAAACAAAAGGACTAACCTATGGCCCTGAAATTCTGGGTTCTCTTCCCAGCTACCAAAAATTTCCTGTATGAATGAGGAGAAGACTGCCCGCAGGATAGCTGCACAGCAATAACACCATCAGCCTTCATTACTGTGCTTCTTCACAAGAATTTATTGGCAACCTTGAGGGCTCTTCTGCCATTTCTTGCAGTAAGAAAGCAGATCTGCTTTCACCCAGATCACAGACATTAAATACTGTGGAGGGGGTGGCGGGGAAAGGAGTAAGAGACCACCCACACTTGGAAAGTTTTCAGTCTCCAGGACACAAAGCACTTGTGTATACTACACACAGAAAGTAGCTCCCAGCAGTAGTGATCTTATCTACAAGAAAAGAGAACTAAATTTTTCTTCACACCCAGAAAAGCCATAATGAAGTGTCAGAAGAGACAAGTGAGCCTAAGTACAGAAAGGCCACGATTAAACAGATTTTTTTGTTTGGTTGGTTTTTTGTTGTTTTGTTTGGTTTTTTTGTCTCCTGGAAGCAGGTAACACATCCCTGAATTCTCCAGAAATTTTGCATTGTCATAAACTCCTTTACAAGCTCCTCTGTGCTAACCTCACTTTATTCCTGTGCAAAATAAAGATGTGTGAAAGCAAATGAACTAGCCAGGAATGGTTCAAGGTTTTATAGTGAATATAAGCTTACTGGAAAGGGATACAATTAGCATGCCATATGAAGAAAAGGTTAAATAAAACAAGAAAGTATCATATGAAATGCATCAGTATGTTTTAACACCAGGAAAATCACTGCCATCTTCCAATTAAGTTGTATGTGTTCCCACTTGCCAATTCCTCTTTCAGTTGCAGCTTCTTCTCTCCATGAGCTCTGCTCAAAGTATTTTCCCCTGCTTCCTCTCCTTGCCTTCTGCAGCACAGCTATAACCTTCTCCTCTAAGAAGTATAACCCTTACTTCACTCTTGCTTCCCTTTTTCAGCCTCTCCAGATAGCCTGACTTTCATCACATCACCCTGTCAAATTTCTGGTAACTTTCCAAATACGCAAAAATTTTATGTGAACAAACTAGAGTGAAAGGCAGGGTTAGCAAACTCCAGCAATACTTTTGTGCAAGTACTGGAATATTTTAACATTCGAACAAATACTGTTTGCAATTACTTTTTCATGAACATTTCAGCAATCAAGTTTCACTAGCTGCTCATTATGGTCGTGAGCTAGCGTTTGCACTTCAACAAGTTCCTTTTTGTGTAGCTGTAGAAATGTTCGTGTCAAAATGTTTCTTTTCTCATCCAGTCAGGGACATGTACCACACATTAACTCATCTTCTCAAAGTTAAGGAAGGAATCCAATTTGAGATACTCATGATCAAAACAAAAAGCATGAAAACTATTTATGGCTAGACTGAAAATAGCAGATGTATTTGACAAAAAAAATCTGAATCGCTCCTCAGCACTCCATGAAGAGACCAAGAGACAACACTTATTTTCAGAGTTACTGGTTAATAGCCGTGTTCTCGGTCTAAGGACTGACCAGTGGAGCCATGTGATGAGCGTCTCCTAAGAGGTGCTCAGCTGTTTACCTTTAATTCCCTTGGGATGTGTCGCAAATGTCAGCACCTGGTTCTTTCATGTTCTGCCGAACTGCAAAAGTCTCCTCTCGAGTGGCCCCTGATGCTGTGACAGCCAGCGGAAAACACAGAAATGACAAAAGATGAAAGCGTACATGGTGGGCAGCAGCCACGGGAGGCAGATGGCAGCGCATAGTGCTGCGGGTCCAGGAGATACACAACAAGCCCTTCATTTCTGACCAGAGTTTGACACCTAGCAGGCAAAGTGAACGTGTAGCACCTTAAGGTTTTGTACAGAAAGGCTGCCTTCTTACCTCTTTTTCCTGTCTGGGCTATTTCACTGTCAACTTTAAATTTAGACATAGACCCCACTCAAGCCTTCCAAGTCAGGGACTTGCAGTTTAACTCCTTTACCTGTCATTGCAAATAAAATCAGCAGATGTCTCCTTTGAACGACGGGACCGACTCCGTGGCAATACCTTCTCAGAGAAGTACTCGGGGACTTCTCTCCACAAGGGTCAAGCATTTGACTAACTCAAGCAGATTTCTTATTCCAAACCCCTCAAGTCTCATCCCACCCTTTTTGCTGGACCTGCTTCTCTCCCCTCCTCAGTGCTGATGATCTTGTGCCCTCCCGTGTTAAAACTGCTTAGTTGACAGCTCATTCCTCCTTGCCTCTCCACCTAAAACCATTTTCCCCTGCCCCTCCATAACGTGCCACCACAATAATCTTACTTTTTCTTAATGTCACTGGATCAGATGTACTGTGTGTCTGTGCCTGGGTGTTGGCAGCGGAGGGCTGCCTGCGCTCCTCTGTGAGGAGAGGCAGGGCCTGCCCCGTGCCAGACACAGCCGGTTCCAGCCGGTTCCGGCCGGTTCCGGCCGGCTGGGCCACGGTCCCACTACAGGGCACAGCTGAGCCTGTCAGCAATGCAGGTGGCCCTTCAGAAAGGGCAAAACGCCACGGAGGCGGTGAGGAGTGAGGAAAAAAGTGTGAGAAACAGCCCAGCGAGTGCCTGGGTCTGGGGAGGAGGAGAGGGAGGAGGCGCTCCCAGTGCTGGGGCGGGTGTTTCCCTGCCGCCCACGGAGGGACCATGGGGGACATTCCCTGAAGGACTGCCGCCTCCGGACAGCCCACGCTGGAGCTGGGGAAGGTCCAGCAGAGAGGGACTGTCATGGACTGACTTCAGCCTGCATCCCCATTCCCCTGTGCCGCTCAGCGAGGGGACGTGGGGAATCAAACTCCCCAAACTGCACTTTGTAAAGTGTTGTTTTAAATTTGTCTTTTTTTTCATTATCCAAACCTATTTTAATAGGCAAGAAATTAAATTAATCTTCCCCAAGCCGAGTTCGTTTTGCCTGTGAGGGTACATGGTAAGTGATCTCCACATATTTTATCTTGATGCATGAGCTTTTTCATCTTATTTTCTCTCCCAGTCCTGTTGAGGAGCGGGAGTGAGAGAGCGGCTGAGTGGGCACCTGGCAGCTGGCCAAGGTCAAGCCACCACACCAGAGTATTTTATTTTTAATCTTTTATTTTATCTTTCAGATAAAAATCATACTACTCCTTCCATCAATAATATTACCTACATGTTAAACAATAATGTAGCTGTGCATCAAGATTTAAAACTACAGGTAACTGCAAGTGAAAAATTAAAGGGATTCAGTATACACACACCATGCATACAATACAGGGTGTTGCTATTCATAAGGGAGTCAGTCTGACATCTACACAGGAACAGGTCCCTCCTTTTTCTGTTTAGCTTATATTTGAGTCTTAGGAAAAGTAATTCTTAAGAACAGCTAGGTATAACTGGGCTGATTAGTTCAAATATCACAAATGTCTTAGAAGGGGCACAAATGTAATCTCATCTTTAAGGTTACCTTGTAAGTAGTGAAAAGGGCTACTGTTTAAATAGAAATAAGATCCTTCTGTATTCTTGAATTCATTCTTTGCTTCCCCAGTGCATTGTAAGAAGGGTTTTACTACGGTACTACTAATTATGCTAACATGGGAGCACTATTTTGTCAAAAAAAGTCTACATGAGAATATTTAACACAGGCCTAATGTTGCTCAAAATCAGGCTAATAACCTTCACATTAATTTTTTAACAACTATTTTAAAGCATTTGCTAAAGAGGGTCACAATTTCTGTGTAATTAATATTGATTTCAAACAGATACTTTGCAAGGAATTTAAATGAGGGGAAGAAAAGAATACGAATTTTTTTGTTTACAGTTTGAAGTACCATTAAGTCATTGCTAACCTAAAATGAGTATTCATGTAAGTTTTAATACATTTTCTGATGATATGCATCTGATATCTCAACATAAAAGTCATAATTTAATAGAATCACAGCCTAGTCTGTAACACAACATCCTACAAACCAGAGAGAATCAACTGTCCACAAAAGTAGACACCACCACCACCACCACAAAAGTAGACAACAACTATGACAGAATTAAGCAAACAAATAGCAACTACTAGAAGCATATTAAAATCAGTTTTTCTAGCAAGTCAACACCCAAGACTGTTATGAATAAATATGCACATTCAAAGTACCCAAAACAACTATTTTATCACCCTCGTACACCACTTTTGAAAGACTGCTGCAGGCAGGAGACACAGAACAGCCTGGTATAAGGGATGAGAGTGGGATGGTAAAACAGTTCCATTTTTCAATTAATTATGAAATATTAATTGAAATAGAAACTGGAATTTGCAACTTGGTCTCCCAGTTGGTTACTTTAACGAAGTAACTCATTTTTTCCGATGCAATGAATATTTAATTCCCCCAACATAATGCATGGTGATCAAATGGCATTTGTTCAAGTGCCACAGAGTATACCTGAGCCACAGCTGTTCATGGCCCAAGCTGTTGGTTAAAGGGAAGTCTATGTTACAGATATTTTGTGAGAGCTTGTGTTTGGGTCCTGCAAAATAACCAGGTCAAAGAGTCTGAGGTGGTTCACCCTCATCTGTCTTACACAGAAGGTGGATAAAATCTCTTTGCTGTGGTGACCTCCACAGGCAGATGGACCTGCTTGTCACCCTCCTGCAAAGCCTGGGGCTCCCACATGAAGCAGGAGTCCTCTGTCCAAACACCCCCTGTGCAACCTGGTCCCAAATCCAGCACAGGAGACTACAGCCCGCTGTCTGTCTAAACTTATTTCACTCACAGATGACAGGAAAGAAATGTGATTGCAAGAACAGAGAGCAGATATCATTTTTTATTTCATCATAAATTGCACCAGGTATTGTATTTTCGTTCAAATTAAAATGAGTCAAACTTCAGAGTGTCCTTTGTTTGCTCCTCATCGATCGCTGTTAAACCAAATGTTTCTCATTCTGTAATCAATACTTCTCTGCAAAAATAAACCGAGGCACTGACAAACAACTTTGCAGCACATTGCAGCGTTCCTTGTAGTGGACTTTGACAGCATGAAAAAACACTACCCCAAAGAGTGGGTAAAAAAGAAGCACATTGCTTATTGTGCTTATTACAATTTTTACAGGCTGCTTACAGCTGAATCATTTTACTGTAACAGGACTTTATTAAATTAGCCAGCTATTGAAACCAGAGCTTTCTGACAGTGGTAGTTAATATGCCTTTGTCCCCCCCGTTACTGTTTCCAGCTATACTGGGAATACTGACAAATACCCTTAAACACTCAAAGCTTTCCCAGGGATGAAGTTATAGGTGTTTTTAAAGCACAGTGAAGCATTAAGGTATAAACAGTAATAACTTAAGCACTTGGAGGGTTCATGGAGGGAGAGGTAGCTTTATTTCCACATCTCTTCAAAGTAAGAAAGTTAAGGGTGAAGTTGTGTGGCTGCTTTGTAATCAAAATGAATTACCCTTTCACCTGATACAGATTTGTACTACAGAGGCTAAAGAAGAAATGTTCGTGATTTATATTAGGCCTCAAATTTTTTCCCCAATTATTTTATGATGTAATCATTTTTCCTAAACTTATTCCTGCTAAAGCTCTGCAACAGCAAGATATAAATAGTATAAAAAGCAGTATCCTAATTTTAGCTGTTATCTTCTCACTTTTTCATTCCAGTAAGAAAAAATGATGGATCTTAAGAACAGGATTCTGCTCCCAAAATGACAGGCTGCCCGAATAAACCAGGAAAATCTAACTGACACTAAATAATTTGTATTAGCATTTTCTAAAACTGCCTTGAAAACAGTTAAAGTAAATAATTTGAAACAAATAATTTATTTTCCACTATGAAATTTTAATATGCTAATACATCTCTCTCTTTGGCCTCATATCAGACTAGCACATGTATCCCATGACTACCAGATGTAAACTTCAAGCTTTGCTTGGCTCTAAGATGAACAGCAAGATGGGAAAGGTTTATTATTATTAGTGATATTTTAGCGACAGTAGTTTATACACTTTATATTCTTGGGTGATAACGCTGCTCCAGAGCAATTCAAGTAAATTAGAAGCTCTTTCTTGGTGTAGTTACTCCTGAATAAAATAAGATGCTAGCTTTCATTGTGCACTAGCTCAAAATTGCCACCATGTGGCAGGACAGCAACTTTATTTAGCATTATTTATACTGCACTGATATGGTTTTAATTGCATCTGTACGACAGAATAACTGCTGTGCTGAAGCTCCTTTATCATTGCAAGCCTACAATTAATCTGAATTAGGCAGGCTATTACATGAGCAGTACTGTATATATAGTTGGAGTTGTGACAACATTTATTTTACAGGAAAAAATAATTAAATAATTCATAAAACCTTTCTGTACAGAGCTACATCGCTAGAAGCACTGTCTGCCCATCGCTTTCAACAGCTATGGTGTATGGCCAGCCCTCTGAAAGGGAGCTCTTACTGCCCAACAGCTCTTTAATTCTGTGAAACACGCTATGACAGGCCACACAAAATTGAAGTCACCTTTAAAAAAAATTAAATACCCCTAAACCCCACTCATAGTCTTCCAGAAACTTATAAACTGAAGTCAACTATGTGGACCTCTTTTAGCACCTTTCCTGGAGACACACCTATAGACACAGTAGTTATATACAAGCCACGACAGCAACGTATGTGCCAGCATGCTTTCTGCAGATGAAACATCTGCATCCCCAGTAGCTGTCATCCCCTCAACTTCTTAAAGGTCATCTCTGTATCGTATTTTCAATCTTGAATGAAGGCAAGCAATACGTATTTTGATAATCCTGTCTCCCTAATAAAACAATTGCTATTCATTGAAATTCACAATTGACAGCCCAATTTCAAAGACTTGTTTTGAGCTTCAGTTCTTAGCATAATTAATTTTTCCATTTTAGACATTATTTCCTTATAGGGGGGAGTGGTGTAGAGAGAATACTCTCAGTGAACTTGAAAGTCCCACATAGTCACATCATAGATTTTTTTTTTAAAGTATTAATCTTAAAACGATAACGCTTTTAAAAAATGAATTTGCAAATGTAATTGAGCTTCTAATAGCTTCTACAGACAGTAATTAAAGAAATCTCATTTCTCTAAATTAAACATAATGAAATGTTTTTCAAGATCAAATAAAAACTTGTAAACAATATTGACAGACATAATTTGCATGAATACCTAGTATTCAGAAGCATGAGGAAAAAACCTCTGTCAATAGCAAAATGAGAAACAGTGGAATTAATAACTAATATGTAATTTTTTTTTTTCCCCTGAAACATCTTAGACCATAATGGCTAATTATGATTCCAAGCGCTTTGCTACATGTTTTTCTGTAAGGTCACTCACATTATATTAAGATGTCCAACCAAGCATACAGGTGTTTGTTTGATTTTTACACCAGGTATATACAAACTTTTCTTATTAGAAACAAAGTTTATAACCAATGTAACTTGTTTACAATGAACCTTTACAAATTCAGTTGCATACAACCAAAAATCCCCAGTCTGTGCCAGTTTATGTTTCCCACTTGTTTGATTCAAGGAAATTTATAATAATGGCGCTGGAACCATAAAACAGCACAAGAGAGTGTGTGTAGACAACAACTTGCAAGAGTCAACCCACCTGGGCCAGCAGAGTGTCAATTATTTGATTCACCTACAATTTTCTCTCAGATTTGCAATTCTTGAATGCTTTCTAAAGGGCTATCAATGTAGCAATGTATGAAACACAGAAGGTAAGATTGTCTGGCAAAACAAAAGCTCCCAGTCACAAAATACAACTGAGGTTTTGCAATTTCAGTTTTTCATCAGAACAAAGTTATATCTTTGAATAAATAAAAGTGACACCAAAACATTAACACAGTTATAGCCTGCATTTATACATCTAAAGACTTCACACACTTGAAGAACCATATCCGTAGAGCTGAATGCTCTACTCATGATGGACTGCAAATCTCTCAGTCACTCTCTATTAGATTTATTTAAATAAGCAGGCCAGGGGCCTGAACTCCCCACTCACACAACAAAGATTAGGAATAAATGAACCCACGTGATTTAGAAAAGGATCCAGGTTCAAGAATGCGCCTTACGACATGGGATACTGCCTGTGTTTAGTAATCAGAAACTCCACCTTGGATCAGAAGAGAAGTCTTGCAGTGCGGGCCAGAAGATTTGCTTGAAGTTCTCTCAGTTGCATGACATGTTCTTTGGACTTTTTGTGACCTACAGCAACGCTTTCAAAACAACTGTATACCGTTTAGGTGCGTGAGATGAGCTGTAGGCCATATGATTTAGGGTGGGTTCCACATTTCCGCTTGCTGAGATTCATTTTTGATAGGGCATTGTTTTGTTTTATAGTTAAGTAATAGATATTTGCTGTTGGTTTGGATGAAATTCCAGCCTAGGTATAGACTTGAAGAGGAAAGAGATTCCTTGAGCTCTGTAAACCAGCGTAGTCCCACAGCTCATACTTTTTCAAAATTTGAGAAATATTTTCAAAGGGGGTTTTAAAAGGCAGGCAGTTTTCAGATGTTGTCTGCATTGTTTGGAGCACCTATAAAAGATAATCCCACGAACTATGGCAGCCAGTGGTCAGTTCAGACTCAGAAGATTTATTCAAGTGCCTTTTCACCAGGTAACAGTATTTTGATAAGCTACTATGTAAACATTACTGCAAAACAGTATTTTTGGCATACTTGCAAATGGCTATAAAGTCTAGAAAGAGTGGGGAGAAAGAAGCCATGAATTTATAGTCAGGCTGGACTTTGATTTCTAAAACATTGATGCCTGTCCATTTAAGGGGACTCGCTACAGTGGAATACTGCCCCAATAGAAATAAAGCATAGTCTGTAGAAAGGGTAGAAGACAAGTAACAGGTAAAAAGACAATGAAAGGTGACACAGCACTCAAGCTGCACTGTTTATACCTGGCATTGATTTTAACCTATGGAATTCATATGAAGCAATAAAGTATCTGCAGTATTTATTCCTATGGTTTCTAAAGTGAGTGATGAAGGGACACAGTCTCAGAGCAGAAGTAACAAGGAGTGCCTAGCCACCGGGTTTCTTCTAGATCCAGTCATAATGGTAGAAGATCCCACTCTGATCACTCCCGATCACTAGCTGGAGGTCACCAGCCTTTCTAGTCAGCAGAGAATTGCTTGAGGCTCAGGACGGGGTACAAGGCAGCCGGTTTAACTGAACCCACCACCACCAGACGTGCTTTGAAGTAACCTGGCAGGCTGTTGCAATGAAGCAGAAGATGGAGCACTCGCGTAACGCCCACCCGCTCCGCTGCGGTGACAGTGGCCCCCCGCAGGGAGTCGGTGACATCCTAAATGACTCTTGCTTATCTGCAATGCCTGTGTGCCTGCACGCAAAGCGAATGGGTTTTCTCCTCTGTAACTGACCAACATGTTCTTTAGAAGATATAAATGGTTTCTTTTCGAAAGGACTGAATGCTCACGGAACAAATGGGCATGTGGCTGAATCAAGCATTTCCCGCTTGGATCTGTATTAGTGAGATAGGAGTTAGGCAGCAGGATACACGTAGGATAAGCATTAGAAAAAAACCCACACTTCTGAGGGTTTTATTTGGCTTTAACGGATCGGCCAGTGGAACTCCACTTCGTTGCTCCAGGGAGCGCTGAGATTTACTCACAAGCTAGGAGTAGCATGTGTTTCTTGCCCTGATGCTGGGGAGAGTTAGGATTTCTTCACTTCCTGGACTTCTCATGAATGTATTTGTATTTCATGCTAATAAACAGGATATCAAGAAGTTAACTGAAATAGATGCGAGGCTAAAGAAAAATGGGGAGGATGGGAGAAGTAGAACTTAACCATGCCTGTTGCGAGAAGTGACTCAGAATGGTTTGCAGTGCCACCAGACCCCCACAGATCTGGCATATGCCAGTATTTTAGTTTTCATGCACACACTTCTATTTGCCTTTCTCAGCTGACACACTCCAACATCTCCGGCATCACTACTTTGCTGCTAGCTACCGTTCTGTACAGCACTTCTTCCTCCCGGGCTCTTTACAGCATTGCTCATGAACATGTCAGATCTTATTACAATTTTCCTGTGTTCGCTTGCAGAGTCCATTTATGGTCGGTAAGTAACTGCAAAAAAGGATACCTTATTTACTCAGCTGTTCCTTGCATGTATTCCAGAGTCCTACCGCTTTAGTTTTCTGACAAATGTACCTCTTTGTCATATTCACTCCTTTAGCTCTGCAGGCACTGCTATAGGCAATAGGGAAATGCGGTGGGTTTTTTTGTTGGCTGGCGCATGTTCAATGGTATTTTTAACAGAGCTGCCACTGCAAAATCTTCATTAGTGCTGACGACGCACACATGCAGAACTGACTTGACTTTCAGGGGCAAGACTGAGTTTGCAAGTCTGGTACCTGGGAAAACTTGAAAAAATAAAATAACAAGTTTGCATGCTGTTTTTAATTAAAAACTGGACTAATTAAAAGACTGTGTCTCCACCTGATACCATTTTGCAGTATCACTTTTCAGTAATAGGTTCACTTGAATGTCTGTTCATGTTTCCAGAGACCAAATTCAGCTCAACTCTAAGTGCCAGCCAGACTCTACTCCTTTAGTCCCCTTTCCTTACTAGAACAGGTAGGACAGATACACTTCTGCAGCAGATCAAAAACTCTCTGACACTTAGTTCTCTGGTCTTCATTTCCATGTTTATCTTTTTACATAGTATTTAACTGTTTCATTGTATCTAGCCATGGTTTATTCTAATCTATTAATTGCATATATTCACATACACATTTCTCATTTAAGACATGACTAAAAAAAAAATTGGGGTTTTTTTCAACTTAACAGCAAGCCTTGACAATTACAAGTGTCAGTTTGATTTTCTTGAAGAGAAAAAAGAAAAGATGTTTCTTTTTCTACAGAAAATACTACTAAAACCAAGGAGTGGAGCTCTCCTCTCTTTTGCCTCTTCCACCTTCAGTACTAGTTGAAAAAAATCGGGCAGAAGTAGTTGCAGCTATTAAGCTGAGCAGAAGTTCTGTTCCTGGACAATAAAACACATAATC
Organism: Astur gentilis; assembly: GCF_929443795.1. Taxonomy (NCBI): domain Eukaryota; kingdom Metazoa; phylum Chordata; class Aves; order Accipitriformes; family Accipitridae; genus Astur; species Astur gentilis. The sequence goes on from NC_064880.1 coordinate 46,997,348, forward strand.
ACATAACTAACACTCAGGACTTTCCATGTGCATCCTCTACCACGTAGAGCACTAGAACAGGAATCAGGAGAGTCATTCTAAATTTTTGGTATGTTTTGGCCAGCTCACCAAGGTTTCACATCACTTCTGCACACCGTTCCCTCATCTTTCAGAGAGACAGATGCTCTGTAAAAGCAAGAGAGTGAATCCCCCCTAGCCCCGGACCAGGACAGCTCGGCAATGCTTTAGAGACTTTCTGGATCACGGCCATACCAAGTTGTCTGTCCACCAGGTACAAGGAGTATGAAGAATGGGTTAGCAAACTCTTTGTAATTATATAGCCTTTAAGCTTTGGCAAGAAGAAATTCTGCTGTGCATCTGCAGAACAGGAAATTTGCTCTTCACCAGTGCTTCTGTGGACTACTGTAATATCTTACTAAAACAAACAACTTCCCCTCACTCACTCAAGACATCAAGTTTGATATCAAATTCAACACAAGAGAAATATGAACAACCTTTGTCTAAATGGGGCTGAAAAGAAACAGCCTAGATGCACTGACCGTGCAAGCAAAGCCAAGCAGAGCTGTGTTCATGGGAATCAGGGTGCACAAGTGTTTAGTTCAACTCTTCAGCTGTTGTGAGATTAGGGGGATGAACCCCATCGAGTATCGCTGGTCCTGCTCCTGCCCTGGCATCCAGATGTAAGTCAGGAGCTATATGAAAAGAACAAAGCTAAGAAAAGTTTCTCCTTCCCATCTCTGTTAGATTAAACACATTCCCAGAAGCTGATATTCTTGTTTCCTGGGGGTTCACAAGGATATTTCTGCCAACCTGTTTATGTTCCTTCCAAAGCTCTTCCTTCTGAAATGCGTTAGATTGCACTCATTCTTCACACCTCGACTTCCACTTGCTGCCTCCTACACTTTTGAGTTTGTGAACAGGTTTCCCGTATCAACTGATGGAAGATACAACTGCTGGAAACCTGCCTTCAGGCTATCACAGCTGACAACTCTCAAAGTCTAATTTTCATATGAGATTATTTTTCAGCTTCTCATTTAAGGCATTTATTTTCCTATGGTATCTCCTACATCAGAAGATTTCCCTTCTGAGGTGGTTTATTATCAATGACACAGGAAAATCATACGTAACACAAGATTTCCAACAACCACCTCGGAATTCTGACCTGCTCCTCTAGTGACGGCCATGAAAAAAGTTTCTTAAATGGAAAACTCTGCCAGTCACTGCTGCAGGGCACTTTTTAATAGATACTACCAGGAACAGGATGTTCCCAAGAGATAATAATTTTTCTCCGACACTCAAAAATCATTTCTAAATAAGCAGTGTCACCATGGATGCCGATCAAAAATGTGCAGCGTAAAGATGTAATTACAAAATGACAGTCGTGTAGACTGCACATACTGAGCCAAATTCGCTCTCGGTATTCATCCCAAGTCGCTGGGCTGTGATTATTCATGGCACATCAGCACCCCAGGCTCCAGGCAGCAATCAGCACTATTTAGACGCCCAGTAAGACCCTGCCTTTTCCCCAGAGTTCACTACCTCCACAGGCAAGCAGATGAACAGCAGAAGAGTCAGAATGAAGCCTGGTTTACAAATGAGCAATTTAGATCAGAAATTAAATATTTTCCAAGATGATAAAGGATTTAGGTGGCAAAGGTAGTAACAGGCCTTGTGGGACACCAAAGTTAAAGAATACGACCCTTAATGAATTTACTGGAGAGTGTTTTTAAGCACCTGGCTATTTAAAGTCACACAACAGGATACTGCACAGAAAGCACAGCTCATCACTACAGTTTGGAGAATGAAGGAAAGCCACTTCGCAGCCAGGTAAGGTCCTGTATCAGGCCTGGCACTTTCACTGGTAACCAGAATAACTACAGAGTGCATCATGCCAAGCGGTATGGAAATAACACAGTCCAAACATCACAGTCATTCCCACAGTCTAGACAGTCTCCTCTTGCAGGACATGCAAGCAAGTCTGATCACCAGTTCCAGACTTGGAAAACTATGTCATGAGATCTTCATTATGAAAGATCCAGTAGAATATCAAAAGATGCCTTATCACAATGCAACGGACACAGAGCCAAAACAAACAGAAAGCATGTAAAAGCAAATTTTTTCCTGACAAAGCAAAAACTGAATTAAAGCTGATGAGATTGGAGTAGGGAGGGAAAAAAAGGAAGAATCACAGTTGCTAGCTCAAGCTATGTGAATCTATACCAAGCTGCGTAAATTTAGTATAGGAAGACGTTATATCCTTACTATGTTTTAGCATTTCTTTTAAATCCTGAATAGAAGCTGCAGAGAGGGGTGATTATGCTCTGCCAAAAGAAAAAAACAAAGCAAATGGGGCTTAATGGCACAGAGAATACCCACAAGTTCAAATCTTGCACAGATGAACTGAGACTAGTTTTCATATCTACCTGCAAAGTGCTCTGTGGTTGGAAATGGCCCAACAGTTTTTCCCAGTTTCTGCCATCTCTCTTTTATTGACCTCCAACAGACTATTTTCTGTATACATATGTTTGGTCTTTGCCCAGAGGGAACTGGACAAGACAACAGTACCTCATCATGCTATCTTGGTGCCGCAGAGCTTCTGTTATGGATCTGGGCTCCATTGTGCTAGAAGTTGAACAATACTTGTTGCAGTAAAGAGTTTTTACTGTAACACAAGGCAATCTAAAGCACTGCTTGAGCTGACTCGTTCCAAGGGTCAGCACTGACTTCACGGTACAAGCTCCAAGAGCACTGCATTCATTTCAATAAATGGGCATTTAATGGAAGCAGCATAACTGAGCAATACTCTTGGTACATAAATTTTGTCCTTCCTTATACAGAAACTTTCTCTCCCTCCTGATAACCTTTATCTGTCCCATTCGGAGAAAAAAGGTCATTCTTCTAGACCCAGACAAAAAAAAAACAACTTGGTTTGTGCAGGGACTAGAGCCACGTATCACAAAAAATAAAAATCACTAGAGCAGTATTTAAGTTCACCTTTGGATGACAACAGCAATGAAGAAATTAAAGACCGTACTCCCTGTCCAGCAGTGAAAATGTTCACCTACCCTGATTGGCTTGATTAGACTGAGTCGAATTTGGGGAATCAGTATTTCTGCACCATCTCGCCCTCTTTGCCCTGCTTTAGCTACATTTTACAAGAGAAATCAGTAACGAGCCCAAATCACCACAAGGGTGACTAATGCACCCCACAGAAGCCCTGGAAGAGCCGATACAAATATGGAAACAACAGGAAAAGGCTGGAATTGTTGTAATGGATATTGTGACCAGATTTGAATCAACCGACTCAAACCAGTAAGACAAGAGGTTTTATTTAGCCTTACAAGTGGGCCTACAAGATTTTAGAACAAAACCTGAAAATACTAGAAAAGAGGTTTATTTTTAAAAAATAAGTATGAACATAGCCTTAACATAAATTAATGGATTTTTCTCTGTTTCCAGAACTAACACTGCAAACAGACCTTTTAGATGGAAGTTACAGTTGCTGATATTACAAATTCTACACTAACAGTTTAACTAGTGGCCACAAAAAAAACCCCTCCCAGAAATCCAGTGATTTCTTTTACTTGTAATATGCTAATTTCCCCAGCTACTTCAAGAAAAAGGTTGCAACACCAAGTATATCACAGCAGTTTCACCACTATTAATCTGTATAAATTTACCTTCCTAGTTTGCAAATATTCAAATTGCTGGCCCAGTGCATACATTCACCTTTCCTCTTCAGAGCCTCAGATGTTGTGACTAATTCTGTTCTAGCCAAGATCCCTTTCTTGCATTAGATAAAAAAAATGACCATTAATGTTCTGCCTCTTCAGCCTGCAGACTGGTGGCTCTATTCAGGTCATCCTTGCAAAAATATTAATCCAGCGAGCGTGTGGCTTCCTCGAGTCTACTCTTGCCATTGCCTGGAGGAGCTCAGGATTGCAGAGCTTAACCTTTGATATGAAAATGGCTGCAATTCACTATTATTAGTGCATGGAAGCATCACTCCTATTAGGCAGTGAGGTATTGCCTAGAGCGGGATACATCTGTTTCTAGTCATAAAGCGGGATTTGCTTCGTGCTGAAGCCAACTGCCACTCCGATATTACATACACCCATAGATGTTATGAGACCGCATGTGCCCTTTCTGTATTTCAAGATCCCCTGCCTTTGTTATCTAATGTATAAATGGCAATTTCTACTTGAGGGCAACTTAGCTGATATGACATACTTTCTACAGATTGGCTCCGTTTTACTTTCAGACCTTATATAAATGCATTTTTCTGCATTTTTTTTCTGCATTCAGTGATTCTTACGTAATTCTATTTGACTCCTTTTTATGTTGACTAAATACTTGCAGAAACTTGTTGAAGAGACAGACCACTTCGGCAAGTTCCGGCTCAGGGGCAAAACTTATTTCTGCTCCTTCATATATAGCACCGGTCTTTACAGCGCCGGTGCCTACGACAATATTCTCGGCTAGCAGAGCAAGAAAACACCAAACCCAAGGACGGAGTATCGCTGCCTTTGCAATGGCAAGTACCAAGAGCCCCTTCAAAGTCCTGTGTGTTTTCAAACACTGCGCCTAACACCTTTCAGCTCCTCAAAACCTAAATCCCAGTGAAGCCAGGAAGGTCTGCACTTCCAGCGTCGCCGCACATTCGTTTTCCACCCGGGCTGTGGAGGTGGGTGTTCTTTCCAATGGCTGCAGCTCCCTCTCCTGGTGGAAAGCCAGAGCCAGGGAAGCCACCAGCCGGGGCAGCGTCCAGCACCTTCCCAGACGCCCTCACCCAATTTCTGTTACGCTTTCAACAACAATGGAATGAAAGTCAATTGATTGTAGCAGTTTATTGTGGAATTTGGCGAATAAACCGGACTCTGAAACCAAGTAACCAGGAAAGAGTAACACAGGCTTCGAGAGGCAGACGATGCCGAGCAGAAACGATCGGGCTCTCGGTACTTCTGTTTCAGGAAGAGTGAGCAATCAGGTTTATTTTTTTCCTAGGAAAATGACAGTTGAAAGGTCATAATTTTAAGTCATAAAGAATCCCTAGACTCCTAAAAGCCTTAAACTGCAAAACCTGAAAATATCTACATGTTTGCAAATTTGAAGCAACAAAAAAATACTCAGGACACAAGGTTTGATTTTAAAACGACTGAAGACAAAACTGCAAAGTTGTGAATGAGGACATTTGGCCTAATGAAGTATGAACAATTAGTGAGGTCCAGGAGCATTAAACTAGACTTGTAAAGAATTTCAATAATCATTATTGATGCTAACCACTACTAATGTCAATGAGTTTCCGTGAGGGCTATATGATGAAGTTGCTAAGAAAAAGGAGCTAGAGAGCATGGCTAGCTGTGTATAAATACAGAGCTTCACAGAAAAGACAGCGCAAGGGTCAGATTGCTTCTTTCCAGTTTACGATATTTAACAGTCAAAGAGACATTTTAAAACGGTGACTTTGCCTGTCTCTGCTACTTTCTAATTAAAGCACAGATAGATGTTTGCATAGACATAAGGACCCAGAAGTTGTAAAAGACAATTTAGCCTTTTGTATCTCATCTTTAACACTTCATTTATTACTAAATATCATCTATTTTTGAATGACCCGGGTGCTTCTGCAACAACAGCCTTCCCAGCTGCTGGAGGCGATTGCAGAGATTCATCACACGGGTGACAGAAAGCACCTCTGCGCTAGTGGCAATACATTGTGCTGCCATCTGTAAGACCCCAGCTCAAGAGCAACCTCAGGATTCCCCCTCCTCTGTACAAACAAGGTACGTAGTGCAGATGTTAGGAGCTGGGCTTCTCAACATGCTGACCGTGCTCCTTTTCAGAAAGCTCCCTGCTAGCTGATTGATGGGGCAGCATTAATATCAGCTGTGGTGCTGACCACAGGAGCCAGGATGGTGGCCCGAGACTGAGTGCCCTGGCAGTGCTGAGAGCCAGGAGAGGTAAATGCAGCTCCTGGGGAGACGTGCGGAAAAAGCACAATTTCTTACAATCACGGGCTGCTCCTGTAACTGTGCACTTTCAGCTTCCTACAAAAAAAGATGGAGATTTGGCTTTCTATTTTCAACTTCATTTCACTCAGCTCAACAAAGCATCGTCAAGCCGGGGTCTGATCTCCTCTTTCTTCTCGACCAAAAACCAGTACCCACGTTAAAAGTCTAAATTTGAGCGAAAGAGCCAACAACTGAAATTACATACAAAACACCCTGGAGCTTGGAAAAGCAGAGAATATGGTCAGACTTTCTACTGATTTTGATGCGATTTCAATCAAGACCTTTTCTGCACTTCAACACATCTGTCTCCATGTGAATGCTCCAGTTTGGCAGTGCGTGATGAGGAGAAAAGGCAAAGATCTTTTCAAAGGTGATTACTTTAGAAGTTCGGTTTCAATCTGGGAAAAAGACCGGTTTGCACTTCCCATGGTTTTCTAAGAGGCTGTTAGATGCATCTAAACACATTACATTTAAGAAAGTTGTAACAGGCAGAAGTGACTCAGTTCCTAGTAATAATGGGATATCTTACTGACACTGCGATTTTTTTCTGCCTTTCCTTTTTACTTCTTCCACTCTTTATTTAAAAACTTGCAGTCTCTACTGTTTTACAGCAAAAACTGTTTGTAAAGCAAGAATTGTGCTGATCGCATCAAAACTCATTAATATAACTTGTTTTTCCATTATTAGCACCATCTGAGCCTGTTGAAAGCCTTAACCAGGGCTTTAATTTTTCCACAGAGAGCTTTAAATTAATTAGTGGTTTACATGCTAACAAAGAATCTGATACATTCATAAATCAATCTAATGCAGAAGGATTACCAGAGGGTGGAAACCTATTCAGCGGGGACCTCACATTCACTTAACATGGTGGGTTTTTAACAAAAGGGTGCAGGTGTGGAATAGACGGGTACCGGGAAGAGCCCATGATAATCACTTTGCATCACTTAAAGACGCAGCAGGACACATGGTAAATCAGAGCCTAGGGCCCACCCTAAGTGAAACCCATGTAGATATAAAAGGCAGCATCATCCCACTTTAACCTTCACAGCTAAATTGCCAGAGTGGTACAATTTCTTTTGTGTAGGTTACAGGCCACTGAACTAATGGAAAATAGAGTAGAATTAAAGGACTCGGATGCAGAAGTACAAACTAACAAAATTGTGTAACATATACGCAAATAAAGGTATCAAGTAAATAAAAAAATTAACATTTTCTGGGTAACGATTAAATGAATCGAAGTCATTAAAACATGATGCAATTGTGTATACTTTTGGTTCATTTTAGGTTCTTAACCTAGTTGCTGCTAACACAGTACTTAAGCTGCCACGAGAACTCTGCTATGTAACTGTGGCAGCATTTTTCTCCTATTATTCCTAACCTGGCACTGTTTACTGTTAAGAAAATTTCACAAAAATGAACACTTCAACTGGTCTTGTTCTGTGTCCTAAAGCTCCAAAGTCATGGAATGAAAGTTTAAAAAAAAAAAAAAAAAAGACTGGTGACTAAAGCAGTTTTCAGTCTTTACTATGTTTTGAAATAAACTTGTGATCTATTTTGAAAGCTGCTCATATTAATAATGGAATCTGTCACCACAGACACCTGCACAGTCTCCATCAAATGCTGTTAGAACTGTACACATATGAAGTGATAATCTTTTCCTTTATAAAAAAGTAAAATGTCCTCAATGAGTCAGAAGAAACATGACTAAGAAAACTGCGAACATGCATATTAAGAAATTAAGGGCCATAAGCAACAGGAAGAGCCACCTGCCAATCTAGGCTCAGCGCTGCTGAAACTTTCAGTAGATGGATTGGCAGTAAGTAATTGTGCATTTTGATAATGAATAATCAATATTTACTGATGGTGGTTCATAAAACAAAGAAACCTGAGCAATGGTCAGGGATTCGCAGTCTGAATTTATTCAGTTCTCCCAATTCAAGTAATTTAGAAATACATGCTCATTCAATCCTGTATTAGGTACCAGATTTTCCATACAACTATATGGAAAAAACATATCACAGGTTATCTGTATATTTTTGGTGATAAGCATTTATCTTGAAATGAAGTATCTTCATTTAATCTTCTATAGTACTTTCCAGTAATCAGCTACTTCCAATAATAAATCGGTCATGAAATATGTAACTCTGGGAGATACTAAAACCCACATTTCTTACAGGGAGTGCTGCGAGGCAGACACACTGGTATCGCATACAGTACACACTGCCTGATCTTCAACCTCAACTGAAGTCTCCTCAGAAAAACGTCTCCTCATAAACACGCATTTCACCAGCACTCACCATGTGTTATTTATACAAAGGTACAAACCCATTTTTTGAGCAAAGATACCACAATGTAAGTAGTTTCTGCAGCACACGCTTGGCATTTATTTGCCATTACTGCTTTTATGTATGTGTCCACCTTGCTGCAGCGGTTCCTGTGATGCCGGGCGAACCTGAGCACCAGGAGCCTTTCCCTCCCGTCGCTTCCAGGGACCACATGCAAAAAGGCAACAGCTGGTTGCAGGTGACAGCAAATACTGACGACCCACCACGCAGGGAAGCAAATCCTACATAGCATATTCTCCCCTTGATTTGTGCTGAGAAGGCAATAGGGAAGAGCATCAACAGCTTTCCCGCATTGTGTTCAAATAGGTGCCAAATGGGAAGCGGGGAGGACAGGGCAGACCCACCGCACCATGCGTCCCTCCAGCACACCGGAGCAGGGCAGCACACACAGGGACAGGGCACACGCTCCCTGCTCACCCTAAAAACGAGTGTGGGTTGACGTAACGTGGTCACCTCTTACCCTACCTGTGACTGCAAAACCCAAATGGAATTTATTTTTTTAAAAGAAGCAAGAAACGCTAGCGGGTATTAAACGAGGCGCCATCCCGCAAAAGGCTTGCGTGATGCTTTGCACAGTTCCCGGGACGCAGGGGAGCGGTGCGGCAGCACGGCTCCTCGTGCTCTCTCCGCTTCACACCTGGTATGAGAAACGCTCTCCACGAGACTGAGCGAGGCATTGAAGGTGGCATTAGAGGTGGCATGTGCTGTCACCTGTGCTCTTCCCAAATGGAGGAGCTGGTTCACTGAAAACCTTCGTGCCAATCTAGCTAGCACAACAAACAAAAAAAGAAAATGGGAGTAAGTAAAGGCGATTAGCTAATTAGTGATTAAATAAAGCTGTGGCCTGCCACGGGCAGGGGGTGCCATCCCTTTTATCCCGAGTGGCAGCCGGTGACAGCACAGCAAAACCCCTCGGGCACCCTGTGGCTGGCTGGTACTGCTGCCCGGCATCCTCGTCGCCAGCCCCAGAGGACTCCAGGCTGTCTGCGGGGGGACGTCCATCACACCAAAAAGGGCAGCACATGGGATTCGGTACCCTGCGGGCACACTGCTGGCTGCCAGCGCTTCTCCAGAGGAAGCCTCGTCGTTTGCCAAAGGCTTGCTTGCTCAGAATCCCTCGCCGAAATTTCACTGTGAATCTTTGTAAAGTATTTGCTGCAAAACTGGTGTGTGCTGCAGGCTCCTTGCCACGTGCCCCGAGAACGCAGCCTACAGAAGTTACTCTATCCCTGGCCTCCCCCATGTTCAAATACTCCATCTCCTGGGCCCTTACTGCTCCCATACCCCTCACGGCCAAGCAAGTTCATTAATGTTAATTAATGACTGCTGTGTTTCATATTAAAATCACCAGTTCTAAGCTCTGAGACACAAAGAGGTTTCCATACGTCAACAGCTTCAAAGCAATTGTCTCTACAGGCGCACTCATCCTCTGCCTTAGTTGCAGGATAATTGTGGAAATTACCCCTCAGGGAAGAAGCGAAAATCTACCTAGCGTTTACCTTGGGGGAAGATTGTGCCCCCAGAGAGCTACCTATCAGCTCCTAATGGGTTACAACACTGCCTCTCAACAAATCATACAAAATTACCCTCTGTTTAGCAGGACTACATGATTAATTCCATAAACCCTTAGCAGAAGGCACAAGAAGTGTTGACACTCACGAGATGAAGCTACAAGGTGGGTGCATATACAAAAGCCTTACCAGCTCTAGAAGGTTAATCAACATTGCTCATTTCATAAAGTCTTGAATTATTCCACTAAGTATATTTAACACTCCATATATTATATTATTTCTAAGCCTCCAAGGGAAAGCTAGTTTAAAAAAAATTAAAGGAAACATTTCAAATAGAGCAAACAGCTCTTCCCAGATTTTGAAAACTGTTTACACTGAAAACTAAAACGCAATTGCAAATCCAATGCCTGATCTTTGCCATTCTTCCTCAGGCAAAATTCCTCCTGGAGGCAGCAGGAGTTTTATCTCACTCACTGGCTCCTGGATTACGGCTTAACTTGATATCAGGTTTTGTTTCTCAGTTCCTCCAGGACTTCTGCCCCAATGCACACAGTGGTCAGTCTTTCCAACTGCTTAAACCCCATCTCAAAGTCTTCTTGTGGCCAACCCAGCCACGCTCCAGACCCAAGGGCAGGCGCATCGGGAGCGGTGTTGGGATGGGAGAGGGCAGCGGCTCTCACGGCCGAGCTGGGCGTGCAGCAGAGACTCGGGGCAAATCAGCAATATTTGACTGAGCAAACCCTACTTGTCTCCTTCTCTACAAGGCATTCAGAGCCCAGATGCCCCTGCCCCAGCACAGCCCCCCGCGTGGCATCCCCAGCTCTGCTGGAGCCACGTGTAGCCATGGTAGAGAGCAACAGATTCAGAGCTAGTTTCTCCTACCTGTCAGTTAGGTCCCTCCAAATCTCACTTCATTGTATTCATCATTAATAATGACTGATAAAATGCACTCAGTGGAGGCAGGTGGGATTTTAAGGACCCTGAGTCACACGGCTAATGGAGCGTCTGCTCCCCAGAGACCCTCTACAGCTTCTCCCCACTAAGTTGAACAAACTTTGGACCAAATTCTTTCACAGCCAACTGTGCAATTCACTCAAATCAGCAGCAGTTTCATGAGTATGTTCAAGGGGAATGATTTGGGTTTTAAGGTTTTTGAATGGGTCTGCTTTATCCCATGGAAGCCTAAGACATTTTATCTGAAGACAGGGACAAACAAACTCCTTAACAGATGGGAAGAGTTCCTTAGATATTAAGTAATTAAGCACACTCAGCATATGTTGGCTCCTAAAGAAAATTGTTTTGAAGAGATAAGGCACTCTAAAAAATTGCGATTTGCGGTTAACCAAAAATCTGCCATTTCAACTTTTGCTCACAAGCCTAATCTCATAAATTGCTACATGAAAAATGAAGATATAAGGAGCATTACAAGATTTACAAAATTATCAGATTGATTTTTTTTTAAGCTTCCATGCTTGTATTCTTCCATTTTTCTGTAGTTGTGTAAGATTTAACAGGCAAGAAAATCTACTCCATTTTGATCTGAAATTGCCTTTCCATGCTTGCCTTGCTTCTAATTCCAGTAAGCATCAGCAGCAGCAGGGAAAAGGAAACAACTTTTCTCTACTGCAGCTCTTCCAAGGAAGCCAAGATAGAGCCTCGAGTTTCCTCAGACTTACGAACACATCGTCGGCAACCCATAATTATGCCCAAGACGGCCTTAATGCTCTGGTGACCGTCTTCAGCAAGACATAACGCACCTAAGGCCTGAAGTAGTAAGACAAGAATCACAAAGCAGCGAGTTGCCGCAGCTTACCATTGCTCCTTCACTCTTACTTTGTGCAACTTCTCGCTGCAGCCGAGCCACAGACAGCTTCTCCCTATGGAAAGAAAAGCGTGTGAATAGCAGTTCATTTTTCACTGGCAGAAAGAACGCACCGCTTCCCCATCGGGGTGGCATTCCTGCACATCGCTCGGGTAACCCTCCTGGCAGACCCTGCTCTCCTCGCCATGTTTCTCTGCAATATTTAGCGGCTGCATTATTGTTTCACCTTGTGGCAGTTTGACAGAACTGTCAATAAATCAACTGAATTCAATATCATTTTCTCCATTCAAACAACAAAGCAGCTCATCACGCTGGCGATATGGAAACAGACGGTGCAAATCAGATTGTGTTATTTATTTTCCTGTGGCCTTGCACATCAGCTTTATTCTGCACTACATTAACACAAGCCAGAAGGCTGTTAGATCATCAATAAATATATGCATAAAAATGAAATTTAAAAAAATCTATTCTCTTCCTAAACATACTGTGCTGCATTTTGCAACTACTGAATTATCGGATTTTTTTTTATTAGCCTTTTTTAATATAAGATCCTTACCCAAATGTTTGGCTCAACTCAAGCAAAAATTAGTTTGCTTAATTAAGGATTTGGTTATCACAACACACTTTCACCTGGAAAGCTGTAAGAACGGAATGAAAGTAGGGTTTTAGTATATGTAGAAAAGAAAAAGAGATTTTCACCGTGTATGAACTGGGAGAACGTAGCACATACCAACTACGTGAACTGCGAAACCTAGACAGTGGAAGGTGGTGCAGGAACCAACCACTGCAGGAGGCATATGGGAAGAGAGGAATTTGCTGTGGAAGCTCAGCAAAGCAGAAAATACTCTATGGAACAAGTAGGACTAAAGCAACCTACTGTAATTTAAAAAGGATTTAAGAAAAACAAAGACATTTTTTCAAGTAGGCTATTTTTAAGGAAGACTATCTATTTTTGAAATAAAAGCACCCTCCAGAAACGTCAAAGGAATTTATAAGTACATGAAGAATTTATCAGTACACAACAAAACATAAATTTGCAGATGAATAGATTATTTACAAAAGATGACCAGCTTTCAGAACTTCCAGCAAAAGGATTTTTGAACCACAATATATCCATCATCAAGTTTGAAATTTTCCATTTACTCGTGTTTTGCCCAGAAATTCTACTTGGTCTAATCAGAAAGACAGACCTGAACCATCCTGGTGCAGCATCCTGGTACCTACCCGGGATTTTTAAAATCTCTGCCCCAGCGACTACTCAGTACGATGTAAACGTAAGAGCACAGCTATGCGGTTTGAGGGCCAGCAGGACCGGCCTCGCACCACTCGAAGGGCTCCAGCCACGCTGCCCGGCTTTCCTGGGACATTTTGAGTTCAGGAAAGAAAACCTTCCCGCTGTGTACTGCAGTGAGATACAAAGTCTTGAAAATGCAGAGACGCATCTCCCAGCTCTCTCGCCACAGAGAAGAGCAGGGGCTGGAAACTCCCGTCCCCCCAAAAACCTGCAAAGGTGCCCAGCCGGGGCTGAGGCAGGACCTGGCGGCCCACGGTCTCCCTGGGCTCCATAACTGCTCCTGTCATTGACTGGGTCACTCTCATCCATCATGAAAAGCTAAACACTCTACGATTTTTTATTCCTGATCTTGCAAAAAAAAGTAGCCTTTAAACCATTTCTCAGGAACCATTTCTGCTGAGGAAGGAAGATCTGCATGTGCCTGCCTAATTACTGCAGGAATGACAGCACTCGTGTCACTCAGCCATAGCTGGACGTATCCTTGGGTCCCCAAACCAGTCCTCCCTCTCCATTTCAGTAGAAGACGTGGTATTTGAGTGAAGTCTCCCGAACAGTTACCTTCCCCCACAACACTCCCCATGCGGCCGGCTGGTGGTACCCTGCAAGCACGGTTATCAGATTAATATCAGGCATTGCTAATATTGTGATTTGTAAACATATACAATGTTGAAACTACTGAATATTGGCAAAACCTAAAGATGATATAGGCACAGCCCGGTGGATGTTGCATTTGTGTTCCTCCAGCATGATACCAAGATTCTCTTTTGCGCATGTGAAAAAATTACTGAAGGTTGAGAAGTGGCATTAGTACAGCATTGATAGCCTTAACACAAGTATCCTAAAACCAGCTTCTAAAGGCACATACCGCCCTCCCTCTTCCTTACTCGGATACTATCACAGGCAAATTAAACACAGCCTGTTGCATTTTTGCACCACTTCAGTGCCCTAATATGTTTTAGTGGAAAAAGCGAGTGTACCCTTCGAGGGGGTTTTGACTTTTTAATTGCAAAACAAATGCCTAGAGATATTTTATGAGAAAAAGGTACAGGGGGGAAAAAATAAACAAAACCCCCACAAACCACTCCTCTGTACGCTTCCTGCTAGTGGTCTGGAGAGATTTATTTAGTTATTCCTCCTACATGGGGAGTACTCCTACTTTCCTCTCTTTGTGTTACTTCCAACGTGGAATCAGTTCCACATTTCTCGACTCCTGCAATTTTATCAGAGTAAATTCCATTTGAGCTCCATCTGCAAAGAGGGCTCCTCCTAACGACGCCAGGTCTTGCCTCTCTGGGTGAGGATCCTGGCTGAGGTTCAGAAAGGGCTTCCTTAGGAATTTTCCCAGTGAAGGAGAGCAAAGACTGGCATTCTCATACTGGGTTTACAACATTGCTGCTATTAGGAACAGAACCACTTTTCAATAGCAGAAAATTATAAAGAAACCCAGCTACCGTGTAGGAGAAAAAATCTGCAATAGCGGATACAGAAGAGCCATCTGTTCCAACCGTGTCTAAAAATAAGGCAACTTTGAGGCAAGCAAACTCTGTGCTTCCACTTCAAATAGGTCCCAGCGCGTCTTCTCCCTCCCGTCTGCGCTCCCCAGGTGAAGGAGCTGGGCCCTCGCAGCCAGACCTCCGCAGACGGTCACCTTCATCTAGGCAGGACACACGGCAGAGGCTGAGCGTGCCTGTGGACCACAGTCATCCCCGAGATCATTCCAGGGAGCTTCATTTCTGATGCGCTTGGCCCATCGCCTGCAGTAAGCCATTTCCCACTACCTCTATACAAACATATGCCGGTATAATGGGTGAGAGAAGTAAGTGGTCAGAATCCTGTTATGAGCCGACAGCATTTAACACCAATTTGCAGTGTTAGAAGTTTTGATGTAAGATACACGACAAGAGAGAGCAAGGACCTTCACGTCTAAGCCTGACCAAATAAACCCGTTGGTTACTACCCACATCTCAGGCAGTTTTGATTAAGACAGCACCTTCAGTGACTATCCTCAGCTCCCATTTTTTAACATGGTGTTACAATTGAATAAGCATTTTACTATGACTGAGCTGCAAAAAATAATAAGCTTTTAGCTGCTTTAGCCTTTCAGATGTTTCAAATGCAAAGAACATTTGACACGCAGCTTCAAAGTTAATCTTGTTTTTTTAATCTGTGCTTTTAAATAGGAAAAATCAGTAGCATTACTTTGTTGCTATACGGTTTTATTTATTTTTAATCAACCATGTTTCATCCCTATAGCATGATTAATTAACAAAGTTAATTAGCAACTACAGCCAACCTGCAAGAAAACAAAATCTTCTCTGAGGATTTAAAAAATTAAAACATGTTCATTGAGAAGTTCTCATGTTCGCTTTTGAAACACCACCAAATGATAAAAGGTTTACAAAAACGCGCTTTGAAAGCACAGTTTATGCTCTTAAGTTTGAATATTTGCATTGTAAGTGGCAAAATTCCCAGCCAAGGACTTTGCAAAGAGATAATTAAAGGAGCCAAACAAGGATTCAATTATATCCTTTCCAGATGGAACCAAGCACACAAGTAGTCACTGTGCGGATGGAAGAAAGATACATTTCAAGTCTCAATATCGCTAGGAGATATTGCAGTAGCTTGTTCTAAAAAACAACAGTTTGAGGAAAGCCCATTTAGTCCAAGAAAAACATAAATGTGCTAAATAATCCTGCAAATTCTGAACTCTCCTTAAACTCAAATTTCTCCTTCAACCTCCCTTCCCATCAGTTTGACTCATTCAACTACCAGACAAAAAAACCCTGTATCATATGACAGTGACAGCTAACATACACAGTTCAGGACTTCACTACAAAACTCTGCTACTTGAACTTCTCCCAGTCCATAGGGATAAAGGTAGGTAAGTCAATGCAATCACAAGTGCCCACCTATCGCATAATTTTGAACAAATGCTGATACTGTTCCTGATCTGGTAACAGACACCCTCAGATCAAACACCACAATAAAATCTACACTCGATGCGTGAAGGACTCCCTTTTTCTTAGTTCTCCTTCTTCATATTGCTATTTTACACCGATACAACAAAACCAAAAACTCTAGCAACTTCAGCGTCCCAAAATTTGGAGTAAGAGTTTCATTTTTATTTTCAAACTTCAGACTCAGAAGGTCTCAGATACAGGGCTTTGCTTCTCCATCTAACACAGAAAGGTATTACTCAAAATAGCTTCTGGACAAAGTTATGAAATAAAGATTCCCTTAAAATGTGCTGAATTATATCCATTTGCCAAGATCTCAGCCATACAGAATCAGGATACATTTTCAGTGGTAAATAATAATTTTACAGTTTTAATGAAGGAAAATAATTTTCTAGTTTTAATGAAGAAAACAATCAAAACTCAAAAAGAACGGGAAATGTTTTAGTAACATAATCTGAAACTTAACTTAATGCTTCAGTGAACCTTAATCCCCATGATCCACCGGGAAGACAAGAGCTCTATCAAACCCTGACATTGTCCTTTCCTGTCTTGATCACACACAGCAGCCCCACAACCTGCCAGCGTGCATTGACAGGTCTTGCATTTTCAACACTGACACACAAAAGATTTCAAACTTTTCCTTTTTCCTCAGTAAATTATTACTTTCCTACACAAGGAATGAACGTGGACAAAATTTAATAGGTATGACAGCTCCCAAGCTACTAATGTTCCTCTACT
This sequence comes from Astur gentilis, assembly GCF_929443795.1. Lineage (NCBI taxonomy): Eukaryota > Metazoa > Chordata > Aves > Accipitriformes > Accipitridae > Astur > Astur gentilis. The sequence goes on from NC_064880.1 coordinate 47,014,023, forward strand.
TTCCTTTTTTTTTTTTCATGAATGGGAAAGTGTTTTCTCCATGTTCCATCCTTTCTTGGAAACTCTCACTCTGCAGTGATTTCATTTAGCAGTGGTTGGTTCTGCGCAATAAAATGAAGCCTAGCTTTTCCTTTCCTTTCATAATTTGCCCTATTTGTAAAGTCAGAAAATCACCACTTGACCCACTGAAAAAGTCAAGCTTTGAAAATACACTTTTAACATTTGTTTTATTTTTGGTGACTGTGTCCAATCAGAGCAGCCAAGATACATGCCAGTGAGTCCTTCTATGCCTTCTGCAGACTATTTTGGAGCAGAGAAATTCAAACCAAGTCTCCCACTCTACGTTATTGCTGTGAGATTCAGAAGGTGAACAAATACTTTGTTCAGGCAGGGAAAAAGCAAACAGAAAGATGACAGAGACTTGGAATCTGAATTTGCAAGGCGACCCTAATCACTGTGCCTTGGAACCACTCCTTCTTTACCACCTACCAAAATTTTTTCTCTACCTTTCCCCCACACACACTATATCATCACTTGTAGCTGCCACATTGTTTTTCAAATGAACCAGAAAAACACACCACTAAAATCCATTAAACGCGGATTAAACATAGCATGGTGCTAACAACTGACCTAGGGGCAGGGTGCTAGTCCGTGCGGAGAGACGCAAGCCCGGCTTCCTTCAACTCCTGGTTTTCCAGGGAGGTTTCCCATCCGAATGCTGACCAGGCTTGACCCCGTCGAGTCTATGAGATCTGACAAGGGAACAGCCGAGGGTGGAATGGCTGCAGTGAACTAATGCGTCTCTTTCAGCTCCTATTGCAATTGCAGTCGTTAGCGATGCTGCAACCTTCCTTCCTACTGAAGATCACGTACAACAAAGGCATTTGGTGCTTTATAAATGTCAGCGTCGTGTGCATTTTGAAACTGGCCTTTTAGAGTCACAATGGTTTAACTAGATCTGGCAATAAAAGAGTCATCTTGCAAAGAAATATTCATTGCAAATTTAAAGCCGAGCAAAGTACGAGCTTTATTTAATTATTTTTACAATAACTGCATAGACTGGAGTTACAATAACAGAAGTACTAATGCTGTCAAGCAGAAGCAGAATAGATAGGATGAGCCACCAGCAAGGCACAGGCTCCTATTTATTGCTAATTTATTTGTAATAAAAGATAAGCATACAGAAAAAACATAATTTACATTAAACTTCTCTTCTGCAAGATATGATACTGCCAAATTCAGACAAGCAAAACAGGTAGTAACATTTAAACTGTATTTTCTCTGGGTGACACTAACAGTAAGGAAAAAAAACAACAAAACAGAATTATAACTATAATCTAAAATAGGTATCAGCAATCCCCAGGGGCTCGCCACCAATTTCCAGTGGATTTTAAAGTATATGAAATCTGAAGCAGAAGTTCAAAGAATACCATCTAGTTACTTTGCAGAAGCATCCAAACAAGACACCAAATACAAAAGAAATACCATGGAAGAAACCATGGGGTAACATGGGGCTGAGTCACGTACCCTCATCATAAAGGAGGAGGCAAAGAGAGGAAGATAGCGGGGACAGAGCCTTCATTATAAAAGCAAAAAGGTTGCCTTTGGCTATGAAAGAGGGGCAGAGCCACGGCAAAGAAATTAGAAAAGGAAAGGTTACCAGGAGTCCATGGCAGATTATCACAGGACTGTTTTCATGACAAATTACTCTCAGCACCGGCACGGCAGCTGAGGTTGGCTGGGCACTTGAACGCGGTAATTCTCCTGTCCTAAGCATGCGCGTGGGGACGGACAGCGACGCATTTTCAACAGAAGCATCTTCTCTCACATTGGCAATCTTTATTACTTCCTTGACATTTGTTTTCAACACTGAAATTGTGGGTACAAGACTGCACACATTAATGATTCACTGGTAGTTCAGACAACTTTTCAAATATATCTATTTTTTTATGTTGGGCTGTCTCCTTCCACTATTAGTGTTGACTCCACAACACAGCCCACCTCTCAAATCCTGCATATATTCGGGCCAACAGTATCAGACAGAGTTAGGGAGGTCTAGACGCAAAGTTTAAAATGTTGGGGTTTCTTCCTCTTGAGCTTTGAGATGGTTTTTAACCTTGGTAATATAGAAAAGCCAGGAAGTGAAGAGCGAAAGCTTTTTAGAGACCTTTAAATAACGTTCATTAGTAACTGCTAAATAATTCGAATGATAATAAATAGAGCCACCAACCCCCCTTTCAGTTCCTTGACAAGACAGGGGGACAGTACCGACCATCACAATTAATGCAGTTTCTTGATTTAAAAAAAACCAAAAAACCAAAACCAAAAAACCCAGGCAAAAAAAGTGATTCCTTCCCTATGATGCACACATTTAGTTGTAGGATAAAAGATTAATGTCTGTATGACACAATGCCAAATCATCGGGATAATTATGAATTATACCAAGCAATCATTTTACAAATCTCCTGGAACATCTCACTTACGACCATTATTCATGAGATAATGTATTCAGTTGCAATTTTTTTTTAGATATATTCCTCTGAAGCCTTTCTTTTGGGCTGAGATTCCGGGTGGAAGAAGAAAATGGGTGGGGAAAAAAAAGCTGAATTTTCTTATGAAACACAAAACCGGAGGAACAAAATGAACATTTCCTAATCATTTCCAGAGTCTGCAGACAGGAGTGAGAGATACTTAGAGATTTATTTTCAAAATCAGCCCAAACACAAAACAGTAAACTGCAGCAGGCAAGGGAGTTACACCTGGCTATCAACTTTAATGCAACATCAAGTACGAAACATCAAACACCTAAGTGCCAAGAAACACCAAGTAAACAGGACTATAGTACTGAACTCTGAAATACATCTAAAGTACAGGTTTTCACATTATACATTAAATAGTCCATGCATTATGTAAACCTTGCATTTATTGAAAAGCATAGTAAAGGTTTTAGTAGGGCCAAATTCTGTGCAGATTTACTCCCTGTTTAAACCTTTTGATTCAATATATCCCATAAACTACAAAACATACTACTACAAATAAATAAGCACAGGATCTGTCCCACAAAATTTGTTACTATTAAAAGTGGTACATTAACCATAAACCTTATTGTCTCTGTTCTACAACCCACACCATAAAACACGTAGTAAATAGAATTTGACAAATTCACATTGCTGTAGTTTGGAATTTCTTGACATAAGTGACTGATTTATCAATTTTAATGTTACATTAACAGTAATATTTGTATTTAATGCTGTATTATTTCTGCCAATGAGTTGCAATCCAATAAGCATACAGTGGGAATTATTACGATTAGGCAAGCTGCCAAGTTCTCAAAGATTTATCATCATGGAAAACCTCAGTGTTCAAATGGGAAAAAAAGAAGAAAAGGACTAACAGAAGGCAATTTGGAATATTAATTCAGCAAAAGAATCTTTAAATTATAATATAGGCAGCTGTTGTACACAGATCCCCATCCTTTACTGCAAGAATGTATCCTTTTGGCTGTTCTTTTCGGGTGCTACTTTAAAATACCTTACACAAATGAAACGATCTCTTTAATTAAAGCCCTAAAATGCTCTAAAATGGTACCAAATCTCTTTCTGAGAATTCTTTCACAGTACAAGGCCTACAGTTTGCACTTTCTAATTAGAACAAAATAGTAGTGTTTATCTTCTTTTTGACAGCATCCTCACAGCCACTGCATCATTCTTATGACCTTCTCCAGTACAGGTCATTGTGGAAAGCAAATTTTACACTACCACCTTTCCCTTCTGGTACACTACTAATTCACCTGATCCTCCCGTACTAGTATATGGTCCAGGAACTCCACTTCTTTAAATGGGACGATAAGACAGTAAGACTAGTTGCTAAAACCCTCCTGGTTTAGCCTGACAGTGCAGCTGCGTTCAAAGTGGGTGATGAAAGAGGCACGGGGTCATTGCTACATGACAGTCTGGCCCACGGGAGAAAGGCAACAGTCTAAGCCACCACCTTTTACCCCCTCTTATTTCCAACACACGCAACTGCCACTCTTCATTTCACATGCCCACAGGATGCTTTTTTTGGTCCTCATCCCCAAATACACCTGCTCTCATCGCTGGATGTACCGAAGCTGGTGACGTTTGGCTGTTCAGCGGAGCTGACATGGGCCTGGCAACGCATCCGTTGCCAACACAAGGAAGATGCTGCTAAAGCAGATGCCAATTTCAAGAGAGTCAGATTTTGATTTCTGTGACTCGGTGAAACTGAAAGCAACAGCAGAGATGTGAATACAGCCGCTCTCTCCACATAGCCATCGAAAAATTATTTTTTTAATGCACAATCAAGAAAGAAGAGCTAGAGCATAGGACTTACTATGTGTAAAGGTGCTTTTCACATCTTGCCTTTCTTCAGCACGTCATTCAGCACTCCTACTGTACTCTAGATTTAAAACCAGCCTACTGTTGTAGGTGGTGCACTGCATCACCATTAGGGAAACTGTAGCTGTTTCTCCTCAGTTTAACTGCTCCTAGCAGTGTCTTTCAGCATTTGAGTGTACGAGTTCTTGGCGTTTTGCCGTCCATCTTTACGCTGGGTCAGGCCGTTCCCTAGACTGGGTGAAGTCTCAGTTCTTGTGTTCCTGGTCGGGGTATTCTGTATGGTTTGAAATACTAGATCCTTACAGCATACAGATTTCTACTGGTTTTCATCACACTGTTTACTTAGGTTTTATTTAAAAATAAATATCTGGAATCCAGAAGGTATCTACTGATATATGAGGAACTCTCTGGATTGTGACCTGACCAGAATTAGCTGGGAATCCTGAACTCCTTCAGCCATTTCTAGCAAAAGTGAATTCTTTTTTTTTTACTAAGGCTGGACTTAAGAAGACCTTGAAAAATGAAAAACAAAGGAAGAAATGGGTTTTCTTTTTGCAGAGGACTTGGAAGTTGAGCTTACAAATCCCCTAATCACTGGTCGCTCATATATATTTGTTCCCTGGAGATTTGTCACACGAAGATGATGTGCTGTGTAAATTCTTTTGAAAGGAAATGCATTTCCCTAAAGGATTTTTAATGATAATTTATTGCTCATGAAAGATTCAGGATTGGCAGCACTTCAGTCTTCAGTTAACGATCTTTGTTTATTAACATAAAATGCATCACACTTAACAGCAGTGTAACTTTCCCAACCAATGCATCAAAGCACAAAAGAATTCTCACTCCTTCAGTCTTATCCCCTGAGGCTGTCTGAGAGGGTGCTAGCTGAAATTTATATGGTTGTACTCTATGAAAATCAAGTCAGAACCCTTGTTTCACATAAGGCTGAAAATCATGGAAACTTTTTTTCATAACCAAAATTACTCAGACATAAACTAACAGCAAGAAATGGCAGCAGACATCTGTTACTTCTCATAGTGCCTATTCCTTCCGTGCAAACATTTTACCAGTATTGGAAGATCTTTGCTTAGTCCTAATCCTAATTGCTCTTAAATTCCATGGGTAACATTCACTCGAAGTGCTGATTCCACATCCTATTAGTAAATTACCACCTTTTGAAACTGAATGAATTTGAAAGAAAGTGATGAAGGCTACAGTCAACTGGCTCTGTAAACCAGAGATGCCAGAAACACACCACTAAGCCGTCTCTTGTATTTCTATGGAAATAAAAAGGCAGAAGTGCATTTCTTCAGGAAAAAAAGGACCAAATGCACAATTGAAGAAATCAGGGTGTAAGACACAAAAATCAAATACATTGTTTTGGACACTAAGCCCAACCAAACTCTTAGATCCCATTGCTTTCTTCATAACTAGCTTTGCTTCTGCTCTGCCCGAGTGATACATCCAACTCTCGTTTGTTTGTGAGAATGTTTAGAAAGATTTTTCTCCCTGTTCTCTACAAAGCTTTTCAGTTTTGCTCTTACAATTCAAAGAAGATACCCGAATCTGCTTCATTACTGGTTGACCTCTTACCTCTGTTTTCCACTCCTTTGTTCCCAGATCATCACAACACATTCCTGGTATTCTTTGTAATCTCTTTTTTGGGGGGGTGTTACACTGTGTGATGTGTTTTTATCCATCCAGAAAGCCCACAGCATGAGGACTTCTGTTGTTCTTAACAGGCTGCACTTACTATGTCTTTTCTCTCTCTGAGCTACATTTATTGCACACCCTGTAACCTTCCAGTTGTCACTCCTGTCCTGTTCTAACCGAACATTAAAATACCTCAGAAAAATCATCCTCCTTCTTTTTGTGTGTGTGGACAAGAAACAAAATCAAAGTGATTTTATTCTGTTCCACTCACTGGACCGCTCTCTGTCTTGACTGTTTTTCTTTACACAACTGTTTAATACTTAAGTATTCTGGCACAAACTGCTAGCAAATCTGCAATGACCTTCCACTCAAAGAGAAAATACAGAAGAGAATCAAAGTTTTTCAGAAAGTCCTTTCTTTACTGCTTAAACTGTTGGGGTTTTTTGTTTGTTTCTTGTAATTTTATTTTGCACCCTCAAGAATACTATTCTATTAAGACCCAGAAATACTGCTCAGTCAGGTGGACACGTTTCTGCTGGGGACTGTCTCCATTTTAAGGCCAGACGCAGCTGAAACTCAGATCAGGCCCCCAGAGCAGCGTTTCGTGCTGCAACCCATCTTTGCTTTCCTCTACCAACTCCCCTGAGAGATGAGAGAATTTCTTCTCAAGTTATTTTACAGGAAAGCAAATAAACTGAACAGTGAGATGCCATATACACGTTTGGGTACAGCAGAAGAACAGCAGCACCGATTTCCATTGGTATTATCTGTGCACCTCTAGACTGAACACTGGGCACTAGGATTTCAGAGCAGTAACACCGAGTACTTTGTACTCAGGAAATTATCAGAATGGGTCAAAGTATACGCCAAAACAGTCTATCATATATAAAAAAAAAATATACATGCTCTCTACACAAGGGAAGACATCTACATATAAACCACAGAGCTCCCATATTTGTACTACTAAATTTCCAGTCTGTGATACAGTGTATAGAAACCACACAGGAGGCTGTGGGTGCCCAATGAGAAAATGTAGCAAAGGGAGTGGAGTTAAAAACTAAATGAATGCATGCAAAACAAATAATTATTTTGTTTTAATACACTTTGAAGAACCAACCAATAAGAGGAGAAAAAAAGGCTACTAAAATGACAGAAATATGGTTTGCAGCGTACAAGTTAATAATTGATCAATACTGAGCACATATGCTGAAAGACATGCAATAATTGCCATATTTACAACATTGCTGTGAAATCAGCTACTCAGTTTTACATGTGTATACCCATGATCTCCATTATTAAAAGCATTAGCACATCTGTTCAATCATTTGAATTTATCCTGTAGTATTGAAAAGTAAATTTAACAAATTATGAAAATAATTTCAGATATCCATCCATTTTTCATAATTCTGAAAGCAAAAACCATGTTTCATAGTTAAAGGACATTTGAGACAAACTCTGCCAAGATCACCTTTTGTAAAAGTATCTGCTTTTGGTAAAAATGTAAAATGGATGATTTGTACTTTAAGAGCAACAGGTCATTTAATGATGTGCAACAGTTGGTTCTTGGGCCACCTGCAAACAGCCACTGGCATGAACACGTCACTCGCAGCACACAATTAGCATCAGTACCGACCCTGGAGGCACCTTCCAACAGGACTCTCAGCAAGTGACAGATAAAATAAATGAAATAATTATTTTCTGAGAGCATTTTGCAACTGTCTACATAAAATATATTTTGGATGTACCAATAGGCAATAATTGCCACTTGGTTATCAGATCCAGGAATGTGATCCTGTTTATTGACTGCAAAGATGTGGAGAGAAAAGGTAATTCAGACTTTCATATTAGTTTTGTGAAGAGAAAAAAAAGAGGAAAGCTAATAACAGGGAGTTCTTCTTATTTATTTATTTAAAGTTATACCATAACAAATTTCCTTGGAAAAAGTTATGAACTGCTGGGCTTCCCTCAGCCCTCTCCCAGGCTAGGGAACACACTTCAGTATGCCTTAAACAAAATAATGTTCTCTAAACCATGTCTCACTATGCCAGAAAGAAAAAAAACCAGCGTGTTGAAAATCACTTTGAAGTATCCTTCAGTAACCCAACACAGAAATTCATATTCATGCAGCCTTACAGCAATAAAATCATTTCCATGCTAATGATACAATTGTTTCCTCTATCATTCAGTCTATAAAAGAAGACTAGATCAAGTCAAAGGCAGTGGCCTCTGGCTGATTATGTATTTTGACAAATTAGATGATTAACTAGAACCTCAAACTCGAGCTTCGTTGTCTCACTAGACCTAAAAGAGGAGAAGAAAAGACTTGCTTTTGAAAGGACAAAGATCTACAGGGACCTCAGACCAGACTGAAAGAGCTACTCAAAGAGCATTATTTGTACCAAACCAAACTGCGGCTGGCATGCACACAGGCTAATTTTAATATAGAAATTATAGCTGTCACTTTAAATAATGGACACAGCTTATGGTAATATATGCAAGACGCTCTCCAACATGTTTAAGTAGAGATGGAGAAACTAAGTTATCAATGACAGTTTTACCACATAATATACCAGTCTAACACTTAGCAACACTGAAAATGAAATCCAGAGCACATCAGACATATTAGTAGAGCAATGACAGTATTTTTGTGTGTATTTATGAAGCCATTTAAAATCACAATCTCAGTGGTTGCCTAGGAATGAAACAGAAAAGACTGAATAGCAACAGGCACAAGATCCACCTGTGTTGCTCAAGTTGTTTTACTGAGCTCAGTTAAAAAAACCACGTGATGACCTGAACTTGCTTCAGTACAACATCTTTAAAACCTGCTGAATATTAAATGAAGAAACATTATCAGATTAAACTTGGGTACTGTCTATCCTTTCAGCTAGTACAGGTCAACAAAGTTGGGCCAGAACTGTTACTTAAAACTTTTCCAATTATTCATGACATGACTGAAAATCCTATTAGGGAAAAGTGCACTGCCATAAATTTTACAAGTAAACACAATCTAAAAACATAGCTTTCTGTTTAAAACCTGAATCAGGGAAGCAAACACCTTCAAGAAATCCCAGACAAATTAAACCCTCCTGGGGCATTTTAAATTATTTTCCCCAAAGACATCAGCCAGATCTGCTTCATAAGCGAGGCCAGCTTCTCAAAGCTCAAATAGCATCAACTTCCATTGAAGTTCAACTTCAGCAAAACAAAACAAGTGATTTAGAAGATATGGGTGAATAAGGATTAAGATGTGTTAGCGTTCAGGCACTTCCAAACATATTAAATGTATATTAAGAAATACTTAAAATATTAACTGTCTGAAGTACTAAAATGGAAGGATTTTCAGCAGTTCAAATGTCAGATACTTAGGCAAATCTGCATTTCTCCAGTTTCCACAACAAACAGCAAGTTTTGAAACCAATTTGATGTTTGAATAAAGCTCCTTGCCATTTTTCACTGCAGAAAGATTCTAGTATTGTACCTGGGTAATGAACTGTGCTCTGAAACGACTTCTTATAGTCATCGCCACAGCCAGCTACATCACCTTTGGTAGGAAGCAAAATAAAAATCACACACAGTGCTCGCGTAGCATCACCACAAGTATTACCTCATTTACAGAATCAGGAAAAAGTCCGTTTCAGATCAAGGTATTGATTATTTCAAAATTTAATTCCCCAGTGAAAAGCTATAACAAGAAAAAAAAAAAATCCAGTAAAGGGCTTTTGCCAATTAAGTAAGTGAGCCTAATCTTGATTTTAAGTTACTTTGATATTGGAGATCATAAAACTAGAACCGCACTTTAAGTACCCATGTTAATAGAGTAGGAAGAAAAACAGCCATCTATAAAATCGGTGATAAACTTTGTAGATAAATCTCCTGCATCATTACATGGCCGTGCCTTTAGCTTACATGAGATCAAAACAGCTGACAGAAAATACATATATGGGCATTTTGAATTTTTGCTGCTTAAACCCAAGGTACACATTTACCGTAAATTCAAAGGATCAGAATGGGGCTGATATAAGCACCTACTTTAACATCCACCATCAATAATTAGCAATTTTCTTTGAGAAAGCCAACAGAAGCAATCTCCTCAGTACCCAGGGTTCATTACCAAAATTTTAACAGTGGCTCTTAACAGTGTTTTACAAGAGTGCAAAAAGAACTGAAAGTAATTTTATATACAGAATATGTGTATTAGTGGTCTAAGTGGCTATACAGGTGTTCAGAGCTTCTCTGAACTCAGGGGATCAATATCTAAGAGATGCTTGTGTTCACTTTCCTTTCTGAAAGTCCCCGAAGCAGAACAGAATAGCTTCTCCTTTTTCATCATGCTGCAAGAACAAGCATATTTTGATACGCTAAGATACTTCCACATTGACATATTTTTCTTAACAAGCTATTGTCTTAATTAGTTTCATCTATCATTTGGAGGTTATCTAGAAGACATGTTAAGGATTGTTTTAGTCAAGCAGAAAAAACCCATATGTTTTTAGACTGCATATTATTCCTTACTATAAAACCAGTACCTGCTCACTACTGCACATAAAACCAGTTTTCATAGTTGACACTGAAAGCTGCTATCATCGAATTCCACATGGAAATGAAATGCTAGGATTTTAGTCCGCACAACACACCCACATGTTCATCCCTTCACTGAACAGTGCCGGTGAGAATGCCGTGACCAAGACACAGAAGGTCTTGCTTTGCCCTGCTGCTGGTCTGGCCGTGAAGGTAAGGCTTTGCACCAGCAGCTCTTCCGCTGGCCTCTCTCTACGGAGTTCTCGCTCGGCATCAATACCATGTCCCAGTGCGTTAGAGGATTATACAGCCACTTGCTAAATTCAGAATTCTTTCAGTTGGCATACTCGTGCTTTTTCCAGAATCTCAGATGTAGGAAAAGATAAACTCTCACAGTACATGAGGTCTATCGACAGGTACTTTCCCCCCATGCTGTCTTGTGAAAACATTATGAAAACTTTACCTATTTACAGGCAGTACTTCTGTATGCACCTATAAAAACTCTAGCTTTACTTAAAAATCCAAAGCTTCCAATCTCTCAGCAGACAGGCAAAGAAAACTATTTATTTTCTAGATAGGTACCAAATAACTTCCATTTCCCCCTATATACAGATCATGGTCTACAAGGTTTCCCAAAGATGTATTTTCTTTAAAAACAGTGGTACCTTTTCAAGCATTCCCTGCAACACCACCAATCCACTTTCCTTTTATGAGGAAAATGTTTCTAAGTAAACGCACACAAGTGCCTCATAGTGTCAAAGGTATTAATGAAGTATTTAAAAACACTGGGAAATTATGCCCATCACACCAAGCAGCAATTCAATACTTTTAACAGGCAGCCAGATGGCTGGTTTCAGTCAGCCCGTTTCCACTGACACGTATTTAATCAGCTGAGTTACCGCAGACAAATAACTAGCCCGGATTTTTCAGAGACAGACAATGAGGGAGCGGAATAGCTAGAGCGGGAGATCAGCCGGGTTTAGAAATTACTCAAGGCTGGGGTTCACCAGCGCTTGACAGGCCGGAGGCGGCCAGGGCTCAGCCCTGCTCCCTGGGCCAGCGGGACCATTCGGGCACCTGCTGGAAGCCCCAGCGGCTCAGCGGGACCTGCGGGACATTCCGGCAGCCTCGTCTGCAATCCTCCAGCTGGGCTCTTAATTATCGCCCCTCCGCTCTGCCAGTAGCCTCGGCCTAGGTAGCCCACCAAAAATCACAGGGAGGAAGAAAACGCTCTCCCTGCCACAGAGCAAAACACCCCTCTGACCCTTCAGACTCTTAGTTTATTTACCTTCTCTTCAGTAGAGGCCTCCAGCCACCGTCACACACTGGCTGGAGTTTTTCATTTTTAGGTTATAAACCTGCTCCTTCTCAACAGTCAGAGGATTCTCCCCGGAGTTCACTGGCCAACCATCACATGGGCACACTGAAGGGCAGAGCCACGCTTTCACCTACCCAACTGTACCCCGAACGCCCACCCAACCTACGCCCGTATTTTATTTCCTCCACCTCCTCTTCTTCTCTAGTTCTCCAAAGCACACTGCTTTTTCACTAGTATTTTTACGTTGCTGAAGCCAACAAGTTTACAGCAATTCTAATACGCGTGTTTCGGTGATGGTTCTCCTAAGCAAACTTGGTTCGACCCTGAAGTCGATGATGGTCAAAGCCAATTAGTAATGTCTGCATACTCTCCCTTGACATCACAGAAGAGGACAAACGCGGGGAGTGAGAGCTGACGTTAAAACCTTTGGCAAGGTTAGAGCGCAGAGGCTGTCTGGGAGCGCGGTAACAGCAGCTGGATCCATAACTACAGAGAGCAGACAGAGCCCCTTCCCTTATTTTACATAGAGAGAATCAGAAAAGGTGTCATAAATTTACACAGATCGCTCAAATATTATGATCCGAGTACTCAAATACTTATTTCTGCCTCAGTGATCTACAGAAAATGTGCAGCTTGAGCTGGTAATACAACCACGTGTTAATGACTCCCAGAACCAGCCCCAACTTCGAAATGGCGTGCCCTGAAACCTCATTGCAAAGTCAAATGAAGACATTACCCATGCTAACCTCAAGAAATAATCTCATACTCAATGCTTGTTTTTACACAACTTACTGCCATAGTATTTGCTGCTCTTTTTATGCTCTTCTATACACAAGAGGCAAAATAGTGTTTTTATTTTAAACCAGTGAAAGTTTGAGAGCTTTTCTGACAGGTTTTTTTTTTTTTTAATTTCATTTTTAAAAGGAATTAAAAATCTAGATCACAACATCCAACAAGAAGCAACAGTCAAAGTCAGTGCCAGACTTGCTTATTCTCAGAAATAAAGTTGAGCAGTTTCAGGGCCTTGTCGTTTGAGCATAGATTGCATTCTAGCATATCAGATGCTGCAGTAATGGGATTTTGTGAATCTGAAATGCATTTATATTGTGTACATAAAGAAATCTCTTGATGTTTTACTTAGTTTAATGCTCTTTTTCATCATATGTACCCACCCATGCCCCCCTGCTTTCAATGGCTAATAACCAATACATCTGATGAAAATTAATTGTCTTGACAGCTTGCATGAAAACTATAAAGGTCCAAAGGAAAAATGCTGTGGCAGCATTTTCTTTCTCTGTAGGACAGTAGCTATGGAAACTATCTTTAGAGGCCAACTGGCCTTCATCCCAGTGCAACACAAAAAAAAATCAAAATGCTACTTTCACTGGGCTAGTCAGTGGCACCAGTCTTAATTGTCAACATCCACAACATTGCCACATGCTAGCTAGAGGAAAATATTCATTGATTTTGTTGGGAGCAAAGCTCGTATGACATTAAAGTACTATTACAGACTCAGATAATACAGGGCCTTATAAACTGTGCTCGTATTGATAATTATTGTGATAACCTGTTACAAAGAACATATAAAACATGTAAAACTAGACGGGTATCTAAAATATCTGTGTACAAGTTATCCATTTTCTTAATAGAAAATATTTTGTCAATTATTATGATAGAAGTAATTTAGTCTAATCCTCAGGTAAATACTTGCAGCCAGAGGAAATCTCTAATCTTATTTAACTGTCACATTTCACAAACTGAAACTCCTATCCTTTTGGAAGGATTTTATCCAATATATCTAGCCTGAACAAAAGCTGTGATTTCTAACAGTCTGACAAAATCATCATTTTTTATGAATGCTGAGAGATTATGAAGGGTTTTTCCCTCAAAAGGTAAGGCACAAATGAGCCAGAGGCTGACTACTGCAAATGCATGTGGCAACTTCTATCGCCAGCCGCAGAAGAGCTCCTGTAGAACAGCAATCACAGGTCATTAATGAGGTTCTCAAACTTTTGAAGAAATATGTCTTTCATCCGGAATGATATTCAAAAAGTAGTGAAAGATTTCAGTCATTAAGAAACCTACTGACGAGGAAGGAAGCCGGAGTATACACATACCTCAGGTATACATACATTTCCATCTTTGCAAAGGTTGGTATTTCACTCAACCGTATGATTTTGCAATGCTGCAGTACTCTGATACCTTTCTGCAGTTTTTCTGGAAAACAACTTCTGCCCACACCAGCAATTCTTATTTAAATGGCTTATGGGGACTACCCAGGCAGGACAGAGTTACACAGATCAGGTTTATGTTCAGTCAAGAGCCAAATTCTCCCCACTGCCACATGACACTAGCCGAGTGTGGGTCTCCTGGGGGCTATGGAAATGCAACATCTTGAAGGACCTGGGTTGAAACATTGGTACTTTCAAGTGCGCTACAAAAACAAACGTGACTGCATGATTCGCAGGCTAACGTACCATAAGAGGCACTGGGCTGGCTGTTAGCCAATTATCCAGGTAACCACTGAGCATCCACAAATCAATTATGGTTGCATTCCAAAAGTCTATGCCTATTCGCAGGACAAAAATAAAAATGAAGGCATATGCCTAAAATACAGGATACCTACAAAACTTTAAAATTTAATTTAGCCCACAGATTACAATCACCGTTATTCATGGGCGACTAGATCGCCCACCATCCTACTGCTTCCACAGAGAGGTTATGTTTCATTTCCCCCTTACCTCAAGAGGCTCTGCTTGTAAGAGCTTAGACACAAGCTGGTGTAGCTCCATCTTGCCCGCTGGAGATACACTTCTCTAAACCAACTACTACACTGGCCAACTGATTTTAAATTGAAGCCAAGCATGCTATTTTCAGGCCATTAAACTAATATGGATTACTATAAATATTCAGCAGGTCAAGACCATATTCTCTGCTGCATTTTCTCTCGCTCATAACTCACGAGCAAATTAGGACCCCTGCAGGTCCCGCATCAGGGTGGTACAGCCATCCCTTCGGGGCGGACGGGATGAGGTGCCAGGGCTTCCAAGGGGCAGCCCTGGGAGAAGCCCACAGAGTCTTTTCTGGCCACCCCAGTCTGTCTCCTTGTAACCTTAGCCGTGACCTTCACCCATCTTTGTGGTGCTATATGATTTTCCTCAGATGAAAGCTTCTTTCTCTTACTAGAGGAAAGAAGATCTTTGAGCTGTATTTATTAAAGACCCAGCAATTAATGTCCATTCCTTCTTTTTAATAAATTATCACTGAGTCAAGCAGCCTACTGTATAAAGCAGCGGATGCAGTCTCCCAGAAATACATATTTAGTTGCATTGTATATTAGACAGTCAAAGAAATAAATTAAGAGCTTCAATGCAGTCTTAATCCAAATTGTTTCACTGGTTGACTGCTCATCTCACCATATGGGAAAGGAGCTTTCACAGTTCCTACCCAGACCTCACTGATGGGATATTTTGTACTATTACTGTAAAAAACCAAAAAGGGGCAAGTTTTCTGAAGGCAGAGAGAAATTCACTACTGATCCAAATGGGAAGAGGACGCAGACACCCGCTGTAGAGCTGTGATTTCATCCTGTCATGTAGGAGCTCTGCATCTGAAATATTCACTGGGGGGGCTGGAGGGAAGAGGGCCGTGCCATGCTGAGATCCCCTCAGTGCCATCAGTAAATCCATGCCTGACTGGAACCACAGGTTATATTTTAGATCTAACAATAAATAGTACTCGTTAATTTATCTGTTACCTTTAAATAGATTTATCAGTGTAAGATTGCAGCAAAACACACCAGAACTATTTATTACATGCCTCACACTGAGGTTTGATCCGGCTACTACTAAACAAACCAGGTTATATTTCAACTAACTTGGATCTGACTCAAAATATGTGGTCCATGCTGCCATCATAAAAAAGAGGAGATTAACAGAACTGAAAGGACAGACAATAGAGCTTATGCGCCAAAAGCCTGACTTCTTTTCCCATGTTAATCTCATAAGAGGCACCCATGACTGAAAACCTTCTCTGGCTTACCGTTCTTCAGACTATCACAGCTACACCACTGCTGAGCGAAGATGTTAAGGAGATTAATCCAGACTAATAAAATTTATCTAAGTATTGCTATAAATATCTTTCTTAGAAATGCTTTCACGTGACAAGGGAGAGATAAACCCACATATTGATACATCTCAACCTATCCAACCTTCACCCTTGCATAAAACCCAAAATCAGCAACAAAATGCACAATGAATACCCAAGCATGTTTTCATTACTCCATGCAGTAAATCCATCAGGGACCACCGTCATCATTTGCTTTATGTTAAGTGCACATTACACCAATGAGTTACAGCATTAGCTTTTATCAAAAATATTTTTACCTAGCTATGAAAAATTTGATCCTTTCTGTGAAGCAAGCATCTCCACCCCAGAAAACAAGTCCCAGTAAAATAAAAGATTTCTAACATCTGTTAATACCACACTTGCTCTCCTCCAGTTTTACAACTTGGCTTCCTCCCTCACTGAAATACATGCTGTTGCAGACCCCAATATCTTTCTCCACTCCTGCTTTCACACTTCATAACATCTGTATCACGAATCTCAAGACCTGACAGCCTGTTCCACTGCAATATTTTTTTTTATTCCTTTAGTTCTGACACTATCCTAATACAGTTTTTCAAACTTCATAGAATATCTCTGCAGTTAAGTATTTTCTAACTTTGATTCATTCCTACAAACCTGCAGTTCTCTTCCCCAACACAACTTCACTGTTATCTCCCAAGAGGAAGTAAATCAAAATGCAACAAGGCCATTTTCTTCCTTCTCACCTGCCAAGATGGTGTTGATCTCCCAGTCCCTCCTCACACCCATTCACGTCACCTGCCTTATTCTTCCTTAGGGTTCTGCTGCCCCTGGTTCCTGTTCTTTGCCATACAGGTCTATTACAGTCTTTCCTACTTAAAAAAAACGACAGAGTCATCCTGGGTCCTACTTCATTCTCTGGGACCATTGAACACGCTCTAGACTGCCACTCATCCTCGCCCTTTGTCACCCATGTCTTCCCTAGCAAAATACCAGAGTTCAACCCTCTGTGAGGTTGGACTCGTCAGGAACCAGCTCCTAGCTCCTCCTCAGAGAACCATGAAAACCCACAAACCCTGGCTCAAACCAGGAGCTCCTTTACGTAGAGTTTGGGGACTTTCTGGTTTTCAGATATGGAGTTTGGACAGAGGCAGTCCATGCTTGCAAGTTAGGAGACAACAGCATTTGTAGGCTCCTGTTACCGAGCGATCAGATGTGGACCTGTAAGACACAATGCCAGCCATGGACAGTCTTAGCAGTTTTGAAGCAACTCTTCACATATCTGATCTTGTGAGAATGTCGGACTTTGAGAACAAATAGAAGTCTTGATTTCAAAAGAAATCTACTCCTGCTCTCTGACCAATGTTTCCTCATTTTTCCTTGTACTCTGTAGTCTACTTCTCTGATCTTTTGCTGACCTTTGTTTCACATGTACATTGTGAGGTTTTTGGGCCAGACATTCTTTCTGATCATATTTTAATTTGCTAGGTGCATTTGCACTGGTAATTTGATGTGCTGAGGGGAACTTTTTAGGTGAAAACTTGTCTTGCATCGACAGCCAAGGTCTTGAGCACACCATTCATGACCTTGTAGATTCCCTCTTGCACTTGTGTACCAGGAGGACAACCAGCGTCCCCCAGATATGACGCAGATGCAAGGTCCCCAGCAGTTGGCTCCCTGGTGCACGCCCAAAACCAGGAGCTGATGCAACCTCTTGGGCCAACTGGGAGATGAAGTGGAGGTGTGCTCCTGGACCCACAAAGAATTGCAGCAAATAATTAAGTTCTTTTCTTATTTTTGCCATGTCTGTTGATAAAACCAATGCACCTATCAAGTCCTTGGCTAGGCCTCTACTACAATGCCAATGCAAATGTAAATATACTTGTTTTAACAAGAGTGAGCGTTAAAAAAAAAAAATAAAATCAAACCATAGCAGCATACCACAATACTGGAATTATTCATTTACATTAGGTAACTCTGAAAATAATGACTGGATAACTAACTTACTCATCTACAAGAGAAAAGCTGTCGCAGTAGTAGTAAAGCCAATGTTACATGGGAGAGAACCCTGCAGTAAAACATACAGCAAATTGTTCCTACTTCATGCACTGCAAATACCCATCTAGAGCTTAGATACCAGAGGCATTCCCAGCAGTCCCCTGTATTACCACACGTGCTGTTTACATGAAAAAATATTTTTATATGCTTGAAAGTTGGCATGTCAGATTCCCATTAACACCAACAGGAGTGATTATGACTCCGTCTCATTTTCTGTAGCCACCAGGAAGCACTTTACTGCAGATGTCAAGAAGGCCAAGACGTACCACGTGTCGAGTGTGGTTCCACTGGTAGTTTTGGGCTTCTCCCAAACTCAACACAAAGATGCATTTATTGCACCGGGTTCGGCTTACATTCCCCTCTTACCACATCTTACACTGCTGTGTTCTTATTCAGGACACAGCTACCCTTCAGGTTGCAGTAAGTCACCATTTTACAAACTGCTGGCTGGCTTTTATACCTGACACTAGGAACATACACTGGAACGCAGACATACACAATGGGAATGGAGAAGAGGTACACAGGCAATTAATTCAAAGAAGGAGAAAAGGAATGAAATAGCAGAAAAGTTCTGTGAAGGACAATGTCTATTGCCACAGAAATGACTGTACTTACGGCAGTGAAACCTAAAATTATCATTCTAAAGGCTTAAAGCATATAGCTCATCTTCAGAAAAAGAGAACCACTCAGAATAAGGAAGTGGTATACTCAGTCACAGGTAACTTTATTATCATCAAATATACAATGGGATAAGGATTTTAGCTTCCTGTAGTGGCTTAGACCAACAAGATGGGCAAAATCTTGGCACAGAGAAGAACTGAAAAGTCCAAAGGACTCAAGTGAACATAATGAGTGAGCAGCTGCATTGTCTATTTAGAAAAACACAGGCCACCAGGAGCCAAGAGTCTATTTAAAGGGGTTTATACACAATGCAAGGAAAGTTATTGGAAGATGGAACAAAGATGTACATGGAAAGCAATTGGTAAATGTTTGGCTCAGATTCTCAGAACCACACGGATTTAAGAGAAATCCTGAGAAGAGAAATGGGGGGAAAAAGAATGTTTCTTTTTGTTCTTTCACAGCATACAGCAGTCTTGAAAACTTTGTTTCTGTGATATATCAAACTTGGTTTTCCATGCCTTGATTTTTCCTTCCTAATCTTACTTGCATTTTGATTATTCTGAGGAATAATTTATGTTTGAGATGTGAACTGTCAGTGCATACACCACAGCAAAAGAGGTAGATGTACTTGACTCTCCTTTATGAGCCATTAATTTCTGTATTTTAAAGATTCTCTCCTTCTGAAAAAAAACTTCCCATTTTCATTTTAAGGGATAAGTATAGAGGAAAAATAAATTCTCAAAGAACTAGAGAACTCCAGGGCTTCTGACTTCTAGAAGAATTTTGCATAGATGAGTCTTGCTGGCAGAACACCCAGTCTTTCTCTTAATGCGTAAATCATTTGAATATATTTTTCAACCAAAAAAAAAAATTATTTTTTTTTTTTTTAATTCCAACCACATCAGCTTGGGACTGTATCCATTACTTAATACCTTAATACTATCAATTCTTTGGTCATTCCTAGAAGTGTCCATTACACAATGTAAATGAGATCTAAATATCAGAGAGTTAGAAACAATAAACAGAATTTTGCTGTAGTAATCCCTCCAGACCTTCTTCAGAATGAATGCATAAATGCAAAACCTACTAGGCTTCTCGTTGATGTTTTTAGACAAATATTACTAAATAGCCTTTCCGTCATTTGATTTCTGAGCAGCAGCAATTCTGCGTTAGCGCTCCGACAACCTCAACTTCACCACAGTGCAATTTCAGGTGGAAAAAGAGGCCACAAACCTCCATGGAAACATAAGCCAAAAGCAGAAACACAATTCCCACATCTTAAATATCGGTCCCAAGCTGGTTCCATCACACTATGCGATTATATTTTAACTAAATAACCAAACTATCAGCAGCTACCCACCGTAATTCTTAAGAATGGGAGCAAAGGACAAGAAGTTCGGGTTGTTTAGGGGTTTCTTTTGTACAGCACCTCTTTGCAAGCTTTAATCCTGCTTAACTCTACACACAGAGTAGCCTATCCATTTCAATGCTCTAACTCTAAGGTTAAGCAGGTGTCTAACTGGTTGCAAAATCAGGGTCTTAAATGGAAAATTAATCAGTGTAAGAAGTGGATTTATGCACAACACCTGGCTGCTGCTGCTGAGCTTATCTGTGTAGGGATTCATCTGGCAGAGTCAAGCAGTGGTGTAGCAGTAATGCTCTACAACAGTTGTAACTAACCCTACACAGCACAGAAGTGGAGAAGTTAACCATTAAAAATTATTACAGAAAGGGAAGTTCTTTGCTTAAAGAAGGCGTTACCAAGCACCTACAAAGCATACATTTATACTTCACTCCAGCAAGAAACACTTGTCAGTAAGTGTGTGCTACATGCAATGAACAGCAAAAATGCAGATAAGAAAAAGCTGAAGCGGGAATAACTTTCCTCGGAAACTCTCTAAAAACACCAACGTACAAAGAGACCAGATTGAAAAAGCCAAAAAGCACAACATATAATATTTCTGAGCTGAAGGATATAATGTTCCTGTCCACAATGTTCAGTGAAAGAGGAAACTACACAAGAGATGCCGAAACCATCCTGAAGTTTTGCTCTTTTGCATTTTTCCACCAGAGTATCACAGCTCTGCACTGAACTTCCAATTCATCCTTAATGATCAGCACACCACCGCACTGGGAGGGGGGGGGGGGGGGGATGCACCATATGGCTCATTTTAACTGCGTAAATTGTACGCTGTGACATGAATGGAACTGCTCCATGTACACAGTCAATCACCAGTTTCAAGGATTTGGTGGAATGGGGATTACGCTGCATGCTGCAGCTACTCTGGGAACAAGCAGGGCTTCAGACAGGGGCAGCACAACGTCAGGCTCAGGCTTCTGTTCCGCACGTCTGAAATCCGCTGGGTCACAACAAGTTCTGGCAGCGCTTTAACCTGGATGACTCAAAATTTTATTAGAGCATTCTTAATGCAATGGCAATCTCATACTGTTTCCCTGTACAGCACAGCAAATTTCAAGTTTTAAAAGAAACATGTAAATTTGCAGCAGCAGAGACCTGATGACGTTTTTGCTCATGCTACCGGCAAGCCTCATCTAATGCCAGTGGCATTAACCCCAGTGTTCACTAGCAAAAGGAACTAAGGGTACTGGTGGCTTTATCCTGAAAGGGAATACTGTATTTAGCTTAGATGATTTGTTTCCTCTTTTAACAAGAAATGGAAGAACATCTGTGGTATTCAAGGCAAAAAAAAAAAAAAAAAAAAGTCTTTTTGGTTCATCACCAGTGACCAGCATCAAAACTCACTGAAAAAAATTCCTTGGCATTCTGATTACTGCCTAGTTATTCCCTTATCACATTTAAAAATCTAGCCTGCCCATTCCAGCATTTCAGTGCAATTTTTATTGACCTACTAACCTGTAAGTCTGGGAAGCCTGGAGCTAAGAATGCAATAATGGCCAGCAAATACAAGTCTCCAAACAGAGTGTAATAACCTTAAGTAAACTACTGCCAAGCAAAAGTCCTGCAGATCAAACAGTTCCCACGAAGCCTTACGCTGTTAACTAGCAAAAAAGTCCCATGATATCTCCATAGTCATGCACAATAACGGAGCACTGCGCTTCTGTTTACTTACATAGCTTATCTGCAATCCAGTAATGTATACAGTCAATCCCTCAGATGTAAATCACTTGTCTATTTAATGTTACTTCACTTGTTAAAAACTTTGCTGGCTTTCTAATGATAAAAATGGGGGTTATCTGGAATATCAATTTTTAAGGGACGTATGGTGGACATTTATAAACCATTTCAATTAGGGGGTCAATTTTATACCGTTACATGGAGAAAAAGAATTGCAAAGGTATAAAATAAAGTTAGCAACAACGCGGTATGTACGCGGCTCTGCTTTTTTCCTGCAGGAAACTGCAAGGCCCGCTCACGCTTATTCTACCTTATTTCCGTCATTTCCTGGGTGAACCCACCTCAGAAGATGGGTAGTGGCTCTAACACCCTACTCCAGCCAGCAGAATCAGCAACTAAAAGCCTCATCGGCCAGCAGCGGGTCACTCAGCACTCTGCATTTACTTTACGCCCTACCGCTTCGTGTACTTCAACTCGAACTCATTTCAAAAAGATGTCTTTTCTGCCTAACATACGTCTTCCATCCCTACGACCTCCTCCCAGCGACCTGTGCAATGTGGCGGAGTCAATCTTTAAGCAAACGGGAATAAAAATAAAAGAGAAATAAAGCTCGTTAGGATGCTCCTGCCAGAGCAGCAGCGCAAGAAGAGAATCCGCTGCCTCTGAAGCAACAGGGCTCAAACGCAGACAGACACCGCCGCCTTCCCTCCCTGCGGCTCCAGGAGGGAAAAGAAAGAAGGGGGGGGGGGGGAGGAAGGCGCATTGCACGTTCCCCCCCGGCTGAGGAGGGGCAGAGCCCCCGCGGAGGGACGGTCGCGCACAGGCGCGCTGCGGGGCTCCCGCCCGGGCTCGGAGCGGGGGGGAGCGGCCGCCCGCCCCGGGCGTCAGCGGCGCCGCCGGGGGCCGGCCCGGGGAGCCCGCGCTCGGCGGCCGCGGGCTTTCGGGGCTCCTTCGGCCGACGGGAGGCCAGCCCTCCGCAGGGCGCCCTGCGCGGCCGGCGGGGCGGGGAGGAGGCCGGGCCGGCGGCGGGGAGCGGCGGCAGGTGCCTTCCCCCTCCCCGCCCGCGGGCCGCGCCCGGCCCCGCGCAGCCCCGCGGCCCCCGGGCGGGGGAGCGGCGGGCGCCGCCGGGGCCGCCGAGGGGGAGCCGGGGAAGGGGAGGAGACGGCGGCGGCAGCGGGGCGGGCGGAGGCGCGGCGGGCAGGTGAGGGAGGGGAGGCGCGGCGCGGCCGGCTCCTTACCTGCTCGGCGGTGGGGCATGCTGCGGCGGGCGGGGGCAGCGCGTCCCGGCGGGCCGGGCAGCCCGCCGCCGCCGCCGCCGCCCCCCGCCTCGGCAGAGCGGCTGCCGCCCCCCGGGCCGGCCGCTCTGCCGCCGCCGCCGCCGCCGCCGCCTCCGCCGCTCGCCTCTTCCGCTTTGTTCCGCCGCGGCGGCTTCTCCTCCCGCTGCCGCCGCCGCAGCCGCGGGACGCGTAACATGTGCCTGGGGAGGGAGGGCGGGCGGGCGGGCGCCCGGGGTGGCACTTTTGGCGGGGCGGGGAGCGCGGCGGCCGGGCCCCTCCGCCCCCGGCCCCGCGGAGGAGCGGGGCTGTCAGATCCAGCCCATCTGCCGCGATCGCAATCGGTCGCAACTGAATGGCTCCGGCAAATCTGCGCCGGCAGCAGGGGCTCGCCGCGGCGGGGGCGGGGGGGCCGAGGGGGGGGGGGGGGGCGGCCATTGTCTGCGGCGGCGGCGGGGCCGGGGCCGGCCGGGCTCTCCCCGGCTCCCCCGGGCTCTGGGGACGGCGGGCGGGAGCGGCCCGGGGACCGGGGGGGGGACACGGGGCGGCCGGGCGCCGCGCAGCATCGTCCCGGTGGCGCGGGGGGGGGGGGGGGGGCGGCTTGGCCTCAGGCCGCCCCCCCTGCGCGGATCGGGGCAGCCCGCCCGCTGGCCCGCACAGCACGAAGAAGGCCCTCGCTGTGCGTAGTCCCGAATAAAATGCCAATCTTGAGGGTGATGCCGTGTCGGCTGCCGTCGAAAGTTGAGGGGAGAAGGGACCCGGCGCGGCACAGCCGCCGGGACGAGTCGGGAAGCGGCCCCGGGGCTGCGGCTCTGGCCGGCGGAGCCCCGGCCGGTCAGGCTGCCGGGGGCCTGGATGTGCGACGCCAAGGTAGAAGACTTCACATGGATGGAGATTCGTGGGCGTGCACGGCAGGCTTTTAAAGCCTCGTGGTTTATGGAAAAAAACGGTTCCCAAAGAATCACCGACAGCTTTGTCATTTGGTAGACAAAAAATTGCAAGTAAAAAATTTTTCCCGGTTACAACAGATCATACTGGTATGCGATGAGGTTGGTTGTAGACATACTACATTGGAGAGAACCCAAGTGTAGGCTGAGCAAGAGCTCAGGCAGGATTCTCTGGTTTAGAGAACAGGGGAGATGGAGGTCTTGGGAACTAAGTGAGAAGACCCGAGATGATGCCAACGAGAGAGAGCTGGGTACGCTGGAGTAAAGAGACTGCAGGAATCACAGGGTGCAAAGTAAATCATTATGCTGAGAGAAGATTTAAAGGCTAGAGCTGTAGCTGAGAATTGGAGACAAGAAGAAGTACGGGAGAAATAAAGCTTCAAAAAATGAAGGTGGCAGGAGTTTTTCTGGATTAGGAGGTTTCTGAGCAGAGGAGCAATACACTCTCAAGAATGAATACATCATTGGAATTAAATATACCACCAGAAAGAATGCTCAGGTTTTACTTAACAAATTGGCTGTAGCTGGAGACAGTGCATTTTGCAGAAGGAACCTCTTCCTGTGGTGGTACAGAGAGCAATCTTTGCAGCCGAACATATGGCTGTAGTGTCTCAGGTAAACCGGTAGCCCAGTCTGTTAATGCAGATTTCCTTCCATATGGGGAATTCCCTTTTGCAATGTAGAGTGGGAACCTCCAAAACTACTTGAATCTGTCAAACTGAAGATGTCCTTTCCAGGACAGCAGCTTACATGAGCACCTTAGTCTCTCCTGATGAGACACAAAGTTCAATTTTCTGAGGGCTGATCTAGAGTCCTGGCCTAGTCAGAGTCCTTGGGTTTAATTCAGTGTATTTGGGTGAAGTACAAAGCCTGTACTGTGCTGTGAATCAGAGCGGATTATACAGTGATGTTCTTAAATACTGCAAAACTCTGTGACAGAAAGCTACAAAGAAGTATGGGAAGGGAACTAGGCAAAATGGCAGCTAGAAGGTCAGAGTCTCCAAATGCAGTAGAATTTGGGGTCTCCAAATGGATTCTTACTCTCCATTTGGACAGGGTTTCATCGTTCAAACCATGATCCTGTAGCAGTCACATAGTACTGAAGTAATGTCTACTGACATTTAATTGCTTTTTAAATTGTGTTTAATTGCTTTGTTGTGCAGGGAAACACCTTGAGCAAATCTCCTAAGAGCTAGTTTTAATTACTGAGTTTAAAATATGTTAATTTTCTGTTTAAATAGAAATAATAACATCCCAATAAAATGTAATCACATTATAATGCCTGTTGCTTGCACAGTCAACCTAAATCATTGCTTTGTAATGGGTGATTGAAACTGCAAAGGCTAAATGGTTTTTGAGATGGGTAACAGATGAGTGGCTGTACTGGATCTGCCCAGGTCTGTGTAGCTCAGGATCATTTCTCTCCAGTGGCAAAACCCAGATATCCAGGGAAAGATACAACACTTCTGCTCTCCAGCCACCTGGGAGCTCGGGGATGTCCGGAACCAAGCTCGCCCTCTCTGTGTTTCTTCCATGACTTTGTCCAGTCTCCAGCTGAACCCACGTACACTTCTAAAACCTATGATACCCTGTTGCAGATGCTCTGAACATCGCTTACATGAAAAATCTCTTCCTTTGATTTGCTTTTCGATGTGCCAACTGTTAGTTTCATCCGATATCCTGTATTTCTTATATTGAAAGAAGGAGCAGACAATCTGTTCCTCTCCATGCTACTCATGTTTTTAGCTCTGTCACTCCCCTGGCTAAGTTACTGCTTTTTCAGACTCAGGAGTCCTAGCTGTTCAATAAATGAAAACCGTCTTGTGCTTCTGATTACCCTTTTCTGCCCTCCTCCAAACTTTTCCAGTTCTGTTGCACCTTTTCTGAAGTGGGGGACCAGAACTGCAACTGGTATTCAAGGAGCAGTAAAATCACCAGCATAATTATGATCCCTTCCTAGGTGTGGTACTGCAGATCTTAAAATACTGTTCTAGTCTATTCAACAAACCTGTCTATCAGTCTGTAAATTACTGCATAAAAAGCTTTTCTTTAAAGACCACATCTATCTTTCCACGATTCTTTTCCAAATTCCTAGTGAAATCATTGAATGATTTCACCAGATATGCTAGATTAACCAGGACTACAGGAATGAAGAAGATTATTGCCAGTTCTTTAATTATTTTCAGGCCTGAGCTTACATCCACTGAAATCAAGATCAATGGAATTAGGCTCCTACTCTGTAACTAGAAGTGATTTAGAATTAAAAAGAACCAGTATTTATGTACAATTTAAAGCTATAATTACAACTTCAAAGTATTTTTTATGCCTATCGAGCTGTACTCTTCCTGACAGCTGAGATGCTCTTCTGTGTCTCTTTAAGATTAAGTGTCTCAGTTTCATACACAGCAATAAGTACATGTTCCAAATCATTAATTATTTCCTGTCCCTAGGCTTGCACAATTTTATTTTGCATAGACATTTTCAAGATAATACACTAGTCTTCAAACAAAATTCATGACTTTGCTTACCATTGAATTGGAGTGATACTAAAAACGCAGTGCTCATGCTTCGAAACACTAAAATGAAGCAGATGATAGCATTAGCTCGATGCATTTATGGTAGCCATAGTTTCAAATATAGAAACCTAACAGCTGGCACTGACAAATGCAATAATTGCCCAGTATAGGAATTTTGTCATTTTTTCAGAGACCTCAAGCTACTGTTGAAGGGACAGATGCATCTTAAGAACACTTCCGATTCTCGACTGGCATAACATACATGTGGAGGTGGTTTACCTCTGCTCACCGTTGCATTCTGCAGCTCCTTCAAATGGGAGATGCTTGGGAAAGAACAGGTACGTTGACACGTTGGAAGTGATCAATTTGCACAGTAATCAATAATGCCAAAATAACCGTGTAACCTTCAAGAAGAGGGTCTGGGCTTCACAGAGAAACTTCATAGTTAAAAAGCTGGGGGGAGGAATCCTCCAGAAGTGTAGTTACTAAGTTTAACTCACTTCTTGTCCTTTTTTACTTCCATAGGACTGAAGCTACGTATAGGTGATGTAATACTAGATTTTCAGGTATTCTACCTAAAGGTTACTAGCACTTTAGCGGTGTTCCAAACCCCTTATTAAACAGGAGCAGGGTAGAAATCGCGGGTACTGACGTCATTTATAGAAACAGTTGCTCTTTCAGCCTGACACAGGACACTGTTCAGTGAGACCTGAGGCAGCGCTGCCCTTTTGGGGACTTCAATTCAAGTATTGGGACAATTGCCTGCACATCTGGGAAAACTGCCAGGCCAGGCTATTACACAAAAAGCTGTGCAATAGTAGCTGACGGGGACACTCATGGAGCGCCCTGCGCTGGCAGAAAATATCACAGATCAGTCGCTCGAGGAGAGGTTCCAGAACAAACTGGTCCCCAGTAACCATGTTGGTTATTTCCCAGTGCAGCCTGGTAAGCAGGACTACAGGAAGACTGGCAGTCTGGCTGCTGCCTTGTGCTGACATCTGTTACCGTAAGCTCCTGCTGCTGATGGTTACGTTCAGCCTAAAAAGGATTCTATAAAAGTTTTCTCTTGATCTTAATGGAAATTTAGAATGTAGATCCATTATGGGAATTCTGAGTATCTTGAATTGGCTGAGGAAAGGGTCAAGTGCTGCCGTTTGCACATTTCCACATTGCAGAACAGAAGAAAAAGTAATCCTGACATTACTGTCACTTAGAGAAGGACAGCATTTGGCCTTTTTTTCATGCATTTATAACAGCGTTGTTAGAGAGAAGGAGAAGAGGGATTGAGAGCGCTTACAACTTTTGATCTGTGTTTCTGGACCAATCTCTCCCAGGGCTCTGCAGGAAGATAGGTACTTCCTTTGCATTTGATCTCTCTTCCCCGATCGGGAAGAGTGGAAGATAATAAAAATACAGGAAGCCTTACAGGAACCACGCCGCACATACTTGTTTCTCTCAAAAGGGCTTAAGAGGCTCTCGACTTGCCTGGTAGAAGGCTAAGAATCTGCTGAATGAAAAACAATATTGGATTTATTACAGCTTTATCAGGAACTGGGAAGAATTTGAGAGGTAGCATGAAACCTCCTCAAGTACGGGGCAGTACAAGCATGTGCCGATTCTGGCAGCGCATGGAAGCAGATAGGCTTATCCCTCTGCTGTCTTTAAAGGTGCTACATAAACTACAGCAAACTAAATATCCTGCAAAAGCTGCTATCTCCTTACTGCTAAGCATTTGCTGGAGAAAAATCTAGGTTTTCTATTTTCTGCTTATTTAAGTTACACTTTCTCGACTGTTCTTAGCTAATCAGGTGGCAATAAAACCAAGAGGTCTGTATTTTGCAAGCTCTTATTCATTTTTGAAAATCTCAGGGGACTATCTACATAAGCAAGAGTTTGCAAATTCTGAGCTGTGCTGATTTAAGTAGGAAAAAAATATGCTCAGGTCTTTAATATCTGATGAATGCTGCCTTATATTTGAAACCTTGTCCCTAGTGGAACCCATTACAATAATGTTTATACAGGTTTCTGCTATAAATGCATGATATTTTCCCTGCAGCAGATTATGTTGGAATTTACTCCCGATTAAAAAAAACTGCGCGAATGGGCAATATCCCAGAGTATGCGTTGCTATAGACATAATTATGCCCTCTTATTAACAAATAAGGAAATGGAAAATACCATTTGTTAACTTAAAAAGGGCTTCATACAGCAGGCAGAATTGATAGGAAGCGCACCCCGGATCTCCTGCAAGGTGTGTAAACAGGAAGCCAGCCAAATCCTACAGAATTAAAGGAAACTTTCAGAAAGCTGTGAAGTACCTCCCCAAGCTCTTCCAGCCTGACTACAGACAGCATTAGAGCTAAACAGGAGCTCAGGTGAGCCTCCTGGATAAGGCTACCTACAGATCTAAACTCCAGTTTGGCAAAACTACCCTCCAGTACATCTGGATCTTTAGCTGCCAAGTACACACAAAGCCTGGAGAGAGGTGCTGACTGCCGCGCTAGAAAGCAGGAAGATGACAGCACTGGATCAGCGCACGCTTAACGTTAAATAGCAGGAAGAGGTGAGGTCACAGCAATATTTTGGTTACGCGGGTGTCCTGATTTCAACTCGAGTGGTATTTGTCCTGTAATAGGCCCAGCCAGATGACACAGATATCTATATCCCTGGTTTTCTTTGTATTAAAAACGGTTGCACCAGCACAGCAACACCAGTATACTTTGAAATAAACTGCCTCAAGAGGACATTGTAGAGCCCTTCTCTCCTTCTCCCCTTGTCACTACCCATCCCCTGACAGAGGAGATAATTTACTTTTATACTGTGGATTGACAAGGGCCGGTCAGGAGTTGGAGAGAACACTTCCAAAGATAGGTCTCCTCTTCCACGCCTCATCACGCTATGAACTGTAGACACAAGAAAATGCTCTCCTGAGCACAGGATAAGATTGTCACCAGCTTGCTTTAAGCCATAAAACCTTTAAAAGATTCAAGCAGTGATGTGGGAACTTCAGCCCCCAGATTGGAGTGAACAGGCTGACAACACACAGTGCTGTGACATGAGAAAAAACAACCTTATTGATACACTGAACTGGAACACAGAAAAACTCTGGCTTAGACACAGATCTCTTGTATAAGCTCCATAACTTAGTATATTCACGAACTTTACTTTTCTCTGTAAAAAGGGAATTATGTTATTTCTTGTTTCATCCTTGGGGCTGAGGAGATGAAAACCATTTCTCACTTTGTGTGGAACAATGAGGCCCTGTTCTCACTTGGGGTCTTAAAGTCTTGCTTTAATGTAATTTAGAAAAAAAAAATGGTTGAGCATTACAGAATGAAATAGAAATGCTAAACTTGATTATTTAACTTCTCTTCCATGAGTGAAACTGATTTACAGGGAAAGGTGCTAACCCGACTTGCATGACTTCATATACATTTTCTCACTGGCCTCTTCTACATCTGCCATCAGCACTGCCCTGTTTGCTGTTTGTAGACTTTATTGAAACAGATCAGTGACATACCATTCCTTTAAAAATAACAGATTCATAAATTCTGCATTTCTCCTTCCTTAAACCCACCACCCCATCTAAAACTCCATCTCACAGCCTGTGTGTGTGTGCTACTCATTTCTATAATACATTTCGCCATTCTGTTTTTATGAAAGCCCAAATTCTCATTTGTTGCCTTGATGTAAATCCATGGTTTTTCCTCTGCCAAATAGCAAACAGCGGCTCCATGTAAAGATTCGATTGTTCAGTCTTAGAGAAGACTTCAGGGCAATGTCACTGTTACTCGTAGGAATTATCCTTTGCTCAGTGAATAATTCCAATAAAATAATTGGAATTATCTGAGGAGTGAAATCTGATTCAACATGAATAAGCGTGGCTGTGCCTAGACATTAGTGAAAGACAAAATTCAACACGAAATAATAAAAAGACACTACAGCCGGTTTCCATTTGGAAATGTTTGATTTTTTAAAAAGGACTAGAAAATCTCTGAGCACCAATAACAGATAATTGAGTATTCATTTCTTGTAGATTGTTATGTTGGTCTGTTATTTGGTTTCATATCTGAAAACTGGGGTACCGTTTCAGACGAGTAGGTGGTCTGACGTTTGCCCACATGGCCGGTCCGTGTTTCCCCCATGCAGCGATGCAGCAGTTGTGCAGCGCGTCTGCTGTTCCCAGTGCCTGCTACCTGAACCACAGTCTGCACTTCAGGGAGACACAGACAAAAAACCTGCCACTCACACTTAGCTTCAGATAAAATCAGCTCAAAGCAATTTTTTTTGCTAACCCTAAATAGCCACTACAGTAATATGTATATCTGCATACACAAAAGAGTTTGTTCTTATAAAAAATCTAAAACAAATGGAGAACCATGCCAAGATTATACATTTCATTTCCCAGCATACAAATGAGGATCTAATTTACTCTGGGCTGTTCATGCATTTTGCTTTTAACAAACATCCATATGTCAAATAGACCTTCCACATACTTCCCTGCTGGAGTTTTTTTCCTTTCAACTTGGTAGGAAACATTTGTGATCTTTATTCTACCAAATATATCTAAAGAATATATTTTGCTCAAGGCCTTCTATCTTTTAGTTTAAGAGAAACAAATCCATGGCTCTGGCAGTCTCGCTATTACGACAAGCGTACATCTGTGCAAAAATACTCCAATCCCTAATTAATTACAGAATGTTATTAACTTTTTAAAATTTAACATTGGTTCATTTATTTAATTTTATAAACATGACCATATGAAGTTACTTTGTAAGGACCACTTTTCTATCTTTTGCTTGCAGTTTTAAAATCTGGGTAGTTTAGCATAGATACGGAGATATTTGCTTGTATCAAAATTATTTTCTATTCAGATAGTTCCAAATCCTTTATGTGATGACTTCAATAACTGAGGCTTGACACTTCGCTCCTGACTCGTGCAGCACTAATGGGCAGTGTTAATGAGAGGTTTCTCCAGTTAAAGGGAACAGGCTGAGAGTCATATTCTTTAATACCTGTTATGAATGTATAATGCCAAAATCATCCCAGGTCATATTTCTCATATACCACAGCACATTAAGTTGAGCTTAATTTTAAGTCGGCTTAGTAAATACTCCACAAATATATGCTCTATCAGAGTTAAAATAATTCACTGCTGAAGGAGTTTTACTTATTGATCAGGTAAAGAGTTGCACATAAAATGACTATCATGTACTTTAATCAGTTGAGGAAGATTATTTTATATGACTAATTAGTGGAACTGCAAAAAGATTTGAACAGGTGTAAACTTCTGTAAGGCATCTATTTGTTTAAAAGACACTGATCAGTCTGGATTTAAACATTGAGATAAATTATACTCACTGAAATACACACTGCTTTTACTGCAACTGCAACAAGTGTTCTAGTGGCTATCCAGTCTTTTCCCTTGGTTACAAGTTTAGTATTTGTAGTGAACTTATGTAGTCCATAAAGTTCATTCGTAATCTTTAACCTATTCTCTCTTACGTTTCTGTGATCCTGTTAAGAATATGATTTATAAGGCAAACAGTAGAACACTTGCTTTTCTATGTACTCGTTATTCACATTACTCTCACCCAGTTCAGTCATGAAAAAGTATCTTTAACAACTGTGGTGTGAGATAGGCATTGTACCGGGAAGTCAAAGGAAGCGAGCGGTTTTCATTCACAGATAAGACAATGGCAGTGCTTTTTGTGGCCTGTAACTACATCTGCACTGCTCACTGAACCATCCAAATCTACAGTCAGCTAAAGAAAAGCACATTTGGCCAAAAATCAGATACATTTTTAATTGGTATCCTAATGCGTATATTCAAATACTAATCCTTGGTAGAAATGCGTATCTGAAGCAGTATTGTGAACTCTTGTCACGCAACTTAGTAGCCTTATATGGTTTTTATCTACATTTTTGTGTGAATTTTTTCACACATAAAGTCACAAATCAGAAGCCTCGGCTTTAGACAGATATATATAACGTTATAATGTTAGTTGGAAACGTCCGAGTACCTGTGGTGGCTGAATGACTCCTAATTGCCAAACTCAGTTCTGCTCTGCCTTGGCCAGCCTCACCTCCAAACACTAAGGAAACTGAAAGGAACCCATCAGTGTTTTCATGGATTTTACAAATTTATCATATATATCCACTTCTATATCCAGCAGCGTTGTAGAGATTTTAGCAAAAAAAACCCCAAACTACCACTACTGCCACCCCCCAAAAAACCCCCAGCAAAACAAAACACTGAGAAAGAGGTGAGAGGCAGATGTTAGTGGCTAATAGCACAAAACACCTTTTTCCTGGCTTTATCCATTGCCAAGATGGTGTGACAAGACAGATGGATCAAGAAGCAAAGAGGGAAGCCTCATGCTCTTACAAACCAAATTAAACCAAACCAAACCAAACCACACCACACCACACCACAGCACAGCAATCTCTGCCTGCTGATCATGGGCTACAGCAACAATTTTGGAAGATAATTCATTCCAAATACAGTCTATAACTCACATCAGCATCATAGACCAGAGGCAACTTTTGTTATCGTCAGAAACTTCCAGAAAGGGTTAAAATGGAGTTTCAGCCCCAAGACCTGGCTGCTTTGACCTTAATTCCCCTTGGGCCAAGGTACTAAGCCCCTGACAAGAAAAAGATACTTGTGCAGAGCATGACCTTATTTAGCTAGGGTAGCATTTGGGTCTTTTCACAGCCTTCATTACTGTAATATCATACATAGGGTTTTTCATTTGTTTGCCATGCAACTTATTCCCCTAAGATTAGTCCTTTTCTAGTCAAGCAGTTTAAAGCTAATCACAGTTGTTATTTTAATCTGTGCTCACCATTAAGAATTCTTGGAGAGCTGTTTTGCTTGTTAGCAATTATGGTCTCCCAATGGAAGTTTATGATTACAGCAAAAGCAACCTGTTTAATACTTGGCACCTCTTTAGTATACAAGCATTAAACCCAGGAGCATAGAAGCATGCTAATGCTGGTGATGAAAGTATAGCAAATCTATTTAACAAACTCTGTTTTTAAAATACAGTGTTGGAGAAATGCCATGCGGTCCTCATGCATATTTGTGGTCCTCCCTCTCTTGTGTTTTCATTACTGTAATAAGGTAATACGGTGCTGTCGATCCTTCATTCATTTATTATATGATAGTCATCTCTGAAATGCAGCATACCCTCATGCTTTCACCCAGACAAATGAAAGCTTTGGTCCTGGTTCCAGTAGCACTAATAATAAAATTCCTTTGAAAGGTCTAAAGAACAGGGTCTGACCCTTGCATATTTTTAGGCAAGCATCCTATGTTGAAATACAAATTCTTTCTGCTGTTAAGGGAACTAGTAATTGGTGTCACTGATCTATGTGTCAAGACTTAAAAATTATGATCTACTGTCAAGGTCAATTAGCAAAGACTGCAGGAGCAAATTTCTGCTTCTCATGTTGATTGTCCATGTGATTCTGCCATAAAAATTATGCATAGTAATACACATTAGCTGAATTAGAGCATTAAATGACTATGTGAGAAACAATACTGCAGGGGGATCCCCCACCCCTGACCCAGTTCCGTCCTATTTAAAGTTATTTCCAGGCAGGATAGGGCAGAGAAATCTAAAATAATCCAGTGTTCTGGTTCAAGCTGATACACTGAGATGCACAATCAGTATTGTGCATCATCTGCAGTGATAAATGTTGCTGATTTACATAGGCAGAGGTCAAATTTGTCTCACGTTGGATAAATTTGTTTTGTTCAAACTTGAGAAATGGGGGAACCACTGACAAGCCACATATGCTATCGTTTTCGTCATTCTTCATGTGAAAATAATTATAGTAAAATGTTCAGTGTAAGAAAAGCTATGTTAAAAAAGTCTGCATCTCCACATACTAGTGAGGTGCCTTCACTCATCGCTGTAAAGGTTTTAAAGAACAAAACATCTGAAGCTGGACTAGAGGTCTTTTTTAGTAGAGAGCTATAAAACGTGACCTAACCATAGTTCGTTCTCCTGGGACGGCAATTACAGCAATAAATGTTCCACAGCAGATGCTAATGCCGTGTATAAACAGTCGTCCTCTAAAATGAAAAGAAATTTTTGCCCCCACATGTCTTTTAGGGTCCCATTGTACGTGTGGAAATGTAAAGGAAATGTAAAATTGATATGCGCACCATGACATCGGCTTTAGTCTCCTCTGTCTTAGCCGGGCCACTATAAATCTGTCCTGGCTGTAAGTAATGCTGAAGGAGCTAAATGGTCAAAATTTGTGTCTGTCTTTTTTATTAGCTCGCCTAGAGTAAAGTAGGGGTTATCGGTCAATGTCAGGTTCAGCGCCCAGTGACCCACTGGGTTAAAATCGTGGTAGTCACAAATCAAGAGCATAATGAAGTCTGAGAAGAGGGCTATGCTGATTTATTAGGACATCTGTCTGGCTATAGACAGCCTAGTACTGCCCCTGCGTAGTGCAAGCTATTAGCATAATCCTCACCATGAAACATCTTAGAGATTCAGAAGAGAGAAATAAAGTGTTCAAAGACGAACGGCAAAACCAGAAGGGTATCTTGTAGTGCTCATGCTAAGTCTTAACTTTTTATGCCAATACCCCATAAAAATAATATTAAAAATAAATTAATATTAAAAATAAATTACTGTCTTCAGTTTTCCAAAACCACTGAATTTTCAGAACACATCTGAATGTCTGTTCATAATAAAATAAAGTCACTCCCCCTGCTACTTTTCAAAGACTTTTTCATCTTTTAATTTTTTATTATTCATTTATATTTAACCACGGTAGTGTCATCTACATATAATGTTACCACCACCTTCATTCTTACAAAAATAATCTACTGAATTCTGTAATCTTAAATGTAAACTTCATTTTTTTTGCCAATTATTTTGACTATTTTTAAAAGAAAGCAGGAACACAGACTTTCTGAGTTTTGCCTACAAGACTTAGTCCACATCGTAAATGCTGTATGTGGTAAATGCTGTAATACTACTTTATATCCTATAGGTTGAGAAGTTTGTGAGATGCATACCAACTAGTACTGTCATGTGCAAAGCTACTTTTCTTTTTTCTACAGGAGAGGCATTCAACTGAAAAATCAGACAGATCGTTATTTCTTCCTTGATCAGAACTAAGGTGAAATAGGTTTCAATCTATGAAGATTAAACTAGTCCCTGAAGATTACTTTATATTTGACTATGTATTAATAAAGACTGTCACCACTCGTAAAAAAAAAGTTCGCCTTCAGAAAAAAATGTTAAATATTGCATTTAAAAAAAAATATATGGCTGTGAATGTTGAATGAGTTTCATCACTGGTATTACTCCATTTCCTCAGTATTAAATGTTATCTCAGGTAGGAATTTAGCTGGTAACTATAAAAATATGAGATAGTGAGTAGTTAATAAATAGATACTGAATACTTCGAAAATACGAAGTACAAGCAAACGCTGCAAAGTGCTGTTATGCAGACCAGCTGTGATAAAAACAATTCTATACAAATGGAAGAATTAATTTAAAAATGATCAAGAGATAATTAACTCATTAAGGGTGTGAGAATTCTCAGGCTGCTGAAGATTAGATAATTTCTTGGCTATCGTTACCATTTCGTATCAGAACAGCCCTGAAACAATAGCTAGTGAACAGTACTGCTGAAATACAATAAAGAATCTGTAACATTTTCGCCATCAGGTCACAATTACGAATGACACTTGATAAATTTTGGAAAGATGCAAAGAATGCACAACCTCTCCTCCTACCTAATGAAGGCATCGACAGTAACACAGCAGCAAAACCACAGAAGTACAATATGTAATAAAATTGCTGTTGTAAAGAGGAAACTATGTCTGGAATGAGGTGAGCACCTTTTTGCAAGAGCAGACGGCCTCCGCCTGGGAGTACACGACATTTACTAGACCAGACGAATGCATGGAGGTTTGCAAGGTCCTATAGCCATTGTACCAGAGGGACGCAGAGTTTGAGGAGATCTTCAGAAGTGCTTGTGCAGTTATTACATTTGCTGTAGGGCAGGGTAACAACACCCACTAGCTGCAGACTAGCATGTAGAAATCACCGCTTTGCTTAAACCAGAGTTAAGTCTGGGCAGCCTGCACTGAGCAACATGAACAGAGAAGAAATAGAAAATCTGGACTATCAAGATTACTGCAAAATTTTAAAACCGTGTTTATCTTGGATTCAAAACTCAATTTCTAATGCTGCTATGCTGGTTTTTTTGGCTATAGGTTGTGTGCCATTCAGTGAAAACACTTATATTCAAGAATATAAGACCATTTCTTAAATTCAGTCCAATTAAAAGAATCTGAAGTAGAGTTAGCATCCACTGCTTAGAAAATTAATCACGAGGAAATCTGTGCATGTGTTTAACAGCCCTGATTAGCAAAGGCAAGATTCAACTTGTATGTGATGCCCTACCTATTTCACTTAGGTAAGATTTGCTCGTCTACAAAGAATTAAAAGGTGGAGAAACTGAATACCCAGTAATTTATTTGAAATCAAGAATGAAAACTGTGGGGTGCAGTATTTTTTCCAAAATAGCAACATAAATAAATAGGTGTGTGCATAGTACTTGCCTCCATAAATTCCAGCGTTGTTCTTCCAGCTGAGTCACTAAATGCTCTATGTATTTGTTTGAGTCCATATATTCCTAAATGAAAAATTATTAAAAGGTTAGTTTTTCAATGTTCAAAGCATTTGTAAAATTTTGAGTAAAAGACAATCAGAGTCAGTTTGTGAAGTTCACTTTCATTTTGCACCCAAGGTTACCCCATGTACACAGAAATCACAATGATGTAAAGATCTAGATTAAAGCCAAATTTGGATTCCTAGCAAGTGAACAGGGCAGTAGCCCAATACACTTTTCAGAGATTATTTGAAGGGAAGACAAAAGGCAGTGAGGATATGCAAGCAGCAGAAATAAATTAGAGTACATATAAATACATATCCATATTGTAAGCCCAGAATTATCTTCCCTGGCTCCAGACTGAAAAATAACTTCTCAACAGTGCAGTCACTGTTTTGGTGCACATTTTGTTTACTTTAGGTATAAATCAAAGTGAACTGAATATTTGACTCAAATATTTATTTCATGGATGGTATGAAAAATATTATAGCATGTACCCTATTTGAAAATGAAACTATAACTCAGCTCCTATATAATTTTCCAGTTCAAGTTTTGCAGATGCTGTAACTTGCAATATCAGCTATATGAAAGCTACTGTATTTGTGCCTAGACAGGATTTCTGATAAATAATCATGATCAGATGAACAATTCGGATTTTTTTCTTATTGAAGCCTATTTTTTAAATTCCATGCAAAGAGATGATGTTTATTCTCAGCAGAGAAATACATCAGTAATAGAAATATACCACTTCATTTCTAGGAGGAAGGCAACTTCAGTGTTATTTATATAAAATAGTTCAGAATGAAGCCATAGAATAACATGTGATATAATATGATATATTCGTATGACGGCCGTACCAACACAGCCACATTACTATTATTCTGAAAACCTATCAGTAATAATATAACACTCTTGAAATATCTCACCAAAGCAAAAATATGTTTCAAACCTCACACTTCAGGAAATAGCAAGTATTGGAGTACTATACAGAAAAGAATCCATCTTCACTTTCTGGAGACAAAAGCTCTGCTTTTATAGCTCCAATTTTTTAGCTTTGGGCTCATCACAAAACCACTTCACAGGGTTCTTCTTTGTATTAGGGGTTGTTTCTCTACTATTATTATTTATTTTGTGTACGAATATGGATTTTTGTTGCAAAGTAGTTGGTTCTTCTCAGCCATTTATCTTCATGACCAGGAATATGAGATAGGTGCCACAAGGACAGTACGTCATCATGTCTTCTCAAGGCGAAGATACATGTTAGCTGATTTTAATGATCATAATTTATATATAAGTGTACATTGTTATTTTTCAGGACTGGAGTTGTTCTAAGTGATTCTGTGTTTCTGCCCACAGCAATTATTTTCTTGTTCTGATTAAGAGAGAGAGGGAGGTTCCTCAAAGGCTATTGTGACACAAAGAAATGGTCCCTGGCACAGATGGGAAGGAAAAGTAAGACGCTGCTCCTGAGGAGCCTGGGCAAATGCATCTCAGCTGTATCCTGTTCAAACTGCCTTGCTTGAAAACCTTTGGGTATTGTGAAACTTTCCATCAAACTCTGTGGTTGCCCCAAGCTTAAATTTTAATCTAACTGCTGTAGATAGATGTATCTTGCAGATGTTACTTTCAGAAAACATTAAGTGTAAATCCTGAGAAACGCCATGAACTTCAGTGGCATTAATATAGCTTTTGTACCGGTTCTCTTTAGATTAGACACTGGCATCAGCATCGGCTCTTACCCTCCCAGTTACTCGACTGAGTTGAATTTTACTTGGAGTACACCGTGTCAATTAAGCAGCAAGCTTCTTCTAAGCCAGTACAAGTGAAGTCATTCTGTAATACACATGTATTACGGTTCAGAAAAAATATACTGTACAAGTGTATACTGATGATTAGTTGCAGTTGCAAGTTCTTTAAAACAAGCTGCCTTTTTTTACTTAATAGTTTTTACGACAGTGAACCTGGTATAAATTATTATTAATACCTTTACATCTTTTTAATGTAATATTAAACAATATTCCTGATTTATTCATCAGTGCACTTTGCCCTACAGGCAAGGATAGGATCAGCAGTTTTATTCTGCATAATTCTACCACGATAATGTAAAAAACTCATTCTGAACCAATTTTCTCAAAAATATTGTCTGGAAATAAAGACAATGGGGAAGAAGAAAGCAGTGTGTTTATCCTCTATGGCTGCTGCCTTAATGTTAAGTTTTTCCTGTGGCAAATCAGAAATATTATTCTATTTCTCTTTGAAGACCTGCAACTCAGGAGTATGTAATCTGTCAATGTGCAAGAGTGATGTAAAAAAATAAACCATGATTTGATAGAAACATTGTGATTAGAAGTACCTCTGTTCTTCTATGCTGCTATCGCACATTCATGTGCAAGCCGTGTCCAAAGCAAGCCATCTGCTTCAGACAAGGTCTCTGTTCCCAAGCCCAGGTTTCTGCTCTTTTCTGTTATCATCTATCCCAGTAAGCCAAATTCTGCAAACCCTGGATCTGAACCCAGTATTATCAGGTTGTCAACA
Source organism: Astur gentilis (assembly GCF_929443795.1). Lineage (NCBI taxonomy): Eukaryota > Metazoa > Chordata > Aves > Accipitriformes > Accipitridae > Astur > Astur gentilis. The sequence continues at coordinate 47,053,657 of NC_064880.1, forward strand.
TGAAGCAAATAGCAAACAGTCATTTGAGATTTAGAGCAACTTTGTGATTTAGAATAACGTGGCACATTCAGGGAAAGCATAAAATGTGAGAAAAAACGCATAGTAATCATACTTGTTTACAGTTGGACTCGATGATCTTAAAGGTCTTTTCCAACCTAAATGATTCAATGATTTTATGTTCACAAAGACTATATATACAATTCAGTAAAGTACTGACATTTCTCAGTACCTAATAGATCACATCGAGAGGAGTAATACAAATATTTTGTAGCTTCCTTGGAGCTCTGTCATACAAATACTTGTACCATGTGGGCTTTGAGTAGAACGGCTAACTGTCGAGTCTGAAAAATTACACGGGAGTGTCATTTTCTGATGTGAGCATAGGACTTCAGGGGTTTGCATTATTGGAAGGAGGATCCAAATGACCCACACATCCATAAGAAAAATACCTTTTCCTTATGAAAACAGAGACAAGATCTAGTAACTGAGTAAGGATAACAATCTTTTAGGTACACACGACTGGTACTTACACTAGATACTAATAAGACAGATCAATCAAATAGGAGAGAAAGGCTGGGAAAGCACAGTACCCCCAGGGTTTCAAAAATGGCTTATAATTCTGCCTCTTCCCACTAGAAGGCTAAACAGTGAGCACCTGCAAAGCAGGAGTGGGCAAGGCGGTGTAAGGCCAAGTCTATATTTCCAAAATTATGCAGCATTTTTAATCTGAAGTTGGACGCTCCAAATTAGTGTATTTTTATAAATCTGGTGATACTATATAGCGCTTGTGCCAGTTGTGGAATTGCCATCCATGCTGTTATTCACAATTGGACTAGACCACGGCAGCCTTAGCTGCGCTGGCTCTGCTTCAAGCCCTACTCCAACCTCCAGCAATTCCTCCCAACTTTCAGGATTACTGAGGAGTCCATGATTAAAAGAACAAAAAAAGATTCTTTTAATCCTTTTCAGAATAATGGGTGAAACCTGTCCCCTTTCTTCTCAATTAGTTAACTTCCAGCCAGGAGGATTTCACTCCTCCATCTATCCTCCTGTGATGGCATATAACTGCACTGTTTTAAGGAAAAAACCTTCTGTAATATGTTTAAATGCAGTAGAAAATCTTTCTAACAGCTGTGTAGATTCTGGCATCCCGGAGGAGTTGGTATGGAAATGTCACATACCAGCTCATCTAATTTAGAGAGCATTAGAGAATTGCTTTACCAAAATTGTCACTGTTTTGAGCCGAAGCACAAGACTACAAATATACGTAAGTATGTTTTTTGACAGAACTGAATATCTAGCTTTGCAACGCTTAACTGTTCTGCTATTTGGTTTTTTTTTTTTCTTCTTTTCTTTGTTAGCTGGATGGTTGTCAGGAAAAAAAGGGGAAGAGAAAGGAAATGAAGTGCCTCCACGGAGGCCCAGGATCCACTGCTCGGTATTTTGGTTGGTTATGTGGGTATTTGTTCTGGCATATCCATGTTGTTGTGCTGGGCAGGGTATCAAAAATTATACAGCGCACAGAACATTTTCCCATCCATTGTTACAGAGCAAACCCTTAGGGCAACCTTAGGCTTATAACACAGGAGTCCCTCGCTGGAGGCTGGAGGTGATAAATTTAAGCCAAAGAAATAGCACGTAGTCTCTGCCTCTCTTAAGGAACTTGCACAGCTTGGTATCAAAGAGAGTTTAATGAGCTTAGCAATATGTGAAAAGGATTAAGGATACAGTCGTTGATCCAGCAAATCACTTGATTACGTACTTAATTCAATAGGGCTACTCATGTGCTAAAAGTTAAGCATGTGCTTCGGCGCTTTTACTGGGCAGCGGGCACTGGGAGGTGGGCGGCGTTGTGGTGGGACTGGGCCATCCTGCAGCAGGGATGCCCCAGCTCTCCAAAACCCACACGCCTCAACTGGGCATGCGGGGAGACGGCAGCTGCCCTGCCTGCCTGCGTTTGCCTCCTGCCGCTGCTTTCCCTGTCCTGACCAAGCTCCCAGCGTAGGACCTGGGTGCACAGCTGAGAGGCCCGAGTTGCGCAGAAAACGGGGAAATTGGGAGAGAGACTAGGCCGGCACGCGTCTTCCTGCGGGCAGGCTTTGAAGCAGGGCTGGGAGGTAAAAGTCATATTCAGCCCTGCAGAGCCCAAAGCATCCCATTCGCCCCCCGGCACATCTAACTCCGCTCCTGGTCCGGTTGGGACGGACACTAATGCAGTCCTCTTCAACACCACCCCTTGACTCTGCTAATATTTGTATTTGAAACCAGACAGGAAAGCATCAGGAAAGCATCAGCATGGATTCGGGCTCTTGTGCTTCACAGAGGAGGATGTTTGTCGTTGGGGAGTAGAGGAAAACACCGAACGATCGACCTGATAAATGCACAGAGAAGTTCCTATGAGCACCTGGAGCCGTCCAGCCCTGGAGACAGGGAACTACATAGAGAACCCACAATCATCTGTTACATGTGGAAAGTCATATTTTCACAAGGAAAGGTTATTAGAAATCAAAGAACAACAAAGCTGTCTGCAGCCAAACAGCAGACTGTTGCAATTAGGAAATAATGTTAGCAAAGCAACAAGGGGGACATCTAAGCTGTTACACGAAGTGCAGAGACACAAGTCATCTTTGAAGGATCTTGGAAGAGTGCCCAGGGGTAAAGCTTTAGATCTAGGGAGAGTGCCTTCAGAGAATATTATAACTTTTGTAAAATATTTATTTTTGTTATCATCCTGCTGCATAAACCTTTGATAGAAAATAGGCTTTCTTCCAGCAGCCCAAGAGGACACATATATATATATATATGTATTCTTGTCTGGACTATGTTTTCCGCATATCTGAAAGCATTATAATTGAGGATTTGAGTGAGCTGTCTGTTATACATTACTCAGCTGCACACCAAAAATAAATCAGGTATAAAAAAAGATAAAACCTCTTTGGATTAGATATTTTTGTCACTCCCTTCGATACCACACCTGGCTAGACTGCTCACCTTAGGTGCTAAATAGCAATAAAAGCTAAACCATGTGGCTTAAGAAAATATGATCTTTTAAAACTGCCATTATTGCTGATTTATTCTTTTCCTACCTGATTTCAACATGTTATTTTAATTGTCAGTTTCATTAACAACTAGCATGAAAGTGCACGTTTAGAGCCTCTGCAATGGAGCAGAAGGCTGGCAAGAGCTCTCATGCACATACTGTGGAATTACACCATTATGGTAAAAACAGTAATGATTATTTTAATAAATATGTTGAGCAAATTTCTTAATTGTTCAAAATCACTTAAGCCTCAGTGAACAGTTCATATTACATCTCAGCTGCAGTGATTAAAACTGATTTACCGACTCATCTGAAGCCAGTTGTTTTTGTAAAAAATCAGCTGGGTTTTCCTCCTGCTGCTGCTTGGCTTCCGCTTTGCACCCTATTAAATGGCACTATCCACAGATGACGGCAGAGTTTAATAAAGCCTGAAATAGCACAAGCTCATTAGCTAACAGACAGATTCTGCGCCCCGTGCACTCTGAATCCAGGGATGCAGAGCTAGTTCACAGAGGAACACTATCCAGATTCGCAGCTGTCATACAGAGCCCCGCTGCATTTGAATTTTTGCCAGTTCGTCCCCAAAGAAGTACAAGCTCTGGGATAATGACGTGGGTAGTCTGCTACTCAGTGACACCTGATGTTCGTGTTCTTCCCACGCGGGGCCATGGAGAATGCTGTAGTTTTACGTTATCTTCCGCCAGCTTATAAAACCTTCTGTTTTCCAGTAAGACATTTTCTACAAGCAAATCTCATGGCTCAGGCAGGCATGTGGAGGAGAGGTGCACGCACCAGTCTTCTGCGAGGGCTCTTTCCCCGGCTTAGTAGATCGTAGCTGGAAGGTGAAGAACAGATTTGGCAAGAACCACCACTGCCGTTCAGATTTCCAGATGCTTGGCTGGTTTCGGTTGCTCACCCTTTAAGGGTTACAGTAGTTTTACATGTGAGTTATACAACCTACGTGGGCCCTGACGTGATAACTAGATCATAGCAGGTAGGAGGATAGCAATGATGCTGGACTTAAATTCTGGAAGAGGAAAAGCGCAAAAGTTGACTTAATTGAGGTTAATTACATTAAAGGAGATTTGCAGTAAATCAACGAAGTATCTTGGTACTGGGAATGAAGGAAAGAATCCCAGAGCTTCCCAGCTGCTACTCCGTGATGCTAAGCAGTGAAACTAAAAAGACAAAAATATATGTTTCAGCTTTCCAAAAGGAAGCCTGATGACAGATTAAGGCAGAAAAATAGCAGACCTCTTTTCAGCTGGACTGAATCTGCTGAATTCCACCATTTTTGATAGAAGTGAGTGCTGTAATATCATAGGACGCTGCAAAATTCATAGTAATACAATATCGTATCTCCCTTATAAGACCTTTGAAAGGAATGCCTGCTGTCCTCTAGCAAGAACACACAGTTTCAGTTCAAAGGTACACGATTTCTCAGTGTCCTGATTCCTCACCAAAACCAGATGACTGAACAGAGGCCACAGCAATCCTTGCAATGTCACTTAGAGGCTGCACGTCTGTAACCCAAGCCATTAGGATCAAGGTTAAAGTAATGGAGAAGCTCCAGCAGATGCCCATGTTTTCCATGGCCATAGAAAATCTCGTACTGGATCTCATGTCAGTTTAATACTCCAGCCCCTAGCTTTCAAAGCAGTTAATGGTTTAAGCAACAGCTGGGTTAAAGGACAAATGTCAATTTATACAACAGTGTGATAGCTGTCCTTTTTCAGGGCAATGAAACAGAGCCCAAGATAAAGTAGGTGAGTGTTAGGATAAATTCCTAAGATCAAACAGATAGATGAAAATTGTATTTTACAGAAGATAGGCACTTGGACAGACAATTTCGAGCTGGATACATTTAAAAATATGTGCTTATTTGACAGACTGGAATATTTTTTAAAATAAGATAGGATATAAAGTAAGATGGTGGGGAGTACAGTCAGAAACCGAGATGATGGATGAAATACAAGAGGAAGAGATAACTGAAACCAAAAAGAAGGACAGCAGGAGTGAATAAGTACAGTGAACATGTCTAGAACTTGACAGACTTTTTTGTACAAATACCTTTTATTCCAAAAATTTAGCATTCCTTGGGCCTAAAAGTCTCTGTGCAAATAACAGGCTATGGATGTTTTGTCATTTCTACTAAATACTAAACAAATTTTTCTGTGGCTGCATAAGTAAAGGAAACTGGACATTTTGTCCAAAATGCTATTTTTAGCTGATTTTCTTTCCCTGAAAGAAGTATGAATCAGTAACAGCAAATACAAAGCATTACATGGAATTTACTAGAATTATCTTGAAATAGAAAAGGATGCTATCATATCAGAAAAGTTTGAATTTATTAGACATCCTCTGAGTCATGGAGCTTTTAACACCAGTTAACAGCTTCATTGAATGATACACCAGAGCTACACCCTGTTACTGCAAGAACAAAACCCAAGATCATACAGAAGTGTGTCCTACAGCATCAACAGGTGGATGCCCTTGATTTGTATTTGGGGTCAAATCAGGAGATCCTTCTGGTAATCGGTCTGCAGAAAGGCCGAGTGTCCACAGATCCCCATCTATGCTGAGTGTAGCTCGCTCTCAATGAAGTTCCAGCAGGCTGGTTAGGGCCTGATCCTGAGCAGCAGGCAGGGAGCAGGAGCAGCAGCAGCAGCAGATGCAGATGGTGGTGCAGATTATGGGCTGCGCTCACCCGCGCTAGTCCCAGAGAAACGAAGAGCACCGATAACTCTTTGAGCTTCTAAACTACCAAAAAAATCAACAAGGCCATTGCAGCAGCCAAGAATTTCAATGGGAAATGGGGAAACCCTGCCTTTTTGCTAGGAAGAGGAACGGATATGGACGAGCAGGTTGCACCACAGCACCCTGCCTGCATCTCCTGGGCAGGTTTGGGGCTGCTCTTCCAGTTATCTCGGCATATGGAAAGTTCTTGTCCTCAGTCAGTATAAAACCTCTCTGTATAGTGAAATACAAAACAAACATAAAAAGTGAAGCTTAGCATAATGGTCCATGTGACAGTTCCCAGTTGTTTGAAATTATTGATGACTATATGTAAGTTAAGGAGATGTCAGAGGGACAGAAATGTTTATATCCCAGCAATTCCACAAATGAAAAGGCGTCAGTGTTATTTAGAGCAATAGGAATTTGCTATATAGCTAAAGCAGACATTGAGAGAAAAAAATAAAAATGTGCAAGAAGATGTGCAGATTTTATGAGTTTGCTGCTACGCAGTCTGTATGTTTACATGAAATAATTAGCTGTAGTCTTGTTTATGTCAAATCCAATTTACATTAATAAACTTCACCCAGCAAAGACACTGATGCTGTAAGAAAATGCCCATAAATGTTAGCAGCCATAAAGATGCAGAGTAAACACTGGAGCATTTAATTAATCAATTTCTGACATTACCAGGTAATTACAATTTCTGATTCATTTCTTGGATGTTTTTTATGAATGTAAATCAACCACAGCACACAGAAGAACTGCTGGTTGGAGGCATTTGACTTATGTAGACATATGGCACTTGCATGTGACTCACACTGACTAAAGAAGACAAGGAGTTACCACAAGGATAGAAAAACATTCATGGGATCTATGGCAGAGTTTGGGAAATCTAATTCTAAGGTTATTACAGACGTTTGGGATTCACAAATAAAGACGCTTCATTCTCGGAATTTATGAGACTTGTTAACTTACTTGGAATAACCGCTATCATCCTTCCTAACAACAAATACCTCAGGACCTGAAGTTTTCTACCATTTTCTTTCACTGCTTCATTATCACTTGTCCTCACAATTATGCTGGCAAGTTCTGACAAGGAACAAGGTACACACACACAAATCAAGCGTATCTTCATGTCGTTTTATTTCTACTTAAAACCAAATTAAATAAACAAGCAGTAGATGCTCGTTAGTTTAATCATTCTCTTATTTAAAGTCCATAGCAAAAATATAATATATATATATATAAAATAAATAAATGTAAGCTAAAAATTCAACACAATGCTATAGGTATATCAATATGATGATCCCAAAATGCATCCAAGCATCAGTGGGCAAAACAAAGCAAGAAAAAGTTCTGAGGATTTCCAGCTTCCATCCCCTGCTCTAAGGACAAGGGTAACCCAAGGTTTAGCAAAACCCAAATTATTGACCCTTTAGGGTTTGTACGGATGGAAAACGGAGAAACTGGAGATGAGTAGAGAGAAGGCGATGCACAGCACTAGGTGCTGAGAGCTCCTTTCCAGACAGGTCTCACTCTCTTTCTCCTGCCATTCCTTTTTTGCCCGCCTGCCACCATGCTCCGCTGTAGCCACAGACTTTTTCAAACAGAGGAGGGAACTTGTTATAGCACATTTTGAAAATTACTCTCTGTGTCGACGGCTCTGCTTGCAACACCTCGCACACGCATATCTATAGTCAAGAAAAATTTCTCTCGGCGTTAAAAATGGAGCAATGCTCAGGAAATCTCAGAAGCTGCTTCCAGCACCCTGCCTCTTCCTGGTCTGCTGAATTCAGTGCAACTACTCTGACTCGCATCCGCCTAGCTCAGCTGTGTGGTACACTACCATATACACACAGATAAAGGATGGAACGTGCAAATAAATGTGCTCCTAAGCATCCCCCCTTCATTGGTTTGCTTTTTCACTCTGTGTTTGTATAGAGAAAAAACCAAATGAATCAGAAGCTAGCACACAAATATACCTATGTATTTTTATAGTTTTATTATAAGCAAAGCAGCAGCTGTGCTCTCAGGGAGCGCTGTCAGCTCACGTTCTACCTGAAGCACATTTATTGTCAGCTGTCACTACCAGGGCTTGCAGCTGGTTCAGCTTAGGTTATTGATTGATTGTAGGACACAACGGAGTCTAAGGCATGAATCAGTTGTAAACTGTTGCCCAAATCACACTCTTTCTTCAACCAAAATTCCCACTAATTTCCATGAGATATTCAAGAAAATAAAAACATCCATAAATGCAACAGGATTGGCCCTGCTTGTAGTTATTCGTGCAAATGAAAAAAAAAAAAAAGAAATTTCTAAAATTTTCAGTGTATTTTCTTGTAGGTAACAATTCAATGCATGTGAGGAAGCTAACCTTCCCTGGCAGTTCTGCAAAGCAGGTCTCCCGTAAAGAGCTCTGATCCCAACTGCAGCAGCTCTCTGACAGCCCCCGACCGCGAGCTCGCAGTCCCAGAGCAGGACAGGCAAGAGCACCGTGGAAGCTGACTTTCTGGGGTCGGGGGATTAATCGTAAGAAGTTTGGCATTTCCTAAGTGGTGTACAGGCTAGACAGCATCATGTGAGACTGGTTGGAGATAAACTTTAAGTATATCAGGGATTTAGTGAAAGTGGATTTAGTGGAAGGAGAATGTTCCACTTTAATGGTAAGCTGTAAGCAGAAAGTTCAGTAAAGTCCCAGAAAGGGAATAAGAACTGGAACATTTGTGTCAGCAAACAGCATACAAGCATGCATTTATGTTGTGTAGGCCTGTTAAATACTTAAGCCAAAGCAGTGCCTTTAGTTATACCCACTAATTCTTGGTAGATTCTGGGTGGAACAGAAAGCACAAAAGCACTGAAAGCACAATTTCTTGCCGGGCTGCAACTCCAACCCTGCCATCCCTGCCGATGCTATAAGCGCTTACAGACGTACGTATCAGGCTGGGACGGTAATGGCCATTAGCTGCATTGGCAAGATTAGAACGTACTTGGACTAAATGGGATGGGAAATGACACAACAGAGTGCTGCTTGGTTGCAGTTCCCTGCAGACGTGGATTTTTACATGAGAGCGGTGCTCCAGCTCTTCAGTTGGCCTCAGTGGCAGGCGTGCTGCAAGCGGCCGTGCAGCAGCCTCTGTGTCCTTCTGAAAGCCAGAGAGAGCTGTGCACCAGCCGAGGAAGGCGAGTATAAAAGGTTGCTTTGACGGAAAGCCGAGAGCTAGAGCCATGCTCCCGCAGCGGCTGTACCGCATGGAGAAGGATCTAGGGGGACAGCCTTTATTGACCCGGAGTCAGAAGTGGAGCAGGGAGATGATGCGCTTGGGTGAATATGGATGCAAATCGTTGAGTTTAACGTGTAGGAGTAACTGAGCCTAACATAAAGGTTTTCATAAAGTAGAAATTGGTAGGTTTTCCGCCTCGCTTATGTTCCAAACAAAGTAAAAGTCCTTCAACTCCTGCATATAACAATTGTATTAATAATCATTATAATCTTGTGCTTTTATAAGTGGTCTAACACATTATTAATGTTTTGTTGACTGAACGCTTGTAACTTCAGCATGCCATGTGCAGTAGATGCTAAACGAATATAACAACATTACTCAATTTAATGAGAATCTATTTCCTTTTCATAAAAATTAAAGTGAACCTTTAATTTCATTCAGCATTTTAGAATTCACAGGTACAATGCGGTACCAGTGAAATCAAAGCTGTAATTTAGCTCCTGGTTAACACTAATAATTTTTCTGCAGTTGAATATTACTGCACTGAATTGCAGATCCATCTCAAATGTTATGTGCCTAGAGATATTAGTTAGAGTTATTGCAAAAACATTCTGTTTATTCAAATAAGACTGAAGCAAACACAAACTGTAGCATGAAAGCCTTGAAAATACTTGTTTAGATAAATATTCATTGGCGGCTGCTACACAGGATATGTAGTGACAGTTCAGATTACATGATAGCTTTTTGGTTTATACACTATCTTGCCAGTTAGCATTCAAAAATGTAACTTTAAAAATGCCCTTAATTTTATGTGTGAAATAGCAAGTGATATACTTAGCTGTCCATGTCTCTTAAACATGAATCTTTTAATCCACAGGGAACTTAATGTGAATTAACAGTGAGAACATAAGCATAAACCTTTATATTTTTGCTAATCTAATTTTCGTCACTAACTGCGGCTTACTGGAAAAGTTCTTTACAATATTTAACTGAATTACATTTTAAAGACCTTTATCATCATCAGCCAGAAAATCTATGGTGACAAGTGATGAGTCATGTTAGTGTACCTGCTGCTCTACTGCTGACTTTGTGATGTTTCGATACTGCGTCTCTCTCTTAGGAAAGAGACATATACACAATTTCCTGCAGAAGCCTTGGTTCTCACTGGTCTGAGACACAGAGGATGAATTAAAACAAAATACCTATCAACTGTGTACCTAAAAGCATTTTTTTTCACACAAAGGTGACATCCCGTTTCCTGTGTGTAATGGTGTTACGGGTCAGCTTCAGCGGGAATCATGCCAGCCTTGATGGAATTAACTGAGGGCATGTCAGTCTAAAACGAAGACAGATGAGAGATACACAAACTAAGAAGTTTTCTCCTCTCTGCTGTTAATGGGTGGGTGTTAGAATAATTAGACAAAAAGATTTTTAAAGGCTGGTTTAAAAAAAGTGTCATTTGGGAATACTAATTATTTTACATAAACACTCTGATACATACTGACCTCTTGCTGTCATTGAGCATTTGTCAAGCATCTCATGTTTCTGAGTATTCAAAACCAGTGGCAATAATTTATATGCAACAGAAGCATTGAAGTACCGCCTCTGAACTGCGTAGGTGCTCCATGCATGAATCACAGACAATTTATTGTATGATCCTTGCAAGAGCTGATGATTTAGCCTAATTTCCATAAGCCTTAAAATGTTTGCATGCATACTCCAGATTGGAAATATTGAGCTTACATTAAATCACAGGAGAAAAAAACCCCTAACTTTAAGAAACTTCAAAAGTTAAGAGAGATTGCAGCCCAGAAAGTGCTAAAGAATAAGGTATGTATTCCCTTTCAAATCTTGATCATCTACACTGACATGCATTTCATACGTATTATTACGGCACAGGTTGATTAGTCTTGAAGGCTCTGCCCTGTCCCAGGGCTTAGGCAGTGGCAGAGCCCCGAGCAGGCGGGACGTACAGCGGCGGTGGGGCAGGTCTCGCAGGGGTCCAGCTCCCACGGGAAGGTTGCAGGAATGGTAGGAACTTCTCAGATCTCACTCCTCCCATAAAGAGAAGCCCACTGCCTAAGTATGGTTTTAAGGTGTCACAGACATCAAGGTAGCCATAAAACTCAAGCATTGTACCCGCTCAGGCGTACTCGTGTAATCTTGCGTGTCTTTGCTGTGGAAAGTGCTGAGCATCTGCAAGTCTCATTGATACTGCAGAATTAAACTTATTCAGGGGAGGAAAAGCAATTTTCAAACTTCAGATACAGTCCTTAATCATTCATTTAAAAAGCATTTCCACAGCCATCAACTTGACAGTATTTAAATGAAAAGACTCTGAAAATCTCTTGTTTTCCAACAGGAAATGTTTTTAGGAATTGGCATTTCACAAGTATAGAGAAATTTACAGTAATCGCATCCTGATGACAAGTCTAGGAGAGGATTTACATCTAACGGGAACAATCTAATTTATCTGCATACAGTAATATCCAGTGGCTATTGTGAACATTTCATTATCAAGGAAATTAAAGACAACACAAGAAAATTAATGTTTTAAGAGAAAGTCGTATGGTCCATTTAACTCTCCTTTTGACTGTCCACATAATGTAATAAGATAATTTGCTTCTTTTCATATGCCTGAGTAATAGAAATAACACTTTCCATAAATCATCTACAAAAGCTTTAAGAACAAAAGCAAGTAAGTCAGTTTAAAGCTTTCAAATTACTTCTATATAAATGCATATCATGTGTACTTCAGCAATCCCCCTCTCAAAGAAAAGGCCCTTACACTGAATAATAACCTTCCTCCTCTTCTCCTTTCCGTTTCTGTTTGGATATCAAACATCCTCACCGCACAACAGTACTATCCTCTGGTCTTACGGGACTCAATGGAAATTTTTCACAACCTCAAGTGTCACAAACTCACTCTTTGGATGTGGAGGCGGTGGCACGCTATGAAAGCATGGCAAACACTCCTAGCAAGAGGATGCCTCAACGCTTCATGGCTGGAGACTTGTAGGGAAGCGCTCAAAAGTTTTGCTGGTGAGCAGAGCTATTTCTCTTGTCTCACCTCCCTTTTCTTCCAAGCGTCCTTTGTAATTCTGAGTCTTGTAAAACCAAATTGTTCAAGCAGAAGTTTTTGTGGTAGCAGTGAAGGAATAGGGCTTGAAGAGAGAATGCCTCCTCCATGCACCTGGGATGTGGCTAAAACAGCCTCCCTGCAGAAAAGGCCCTAGACCTGGCATCCCAGCGAGTTCTCCTGCTGTAGTCCCTCCCATTGAGGATGCTCAAGGTAGGATTTCAGGTTATGACCAACCCTGCAGTGCTCACTTAAACAAGCATATCTCAGAGCTTGGTATGGCCTGGGTCTATCAGTCCAGCCACTCTTGCCTGTGTCGCTCCAGTTGTTGAAGGGAGAAGCACAAATCACAAAGGAAACAAAAGAGCATGGCGTTAGATGGGGAATTTAAACATCTAAAGATGCAGACAGGCACCTAACGAGATTTTAATGAGAATGTGCTCATTCTGCTCCCTTGGAGATTTCTGAAATTACCCTAGACTTTTGGTAAATTTTCAAAACTGTCTCCCCGTTCCTTCCTATGTATCCAATTGCCTTGCTCTGCTCTTTCTGAGAGAGGGAGGGCAAGGAAGCCCAGCATATAAATTCCTTTCCTTTGATACTTGTATTCATACCGTGTAAGGTAAAAAAACCCTTCCTCTGTACATATTTGAAAGACACAATCATTTGTGTGGATAGCTGAATTCCCCCTTATATTACTTTGCATTCACGCATCAGATGCCTGGGGCCAGAAGGACTTACTGAATATGAAAGTATCTGTCTAGCCACAAAGTAAATATGGTGCATGGGGAGGATTAGGACAAGGCAAATGAGTCTGCCATTTCAGACTGCAAAACTTTGCAGGCTCTCCTGCAATGCCAAAGAGCAAAGAATGTCACAGAGATGACTGGACTGATCTCCATGCTGGGGGAAACTGAGTCACCGAACAAGTCCCATTCTCTGAGTCATTCTGGCAAGACCGTGGCTGAAAGCAAGATGTCCTAAGTCCTTCCAGTCCTGTAGTCTGATTACAACCATCTCCCTAACTTGACATCAGAAACATGCCAAGTATGCATGTGCATTATACATACTCACATGCACATGTAAAAAAAATAAGCTCATTCAAAAAGCCTGTATTTAGTTAGGATCCAGTGACTTAATCTTATGGTCTTGAAAATTGGAGAGGCCCTTTCCAAAAGGGAGTTATGCAGTCAGCTCTAGCGACGTCTCAGGGACAAGTCATTTTTTGCTGCTTTGACAGATTGTACTGCCTATGCTAATACGTATCAGCTGATAGATCGCAAGCCATACTGAATTGTTTTATCTTTTAAATTTTGATGAAAAAGAACTTTAGATTATTTGTCTCCAAAAATGCTCCTGATTAGAGCTGCTTCTTTCAAATCTAATACTGAGTGATTATAATCAAGGCAGAGTTTTCTGCTTTCCAGAAATCAGTAATTATTCATTTAGCTATAATTAGTGCTACATGGGGAAAACCTTTCTTTTAAAAAAGGCAGCATTCAACTCTTAACAGATATAGTACATCATAAATGTAGCTTGGAGTTGGAGTAAAGCAGAGACGTACTATTCTCCTGGGAGATCTGAGGATTTCCTCCTCATCTAATTTTAATTTATAGCACTGACATGCTATAACTGCTTTATCTGAAAATAGTTACGCACACCAAAGATATGAGACACATACTAATATTCACCAAGAGGAAATTATTGAACATGACTGCAAACTCCAGAAGTATTTACTAACTTATAATCTATATGGGAACACTAATTCGTTCCACAATGATTATTTGCATGCCCTCAAAGCTTTGGGAAAATCTGCAAAACAGGCTGCTTTCCAGTGGATAGCACTGCAATTCCAGTGACACGGGAGTACAATATTTGGCTAGATTTCACCATCTCTACCACCAATTTACATTATTATTTTCATCAGCAGGTACTAGCTCTCAGAGGGACAGTGAGACGTGGAGCCCAGCTATACTGCTATCCGAAGGCACCCTTCCTGCCTTGGCCATCCCAAAGTCGGAGGAAAACCTCAGTCTAACTGAGTTTGCAGATAGGACTGAGTTTTGAAATGAGCTCCAGGTTCGGGGTCTACATGAACCATGACAGAGAAAGGGATGCAGTCAGATATCGATGTCAGATATTCAGTAAGAGAGGTAAAATATTATTGCTCTCAATTCAAATGACAGAACAGCATGTGTCTGCATTGCCAAATGTGCAGAGCGGTGTCAAAGCCCTTTCCACGCTCATCCTCTCTCTGGACCAGCCCGTGGAGCTGCTGTCTGTACTCACGCCACCCAGGACACACACATTCTCCCGGCTCGGTCGTGGTGTGCTACCCAGGGCAAGAACAGCAAGGAAAAGGAACAATAAAGAGAATGGCTCACACCATTCTGTGAACTTGGAAAATTTCAGTTAATTATTAAATAGTATCATCTGGGGACTTGCAGCTCATGGACAATAAACTTAGACATGTCAATTAATGCTTTAATTTTGTGCACTTAGAGGCTTGCTCATGCCTGCAAATGGCTTTTCCAGGACACGACTGGCGACGTTTCCCCACTTCCTTGTCTATTTTTCTCCTGTTGCTCCTGTTATGACTAAAAGCAGCAGGATTATATTTTTCTCAGTGGGAAATGTGTCACCTGCTGTTGAAAGGAAAGCAATTATTGTGTCCTCGCTAAATCTTGGGCCTATTTGTGTAGAGCTTTAGAGCTTAAAAATAGAAACATCCTGTTCTGTGCCAGTGTAAGTGGTTAGGCGCTTTGGAACCCCAGCCGGGATCCCCCTGGATATGACCTTCAGCGCCTGTTAAGCCCAGGGAAAGATGCCAAACCTGAGTGCCTTTCCCAGAATTGTGTCTCATCAATAGAAAGTAAAAGTGAACGATGTGATCTTAGTTCCTGCACAGGACACCTCAAAACATGAAGTTGTCCGTCTCCCTCCTTACTCCAGGAGTCAGATTCCACTTTTCAGCTTTACTCAAACAAGATTTATGTCTGCCCTGCATTTGTGCAGTTGTTTTCACTCCTTTTGTGTGTTTTTATATGACTGTAAACCTGTCTGACAAAGGGACAGGTATTTTATTTGCACACTGTCAGATGCTATTTCTCTGTGCAATCTCCTGTTATCAAACAGAAAAAGTCTTGTAATCAAAATGGGAGATAAAGCAACTGGATGTTTACATTTGCAGCTGGCCAAAAGCAATAAAAGAACCAAACTCACAAAATGTGTGTATTTATGTGTATATACACACACACACACACACACAAAAGGATGTATAGGCGCATGCTAAGAGACGGTAGCTTTTAAAATGCCAAGTTTGTTTCCCATGAGTCTGTTGCTATTTAGAAAATTTTTTTCCACAGAAATGAAGAAAATGCATATAAATACTTGAAAGAGAAAGAGCACAAGTATGACTAAATTTAAGAAAAAAATAATCTTACACTAATTATGAAAGGAAGTTTCTAACACTACTGATCACTGTCCTAGGATCTAGGGAGGTGGATCTAGAATCACTTCTAGGGAAAGGATCACCTGCCTCAGTATCGGGCATCATTTCAGGTAGTAAAAGAAGTGTTCTCCATGTTTACTACTGTATGATCCCAGCCAATAATAATAACAGTCACGAAGATCTATTTTCTGTAACACAAGTTAAACAGCTACTTAATATTTAAAATAGGGATCATCTACAAACACATTTAGGAGGTACCATCTATGTAACTGTGGTATTTTGGAAGAAAATATACCTTTATACCTATTCTCATTTCTAACAAAGCATGCAAATGCAAGCTGGAAAGACATTTTTTCATATGAAGCACTAAATGTAGCAATCATATTTATAGAGAACTGTCTATAGGCATTTTTAAAGCATCTGTCTTACGTTGACTATGTTGGAGGGACCGCAAAGGTCTATTGTCCGTTTACTCAGACAATAATTATACTGATACTTTTGCTGTCTCTATATCTTAATAAAAATGGATATCTGAGATTTATCGAACCCAGTTCATCTACTCCATTGGTCCTGTCTCTGATAATGGCTAGGCCCAGCTATTTCAGACAAAGGTATATGAGCCCTAGGAAAAGAATAGATTAAGATAGGTTAAAAGGGACCTCTGGGTTATCTGGTGGAACCCCCCCCACGCAAAGCAGGATCAACTTCAAAGTTAGATCATGTTAAAGTAGGTCATATCCAGCCAATGTCTCCAAGAGTCCACAGCCTCTCTGGGCAACCTGTTTCAGTGTTTGATCACCCTGATGGTAAAAATTTTCTCCTAATATCAAACCAGAACTTCCCTTCAAGCACCTGCTGCCCATTGCTCATTCTTTCACTGCGCAGCTCCAAGAAGGGACTAGCTCCATCTTTCCCATTACCCTTCCCTTAGGTAGATGTAGACAACCATGAAATCTCTCCTCAGCCTTCTCCTCATACTCCTGAACAAACCAGCTCTCTCACCCCCTCCATCTGCTGTCCCAGGCTCATCTTGGTGGGCAGCTCTGGACCAGCTCCAGCATGTCCAGAACAGACCACTAAGGAACAACTGTGCAAGATGGTCTCCTCCGGCTTCCCATCAGCTAGGTGGCTCTGGCTCTGAAGCACACAGCTTCCTATTTGTTCCTCAAAACGCCTATTTTATGTTAAGTAGCTGTGGATATACTTAGAGACATAAGAATGTCTAAATCCTAAAACTACATAGCTCCTGAAATCTGTGGTAAGTAATGTAAGATGAATTATGTATTAAAATCTATGTGTTTACAATATATTTTCTATCACTTTTCTATAAATCTTGGATAGAGCCAGTTGACATCAAAACGCACACACACAAATTTTCAATGAATACACATTAGGGATATTTACCCCTATGCAAGCTAGCGCTGAACAGAGGGATTCAGAGAATCGTATTCACATAATAAATTAAACATCTTCCCCAGTTCAGGAACAGTATGTAGGCTGCTCCTTCAACAGCAACTGAGAACTAGTCACCTATTAACTCTGCTGCTGAAATGCTATTAGCTGTAGAGATAAAACCACTGTTTACTTGCTGATGGTGTTTGACAGGATTCAGAAAGGACCTGAAGTGCTACAATCCTTCTCCAGTTCTGACGGCCACAGGTGACGTGTATTACCCACTACACAGTGCACAGCATGCATAGTATGCTGCAACTTAGCATTTAAATTTAAGTATGTAACACTGAAATATGCAAGGAAAACTGTATGAAAAAAATATCCCAAATTCTATTTGCAGTGTTTTGTATTACTGACAGCCTTTTCTCTGTTTTGTTTTACTATGAATGTACATGGTGCTCCATGTACATTCAATGTGTACTTTTCCAAAGGCACCAATTCTTGCTGGCCACAAATTAAGTTGAGGTGAAGAAGGAACATTGTATAATAGAGTATATACAATATTGCCCCAGCTTCTCCCTTTCTGTACCACAAAATTAAATATCATGCTTTAATATAGTTTATTACTAGGAAAGACAGAGGAAAATTGCCACGCTGAAGAGCAACTTTCTGTTCACCTAACTTTGACAATGCTCATATGTTTTACTATAGAATTTCTGGTCAGAAGCCCAGAAACAGATTGGTAAAAAACAGAGGGTACACATCACAGATCATGTTTTCCTTCACATGATCTGCTAGAAACAAGGGCTTTTAGCATTTGGCCAAATTCAAACACTCTGGCATACGCATAGGTAACTGTTCAAAATTGCAGCCCATGAACTAGAATGGTATTTAACAGCTTGACCTATAAAATCTTTCCTAAGCTGTGACTTTGAAAATAAATACAGCATATGGTCTGTGCTGAGACATACCAAAAGATTCAGTGATAATATAAACACAACAAGGCTGGGTGCTCCCTTTCCAAATAATTTTGTCTATGAGTTGCCAAAATCTATAGCATATGGATGTATTTTAT
The DNA here is from genome assembly GCF_929443795.1 of Astur gentilis. Lineage (NCBI taxonomy): Eukaryota > Metazoa > Chordata > Aves > Accipitriformes > Accipitridae > Astur > Astur gentilis. The sequence continues at coordinate 47,071,651 of NC_064880.1, forward strand.
TTTATTTTATTTTATTTTATCTTATTAATTTCATTTCATTTAATTTCATTTCATTTCTCTTTTGTTTATCTTTTCTTAAAACACTCTGGAAAAAATGACTTTTAATTCCAGTTCATTATTACACCCGTGTTGTTCAGGGAATCACAGCCATCTCAGTGTGCCCTGTGAAAGTTCATGAGGTTCACTATGGCTCTTGAAATAGCACTTTGTATCCTCTACTTTCTAACTTTGTATGGCCTTCTAATGTTGAGTCACAACTAGTATTACAGTCATATCTACAACAGATTTGTACTGGAGGTTACAGAAGAGAAATACTATATTTCTCTTCTTTTCTCAGCTGTAGATAAAAATGGTACCAGAGCACTAATCCTTTCTACATGGGCAGATGGCCGTTTGATGTATGTACTCATCTACAAACAAAATTCAGAAATTCATTTGGCTTTATTTCCATTCATTATGTATTATTGGTCTCTCTTTATTTAACATCAAAAGTGCAAGTAAGAGGACTGCCATTCTTTATGTTAATTGTTCAGTTGATTACTCATGAATAATAACACTTAGCATTTATATAGTTCTTTACATCTCTGAATTACTTTATAAATCTTGGTTCATCAAAAAGTCTTAGACTTCTTACCAGAACTTGCTTTCTAGGAATAATGTCTAACTGAAAGGAAAAAAAACAGTGCCACAGTGTTATCTGTTAAATATTTAGTGGTTTGAGGTACCAAAGCAACTGAGTGCACGAGCTTTGACGAGGTTTTACATTTCAGTCACACGTCATAAATTCTTCTTTTCTGTGTACATCGAAACAAGCAGGCTACAAAGGGGATGAAAAATGAGAGAAAGAGTAGGGAAGCATTATGCCACTGAAGATTAATTTATTGAATGCCTACTGTTACCCGACTGCCCAGTACAGGTCAAATGTCAGAACAAACTTCACCTGCATCGTGGTCCTATCTAAGGCTAATTTCACCCACTTTTGAGGGTGAAGATGAGTCATGGATAAATTGCATCTCTGTGGCTCTCCATACTCCATACTGCTTGCTAAGAACCTGCTGCTGGTGTTTAGCAGATTTTGCTAACAGATTCAGGGTAATAATCTTCCACATCAGTGCCCCCCTGCCCATCCAACTTCTTGCACCAGTTTTCTTTGTATACAGCTGCTAAATTACCCAACTTAATGGCCATAAGTAATGAGACCAGGGACTCAAATTATAGATGTCAACAGAATGCCCTTGTAATAAGAAGGGAAAAAAAAATTAAGCAGAACACTGATGTAACGTAACTCAGTGGCCACGTAACTCGGTGGCCATATAATTCAACGCAAGTGTTCCCTGCTGGATGCAGGCATGCATCTGGCAGCCTGGGTGCGTGACACACAGGGTGTCAGGAACTTTCCCTTTGTATTATTTCAAGTAAATGAAAATGTTTCTATCACCTCAGTGTATTTTGTAGGAAGAGTTTATCCAAGATGCTGCAAAACCAACTTTCTAGCTAAAGCAACCTATTATCCACTAGGCAGAGCAAAATAAATACAGGTTGCGTGGCTAAATGGAAGACAGTTTACATATAGATTTGTATGAGAATAGATTTTGCTCAAAAAAATAGGACTATCCTGGCAGTGGTCACTATGACACAGAGCAGTGCATGGAAATATGTTCCTGTCCTTTCTGTAGGGAATTAAACACACCTTCATGCCAGGAACAGATGCACAAACTGACGTAGAAAGGGGCCAATGCCTTTTTTTGGTTGCTGGCCCACCACAGTCACTGAGGCTGCCTTAGGTACACGTTGCTGGGTCTATGTGTTGTGACACATGAGGAGCAGCTGTGCTCCTACCAGCTCACATTAAATACTAGGTGACTCTGCAGCTATTCTCTACCTCTGCGCTGCATAAGAAAACTGACTATTAAACTTTGTCTTCCATGGGACAGCTCACTTGAACGTTACTGATTGTTCAAGCATTTGCTGGGCTGAAAATTCAAGAAGTGTAAAAAAGAAATAATTTCTTGATATTAGTTGTGCAACCAGTGTTTTAACAATCATAAAAACAATTGCAGGCTTCAAAATGTGCTGTTTAAGTGAGGCAATTAAAAGCAATGGTCCAGTGTCAATGATAGCTTCTCGGGGTTGAACAAAATAAATAAACCTATTAAAATAAGTAGATGCTTAACCTCAAATCATTACATGATGTTGGGTATTATTTAGAACATTTCTGCTGGTTTGTAAATGACAATGTCATTGCAGTCTAATTTGTGTCATTAACTATCCAGAAGTCAAGAAGTCTCCAGCAATGTAAGGCAAAATCCAGCCTCATACCTGTAAGAGTAGTCAGCCCAGGCTGCAGTTACATTATTTGATACAACCTTTCAACCCAGTGAATCTAGTTAGAATTTGAATTGAATGCAGATGCCACAATGTCATCAGACCACACTTTTCACATGGTGACGAAGAGTTATTACAAAGAGTTAAAAGCAAACTGGAGGAGCAAATACAAAGACACTTCCTTACCTAACCTTTCTCCATGTTCCTTGTTTGTTTGCTTAGGACCAGCTTGGTAGGCAACCTGTTGGAAACTGCTACAGCGAACAACCAGCCCCCCAACAAACAGCAATATGTCCTTGGGGAAGAGCTGTGAGATCATTTATATTATTCAAATATATAATACAAGATAATGGCTAGGGTTTTTTTTTCACTTGGGCAACAAATTTTCCAGTGTACCCAACTGCTTTCAGAAATCCTTACATTATAATAAGTAATCTTGTTATTTTATGATTCAGTTGAGTATGTGCGAATACATGAATTTGTGTACCTCAGGAGAAGAATTTGTTCATACAAAATTACAATTTTACAGCACTGTCCAAAACCATGCAGGAAAAAAAAGCCACCAACTGAATTTTGCATAAGCAGCGAAGTGATACTGAAGTTTTGAGACTGGGAATGGCAACTTGAAACATTTGAAATTAATCTGATTCTCTGTGTCTTCTATATGTTACAAAAGTCAGAGCTCATAAAGGCATCTCCAGCCAGATACTTAAATTTTGGAATTATGGAATGGTCACTTCCTTGAGATGAAAACCTCATTTATTTCATGGCAAGGCTCGTGTAAAGAGAAAGGAGTTTAGGGGACCACAGCAATTGGAAGTCCTGCAATTTTAGGGCCATTTTTAGTCTGTGCAGGCAAATTCTTGTCCTACATTGGCAGAAAAATGCAGAAACAGAAACACAAGTATGTGCAATCCTTTGTAAGATCAGGACTCAATACAGTTTTCTACAGGAGTACTTGATTTCCTAGCACTTTAAGTCTTTCAATTCTGGGTATATTTCTGGATCTTTGTTTTAAACAGGTTTTACTGCCACAATAGTTAGAGATGTTAAGTCTTCCTGTGAGGTTCTAAAGCACATTAACTAAAAGCTGAGTACTGTGAATGTTTCAGGTCACCCTGATGGCTGTTAATGTTAGGTTAAATAGTAATAAATGCAATAAACCCCTATGTTTAAAACAAATAATAATGATTTAATTGACAAGAAATAATTCAAGTGTCTAATTCCTGTTTTGTTTGATGGAATATTTGGTCACTGACTCCACTTAACAATAAAATGATTGAATCAGCAAGAACAGTAGCAATAGTCATGCAATCCATCCAGACCATAAACACTTTAAAAAAAAAATCTACTTTACCAAAAATGTTTTGATTGAATAAAAGTGGTTTCCTTTTTTATAAATAACTATGCAGTTCATCCTTATTATAGTTAAAGTGAACGTTATTACGTCCTTGAAAACACAAGAAAGAATATAAATGAATTAACAGCCCATTTTAGCCATCTTGACTTGATTAGTTTGTAGCATAAATTGTGCAATGTATCAACTGCATTATGACTTGCTGGAGAGTCTTGTACATTACAAAAATGACAGATATTTAGGCTCCTGTGCATTTTTTAGTTTCATTTTAAAACTGGTCTCATGGGCTTTTGCTTAATAAAAAACAAATACATTGCTCTAGTGGTAAGTCATAAATAAGCCTGGGCTTGGGTCAGGGCTAGCAGAGGGATCCTGGATTCCAGAGGCAATGAAGAAATGCCTACGACTTTTGACATCCTGCAATTTTTGTGCATGACTTCATGGGGATGGGTGGGTGGGTTGGTGTGATTGCAAACAGTTGAACAAATTTCACTGGGAGCCCTGGGAGCTTCATAGGAGGTAATAAAATGCAGGCATTCAGAAAGAAACACTGAATGCAGATCATTAAGATCTCAGAAGGAGCTTTAAATTACTCAAGAGAACCCCATTACAAGTGAGCACACCCTTCAGAAGTGACCTTTTCTGAAAGGGTTTTAACCTCGGGCTGTCCCCAGACTTCTATGTGGATTAACCTGACAGCTTTCCATCCTCCTATACTCCCTAAGTATTATGTGCCAGATGATCTCTTTCTATTTCTTTAAACTAAAATGCATAAAAGATCGTGATGAAGAGAGGACAGAGCTGGAGAAGTCTGGGTCCTCTGTTTTCAGTAGTTCTGACTACAGGTCTTTCAGAAGAACAGGTAAGTTTTAGCGCAGGAGTTAGGGAAATCCCTGAGTCCCTTTAACAGGTGTTCAGGTCCTTGCAGTGCTTGTGATAATTAAAAAGTAGCACTGAACCCAGCTGAATTGTACCTTTTATCCAAGCATGTCAAAAATTTCTGTTCATTACAAGTCACCAATATATGGTGCTCTGCAATCCTTCCACCAGAAGAAGAACAGAGTGAGCAGTAATACACGTACTAGGGCTACAGCAACTGGATCCACCCGTGCTGTTGCCATCAAGGCGGGGGGGAACTGGGGCTGGCAAAGAGTGGGTGGCTCAATCCTATAAGCTCCCCTTTCTATAAGCTCTCTTGCCGGCAACAGCGTGGGGTAGGTTTAGACTTTAGGCGGGAGGCGTCAGCGCTCCTGGGCACTGGGTCATGCAGCCCTTTCACTGAAGGCTCAAGATTTCAAGAAGTCCAAAAAGGCCTCAGGTTTCAGGGAAGAAATACGACCTTTCATAAAATAGGGGGGGGAAATGCGGGGACTAGTGTCTGCCTGAGGATTACCTCAATCTTCTGCTGTCAGTTCCAGAAGTAAAGTCTGTTATTACACCTCTGCTGCTGCCTTGAACAAGTTTCTACTGTGTAAATGAAACGATTCTTATTATCTGCTCACGATGGTGATAAGTTTGCACTTTACAGGAACAGCTCACTGCTCTCAATTGCCTCATCATTGATTTTCTCTAGGCCATGCCTCTCCTGTCATACCACAGACAGAAAGCCTCCTTCCACGAGGTTAGTCGAGATGCAGTGAATTTTACTGCTACTGAAATTCACTTTATCTCAGTGGAAATTTGCGGAGATGGAGCTAACGGAAAATCCCGTTACCTTCTCCTTGCCAGCTCTGCCATTTGCTTTCTGCAATCCACCCCGCCGTGTTCCCACCAAGGGCTTGATATTTCATCAGGAAGGTAAAAACCCATCGTAGAGAACAAAGCAGGAAGAGGATGAGACAGTGCAAGTCCCTCCACTGACAGGAGATCGGCCGTATCATAAGTGTACACCTGCTTGGTGAGAGGCGCTGAGCGTGCATCGTCCTGCGTTTTATGAGATAGGTGTACAGGTGTCAGTAGAAAATTCAGAGTGAGAGAATCTGAAGAGCTCACAGGATAAATGTGATTACATTTTTAAAAGCCGCTAAAACTCAAAAGCCTGAACCCTACATATATATATATATATGTGTGTGTGTGTGTGTGTATATATATATATATATATATATATAGTAAAACGTTTCACTCCATGCCATTTAGGCTCAGAATTTCTTTCCTACTGATATGCCAAAATTAGAAACACATTTTCAGAGAAGGCCTAAGTCCCAAATAGATGCGTAGCCTTCAGAAAGGCAGCTCTGTCCCTACAGCCTTCTCATTTTCCTCGGAGCAGCCGTCTGTTTGGCCCATTAGATTCTGACTATTAAAAATCCAATCACAAGGAAAATGGTATCATTCATATACAGTAGCTATACACTTTTTCTCCCTCGCACAGAGTGAAATGCACACGCTAACACCAATCCATCTGCCTTATGACACAGATATACAACCGTCAGTTCCTCTGTCTATCAAGCTCCAGCCGAACTCTGCTTTCCTCCGAGTTGAAGCGCAGTGATAATAAGAGCATGACAAATTGATCTGCTGCTGTGGCGAGTCCTTTGACGCTGCTCTAAGAGCAGTTTGAATTTGTTGGGAACATGAGATTAAAGCAAATCTGAAGTTTAACGATCAGATTGAATTGCTTGCTGCACCTGCAATAACTGAGTGTTCCTGACTGGTACATGTGGGCCATTGTTTTCTTCACCTATGTCCACAAAATCCTAAAATAGATTATAAAGATGATAAACTCACATAATTAGTTACAGTTAATCAAGGTATGAAAGGTTTGCATTGTACTGTCTTCAGTAATTACCAGTTATTTCAGATTCACTCTTGTGACTGTTACTTGTCTTTGACTTATCTGTGTGTGGTATGTCAATTTATCACAGGGTAATAATGGTGCATCAGAAGCGGCTCAGAGTCTACTCACTTTCTGGGCTTAAACATTATCTGTTGGCCCTTTTGTGCCTAAGAAAATAAAATGAACATTTAAAATTTTTTTTAAGAAATGAAACAGTTTTTCATAGGGCTCCATAGGCAGCTTGTATTGGCATTAAAGGGAACTAAGTGCATAGGTTTGAGCCCACCCCACAGCAATATAGTGGTTTAAGCAAGTGCTTTGTTGGCTAGGGGCTTTTGTGACTACTTAGCATTATTTTCCTTTTTCCTTTCGTTATTTTAAAATATTATGTCAAAATAGGTACAGATGTAAACTCAAGTAGCTACGACTGCTTCCCCCATGTTTTCTCACACACCCTCTGCCTATTTACACATTTATCACCCCTCATTACAAAGCTGCGTACTCCTTGGCACAGGGGCATTGCCTCCTGGGGAGCGAATAGCCCACATTTTGGAAGCTCCAACAGAACTGAACTGAAGGGTTTTTCTGTGAAATTCTCAAAGATCATGCATAGTGAGTGGCAGCAGACTGTACTGAACTTTGGGAGACCTTCTTGCAAAAGCACATGGTTTGGGCCCTTGTTCTCATGCCTGCTAGAAACTAAGAGCAGAAGAGAGAGGATGTGCTCAGCCTGCAAAGGGAGAGAGAGCTGTCTTCCAGTTCAGAGAGCGAGTGCACTGGGTGAACTACAGATATTCTGACCCTGCCTCCTGGAATATAAATTAGTTTATGACTATAAAATATGGGGATGGAGTTATGGAAATGGGCCAGAAGGTTTAAATCAGTTCCCAGTGCAAAACACCTCTCTCCAGAGCAAATGTTGTAACTGGAGTATGGGGAAAAATTAAACAGATTTTGATCTCATTTACGCCCATCCAAATCTGGCTCTTTGTACTGATTGCCTCTGTCCATAATTTGCAATCAATATGAACCCCCCTTGCAGCTTGCAGATTCGGCGAAGAGGACAGGAACATCCTGCATGGTACTACAAGGGGGTGGAAAACTGCAGCAGACCAGAGAGTTCCCTTACACACTGTCCAATTCCCACCTCTCTTCCACCTCCCTCCCTAATCTACACAACTTTCAAAAAATACAGAAATAGCTAAAGTTTATAAAACCATGTGTCAAGATGAAGTAGCATGAAAACATGTTCAGAAAATGCCTTCTCTTTTGGCAGACTTGCTGAAAACCTTTTATTGTAACTAGAACTACTAAGTAGCTTTATAACTAGTTTCCATATAAGGCAGTCATAATATTTGAAAACCAGCAGAATTCCTGCACGCTTTTTGAGCTCTGAGACAAAATGATGGGAAACACAATACATATATCATTTAAGCACACTATGGAACAGAATGCAGCATCGACACAAAGCCAAACATAAAAAAATACAGAGGAATTTTTTGTTAAGATAATTCTCAAAATGCTGCGTAAGACAAACATAAACATTTCCTTGGAATAAAATGACAACATTTTGTCTATCTTCAGCTTTGCCAGCTCATTCTAAAGCATTTTAGAAATGTACATGCATGATTATGAAGGTTGTCTTAGATGGTTGCCCATTGCCCTGAAGAAAATGTTTATGACCTGAATAGATTAATTATATTCTCCTCTTAAATATCATTCCTTCAGGACTAGTTATTGTTGAGTGTAAATGTGCCACTTTATATGCAAATAAAATGGACTGAGAGTGGAATAAAAAGTTTGGCATATATCTACTGACAAATCATCTTATTATGTTTTATATTAGCAGACGGAACATCTTGTGGTATGAAATGTTAATAGAGTTCAACAGGATGCAGCACTTGCTTCCTTGTTTCTAGAAAATCTTAGTCAAACTTTCAATTATCTTCTGTTAGTCACCTTTGCTTCATTTGGAAAGGATTTTAACTGAATAGTAAGGAAAAGTGATACACTGAATGCAAGAAAAATATCTAAACCTCATTCATACTTAATATTAGTAAACCTATTTACTAGAAGTGACAAATTAAAAATAGAAGCTGATGTAATCTTGAATGCTCTATAAAAGAAGATTCAAAACAATTAATTCCTATTAGTACAAGTCAGTAGAATCAAAACCCAGAGAATCCTGGGATAAACCTTGCTTATAGTTAGCATAGCTCATTGTTAGACAGCCAAGGCTATTCCACTTTAGCACTCCACACTTCAGTCATGCAAATGTTTAGATATTCATGAGAAGAAGGAATCGCAAGACATAGATTTAAATTTTGTCCTTAGTCTTAGTTGTACGTCTGAGTATTGACTATCATCTGGCTACACGGCAACAGACAATTGGTGATAATTTTCAGATATTTTCAACAAAAAAATTTAAGTTGCTTGCACCTGCATTCACAATTGGTCAGCAGTCCAGGCAACACTTTTATTACCACCTGCCTATAGCATTTGTTTAGCTTGTTACTCATTTTTATAGAAAAAGATGCTTTGGAGTTTGCCCTGCCATGACTTTTGTTTCTGAGGTCCCCAAAGTGACAGCCTGCTGCCTGCCATCAGCCACAAGTAAAGTGAAGATACTTACCAGCTCTTGGACAACAAGACCTTTGGTGTTTAAATAAAGGAAAGATCCAGGAAACCTGAAGAGGAAAAGATGATGTCTCTAGAAGACAGGAAAGTGTAAGGGCAGAGAAATGTCTCGGTTTGATTCTCACTTGGGAGTTTCACTTAGGATTAAAAATTACTCAAATTAAAAATTATTAATTGCTCAGGGACAAGAAAAACATGGATTAGGAACCATGGTCAGTTCTTGGTTTAACTTTTCACACCTATGAACAAAACTGAGAGTCTTCAATAAGGCAAATTAGCAACGTGAATGCATTAACGGGGTGACATACTAAAACCACCTCTGCTATCCTTGTGATCTGCTATTTGAGGAAGACAAGCTTGAAATGAAGTTGCATTGCTGCATAAAATATTAAATATAAGAAGTTATCCATTCCTATGGCTTAAACCTGTTCTGGATTGAAATAAATCTTTGAGTTTCAATAAAGCACATAACACTAGTTGAATGGAAATAGTTGAATGAAATTTTATGGATCAGTTTAGTGTATCTTCTTTCCCATATTTTTAGCCAAAATTTTAATTAACATGATTATACCAATTTTTTATATGGCATTAGTCAAAATCAGCTGAAGTCAATGTCAGAGTACCCGACTGAGTTCAGAAGAGCCAGGTTAGATGTAGCGCTCTGGATCAGGCCATGATAATTAAAAGAAAATCACCATCAGAATGATTTAATCATAGATACGTCTTGACACCAGATTATTGCCCTTGAAGCATGAACTTAATTATTGAATCTGCTGCTGGGAATCCTCAAATACTACTGAAGCTGAAAGTACTTAGGGCCTCTGAGATGCCCCCACTTCTGAGATGGACCGGCTCCAACAATGGGATCATTGGGTTCATCAGCACAGGAATACCTAAGCAGAATATATAATCTATGTGTTGCATTTATACTGCTAATGTGTTTGCTAATGATACAGAACGATTACATTCACAAGTGGGTTGGCTGTTAATCTAGGATGCTGTGCAAAGTACTACGAGCATAGTAAGAAAGAAAAAACACTGCAGTATGCGTAAAAAAATAATCTCCCTTGTTCTCCCATCCTCTCTGTAAATCCATGTGCAGTTTTGAAAACAAAAACTATGAAAAGGCCCTTCTTTCACTAGTAATCTGCTTATGTGGAAGGCATCAGCAATCTTTGAATTCCAAAGAACAGATAGATAAATAAATAAATAGAGAGAACAAATAGATAAATAAATAAATAGAGAGATAGAGAGACAATTCTAGATAAAAAAATAAGGATGATGACAAAACTTCCCATAATATTCTTAAACTCCTGTTATTCAATCTGATTACAGATTGAAACAGACTGAAACAAAATTTGGAAAAAAAAACCCCAACCAAACCCTGCTGCATTTAAATCCTGCATGCCAAGTTACAACTCAAAAGATAATCTTTACAGCTGTAATAATCCTACAAAAGTAGGGTAAACCTGCTGCTGGCATTCCTCAAACTGTTGTGGCACTATCGGGAACCTCTATATTATGAGGAGATATTTGAGCCCATCATCTCCAATTTCCAGATAATGTACTGACTTAATCACCACTCTCCACAACACAAAGCAGGCAATCTTTCTGTCTTTTGTTCATTTTTTCATCTTAAAGCAGTTGCGTTTCAGTCTTCTATACACCATCTACTCCCACATCTGTCTCACACTATATAGCTATTCTTTACAATTCCTGCCATGCTTATTTTTGTTGCTACATTGAAATCTTGTGCATAATTATGTGTGGTTGCTATGGAGATTATGTGTGATTTTTCATGAGGAAAATCTATTGTGTTTGAGATAATTCTGCACGCTAATGACCGCTGACTCTTTCTTCTCCCCCGTCCCAGGGATTAGGAGAAACTACCTGCCTGGATGTTCACAGCTACAAACCAAACAGTTTTTATAAACATGAAAGTTTGTGTTCTGCACAGAGGACAAGAATTTTCCCTTTTTTTAGGCAGATGGATATGAACTGGTACAGAGTGATGTTTTCACAAAATGTTGATGTGCATGTTTTTGAAGAATGCATCAGAGGTAGTTTTAAAGTGTCTATAAAGTTTATTTTTGCCTTTGGTGAAAATGTCTTTAGTCAATGTTCACAATTCCCCATGAAGAAGATATGGTGCAGCATAAATTCAAACTAGATAGAGTTGAGTGGCCAAAACCTTGAAAATTATGTAGACAACAGTACTTTGAAATGTTAACTTCTCCGTCCCTAGCTCTGTATCCTTTTCAGAGCTGGGAAAGCTTACAGTGTGATTGATTACTGCACATCAGTCACAAGTAATTCAGACCATCCAGCTTGGGCTGAACAATAGCTAAAGGCTTACACGGAGCTTTCAGACAAGGTCATGGGTTAGTCCTTCCTTACCCCAGCTAGCAACTTCCCTCCTTCCTCAGGCCGGGACTAGCTCAGAAAGCATATGTATTTGCATAGCAAGCGGACAGAAAAACACAGAGACACGCCAAACGTTTCCACCATGGAAGATCCAAGTAAAGAAATCACAGGGATTAGGTAGGAAAATCCCTCCCATTTCAGGCAGAGGAGATAGAGCACAGAGACAGCAAGATTCTGGGGGCGAGGAAATATACTCATAGAAACAGGGCTTTTGTAAGGGAAGTGCAGTTCAAGGATCTATTTTAAAAAAACTTGTTCGTGGGACAACCCCGAAGTAAAATCTAAAGCCTTGGACAGTCACAGACTCTGCAGTTCAGGTCATCATCATGTGGTTGACATTAGGTTTGCAGCTGTGATATCCTTTACTACCCCGGTAACGCTGGATGAAAGGGAAGGGGCAAAAAGCATAGATGCAGAAAAATAATGAGATCTTTAAAAACTTCAAAACATTCATCATCTTCTGCCATTCTTTCATTCCTCATAAGTGACCCCCATCATTTTTACTGCCCTCCTACAAATCACCTTGTATTTTTTACTTTTATGCAATTAGTGATGAATGTTTGCTGGCCTAAGCATTTCTCAAATCACCAGTAACAGAAAAAAACATTAAGATGCAGCTTGTAACAGAAGGACAAACACACCCTGAGGTGTATGTATCTTTATGCAGAGCAACTGCTGTCTTCCCCGCGTAATCTTATATTAACCTACTGCTCAGCACTGCTGACTATGAGCACAGGAATACATCTGCAATGGAGAAACTCCTTAATTAAAACCTGACTTTTGATAAAAAATATAACTACTACAGCCAAGTCTTTGAAAAAAATCCGTATGACACCCTTTCACTCAGTGGTTTAGACTTCAGAAGCAACGGGACTTTGAATGATTCTTTTGTATCTTACATCTCCTGCATTGCACGCTTACCATACAGCCTGGCTGATGTTTGCAATACTTTGATTGCTGCCCTACCGTGCTCTGAAGGGGTAATCTGCTTCAAAAGCTGCATAAATTGATTGGCCTGACTTTGGTGACATTAAAAAAAATTGGTGTTTGTTCTGGTGGTTCATAATGTTGCCAGAACCCTCGAAGGAATTTACAGCCTCATTATGCACAAATGGGAATACGTTATTCTCTATATTGCTAGTGTTACAATAGTCTTGAATAATAGAGCTTTTTAGTATTTGAAAAGCTCTTCTACAGCACCTTTTGAAGGTAGTTGGTAAAATACAGTCAGGTAAAACCAATTATTGACTTTAACAAAGCTGTTACACTACTCTGTATTTTTAAGCACATTTTTTTGTGGTTAGAATTAACACAGAAGTCTGAAAGAGTTCTTTTAAAAGGGAGGGATGGTGGTTAAACACTCAACTGCGTGCCTTCCTTATACAGCTCAGGCATACAGGTTTTGAAATGCTACATACAAGAAAATTGTGCAATTCACTGTGTTCCGGATATACGCCAAAGATGTTCTCCAAAAGAAAGGGTGACTAGAGGTGATCTGGAAAGGGCTTTTAATCTGTGTGATAAATTGCCAAATGCCATTACATTTAATGAGTCCCATCAATGCAGTGCTGGAATAGCAGAAATAAATAAATAAATATATAAAGCCCCATCAAAAAACTAGTATAAACAATTACATGAATTAATAATAAGAATCCTACTAATGCCTGCATAATTTAGAGAAGTTAATGAAGCCAATTTTAAGTTTTAGTAATGTATATTTGGTGCTTTGAAGTCTAATTTTCTAAAGAGATCTTAATGCTCCTTTTCCCTATTCCCGCCCGCTCTCCCTCCACCCCCCCACCCCCACCCCCCATTTGACGAATGAGCTCTTCTGGAAAAAAGCATGAAATTTAATGGAAAATTGTATTTTCTGCAGGATTTTAGAACTGTATTGTGAATCTCTCTTTCCTGTAGAATACCCAGTGGCTTAAATAAACAAGCCTATGAGAGGCACAGAGCCATCATTTACATTTGTAACAACTGAGAAAAATGTCTATACGAACCTTGGAAGCCCAGTAGAAGAAGCTATTGTTTCCAGTATTCAGATCCTATTACTGTCATTTTATTGAAATAAAAAACCCTGGAGGAAAAGCTTCATATCTGGCCAAATGTTAAAGAAATATTCAAAGGGGAACCATCATGTATATAAGGAGAACCACCATGTATATACATATTTCCAGAAGATTTTTACATCTTAGCACCTTCCTATAGGAAAACAGACCCATCTTGACCTACAATGAAGAAAGAGGTTATGACTTAAAATTCTCCTACACTTATTTCTAAGCAGCAGATAATATTTGTGCATTTCCAAGGAGTAATTCCTGCTCACTTGATGGTTAAAAATATTGCAAGTAAGTTGTGAGCAGAAAATCAGTCATGAACAAGAGGCATCTACACATCATTAGAAATAACGAAACCCAAGTTGTGGGTAGTTCTACAGTAGAGAAATGAGAAAAAATGTGTACTTTGGTATCAACATCTGCTTGCACAAAATATTTGTTGTAATTTTCAGGTACTGGCTGTGGCAAATCCACTTTTGCCCCAGCTCCAGAAATGACTTCTGTAGTCAGCAATTGTGAATTACTGGGAGGTAACGTACTGGTCAGTGGGATGAAATCTTGATCCCTGCATGGATCAATGTCTAAATCTCACATTGGCCTCAGCAAGGTCATGATGTTGTACCCTGTCCTCACCTCCCACAACAGCATTGATTTGGCTGATCATAAGCCTCCTCATAAAATTCATTTAGTGAAGCAGTTTCCAGATTACAGTGAAAGGGGACAGTCTCACCCTCTGCTTTAGCTAGCTAAGCTGAGGTCCAGGCTCCCAAGTTTGTTCCACATCTAGTGAGGACAGAAAGGCAGATACCTCTAGGCTAAAACAGAAAGCTGCAGTTAAGTAATGGGAGGACCTTGCAGAATACCATTTGCTCTCTGGCTCTGTAAAGTGTTTACCCACTGTCTATAAATAATTCTTTAAAATTGGTTGTTTACAGCTGCCACCCAGGCTGTCAGAAACTAGAGGTTTGACTTAGCAAGTGGGCTTTTTATTAAGGGTCTGCACTGAGGTGATGTTGAGTCAGTCTGGGAAATGTTCCTGCACATCGCCCTTAATCATCCTGGCATTAACCATATATTTATAATTTCAGTTTTTCACCTCATCTTTGAATAGGGGGATTCAGAAGGTTTGGGCCATCCTCTTGGCACATCTCACCAGGCAGCAGGTTTGCAGGTCACCTTTGTTTTTGCCCAACTAATTTAGGGCACTTCTACCTGAGAAAATTCTTGCATATGGCACAAGATTCTTTTATTTACCTTTTCTTAAGTAAACTATGGTCTGAAAAAAAAAAAAAGACAGACTGAATTTAAACTGCCAAAGATTTACGATAGCTACACTGGAGGAGTGCCAGAGATGAATGAAGAGGGCAACATGTTATCCTGTAAGGCACTGGGCTTTGTGATATGACTCTGCAGAAATAAAATGGCATTTGAAAGCTCCTGGTGATGTCTGTTTTAAGTTGCAGTGCAACTGACAGTGATGTTACCAGCTGACATCACAGACTTACACTTTAACAAAGAAAGGATTCACAGATATGTATTCCCTTAAAAGTACAGAGCAGCGATATTGTTTGCTGCTCTTTTCTCTTCCTCAAGTGGTATACCCAGTTATGCTTTGGAAATTCTTATCTTCCATTCTGTAAGCACATTAGATCCCTTCTGTTTTTCTGTGCAGCAAATGGTAATTATTTACCTGGTATGAGAATGTATTTAAGAAAATGTAAGATATGAGAATTTGCTGATGAGCAACCCTTCTGTGGCAAGGATTGTATACTTACATCTACATTTACACTTCAAGCTAAACTAATAAAAATAAGTAAATAAAAGTAAGGTAGAACCTGCTTTATGTGCTCAATACATTGAATGCAACTATGTTCAAACTCACCTAAAAAGCTATGCATCATGTTCAGTCCAATGGCACATGAGAGCAAACATTTTAGGTTTAAGTGATTTTCAGCAAAGATAGTAAATACTACAGGGAAATATCTGAGAAATATTTCAATGAAACTTGTTTTTAAATGAGGTATTTCAACTTTCTGTCCTGTGAGACCAATGGAGAGAAAGCCTGACCATGAAAGCTGGTGCAAGAGAGTAGGGTGCAGCAAGTGCCTTAAGAGGTTAACTCTGCAGCTGGATACTACTCAACCCTTTGTATTTCTGGCTAGAGTTGGAAAATTAAAGTCTATCTATCTTCCAGTGTCCGGCATTTCCAATTAGCAACATTTGCGGAGGTGTTCTGCTAGAAGAGAAGAGTTTATATTGCACTTATGGCTCTATATTTACCTCAGTCTGAGCCAGGGTACAGCACTCTAGTGTTGTTTCAAGTCTCTAAAATTCTACTCCAGATCACTTCTATTCAACCCGAGTTCCCTAAAAACTGAATATACCTTTCCAAAGAGTCACAACATTATTAACCTTGTTCAACTGCAAACCAGATACTAGAGCTCTACATATCCTCTAAGGTATGAAATTTAATTCAAGAGGATTCAGACTCATCCCAGCTCTCCTCCTTCATTTCAGCAATATTTTTCCCACTCAGTTGCTTGCAAAAGCATAAGCTCATTACGCGCTGTCCAACACTCATCAGAAGATTATCATGTATTAATTTTCAAACCTAATATTGCATTCCTTCCTTGTGATAAAGTTTCTCAGAACAGAGAGCCAGAAATTACTTTAGAGTGGCAATTTGTAAAGAAGATTAGTCTGGCAAAGTCGATCTGAAGAGTTTGTTTCTAATTATTTCCATAAATGAGCTTTACAGGAAATTCTAATAGGAAGTTCCAATAATCAAGCACTTTATACCAAAATAAGCTCTAGTATTCTCCACCTTCAGATACCGCATTCATTCCATTAAGATCTATAGGCATTTGTGAATAACACTAGAGTTCTAAAGTAACGATGAACATTTATTTTATTATCCAATTTATAAAGTACACACATCGTGTGCTTGCGTTTGGATTCTCTGTAATTGTGCCCTATACCAAAAGGAGTTTTATCACATTAGGTGGACTGTGTTATGCATCTGTGATCAATTCTAAGCATTATTTCACAGCTCAGTGCTTTGAGCACAATAAGGAGAAGCTAAAGGCTTTGGCTATCATTTTGCATATGCATTGAAGTTGACCTGGAAAAGAGCGCAGCTTTTAATAACATCCTGCAACTTTTAGGTTGCACACGACAGAACAAACAGCCATTCTGGGATGAATCATCCTACCTCAGTTTGAGCTTTGCAAACCTCAGAATTACAAGATCAAAGGGACAGCAAAGAAAACTTTGTGCATGTCGCACAGGCTCAGTCAGGACCCTGAATTGCATGTGTACCCTAGTTTCAAAACGCACAGGCATTCACTACCTCCACTTGGATCTGAATTATGCAAAGCTCTAACACAGAAAACCAAAAATGAACATTTGAACACCACTGAACACATTACGTGTCTCATATGTGGGCACCAGCGTTGGTTTTTGAGACCATCCTTTTGTGTTCCTAACTTATATAGCCATATCCATACCGAATAGGAAGACCTCTGTGAACAGCCACCCTGCCAGTCTTTGACTAGCCCTTATCCCAAAGCAGAAGAGCAGTAAGACTGACATTCCCGAAGCAAGGTTTAAGTTGAAATGCCAGCTGCAATGTGGCACTAAGCACCTGGTGATAGGCAGTGCTGTTATCCTGGAGGTGACAGCCTTGCTGATTCCTGCCTGGTGCTTCCCAGATGTGAGGATCTGAGGGGACTGATCTCATTGAGGATAGCATGTTAAATATTTTCTAACTAAACATGAGACTTTTTGCCGGTCAGGGCTGTAGTCATATTCTTAAATCAATGTCACTAGGAAAGAAAGTATTTCCACAGTTCAGTCTTTTGGGTTAATTAAGAAAAATTAATAGATTACATCTATTATTCGCTTGCAAGGCTTAATATTTTCATCTTCAGTGACGCAGCCCAGATAGCTTCAAACAAAGCAAACATGAAAGAACAAAAGAAAGCAAGCTGCTGAGACTCGTTAGTAACCCCTATTCACACCCTGTACATGCACATATGCCCACTGACAGGTAAGAACTGGAAATCATGGAAAACCACCCAGCTGCAGCTCTTTCTGGCCTATTTCATACATCTTCTCTAAGCTGCAATCTACATGGTCCCCTCCACCAGCTTATCCAAGAAACTCAGGGCATCTAAAAGGAGAAATATTAGACCACCTACTTTATCTTTCCCTTCACATTCTACAGGAGAAACAGCCTAATTTACTGTGCGTCCATTTGTGTACTCAACTGAGCCAGTTGAGTAGGTTTTATGTGGGATAAAATTACTGATGTAAACCTAAAACTGAGGAAACAAATTTGACCTTTAATTCTGGGAAGAGTTGATATTATCTTTATTTTACATGGCTTCGGGAAAAAGCCGTATTTCCTACAGTCTCGAACCTCCCACAGTAAAAAGTAACTTCTCTGCTCGTTGGGATGCAGCTGTTTGGAAGATGTTAGTCATGAAGGGAGAAGCGATCTCAAAGGTAGCAGGAGCCAGTCAATAGATGGCTTTCAAAGATGAGGGGTTGAGACCTTGGACTGATCTGTGTACTCAACAGAGAGTCAGCAGAGGGAGCGGAGAACCAGGGGGATGGCTGTAATGACGTATGTTGCTACATGGACTGGCACTCTACTTGTAGATTTTTCAGGCTATTTGGCTTCATTCCTATATATAATGCTCTGTAATAATCAATATTATGAATCATGAATGTGTTCATTGTGTGGGCCAGATGTATGTCCAATAGCTTGGGTTGCAACCTGTCAACTGGTTGCGGAGGAAGCTTAAAAATTATCTGCCAGAGAGCACTTTCCTCAAGTGCACAAAGCAGCTCCACTCAGTGGAGTGCAATTAAAAGAAGAGGCCATCGTGCTGTTGTAGAAAGCGTCAATTGTGCATTCATCAGTCCTCCGGCAGAGTCCCTTCATTCCTGCCAAGGCTCCCTGTGTGCCTTTCTGTCTGCTTGGATTGCTGCACAGGAATGTAAGTCAGCTAACAAACAACAATTTAAGGGCTAACGAGTAGTGCTTTGTTGAATGCTCCTTTTGAAATAGGTTCAACCACAGTCAAATTTGCTCACAAACAAAGCTGAAGGGCTAGTAAACACATTGGAGAGAAGAAGAAAATTGTAGTGACCTATAATATCAGGACACATCGAAACTTGCAATTATCCCATGCTTTGTAGTGAATTAACAGAGAGAAAATTAGTGTAAAAGGGTACCTAGGAAATTTTGATAGATTACACGGTAGTCTGGTGATATTGTTCTCATACTTCACACAAGTGTGACATAACTGTGTTGTCATTGCCAGGAAGTGCTTTGTGGGATTTTAGGACAACCCCCACCCCCCAAAAAAAACTTACGGAAAAAGGAGCAAGAATTTCAGTAGGACACCTCAACTTCTGCTGTTTGTAGATTGACACCTGATCTTTGAGACGTTACTTTATTTTAATGCCATATGGTAACCAGCACCACAACTGATGCAATATGTAATCCAAGCATCTTTTAAAAAACTGGAAGGAGCTGAAATACAGAACCTTGCCCAGTGTTTCCTGAAGGTAGGCAAGAACTTTATAAGAATTTGAGGAACTGAAAATCTTCATTTTCTGTAGTTCAGAGAAAAGTAGTGGGGTTTTTTGTCATGGAGTTCTCTTGTAATAAATTCAACCTTACACTGCTGAAAGGGTGTTAAATCTTAGTTTTCAGCAGGAATTCAAGAGCCCGCTACTGACCACTTGTTTTATTTATTTAACCTCCATAGGAAGACATGTAGGGCTGAAGCCATCGCAGCTGTGCCTACAAAGGTACATCATTCATGAGCTTTCTGTACCTGACACTAGTACAAAGTGCACAGAGTATCCTGGATGTTAGAGATAGTGAGAAAAGGACTGAGCTGATTTTAAAACTATTTCTCTCAATTTCATCATGGAGACAGAGTAATCATTTTCTTTCCCTTTCACATACTGAAAATCAGTTTTCCTAAGAGTTTTTAGCAGCTAATCCACATTTTATTACTCTCTTCACTAACTCTGAGGAAATATGTAGCTTATTTTAGTGAAAATTCACTGTAGATTATGGTAGCTTGAAAGTTATGTGATGAAACCCAAAACCAGACTCAGTGCTAGAGATTTTCCGCTTCATTTCAAATGAAAGGTGTGCCAAGCTCACAAATATTCCAATGAAGGCAGCCAAGCAAGTACAGGATAAAACAGCATCTGAGTTTTGATTGTCACAAATAACTAAAACCCCCAGCCAAGCAAACTTTTGTTCACGTAAAAATCCAAACAGCAGTTGGAAAAAAGCTCACAAAACTTCTGTTACCCTTCTGATTTGACTACCTGCTTTCCCAGAGCATCTTTCAGGGTACAAACAGCTGAAGTAATGTACCTTCTCTGTCCTGCACTGAAATGAGTTGGACAAAATGCATACACAGAATTTTGGAAAGAATTAAATGCATATTCAGTGTAACTGCATAGTTGGTCACATTCATTCAGATTAAATAAGAAATATGTAAAGTAAGTAAAGGTGCTGTGCTCCTCTGGAGATCACATCTTTTGTGCAGACTGCAACACACTTCAGGAGATATTTGTTGTAGCTTTTGTTTAAGACTGGCCCCACTATGACAATTCATCTGCAGAGCAGCACAGCCTAATTTATTTACTCTAGAAAATAATCTACAAAGTCTGACCCAGTAATACAGATTACAGCCATTTACTTATGTTTGAAATAGTGCTTAAAAAGGTAAAGAGATAACTTAGTGGGTCTCTCTATAGCATGTGATCAGTAGAGTATGTACTGATATAGACACTCTGCAGATACTCTGCTGATATACAGTTTGAGGAGGAGAATCCATTCATCGTGAACTAGATTATTTTTTATATAAAACAGTCTAATTCTGTAACCTTTCATTACCCAGGTTAGAAGAGATCAGTGAACTGATCTGGGAATCCAGATGTGCTTTTCTTTACCAGAGCAAAGCCAGCCTGCTCTGCACCCTCAGATATACAGTTAAGACCCTTCTTGAATAAAGACAAGCTCAATAGATGTAGGGAAGCTACTGTCCATGTGTTAGGGCCTTTGGTAGTATTTAAAGGTGCAGACTTTTGAAGTTGGATTGATACATCCCTAGCTATAATTAAAAAAAAAAAAATGTATAATGAAATAATATAGTAATCATGTAAATGCATGTTCCAAAACAGTTTGTGGTACAAAAGAGTTCCTTCATCATTACCTAACTATTTTAACAAATTAGGACTTTTATATTTAATCTGAATCCAGTGGTATGTATTATTCATTATTATGGTCACATACGACTTGGTATTTAATTCCTTCATGGTATGACTGAAGCCCTGTCAGTGTCAGTGATGCACTGAGGATCTATGGCCATTCAACCAAAGCAACACATCCTACTGGTGAGATGATTTAAACACATGACAGTAGGTACCCAGGTATCGAAGCCCTCCAGTCTAACCAATCTGAAGCTGCAAGCTGTGCTGAAGAAAAGGGCAGAATCCCAGGCAGGAGACCTAGTCTCCAGGAGGCAGACGGGACAATTCCTCATTAGGTAACTTCTAAGTTATCACTTGTCTTAATTTTGTTCTTCATACAGAAAAAACTGCAACTTCTTTCAGGCTAAAAGAATATTCAAGCACTGCAAAGTACTTGAGAAGTGTAATACAAGCTATGAAGACAAATATGACAAGCACCAATTGTTTTTCTGCGTGGCATTTGTTTCATTTCTGAGGATATGCTCACATCACGGCATGCTACAATAATTTTGTTAGCTAAGACTTAGGAGGTGGCCATATTGCATCTTATTTTATATTTGCAAAGATAGCACACACAGGTCCTTACAGCAAGGTCCTTGACCTCAGCTAAGGTAAAACCACTCCCTAACCTGCAAGAGGCTGATGACTTCCAAACCGAGGAACAGCACCAAAACCAGAAATCTTTTTTAAGTAGTCATTTTAGTCTGGTGTCCTTTGTGACCTTGATATCACTTAGAGTTTCATTTCACATTCTTTTAAAATGTAAGGGTTCTCTTGGTTTAAAAAAAAAAAAAAAAAAAAAAAAAAGTTTCTCTAAAGCATGCAGGGATGCAGACTTCCAGAACTACTGTGCATGCAGAGCTTCCCACTGGGGCGGGCAGGGAAGGAGGGTCGGAGTCAGGGCTCCCATCCCACCCTCACCCTTCTCCCCATGGGAACTCGTGTCCACGGACACATTGCACTCATCTGCGCCCTCTCCATCTCTTTCCTTTTTCAATGCTCTTTATAAATACTGTCATTTCCTGGTCATTCGCCATGCTATTTGTGCTGTTTTTACTCTTTTGCTTACATTTAAAATTCCTCTTTTTCATAATTTCCTGGACATATTTACATTCACATCGAAGAGTAACCCCCCTGGGTGCAGAGCAGCACACTGGGAAGCTCTGGAGGGCTTCCTGACTGGGGGGAGCAGCTTGTTGCCGTTCTATTTTAAACTCGATGTTTGTTAGTTATCTCCAAGATAACATCAGACGCTGACTTGCATGGATCAAGGAGAAAAATCCAGTTCTCCTTCATTAAAAGTGTTTGCCCTATTCTGCCTGAAGCCAATATATAGTAGACATAAATTTCAGAGCTAATGAATGGTATCTCAAGGAGCTGAGCTTTAGTGGGGAGCATTACCAGAGTTCTGTCATGAAAGTCATTTCTGTCCTTGCTGAATCCTGGATAAACAGAGGTTTTAAATGCTGGAAGAGTGTCAAGGGTTTTATAATGCTGCCACCATTTATTTACTCGTGCAGCAGAGTTTGAAAGAGTCTAAAAGAGCATATGCTTGTAAATTACTCTGCAGAGTGGGGGACCAGAAGATGTGTGACTGTTTTGTGTAATTACGAGGGAACCAAGGAAACTATTAATAACGTATGAGACCTGTGTTATTAATAGCCCATGTTATTTCTGGCGTTAAACAGGCAGTATCGTCAACTTCACATCTTCAGCTCCACAGATCCATTTGTGGCCTTAGCTCTGCTCACTGGAGATACCTCTGAGCAGATCACACGGATTCGTGCGCACAGCACCAGTGCATCTGTCTGCCAGAGTGAATTCTGATTTTTAAACATGGTTTGTCTCATGCAATTCCAAGTTGGGAGCACAAAAAGCAACCGAAAACTGATAATTGGAGTGCAAAGAAAGCACAGATTAATGTCAGGCAAGAAAAGAAAAACTCTAGCGATGCTCGCCAGATCTTCTATTCCTGGTCTGTCTTTGTACAGCATATAACCAACCATGTAAGAGGTCTAAAACACCGAGCTTTGGCAAATAAAAGACTTTCCACATATAATTTTCCCACTCTCCCTTCTCCTTGTAGTTATATATCCTATAAAAGGAAGATATATTGAGGCATGTTCCGATAAATGCTGTGCGTTAGCTATAGCTATATATATCCTTAACATGTCAATCCTTGAAGTTCTGTGCTTCACACAAAATTTTATTACAGGAGCTCAGCTCCACAATTCTCACACTAATTGTTCCATGAAGTATTTGCCAGGGTTCAAACTTACAGGTAAACCCACAAACTATCGATCTCTGTGGGAGCTGCAGTCAGACAATGGACAGAAAGTTTGCTACGCAACATGGTCCTCTTGGCAGGATCCTAGCTAGAGGATGCTCTGCTACAAAAGATGAGCCAGAGTCTTTGCGTTAGATAACCATTGAATTAAAAATACCTCTAAAGCAGAACTGGAATGTACCTATCTGTTACATACTGGCAGTGATTAGTAAATATTTTGTCAAACAAACATGTTTGTTTGATTATTATTGTAGGGGGAATAGCTGTCCAGAGACAGCTCTGGACTTGCCTGCAGGCTCCAAATCAGGCCCCCGACACGCAGTGAGCAGAGCAACGCACCTCCGTGTTCGGCATGCTGGCTACCGTGCAGCCCCATTTGAGGCACCTCCCCTCCTTATTCTGTGAAGGCTCCAAATGCGCCAGAAAGGCAGCACGCCCCACCTTGTACCAGGCTCTGGGCTCCACAGCCGTGGAGGTCAGACATTGCAACACCCCAAACTTTTATGGGCGCAAGTCTTAAACGCCCTCTTGGAGAACAGAGCAGTGTTCACCCGACAGTTTCCCTCTTCCCTCGCGAAGCTCAGCATGAGCCGATCCTTGTTGTTGCAGTCTCGGCTCAGACAGCAACAGGAGCTGAACGAGGTATTTCCCTACCTAAGACGTGAGCCTTTCTTGAGGGTCGGGTTTTGAGCCCAGCTGCTCACACTTAGGAACCGATAGAGCATCTGTACATCATCCCTGGGCTGGTGACAGAAAGGTGACACAAAGTGCTGAGAGCCAGCTGAAAAGTACGTTTCTAGCTCAGCCTTTGATTTATCCTGGCCCAGCAGAAGCACTGGGAGTACTGCACAGTGCAGCAACATCCTTCTTAACTTTTGTCACAGGCTGGTGAGTTCAGAGAACTTAGGGGAAAAAAAAGCAGCTACCTGATAGATTTTCCTCAGCATTATAAAATTCTAATTAAGATTTTCAATGAAGTTATTAAAAGTATGGGTTAAGCTGAAGTCCTTGTCACCAAACATGACAGAGTATTAAAACATTACACAATGAAGCGTAAACAACAATGTGCTTCATTTGTCCATTTACTTTACAGTCAGCTGAAAGAGTATTTAGGTCATTACATTTAAAATGCCATTGCATTAACTCATCTCTCAAACAACACTATATCCAGATGTTAGCAGATCTGCTAGGTTTCCTAATGCCTCCCTGGAAAAATAAAGAAGTTCTGATTATTCTGACAAAATATTTCACAGAAAAGTTGTTCATGGATATTTTGATGGCTTCAAAATAAATGTCATATGCCAAGCCACAGTTGAACTCCGTGTGATGTAGAGAAGTGATGTAAATTGATACGAGCTAAGGAAGAGGTGGACCGACGCTGGGAGCGCAGCTGTCTGTGTTGGTGACTGATGGCGAGGATAGTGATGAGGGGCAAAGAGGTTTGGCTGATGTCAGAAATGTGATTTCAGGATGTTGAATTTGAAAAACGATCCCACAGGAAACACAGCCAAGACCTGGAATAAGAGAGGAAAGATTACAGAAGAGCACGAGAGATAAAAGATAACAGACGCCAAGCACGAAAGGGAGAGAGGTGCCTGCACTGAGCATCTCCAGCACGAGCTGCAAGTGCGGTGCCGGGAGCTACACCCAGGAACGCAATGGTGTGTATGTACAGCTGTTAGCATTGACAACACTCTGCAATTTAGACTGCAAGGGAAAAAACCCACATAAAAATAATAAAGGTCTTAAAAACATTTTATAAACCAGAGACAAATCCAGGATTTAGATGTATGTCAAGATGGAGCAGAAAATAATTCAGAAGAGATTTCCTTGTCTGTGTTACACTTGTCTACTTTTAAGTATCGCTCCATCAAACATGCCAGCAAGAACTCTTACTCCTACTTCAAAAATGTTTTAAATTGGGGGATTTCTTTGCCCGGATCAGGTCCCTACCCGACCGATTTCCTCAGGACTTCTAAGCTCCTGCAGAACAGACTTGTATCTCGCACTACCGCAGTTTACGACACACACGAGTGAAAACCACTGCTACTGGTAAATGGAGTTGAGAAAATGAGTAATATCAGTACCAACTTCCATGAATACACATGTACTTATAGTATGTGAAGCAAAAGTTCAGTTTTGAGAAAAAAGATGTAACATGAATAAATGCAGATAAAGCTGGGCGTACAGAGGGCATGGAGCACCACTGCCTTTGAGGTCCACAGGCACCTGCTGGGTCATACCGTCCACTCCACCAGTAGTCCAGCAAAGCCCTTAAGTTAATTTTGCTAGCTATCAAAACGTCTTTAAAATTATGTCCCCACCCAAAAGTAGCAGTTACAGGGAATATCCACTTTTTAGCAGTTGCATTCACCGAGTGTCTTTTTTGTCCTGTTTTTCCTTTACTTCCTTCAGTCAGTGTTTTCTCTATGTGCCTTATTAGGTACTGGCGTTGGCTAGTAAATATTTTGCCAAACAGATGTTTGTTTGATTAACATTATGGGGTAACTAGATAGATTTCTGTGCCTGTGACTCTATAGTGTAAACATTTTCTCTGCTTTTGAATACCTACAAATTAAAAATAAATGTGCAGTAATAAGTCAGTAAGGCTAGAAATGACTGCAGTGACCCACCTGACAATCAGCACGTTCAAATGTGATACGGAGAAAAACAAACCCTTTGAGCCAACCAGACCTTACTGCAGAATATCTGAGGGCTTTAGCTGGCCTGTCATTGTATGTGCAGTCCAAGCTTTTCTTTTCCCATATGTCTGGCAGTCTGCAGATAGACCATATGGAATCAGAGCAAACTGTGGTAACGGAGGGATCATCACTATCGAGGATGATACGCTGAAGGGTCAGACAGGCTTTGCCCGCTATTTGTGACAACAGTTTTACCTATAAGGTGCTACTTGATTGTTTTCCATAAAACAGACAGTAATTCACAGAGCCATTCTTTACTCTCATATAGAATATAAAGAGTCCTTAGTACAAGTTAAGGTTTATTTACAAATAAATAAATAAAATCTTCCATCCTTTTTATTCTTAGAAGTAAATTTCTTTTACTATTCACTGCTGACACACTACATTTCTGTTCTGGCTTCTAAAAACACATAGCTATATCCAGAGTTTATTTTCCTGTTAAGCTTTGAAGATATTCAACATATTCCATATAATACGTCTTTTAAAATACCATTTTATGTCATATTTTGGAGCCTGAAGAGTGGATTACATAGGAGAAATGAACACAGCAGATGGAGAAGTTTCAAAAGGATTCAAGTCACATTTCAAAACTAAAATCCCCAAATTGGATTTTAAAGCCCCAGTCTCATGGAGGAGTTGTCATGCAATTTTATTTCTGTCCTAGGCAGGGCCAAGGATCAGAACACAATCCAAAGAAAATAAAAGTTGCAAAGGTTCTTTCCTCAAAATTCAGCCAGAGTTGAAACTATATCTTACGCAGAAATATTATGATTAGGGAGAACAACACAGCACTGGAATATGAGGAAAGTGCAGCAACTGGATCAGTGTTACATGACTGCCACAGAACCAGAGACGTCCCTGCTTATTTACGGGAAGGTGGCTGGTTCTGTGTGAGGATAACACACTGCATTAATGGACAAATCCATGTTTCTTTCCAGGGCAAAATTCCTTTCCATGCTAAAGGAAAATTTACCAGAATCACAAAACGTAACTAAAGAAAACTGTTTTCTGTAGCATTTGCAGGGAGAGCCTGATGAAACTCCTTACATCTTACCCAAATGTGATTACATTACATTGCCTGCTTATGTTGAGTCATTATTAATCAATTTATGAACTTGGCTTAGAAATCTGTTCTTACAACATCATTGCTCTTCTCCTTGGCTTTGTTTAAATTGATAAAAAATACAATGAAAAATATTACCAAAACAGATGTTGTATTCTTTTGCAAACTAGCATGAAAACTCAAACTACCTTGCTTCATATAGGAAATTTTGCATGGAATTTTATTTTCACCCATTTAATCACAAATTAAAATTTTGTTCCTCTCAAGCTTCTGTTTCCATAGTTAAACAAAACCAGACCCCAAAAGGAGCATCTTCAAATTTTTAAACTCCCCATTCTCCTGCCAAACATTTGGTTTAGCTCAATCACAGAGAATAGCTCCAGAGTTTTCACTGCATGAATTGGAGTATGATATTAAGTGAAAACTGACTAAAAAAGAATATGTTAAGTCTGGTCATTCAAAGTGAAGTTTCCTCCAAACTACAATACTTTTTTACAAGTTTCTGAGATGCATGTTAGAGGTATTTCTGGATTTGTTCAAAATGGTTCATATGCCTCCATAAGCAAACATTTTCTCCAACTACAGTGAAACAAACAGGAGAATCAAATCATTATATTTATTTTATTTTGTAACCTCTGGGCCAGGTACAATAAAAGCGCTCTCTGATTTTAGTCTGTGTGACAGAACATTAAAAAGACTTGGTATTTATTTAATTTAGCACTCACTACTTTTTGAACAAGAGATGATAACTTCCTGCTGACTCTTGTTTACTATGACTTATTCATGGGAATTGTGCTTTAAATAGCTGAAGCCCATAGGATGTCAAAATCTGGAGCTTGGACTGGAATGCACACAGATCTTATTAATTAACAAGGCCTGGGAAAATAAATGGGATAGAGAAAATATATTTGGGCTCTGGATTCAGCATGAGAACAGAGTCAGCATTCAGATTCAAAGCCAAATCAGAGCTAACATTCAAGTATGCATGGAATGAGGTCCCTAGCAGTGGTTATTGTAAGATTCCTACTCCAACTGACAGAAATCTCCCGATAGTTCCTTCCTTTCTAGCCAACTCACAGCAACTTTCTTGATTTCTTTGTCTCTTTATTAACCAGGTTTTAGACCCAGGGATTGGTATCCCAGTCCTGAAAATTTCAACCATTCACCTAAGCTGAGTAGGCTCCCTTTGGGAAGAATGTTACTGAGAAGAGGTGCTCTTGCAAGTTGTCTGTGCATCGCTAAGTGCTGTGCTTCTTTTGGAGCTAGGCACGAAGCAAGGAGCTTGTCTCGTGATAAGTAGCTCTCTGTAACTTGAGCCCCTTTTTTCATATGAGAGGTAAAACTGAGCACAAAAACTCTGTCCACTTGCAACAATGAAAAATGAGAAAGCCTTGAATCTTGCCCCAACTTCATCTTAAACTACCTTTTGCCCACCTGCATGTGTACTTCCTTCTGGTTAATGCTTATTGCAACACTTTTGCAAGAACGGCCAAACAAATGAAAAGAGGGTATCTTACACTCACGATATGGCTGGGCTTTGTTTGCAGAAGAAAGAATTCTTTCTTCAGCAAAAGCCAAAAGAAAATGTAACTGCTCATTGTACTGACTGTCCTCCATGGCCTTCATGATTCTTCCCTGGAGAATGGGCTAATAACCTCTGGCCTTTTAAACCACATTTCCAAAGTATTTGCACAGTTTTGATGCATGGGAACATACGTGGGTGCTCTGTGCATCGGTCCCAACAGACAGTCTTCTATGTCCACGCTTCTCCCAATAATTTACCTTTCTGCGGTTTAGCTTGCGCTCTGGCAAAGAACATGCCTGACAACATGCATTTCTGCTTCAACCTCCATCTACAGATTTTCTTTCTTAGTTTTGCCCATACCCCAAATTTGAGGGATATTTCTTTTCTTTGCTCTTCTACGTGCAGTTTTTGTTTAAAGAAAATTGCTGTCCTTTTGAAAGCTTGAGGGCACGTGAAAGCAGTGTCTCTATATTAAGAATCCCCGGTGGGAAATCCATAGTTGCATTCCCTTCTGCATCAGCACCAAGAAAGCAGGAATGTGAGGTCACCACCAGCAGCATAGAGCAGTTATAACCCACAGTCCGGCTCTTGCCCCAGGAAGGTCAAATTCAACCCAGGTGGTCGCAACAAATACTGAATGCAAAAGTTATATAAAGATTTGCATAGTATCTTTCCTTAAATCACATGTCTGTCCTTCCCTATGCCCATATATATTGTTGCATCTATCAGTTTTAGTATTCTTTTATATTCTTAATCATTCTTTGAAATAGGTTGTTTGAATTGTATCACTAAATCGTTTGCAGAAAAAATGCCATTCCATTATTTGCTATATATAATTATGTCAGTTCCTTATATTGGATTGGATTCCTAGCTCCAGTTTTCCTTTCTGAAAAAGTATATTCAGTTTGGAAGCCTTTCCATATGCAGAATTCCCTCCTGGATTAACAAGGCTGATGTCACCACTGTGCAATTCTGGGTTGAGCCGCAGTAACTCCCCTGATCTCAATAAAGCTGCAACAGCAGAAAACTCCAGTAAGGCAACAGTGAGTCACACCCAGGCAGCTCTACACGTGGAAGGGTTCTGGATGTGTCCAAAGAGTAATCAATGAATGCTTTTCATTTTTTACCAAATGCTGGCTGCATTACACTGCAAAACATGGATTCAATGTGCCAAGGTACACTCAGAAAGCTTATACAAAACAAAAAAACAAAGCTGATTTGGATGTTAGTGATCTATACGCATCAATGACCTGAAGCTATTTGAGATACCAAAGGTTATCATGTTATAAGCCAGCAAAATTGATTAAATTTTCTAAGGAGATGAAGTCACAGCATATTAATCCTTAATCAAATAATGTCATGTAGGGCTTTCTTCTCAGTTTGGTACCTTGGCTATACGTCTGCCATGGGACAGGCTCCAAGTTTTTTATCAAGAACACACTTGTGAATTCAGCCTAAGAACAAAACAGGAATTCAGTGTTGCGCCCAGTGTTGGCAGAACTAGGCGATGTCGATTGTACATCAGTTTGCATATATATGTTAGACTTTCCTATTTCCATAACCCTCTTCTTTTCCTGTAGCAACTCATACTGAGGGCCTGCTAACAAAAAAAGAGTGCAGGGAATTTCCCAGCTTTAGAAGCAACAAACATAAAATTTAATGTGCCCAGCATCATTCTATTTAAAGCACTGGTAAATGAGCCAACTAACTACTGTCCATGAGCATTACATCACGTTGCCACGTTTCTCTGAGGCTATATAAAGCTATAATATGTTCACTAATGAACCACATGGTATGTTCAGGCCATACAGCACACCGGAATTGTACAGTACAATGCTCTAGTTATGGGGGTACATAACAATCAGTATCTGACATCTGTATCACCACATGTTTATGAAACGTCTCCCAAGGAGACTACATGTTAAAATAAACAGTGAATATTTTATTGCTTGCTCTCTTGTGTGCTTGTTACAATTTTGTTTAGATATTATTTGTTTATAAAATCATTTGTGCTAATAACCCAAAATGCCAACATATTTTTTATTTTCCTCTATGCCCTAATTTCACTGCTGCTCTGGGAATAGAGAGAAGGTGATTGGCTCTTGTTATTTTGTTTCAAAAGTTCCAGCTGCTGACTAATTACCCTGTTGGAAAAGCAAACACGGCTGTTTCCCATATCTACACTGCATTTTCTTATTTCCAAATATGAAACTACAGGAATCTAAGGCAGTTAATATGTCAGGTTTTATTTACATAGCTCTTCAGTTATCATGTGGAGCAGCATTTCTGCCCAACCTTTTGGATTATAAAAGGATTTTGTTGAAAGATAAAATGCTAGGGAATGGGTTAAAGTATGTAAATAAATTTAAACAAACACATAAACAAAAAGCAGAACACTTGGACTATCTCTGTGCATTATGGTAAATGAAGCTGTAATCTCCTAATACCCCTGACAATGAGGTCCCTCCATTAGCTAATAGCCGGGTTTAAACACATTCTTATAATAATTCTACGAACTAAATAAACATTTTAAAATGAACACACACACACAAACATGTGCATAATCATCCCGATTTACAAGGCAGAAAATGTACCACATTATGTTTCACTGCCTATTTTTTATTCATTAAATTTTGAACAGTATAAGCCTGCATGCAACTGGGCAACCCATGATAAAAATAACCCCTTGAAGTTAAACCATCTTTGAGTTATCCACCCAGCTTCTTCACAAGGTGCTGCACCTACAGGAGCTGCCTTTCTGGGAGAGCAGACTTACCTTTAACAACTGAAGAAACGATAAGCCACACAGCTCATTATACTGGGCTGGATCATTTGGGCTCCTGCAGCCATTCATTCTGGGTAGGAAAATCCTGGATGTGCTCAATCAGAAAAGCAAGAGCGTGCTTTTCGCTTCAGCCTAGGCACTGCTGCTCTTCCGCTTCTTGTCAATATTTAACTAGTTTGTCAAGCTGGATTATATCGCCTGTCCTAAATCCTACTCCTTTAATTCCAACTAAGTGGGTGTGCTTCCAACACAGGCTCTTAGTCAAATATTGATAGCTTATCAAAGTCATTTGTTTGACCTGAAAGGTTTCTTCCTGAGTGCATTATCATATATAGGTGATAAGGTTGCCAAACCAATGCACCAGAGAAACCAACATGGTAAACAAACAGCCATGATTTCTGTGTTCCATAGCAACACACACAGAAAACAAGGACTTTGTTGGCTTTTCAGCATTTCTTGATGATTATTTGCCACAGAATGAAGACTGTATCAAAACAACATTCACAGCAATAGAAGGAATTCCAATACATACATACTTTTCAACAGACTAGCATAAAATAACATGTTTTTTCAGACTTTTTTTTTTAAAGGAGGCTGAAGGAAGTGCTTCCGCAACGCTGATCCTACCCACCAAAGCACTCGGAGGCAGCCTGCAGCCACTCTCTCCCTGCAACTACCCCACCATGACCAGAGAGCTATTTCTGCTGATTGCAGACAAGCCATTTCTGGTTGAGTCATTGAAGATCCAACTACACACTACTATGAACAGGCTCGTATGAATTCATTTTTTGTTCCACTTATGTACATTTATTTGCAGGCTAAGTGTGTCTCCCAGGCACAGGCAATTTGCCAACACCGTCCTCAATGGAACAAAAGTTTGCTCTCCAAATTTAAAGGCACTAACAATATCAAGCGGCAAAAACAATGATGCAAAGCCCATATGCTGTTTCAAGCTACAGTAGTTAACATTAAAAAGTCAATTATTACCAGCCCACTGCAATATTTTGTCTCAGGAGGGAGAATTTTTAAAGAAATGTTACAATGTCTTAGTTATTTGTTGGGGGGGAAAAGTTGACTTTTAACAAAAAACTTTGCGTGTTCCAAAAAGGGATAGGATGCAAAAAGACGATGGGATTCAGAATAATATATACAAATACTCCTCAGAGCTTTTCTTCCCTATCCTTCCTCTAAGCTTTTCACAAAAAAGGGATGTTGGAGCCAAGGAGCTTAGTTCAACCAAATCATGGGAGAAATCAGATTCGCATTGCTTGCAAGGAGCAGTGAAGGTACACGACGGTGCAGTCTACCTAGTCATATTCCCCAGCTAAACTTCTGGAAGTTTGTGGCTGCTGGGCAATTTCCCAGGTCTTTGATAATACAGAGTGTTTACATCCCTATAAAGTTATTTACAGTTATCTAGTCATTATTAATAACGAAGTCAGGACTGAAAATGTCTATCTGCACATGGATGTACGCATTGAGTTCTCATAGTAAGTTATCAGGTCAAGATCATTATAATTGTGCCTGACCCAAGGGCCGCTGAAGCAACTGGAAGTTTTCCTGCTCATTCTCCAGGGTCTGGGCTGGGCCAGGCTTTACCCACACACCTACACCAGAGGCACTCAGGGTTGCTTACTTCCATTCCCATACCTCTGGCTCCAACGGAACAAACTCTCCGTGTCCAAAAACATCACAAGATGGTTCAGGGTTGATGTACAGGGTCTTGTCCCATACGATGTGATTTCAGATCACCAAAAACTGGTAGAAGCTCACAGCTGCCATTCAGATAGATGGTCACTAACCTTCAGGTTACAGTTATCAGTCAGTGAGATCATGTAAGCAATTCAAATGGTTATTGTAGATATAAATCTCTATAAATCTAGAATCTATATACAATCTCTTGAGCAACTTAATTCCCCACCCCCTTCCCTGGTGCTTCTCTGAAACCCACAGCCTGCACTGAAATAGATGCTGAGCCTCAAACAGTCAAAAGCAATTTTGTAGTTCTAAATCCAAACCATGCACAACTGGTCTCTGAAACTAGTGGAACAAATGCTACTCTCTTGCAGCAAGATATTTTTGTCTTTGATAAATAGTAACTGACGTGCAATAGTCATAGCCAAAGCAGCTGACCCATATTTCATAACTAGTGGAGCTCTGCAGTGGGGAAGCTTTCTTTGACACTATCATTAGAAGCACTCAGCTGCTGGGGGCTGTGAGCCAGATCCCAGTGCAAAACTCCTTCTCAGATCACTGAGTACAAGATCACTGCACGTGGCCTCGACAGGAGGAAATGCGTTGGAACTCACTTGACAGAAGATTTTAATGTGGTTCTTTACATCTCTTCAATTGCTTAAAAAAGGAGAAAGTGGAGACATTCCAGTTATGTCTTATTAAATGTTATTTTTCACTGGGGAAACTCTGTGGACTCATCACTATCAGCACATACAATCAAGGGGAGGAAGCAGATACTGGGGGGCCAGGAGTTTTGTCACAGGGTTATTGTGTGATAGAGCTCACCTAGCTGCTGGGATTACAAGATAACATACATCAATTTGTCATGAGGTCTTGTTCAGTGTAATTGAACTGCTATTTTTAAAAAACTATCATTGAATGTAACTTTAGTGAAAATTATTTAATACCTGAAATCTGCAGCTCTGGAGAAGAATGCTAAACATCAAAAAATCTTTAGAAAAGACTATAGTTTTTAGCCTAGAATGGTTTTTTATTATGAAGCTGAAACACTGCTAATGTTTTCAGGGTTGTGTTGAAGTTTGGGTGTTTTCTGCTTTTTTGCAAATAAATAATTAGATACAAAGTTTGCAAACAGAAAGAGGAGTGCAGAAAACCTGAAAACAGTCAAATTCTGCCTAATATTTTAAGTAACATAAAATACCGTGAACCTCAGAAGAAAATACTACAAATCTGGTACAAATCCGCATTACTTAAGGCAGTTCTGACTCCTTATTTATTATTTATTTATTTAAGTATTGCGCGAACTTCCCCAGCCAAGCTGTTTGGGTTGCCAACGTGAATAGCTTTCCACATTTGCTGCCAACTGATGTCTCCCCTGACAGTACTCAGAGCTGAAGACCAAAAATTTCACATAGAGCAGAATTAGCTCTTTAATAAACGGGTCTGTGGAGCAGTTCAGCCTAGTATAAAGCAGCTGTTTCAGTGGCCATATGGCTTCTGGCAATTGTCTCCAAAACTTGCTTTTGCCACAGCATCCATGTCAAGGAGTTACCCGGTGCTTCCATCTCAAGTTGCCATTTTTGCATTCTTAAAATACATTTTAAGTTAAATGGGGACTTTTAAGGCTGTATTTATGTCGCTTGGCATGTTGTGTTGCTCAGGGAACAAGAGTAAATTCTGACCTTTAGATCTCACTGAAGATTTTTCATCCTTTTCTTGAAACCAATTTATGCACGTTAATGGTGTTGCACGTGCATAGAGGCAACATTTCCTGGTACACACTGCAGCAAATGTAACTCACAGATTCACTTACGCATCTTAGACATATCAACTGAGGTCCTACCGTCTTACAATGACTGCCGAGCTAATTCTGTCAAACTCCCATTGCCCCCAGTGGAAATTTGTCCAAAATGAAATGAAAAAAACCTGGACCATGCTCTGTGTTTGGGAGAAAAATGAACTGTCTTGGTAGCTGCCACATTTGTGTGCCAGAAATTGTTGTGTGGGATTTTAAAAGGTACTTACTTTTGGCCTCTATTCCCAGTGAAATCAGTCAGTGATTAAACTTCCATTGACCTCAGTGGGAACAGATTTAAACTCACATTAAGTACTTTAAAATCCAAGTATGCAGGTTTTATGTATGGGACAACATACCTTTCCGAGCACTATTATAAACATTTTTCTCCCATCACATCTATTGGCAATGCATCTTTTGCAGTAGATGTTGGAAAAGACTGAGAAGTGCAATTGTTTTTCAATGTCACTTAAGTAAAATGCATATAGTGGCACAGGCTGAATGAGAAGAGATGACTTTTGATAAACTCATAATGTTTTTCTTTGTCTTAGAATGTGCTCATTAAACTTTGAACAGCGTACACCATGCAGCATCCAACATAACTGCCATTCTAACACTGCCATGTCTGCCCCATTACACAACAAACGGAATATGATTTTTCATGAGAAACAATAAAAACTGTTCATCAATTACTAAAATTTTCTTTTCAGTATGTATGGTTGAAAAAACATAAATGAAAATAAAATATCTCTTCCTACATGTCACCTATGCACACACTAAATACTTTGGTTTTCTTACAGTAGGCCCAGCCACCCCAATACCTTGTTCAGAGCACTGTCTGACATCTACGGTTCACTTTCTTAGGCATGGAGAAATTCAAGACCCTCACTGCTGTCCTACACACAGCTATGGCTCTGGGCTAAAAAATAAATACCTGCCTTTCGCGGAATGCAGTAGGCAGTTTAGCATTTCCAGAAAAAAAATAATACTTTCTCCATATCCTCTACTTTGATCTTTTCAGAAAGAATCAGTTAGGCAAAAAATCTTTGAAACATGAAATATTTTTGAATGCGGCAATGTCAAGAAGACTGATGGTGGAGAAGGTAATTAGTCCTGCAGTCCAGCATTCCCTCGCATGAGTGGGAACACTCTGGCTGTGCAGCTTTCAGTGACCTGAAGGTCATTCTTCTGTATAAGGACATTTGCTACAAGGAGGTCACTAAGCCTTTTTTTAAACCAACAGAGAAAACAAGGAAAGTGCTTTCCTCCTCCGCCAACTCCTCTGCAGAGCATCACCACATCCCTTCCAAACTTCTGCTGCCTTCTGCCCCATACTATCACCTGAGCAGTGGACATTTCTTTTATTCTTTGCCCTTCATTTCCTTTCATCAAGAAAGCATCTTAACTTTCTTGAGGCAGAAAAGACCCTCCTTTGACCTCGCTCTTCTTAGTTTTTCTGTATTCATGGATGCCAAGGGAGAACGACGAGGAAATTGGTTGTTTCCTTTCCCTCCCCATTCCACTCATGTCGCCCTATTTCCCAAGAGCAGTCACAGTACTGCTTGTAAAAGCTTATCTCCTCAGTCCCTCACCCTATACATCCTATACTTCCCTTATCTCATCCAAGAGATAGCACCTCAGCTAGTACTGTGAGTATTAGCTCATTCTGGGGTTCTGTAGTGGATCTGAGGTGAGTGTGTCACCCAAGAGCTACAAACACCATTTCCCATGGTATCCGTATATTGAAAGGGTGGAAAATCTAACGTCCAAATATTGGCCAACCAAACTTGGCTTAATGTGAGATTGAAAGAGATCACAGCCCAGGGAAGGATGGCTGCAGGCCAAAAATGCAAATAGCTGTGCAATTAACAACATGTTATACCCATAAAATCGAAATCAAATGTTGGTCAGCTGAAGGTCATTAGAGAAAGAAAGTCCCTTAGTTCTCCTTTACTCTGCTCTGAAAGGCTGATACTGACCAGTGGGAGGTACAGCAGACTAAGAGGAAAACCGCACAGATTTAGAAAAATTTTATTTCAAAGAAAGAAAATGGATTTGCTGAATATTATGGTGAGCCTAATCCATGCAAGGAAAGCAGTAATAAACTATAAATTACCAAGAACAACAAAAAAAATCCTTGTTCATTTGAGTGACTATTGTCAATACATATGACTTACCTAGCACCCGGAGAGAACACTCGCGGCACAAACATTATTGAAAAGGCCAAACTTTCTAGAGTGCTCTGGATACTTTGCCAGTTTTTGTAAGCAAAGTTCAAGAAATGTGAAAGTACTTATTGTCAAATGGCTGCCTGCTGACTGTGAATAATCACCTTTTACAAGAGCTAGAGGGGCTTTGAATGTTGTTTCTACAAGACACTAAGAGCTCCTGAAAACAGCGGAGGAGCCATTGCATACCAAAGTGCGGGTACTGTCAGCTGTGCAACACATCAGGTCACTCTAGTA
The DNA here is from genome assembly GCF_929443795.1 of Astur gentilis. NCBI lineage: Eukaryota > Metazoa > Chordata > Aves > Accipitriformes > Accipitridae > Astur > Astur gentilis. The sequence goes on from NC_064880.1 coordinate 47,108,834, forward strand.
TGAAATAACTTCTGAATAAACAGGATCTGCTTAATTTGACCACTATCTCCTGTATGAATCAAACCATGCTTTCTGGCACTATAAATGCCAGCCTTTTTTTCATCTCCACTGCTATACTGAGTAGAAATTTGCTGGACTTAAACCAAATGGAGAAAAAAACCTCTAACCCTTGATGAAAATGTCTATGACCAAGGTATGTCTTCTGTATCTATAGTAAGATAAAAGATTATAAACATTTAACTATTAAGTTCATTTAAGAATTACAAGTTAGCAAAACAAACTCATGGAAGTTGAACCTATGGTGAGAGCTGCACATCACCATGATTGCTACAGAAAATGAAATACTGATGTGCACTTGAATAGCTGGAGGACAAATTAATTTCTTTGGAGGGTGTTTGAGCTTGTGACTCTTTCAAACTTTATCAAGGGATTAATTTTCCTTAGCAGCTCCCAAACAATAGGAAAGAACAGTAAAAGTCCAAAACTGGCCAGCTGAGAAGGATCTATTACACTTGGCCCAGGATACGATGGCAGAATGTGTTAAAAAGTCTGAAGAGCAATGAGCCTCTCCACTGAAGTTACCAAACTCAGTACATTCACGTAAACGTTGATTTAAGTATGTTTACAGCGGTTTATATTTATGAACATATTACTATTGCATTATCTTCCTTGGCTTCTTTGTAAAGTTAAAAGGAAAACAAAATCATTCTGGTCTTTGTCTGGGAAGTTTTTCTGATGCTGACTTTATTTATTTGTTTATTGCCAAGTAGAAGCCTTAAGGATGTGTAAAGTATCTGCTGTGACACACAGTGCTTTCTTACTAGATCAAATCTAGGTCTCCATAGACAGCAGATAATAGCACAAAAGGGGAAGTGTGAGATGAACTCACACTAGAATTAGAAAAAGAAAGGATTTAAAGCTGAAGGATTTGAGGGAAAACATCCATTATGATACACTTCACATTCACCATTAGGCTGCCCTTGGGAAGGAGAGAATCAAGAAGCTGTAAAACAGGGTTTAAAATGGGCTTCCCGGGACTTGAGGAACCAGCAGACCTCCATTAGACAGACTTTTGACAGGTCTCTAAGTCAGGAAATCCTATATATAAAAATAAACACGGCTCTACCTGACAGACTATTGTTTCTATGGCAGCGTAGATCAAGACCAGTCAGAACGCTTCGAAGACTTTGAAACCAAACTATTTTCGAAAACCACGGTAAGCACACGGCACAGATACGGCATTATTCGTAGCTTGCAATTGGTTAGTGACAGCTGTCTTCTTTCTTAAAGCCCACGCTCCCAGAGCTGGGCAGGACATGTGGGCTGCTCTCTGTTTGCTTTCCTGGGGAGGCATGTGAGTATCTGGGACTCTTAATACTCAGCACACATGAAATTATCCATGCACAAACCAAAAGGTCTGAGCCAACAAGGCAAACACGACAAATCTCAAATATATGTTTTCATTCTCCTGTTTAGTAAATCAGTTTTATCATTTTTGGCATGGTAATGTTAATTATTGCTTTTCTCATTCTGACCATGCAGATACAGAGTAGAAAAATGATGAATCCATTCAATATTGTTAAATTTGAACCCTGTTTTCTCAGTTACTTCAGCTTCTATCATTTGCTCTTCAGACTTTTTAACACATTCCCCTTGGGGAAGAACTCTACTCTGATTTTGTCCAAATCTCGGGAGAACATTTGCAGCCAGACACTTTCTACCGTGTGAAGAAATGGGTGTTGGAATATCTCTCTGTAAAGGCAAAGAAAAAGGCTGATTTGAAAGTGATTAAAGACTGAGAGCTAGACAAGCTTTGAGGATGGAATATATTGTTTTGCACAAAAAAGTTCCTTGTTCAGGCTCTCTTGTTGCTTTACCAGATTACAAAGGGTTTTACCAATGGGAAACAAAAGCAGAAAGGGCGGGTTGAGTTCAGGGCAGTGGTTTTAAATGAGGCTGTATTCTCTTAATCTCTTGTTTCTAGAAGAAAATCCAGCAGAAGAAAGATAAATCCATGGCAATGAAAATATATGCATTATTACAGTATCGGTAAAGTATATATTTATTTTGGAATGCCCCTAGCAAGCTTAATACGAACTGACTGAATTTAATAAAGGAAATATTTGCTTTCTTGTTGATCATTCATGTATGGATCTGCATCCTTTGCTTTCCACATTTCAGCCTCAGAAACTAAGCAGAAACACTGACTTCTCCTCTGCACGTCTTTTAAACAGAAGGTTATTCGCAACACCCAAGTTAAACAGCAGAACGAAGCCACGTAAGGCAAAGCTGGATAATGCATCATCTTCCCCAGGGGGTCCTACCAGTAACTAATAAATATATAAGAGCAGATGTGGCACCTTAGGTCAGAAGCAAACCAATGATTCTCGCAGCACCCAGGTCTCCAGTAGGTAGTCCACAGAACTGCATTGAGCAAATACTCCCTTTTAATCTAGGTCGCTGAACACCTACAAGGTGGAAGGGGGTTGTGTGAGGGAATGGGAACTGAGTAGAGCGTTTCAAGAGCAGTGAGAAGCAGGCATTAAGTTAACTGGCTGCCTCCTGGACTCTGAGTCATACAAATCTTAGCTGCAGGAGCATCTTCTGAGTTCAGCAAAAACATTTCAGTACGTTCACAGTTTGTCAGGATGGTAACACAGGGTTCAAATAGGGAGATTTATTTGTAAGTAAATTCTTCTCCCACTACTACAGCTGTGTCAAGGCTTATGCCAGCTGGCACTTGAAGCTCTTCTACTGCCAAAATTTGCAGTCTCCAGAGCAAATGGGAATGAGCCAACGTTCTGTGTATTTCAACTGTAAGTAGCCATCTAAGACAGAATATAAGATGAGCTTGCAGAAGAGACTGGTGATCTCCATAGGAACACTCAACTCAGAGACACAGAAAGAGTGAGAAAGGGAGAGGGAGGTTATGTACAGTGGATAAACAGAGTTCATGTTTGTCTCCTGACTAATATTTAGGATCAGATTCTCCACTGGGATAAATTAGAGCATCTTTAGCCCTATGTTTGCAAAAATCTTGACATCATTGTATAAACCATATTATTTGAGATGATAAATCTGGGGTCTGTTTTCTTTGCTTTATAGTTTAAGGGCCTCTAGGCTATTGTTTTCAAGGCTCTTCAGACAGGCAAGACAGTTAGACACACTTCACCTTCATGGAAATGGAGACTGCATGTAGTTCCCCGAGTCTGGGTTTCAGGGAATGAAAGAAAAACCTGGAATCAAACACCACAAGGCAAGTAACAAAACCATGAGAGCTAGTGGCTGCAAAATCTGTCCAGCTCCAGCTCACATCAGTGGAAGTATGTGATTTTGTGCCAGCTGAGGACCTAGCCCTTAGTCTAAATATTGACTCAGTGTTTGGTCTCATGGACTAAACAAGAAGTTTCATGAAGCATTTCCCAACCCAGTTGAGTTTGGAGAGCCTGAAAGTCTCCACTTCAGCCTTTATGTGATCAAAGTTGAGAACTCAAATAGTGTTTGCTCCTGAATACACTCAAAAGATTTTTTGGCTGCTTTAAGATTTGATTTTTATATGTGCTTGCTGCAGCACCTACAATCTAGTACGTATTCTCCATAAATACATGAAAAAAAAAAAATCCCGCCCCTGTAGTCATACTTAAAGCTGGACAAAATATTTAAGAATTATTTTTCCTCTCAAAAAACCAAGTGATTTATCTGATTCAGGAAAAGGAAATCAATCTTTACTGCTATGCCTGAAGTGAAAATTATCTTTCACCCTACTGAGAGCTTTGTGTTTTATTTGGCCAACTAAGTATGTTCTACAGGAATTTAGGAAAAAAGGCAAATTACCAGCATTTGAACATTTATCAAATTCTTTCAAAAATATGGCAATATTTGCAAGATTTGTAATTTTTTAAACATTAGAATGGTAAAAGGATTTTTCTGTAACCAAGGAGAAGGCACTAAATATCATCTTCTGCATTAGATATTAGATCAGTCATACCCCAGGACCATGAGCACAGTCGAGTATATATCTTTGCTTAAGAATTTCATTTCTTCAATCCATTTGAATCTCTACAGCCACTAGAAATGTGAATTTTCTTTGACACTTGTTCTCTCTTGAGCTTGATTCTCCATTCTCAGCATACAGACTGTACTGCAAATTTTGGAAAAAGAATGAATCCTTATCCTGAGCAATTGCCTGGTTTTCTCTGATACTGAGTTTGTCAGCTCTGAATTTCTATAAACTGCTTTTCCAGATTGGACTCTGCTCTTTTACAGGCTCCGTCTATGATATGTTGCCACATACACTGAAGTAGATCTCATCAATGCACCATCCTCTGTTCTCATCATGTTTTGGTAAGTGCCATAATCAAGGTAAAAGGTCTTAGTTAATTATTTCCATCCTTAAAGGGTTATTGGAAGATTATAGAAGGAAGACAGGTACGTTATTGTTAGCTATAATACCACTGCCTCACTCAAAGGCCATCAAAACCTCTCTCAGGTCAAAGTTCCCTACTGAGAATTTACATTGTGCCATACCCTAACGAGTATAGACTGGAATCATGAGTCCTCAGGGCTCAGAGGAGAAAACCATCTCTTTTTATATGTACCCTTGTATTGTTGCTGTTTTCCTTGACTACTTAACTCTGGCTTTAAGTGCTCTTGTGCATGAGATTCCATCCTCCATTTACAAAGGGGTTACTCCACCAAAGGGACAAAAGCTACATTACCCCCAGCTTTGAGAGCAGCCACATACGCTGGGAATTTTTTCCAATAGAAAATATAAATGCTTTTTGCTACTCATATTTTCAATTTGCCACATCTGCCTAAGATGGGATCCTTTCTGTTCACCTCGCAATGACAACAGAGAAAGCAAGTGCATATCCGTCCCCCATTCACTGGCTGGGTTCCTGACACAGCGTAATGGACATCGCCAGTGGGGACACACTCGGGTGAGTGCCATCTGTGCTGAGGGAAATTGCCTACATACAAGTGGATGGGGCAAAATGCACCTCCTTGTGAAGAGGAGAAGAAAATTTTATCTGTTTTGAAAGGCTATCAAGGATTTCAATAAAGGGCAATAGATGTATTGCCTTTGATTAGCTCATAAACCCCTGTATTACCATTCTGGTGAAATAAAGCCCTACTTAACAGTCTCTGCTCTTTCTCATAGAGATGGGTGGAATTTATCTCTGATGGCTCTTCACTGAAAACAAGTCATCATTTATATCACAAGAAATACTAGGATAATGAAAACTGTCATACACGGTGCAGATACTTCCCCCAATTTCTTTTTGTAAGCTTATTAATTATCAGGACTTTCTGAGAGGTTTGTAAATCAGGACGGAATCCGCTTAAATAATCTCTGAATGTGTGATAATGCTCATTATTCTCAGAGTCTGGAAAAACAAGTCCTTTCCTACCCAAAAGCCCTGTAAACCAGGCAATCCCATCACCACAGCAGCACACTTGGTCAGCCTCGTGAGTGCGTGGGGATCCCCAGTCTGTAAATATGAGATACCCTTTCTGTATTTCCTATTAAATGATATAAAGCAGCAGTAATTGTTTACCATGGATTCAGCTAAAGATCTTTATTTTATAATATCTGTGTCCTTTTAAGTCACTTGTTTGCATTTGTCTTAGGAGATGTGCTACCTTCTAAGAAAAACACCCAACGGCGACAGATGCCTGGAGAAGACCCACATCACAAGAAAAGGCTGAAGTCTGCTTAGGAAAAGGGATCAGACAGGCACACCCTTAAAATAAACAGAAAAAGTCTGCAGCTTGTGCCTGATCCCCTGCCTTGCCGCAGCTCCTCCTGCCCGCGAGCCCATGCTCAGCCACCGCAGGGGAAGGAGCAGCTTTACAGGGCCATCGCCACCTTTCCCTCTCCACCCAAATCCAGCTGGGGACATGCGGTGCCCCACACGCAGGTGCACAGAGATGCATTTCATAGACTTGTGAGCCAGTTTGAAAGACTACAGTCCACTAATTTCACAGGGAGTTTGGTCGGAGAAGGCCCACGGGGCTCATTCACTTAAGTTAAAAAAAAAAAAAGAGCAGGACTGACTTCTGCAATGCAAGTATTTACGCAGGCAGATCACAAATCCAGTGGTTTTAGCTGATCAGTCAAGGGGAATGACTGGGTAAGGCCAGAACAAAAAACAACACTTGGAAAGGGCTTAATTTCATTGTCTGAAGATTTCTCCGCTGAGTTTAACCAGCCCTGCCCTCCGCTTGTTTAGGCAGCTTTTCTCAGTAACAAAAGACTTTCACACTCCAGCATACACAAGAGATACAATTTTCAGATGCACTGACGTGATGCAGGCTTGGCACTGGCCTCGCTTTACGCACACTGAATGTAATTAGGTTCTGGTCACTGGTCTGTGGGCAAACGCCAACTTCCAGTCCACTGATTAATTCATCTTTAGCCAGCACAGTGACATCCAAAATCGACATGCTTCATGCTGGGGAAGGGGGATATTTGGAGGTTAGAAAATTATATTTTATGATTTTTAGAAAATCCTGTGGTACAATATTGGATGCCACAAATACCCAGAATGTGTATCCCAAATAGAGGTGTCGGAGAAAAGCACAATTTTCCTTTCTGTACTGTACCAACAAGTGTATAGAGAGTAACTCACCCTATTTTTAGGTTTGTCAGACATTCATCTTTCACTTCCCTCTATCCCTATCTCTGCTGGCACCACTTCCTGAGCTTTGCTAATTAGTGCAGAGCCATACACATGGATATATAAATATAGATTAGATGTAAAGACCTTGTGTTTCTGAGTTTTAAGAATACCCCTAAAAATAGATGGTAATTGTGTCTAATACAGAGCGCTGTTCTCCATATTTCCTTCCTTGCCTCCATTTTGTGAGTACAGTATAAACAATGATTCTACCATCATAAATAATTCGAGTCATTCCACAAGATATCAGTAATGTCAGTTAGAGGTATTTCTTCCCATCAATGAGAATTTCCTGTTTTCTATTACACTTGGGAAAAACACTCTTAGCCTTGATGCATAAAGAATTGAAAAAATGTCTTTTGTTTCTCATTCATGGCCTTCAGAGTTCACCTTGTACACTGTGAGCCCAGATTCACAGGTTTGTGCTTCCTGAAGTTTGTATCCTCATTTCAAAGTGCCGTCCTGCAATTCATGCAGGGCTGGACAACTTATGGTACTTGTTATGAAAGCACCATAATGCAAGTTTATTGGGCCCATAAGTGACATATGTACTCACATCACCGGCACTGAAAAATATGCAATCCATATTAAACAAAACCCCGAGCCATTTTCAGTAATATTTGCTCAGTTTTAAAAGGTCATTAGAAGGTGAGCAAAGGTTGAGGGAGAACTTTATGCAAAGGATAAGAATAACACAGCACAGATGTAAAGTTTCTGGTGGATGATCCACCAAGTCTTTACAAACATTAATTAAGCCTTCACATTTTCCATATGAGATAGGTACACACTGTTACTCCCTTGCTCTCAGATCTGTAAAACAAGGCCAGTAAAAGACTGGTGACTCATAAGACATCAGAAGAGCCAAGAGCAAAATTAAAAGAAGACTTAGCAGCCAGCCCAAGTTCTAGCAACTTGAATTAATTCAGTGATGGGATCCTGTGCTCTACTCGTGCAGGGTCAGGTCCTGTTTCTCTTGCCAATGACAGTGGATTCCTGGCTGTATTTGACTTCCAGTTTTGCATAACTATAAATAAACTGCTACATTTCATTCTTCCAGAGTCCAGTCATCTATAATTTCCAACATGACTTCTTTCCTCCTCCTCCTCTACTCCACTGCTTTGATGCTTAACCCCTCAGTTCTTTTCTTTGCAGCATGGTGTTATGAGAAACGTCTGTAGAAAGAGAAGCTGTGAACCAAATGATGAACATGTTCAGCGTAGAGTCCACAGCTGTGAGAAATTCAATGTTAACAAAAGCCAGCAGGAAAGTGTTTAAATTCTCCCTTCTGTCCTCAGACCTGAATATCAGCAGGGTGTAAGTGGTTCATGGACATTGTACCTCTCATCTTCACCATGGGATGAACTTCACTTAAACACCACAGTTATATCTCGCAGCTTCAGTCTCCATTCCTACCTATTTTCAGTTCTGAGATATATCCAACAGAAACTATATCTAATAATAAATAATAGAGGACACTTGTGCTAACTTTCAAACACAGCTATGTACCTGTAAATCCTAAGTGCTGCACCAGGCACGTGGAATCAGAAATGCCACAGGACTCAAGATGAATACATAAGCAAAAGAAGCAGCAAATTACTCCAAATTTTCTACACTGCTGGGCTTCATATATTATATAAAATAGATAACCAGTTTTTCTCTTTCTGTAGTTGATCAAAGATCAAGAGGACTTTGAAACGAATGCACTAGCAAGTTGCTTAGGACATAAGTTTTGACTAAGTGCAGATACATAATCAGAATTACTGTAAGGGTAATTGCATAGCCAATTATTTAATCTGATGTCACATTTGCCTACGTTATTGAGGAAAACGTATTTTATTATTTTTATGTCTTTGAGCCAACAATCCTGCAGGAAAGAACACCACTCTGCTCTCCTTCAAATACTAACAAAACAATTGCCGGAAAATTTTTAACTGTAGCATTTGTCCCTCATGCAAACACATACATATTTGTCAGCTCTGAAATCAGATTCATTGTGCTGGTAGTCAAAAGAATCAAAATGATGGTGGAAAATGGTGATGAAAGAGACATGAATCCTTTACCTGAGTATCAGGGCATGATGAGCTCTAGAAGCACCACTGCCTGATTCTCACACCCAGATGTATTAAAGTTAGCACTATTTGTGTCATTTTTTGAAATGTCGTATTAATATCTACATTCCAGCATGGAGTTCCCATTTGATTCTACACAAATTCAGTGTGCACTGCTGAGGGCAAAAGAGGATCAAGTCAACCTCTTGACCTGTGCATGAGAGTCCTGCATCATTAATGAGATTAAAAAGAAAGGACCACATTTAGACAGGTGATCCAGCAGAATAAGTCTCTTGAGCAGGAACCACATAGTTAATTCCACTGCTTCAATATTTCAAATGCATCAGGTTCAGAGGAAAATACACTTGCCAAAACCAACAACAGTTTGGCTTAAAATCAAAACCTGTAACCTGCAACGTATTAAGTGCCAACGTTCTTTAAATGCTTCCTGTTTTTATGAATACCACCTGCAATTCAAGTGCTATCAGGTAACAAGTATAAGAAGACATTTAAAAAATAAAGGTACAAAATGCAGCATTACCAGATGGATTGTGGCTTAAGAACATAAATAACTATGGAGTCAAGCCATTGCTCATAAAGTATCATTTCAATAATCTGAGTGAATGACCTAGACAAAGAGATGGCTTGTATGTGGTGGTAAATAGGCTGCTATTTTAAAAGCTTACAGGCTCCTTTAAGACGGACAGAGTTGGAAATCCTGAGCTATACCGTGCCAAACAATGTTCATTTTATTCAGATACAACATGTTCTGGGATCTGAAGGTGTGTTCAGTTTTTTAGTACAGGGTTGACCAAGCCTAACTTGCTTTTTCAGTTGAATATTCACTGAATATTACATTTCACTCAGGTTCTTGTACTGGTGTGACAGTGCATTGCAGCAGCCTACCACTGTCAGCATCTCATTTCTCCAGACAGCGAGATCAGAAATTCATTCCAACACCCTGAGAAAAAAATAATAGAAAGCATAAGACCCGGAATGCTAGAGACATCCCATGCTTGGGACCAAGGTGTGATTTGGACAAAAGAACTGAAGAGATGCCACCGGAACTGATCATTTGAGTAAGCCTCAGATAAGTGATTCTTGAATGGGTTTCTCCCTCCCTTTGTGTTCAAGCTTCTCCACTTTGCACAGAATATTTAATTAGCCAGAAAGATTTTCTTGTTCTGTTGTGGGAGATTTAGATTCCTATTCCTGTACCAGTGGACAGTCAATTATTTATACAAAGTAGAAGCGAGTCAACAGAAGGGACTGTGAATGCCATGTGCAACATAATGACCTATTGCTCAGAGGCTACCATGCTCTCAAGGCAGAGGAGAGAACTGAAGCTTATAAAAGCAGGACAAAATCATCTCCTTCTCCCTGGATAATAGAGCTCTTTTGCTGTCTTGCTTTTTTTTTTCTGAAATGAGAAGGAAAATTTGACCCAAATTCACAAGCAGTTTCCAGGCAACTGAACTTTGCCAGAACATGTAACGGAGCTCAGAAATGCTATTTGCCATCCTGCTGTAAAAACTTAATGGACTGCAGTTGTACCACGAGGTAAACTAACGACAGCCAGCTACTTCTGAAAGGCAGGGAGGAGAATCTTCTGTCACTGAGGAAACACTAAATACTTATCACTCGGATGAATTTTCATCTCCAAAGGATAATGATCCAGATCTTGAAAGTGATGGGAATCCTTCCCCCCCACCATCAAGAATCTTATTTCCATTTCTGCTGTATGAAATCACTATTAATTTCTTATGCTATCTTAGGTTCTAGAAGACCCACTTATTATCCAGAACCCTTGCTGGTTTGATGCTGTGTAAACTGTGGATTTGGGGCAAGAAAATAAGCAGGGGTTTCAGAATAGGAGCCACCCTAACCATTTTTTTTCAATACATGGGACAATAAAGACATGTTTTAAAGGCTTTTGAAGGAGAGTGGTAAAGTATCTTCTCGCTATTGATAGAGTATTTTTCTGAAGTGTGAGGAAGACCTGGGAAGTAGTACAAACGCCTTTCAATACCTCTCCAAGCAGAGTGGGGAGTTGAACTTTACGCTAATGGCTGGCCAGAGAGCCAAGCCAACTCTTCACAAGAAGCCTTGAGAGGGAAATTTCCTTAAAATGCATTTAGGGAAAGGTGAGCTAGTGAAGGACCACAAAGAGAGAGACGATCTGACTGAGCGAGCAGATAGGAAAATGAGTCTCTCCCTCTGACAGACTTTAAATAGTGGGCTTTACCTCTAACCTGGCTAATAGATTCTATGATAATAGATTACTGAAGAAAAAACGAATTGACCTCTATTGCACTCTCTGACCAGCTTAGAGAAGGCTGTGTTCCAGTCAAGTTCACACATTTCACTGTCTCATATTGGGTGACCATCATCATCTATGCTGACAGTCTGCTACGATGGCTCAGCCTTGCGTACTGACGAAGATCCTCAGGACTTCCAGTGAGACTGCTCCTGTTGGAAGGAAGACTCTCAAACTGCTGAGAAGTTAATGATGAGATTCTCTTCTGGAGACAAGCTGTGCAGTTTTAGCACAAGGTTGAATGTCACAGCAGAAAGTAGAAGCCTGACATCTTTTAATATGTTCAAATTTAACCAATTTATTTAGTAACAGACTTCTATCCATTTCTAATTCTGGATAAAGCCACATTAATTAGCCCTTGAGTTAAACGATATGTCAAGTCCTACCAGCTGTCTTTTCCCTATTTTTCCTAGATATATGTATATGAAGACAAAGATACTTAAGAGGATAATTGCATCCCAGCTCTTTGTTCACAGAAGAAATCGCCTCTTTGAGCCTGTGCTTTCTTCTTGCATTGAGAAACCCAACAGGGCAGCTCATTGCAGAACTGGGTAGGAGCATAAATAATCTGTACAATTTATCTGGTTTGCCTCATTGTGTTTTTAATTATTGCTAGTAGTCCAGTCCCTAAACAATATTGGTTGTCTTGGAGAACTATACATTTAGAAAGATGCACTAATCAGTACTTATCTACTGTGTAACTGTGCACACTAACAAGATATTTTAATGACTCAGGTAACCTATCATACTATTGCAATCATAAATCAAATCAAGAAGGAAAAACCTAAAGAAATGTATATGCTGATCAAAGTCAGGCAAAAGAATGGTACTTTCTCTCTCTATTTGGCTAGTAAGTACAGATTATATTGTTCAATAAAATATATAAAAATAAAAAAGAATGATATCCTGTTTTGGAAAAACACATCAGAAGAGAAAATTTCCTCCAACTGTTTTTTTTTTTACTTTGTGGTTTGAATGATCATATTCCACATTAATATAATTTTGCACCTATTTTCTTTTTAGTTAAGCTACTGACCCTGGTAAAGTGCATCACTGTTAAGATGAGTATCATCTAATGCTATGTCCGTTTTGTACTTTTATTGCCCCCTGCCATTCAGCATGGAGGGCACAGGAAAGGAGGAGATCTCTTCTTTCCTCAATTAAATGTATGGCTATTTATTTCTTCTGCAGTCAATATTTTCTTTATGGTCTCTCAGATGAAGATGTGGGAAACAGTTTGTGTCCAGATTTGCAAGGCAAAACAAAACACAGTATGACTACTGCCGAGTATTACATTCTTCTGTATGTCACAGTGAGTGAACTTAATTACGGTTCATTAAGCCCAAATCCAGTTTCTCATTCATGTACCCAACAGTGTGGTATCAAGTCATCTTTCATAACTTCAGCATGATGTTCTTAAATCAATGTGGAGGTTTTTTATATCAACTCATACTCTAGTCCTTGCATTTTTCATGATATTTATAAATGGAAACATGGCACATTATAATTAATGATTTCAGAAGCTAGTTTTGAAGAGAAATAAACTGGGATTATCAAATCTCTTCCCTGAGGACAGAGACAGTCTGATTAAGTGCTTCGAAAAGTTCATTTTAGATATCTTTTGCAGAAAAAGCCCCTGCTGTGTCTGCCCTCTGGTTATTAGTTTCACCTGTAAACAGTTCACTGCCACTGCTGACTCCACTAAACATCTTCTTTGTACTTCAATCTGCATTTTATGTGAACTCTGGAGCTATTAGCCACTAATATCAACAGCATTGCACAGTCTAGGAACATTTATTGCTCCCCTGCTTAGTTTAATGTTTCTGCCTTAGTACCGTAATATTATTAATAGCCACAAAGTACAATAAAAGAAAATTAAGTGTTTATTTTGTTTAGGCTTTCGCCACTTTACCTGCAGCATTTTTCCATTACATTTGCACATAAATGAGCATACGCTACATTTTTTAGTGCATCTAAAAATCAGGGTTTAACTCCCCTAATCATATCGTTCTATTTTCAGTCATCTTCCAGGCCACTTTATTTGTTATTGCAAATGCAAGTATATTATGGTAAATTTATACATATATATTTTATATAAATGCATAGCATGCATTTGGTAGCTATTCGCCTTGCTAATAGACTTCATTTGTATATTTTTCCTTCCTTTAAAACAAATATTTTGTAAAAAGATAGTCTTCAGTAGAGGCATGCCATAGTTTGCAGAACATGCTCACATCACATGCATGCCAAAATACCCTATTTGCTGTTTGGGGTGCTGCTTTCTTTTTCCCTTCAGTTTCATAGACATAAAACCAAAAATAAGGTTTTAATGCTTATTAAGGTAGGCGTAATTCAGACATATTTCAAACTGATGTGCATGAGATCTGGAGAGAGTTGCCCTCAAATAGAGGACGAAATTCTGAAGTGTCCACTTTCTTGAGAAACATTCGCCTCCACAGACCACGTACTGATAAAAAGCAAGCCAATTCATATCTGGCCACAAGAATATAAACTAAAGTGCTTCCATGGATATACACAATTATGCATAAGAACAGCATTAACTTCATTCTTTCCAAAGACCAGCACGAGTACGTATTCCTATTAAAGAAACTAGACAGTGGATAAAATTAAAGATTACATGGTTAATGAGTATGTAAAACTGCAGCTGCAAAAAGCCTCTTTCTGGATGGCGCAGGCTTTGTGTGGCACCGCGGCGGGCACAGCACAGGCTGCTTCTCTCCCCACCACGTGGCAGAGGCTGCTGGCGTCTCAACAGCCAGTCCGAGAGGTACCTGTTGGGAAATGGGATATAAAATAACACTTTCTGGGGCCCGCATACTAACAGAGTTAAAATTTAACCAGGCCCATAATCTCTTTAGTAGAGAGAAGTTAGTCATTTTCCCTGTCTGGGTAATTTAGCTATGCAAGTGTCCCATCCAGCTCTGCAGAACTTGCACAACCTTGTACAATGGCATCATGAATTACCTAAACTGCATTGCAATTTTGATTGTGAAAGTGCAGGTCCAGGGAAGCCTGATGGGCCCTGATTTCCCAAATGGTCCTCGGAGTGGCCTCCTGCCAGCCTGGCACGAGTATCCGGTATTATTGGACTCTGCACTTCAGATTCAACTCTCCATGGTTAAAGCTTCACACTTCTAAGCGGCTTAATGAAAGACAGTAGGTGGCTTACATTTTTTCTGAACTGTCTCTAACTTGACAGTATTTTTCCAGTATTCAGGGGCTTAGATTATATGCCAGGAGTCCTGGCACCATAGGAAAAGTATTAGGTTCTCTATTCTTTCACTATGAATCTAGATTAATAGCCCCAAATTCGTGCTCCCAGTGGACTGAAAAGAGATGCTTTGAAATATATGCATTTGTTGGGCTATATTCGTTTGTACACATAGCTAATTATAAAGTAATTAGTATTATCTCAATGCATCTAAACAGGCAAGCAAGGGAAGACAGAACCATTTATTATAGTGACAAAGGGAATCAGCATTTTCTTATCATAAAAATCCAAGTTATCTTGTTTTCTTGTACGTCAGTGTAATTAATCCCTGTATTTAGCATTCATAGATAATAACACCCAGTATCTGCTTTGATGAGATACAAACAAGCATATTATGAATCACTTCACATCCAGACCATCTTAATTGCTAAAATTACTGTCTTATGTCTGCCGCTTCTGTAACAGCAGGTAACTCAATGAAAAGCCTGAAACACCCGCATGCTTTGGCAACCAGTTTAGCTACCGAACTAACATGGCATTTGTCATTCTTATTTTGAAGCCATATTCTTCCTTCATTAACAATTGCGTCAAGCCAGAGAAGTTCATGGGGTGATGCAGGGCATAAACAAGGGCATAATCAGACTTCCTATAGTAGATGACTGAGGGAGTGAAAACCACTGTCAAATTCATTGATTCACTAATCCCATCTAAATAAACCTCTTAACTGGATGGAACACAAAGTGAAATCTTACTTTTATCTTTAACTGTGTAATAAAATAAAATAAAATTAAAACATAAAAGAACCCTTATCAGTTAATTGAGATTGTCTTCAATTATATAAATACGACTGACTAACCTTTAGGGCTTTTCATTAACCAAGGTTCATCAATTCTAATCATCTGACACTCAAATACTCTAATGGCCATGCCAATGTAATTAAAGTTGCCAATTCTGCTGACAAAGTTCTTAGGTTACAAGCACAGTTATCAATGTAGGATAAGTAATCTCGTACCACACTGATTTCACAGATACTGTCCTATCCCATTAATGTCTTAACTGGTGACAGATTTTATTAATGAAATTAATCTTCAAATATGTATTCAGTTGTTACTTTCTGTTCAGAACCGGAAGTAGCCACCGGTTCGTAATCCCACGTGATATTTTATCACAGTTAATAAACACAATAGGAGTCCTGGTAGAATTAATTATCATCTTTAATCAAAATAATTAAGGTTTTAATCTTTTCAGGGTAATTTGTTTGACCCCATCCTACCAAACACATTCTCAAACATTCTGCTGTATGGATTGTGACTGTGGGCAGGAGGAGAGTCAGGGTGTAAGAAACCAATTCAGCAGCTGCTTTAGAGTATCTTTCGTATTGTACTAATATCCACATGCAAGGTATAAAGATTTCTCATCGCTACAAGATGACTTTCCAGTTAAATCATATATTTGCTGCCTACAAAATGTGCATAAATTCATTTAAACAGCATATAATACTACCTATTAGAATAACTGAAAAGCATTCTACAAGCTACTATGCAGCTGCAGACATCCAAGCAACTGCCAGACATTACACACTGGAAAAGTTTCATTGTCCTCTGTTGGGCTGATCACAAGAGTAAAATTACCCTCTAGTTCAGATATGTTTTTCCTTTTCCAGAATCGCTACAGGATATTCAGGAATAAGTTTTCAACAAGAGGTATCCCCTTTCTTCCTTATATTCAGCACTGCTTGATTTATCTTTTTTTTTACTAGAGCAAGAAGAAGAGAACCAGAGGAAATCTTACACCATATGATAAAAACACCGTACAGCAATGTGATTTATGACAAAACACAGTCTGAGTTGCAAGTATCAGAAAAGGAAAGGACAGCCAAACTAGGTCAGATCAAGGATTCTGAAAGTGGCCAGCAGTAGATGACAAAGGGAGAATGTAAGAGCATGGCAAGTATATTGTCATACATTCATGGACACTTTCAGACAGTTCTGGTCTCCATTTCTTCTCCAATAATTCCTAAATTCAATTTCCTTTCTTGACTGCTACTGAATATTGAGCTGACATTTCCATTAAACTATCTATAGTAACTATAATGCCTCATTCGTGAACAGTAGCACTTAGTCCCCATCTGAATATGCTGAATATATTGAATACTTTTATCTAATCACCAATCCCTATAGCAATTGTAATTTTTTAAAATTAAAATACAGTTGTGGAATATACCTGAGCAATAAATGCATCCAATGATCTCTTAGTTGTTTTCAGACATTCAAAAGCAGAAAGCAAGCAATGTTCTGAGAATTTTGAGGGTTTTATTTTGGTTTCTTGGGCTGTTGCTTTTTTCCACCAAAATCACAGGGTGGGCATTAGAATTACTGACAGCTATGTCCTGATACTCTCACTCAAGCAATCCCTGGCTTTTTGTCTGTATATCATCAATAGTTATAAGATAACCAAAAGGAAGGTAAAGAAAAGAAGAATTAAGACATGACTTGCTACATATTTTTGCTCGTGAGCCATTGAAAGTTACAGGTCATTGTCTCCCTGCTCTGCTTGCAGAATTTCTTCTGACAGAATTGCAAGATTGTGCCCATATGAAAAGGAATAATAATAATAATAACGATTTACTTACATCTTGTAAGAGTTGCTAAGCAAATTCATGCTGAAAATTTACATCAGCCCTTGAGCTAGCCAAGAGTAAACATAAAGCTGAAAGCAGGCAAGGGTTTGGGTTTGGGTTTGTTTTTTTTTTATTTTCACAAATAAATTACTTCAGTAACTACATACACATCTACCTACACTAGCTTGGGGCTGCATCAGCTTAGGTCTTAGCTTACAATGAATTACTTTGTGTATTCTTTGACCCAGAGCCAATCCTCTTCAGAATATTATCTGTACAGCTATGCCAGAGTCACTAAAGCCTTGAACTTGCAGACTGAAGCACATGCTTTTTTATATACTGCAAATAGGCTGGCTGATGTCAACGAGAAAAGGCACAATGAGTAAGAAGTGAAACATATATAAGATTTTGTAGAGGGAGAGCCTACAGAAGCAGCCTTCAACTCATAGATTTTTGGTATTTGCTACAGACGTACATTCTCAGATGCATTTCAAGAACATTTGACATTTTGTAAACCACATTGCTCAGAAAGAAAGTGTAAAAGCTACACTGACAGCTTAGCACAAGCTCATGGTACCACCGCATCACTTTATTAGTTATACACAACTGTCCTCATACACCAGGTATGGTTTTAAGCGATACACTCACACAAGGGTATATGAAAGAGCTGTGTCTATTCAGTCTGAACAGCGGGACAAGAAGCGGCAGTGAAGTGCAGCGTTGTCTCAGAGGTTGACTAAGAGGTTCAGCAAGCTACCTGAAGAAGCATATGGCAAATTCAAGAATGCAAGCCTGCTCTCAAAATACAGCCTCACTATTTTCCACGTGACAGCCAAGTTGATGCACATGTCAAACACAGTGAAAAAAACCTAGAGTCATATTATTTCCTTGATGTTCTATCGTTCTTAGTTGGGCTGTCAGAAAATACATGGTAGCAATGCTAGGTACTGAATTTGTCAGGAGTGGAGAGAGCGTCAGAAGCAATTAGAAAGCAACATGGGTTAAAATTATTCAATTCTTAGAACCATTTCTTCCCACAATCCATATTTAAGGATGAATTCTGGAAACTCTATTCAATTCTTATTCAGTTTAACAGGCACTCGCCCTCTGAAGTGCCTGGGAAATGTTTTCAAAAGGGGGCTGAACAACAACGTCAACTTTTGGCCCAAAGTCAGCTGGAAACAAGCCACAACCTAGACACAGCTGGCCCTCAGGGTGTGCTTCCAAAGACCTTGACAAAATTAAAATTAAATTTTAATTATCCCTGTTCAGCTTGATTTATAATAATTGTCAATATCTGTGGTTTGAAATAACACATTTTACAACATGATCAGTTAGAGAAAATATTTTCCTAACAACTAAAGGGAGGAAGAGTCTGCAGTGAGTCCAAGAATTATATTATCAATCTTATTTATTATTTTTTTAAACCATAACACACAAACATTTAAGAGACACTGATCTGAAATTGGGGTGAAAGGCTGAAGAATACTATGTTTTCCTGGTTTTGCAGCAGTCAGACTTAGGAGTCTGATCCTGCAGACACGAGACCAGCTGAGGTCCCAGGACTTTGCTTCATGCCTCAGATCTCGCCTTATTTACAACATTCAAAAAATTACAGCAATAATTAATGGCATTTGAAATGCTCATAGATTTTTGAAGTGTCCATAGAACCATAAAAATTTTACTTGCCAATTTTTTTTTAAAATAATTATGATGTGCCAAGAGTTGATAATTTATTCATTTGGACAAAGATTCTTGAGATTTTCTTCACAGCAAGTAAACCCACAACCACTTTGTACCCACAACACGTCCCATTAAAATATTCAGCTCTTTTCATTCATATAGAGTTGCATGGGAAAGGTCACTTTTAACACTGGGCTTTCAAGCTTATCAGTTTCTGGGCAATATTTCTGAAATATACTGCCATGACTTGGAGGATACCAGGCAGAACAACAAAAAACTCTTTTTCTCAACTGGTGTCAGTGTTTCTTGCCTTTCTGGACACTTGCAGAACCACAGGCTCAAGCTGTGGTTGTGCCAGCCATTTTCTAAATCAATACTTCAAGTTGCTCAGAAATCATCTGCTTTCCTGCTTTGAATCTATTTACAAAGAAATTATTGTATATGGTTTTAAGCAAGAGGAGTAAAAGGGTACATTAAAAATATAAGAGCAACTCAATTCATGTGAAATAAGAACTGCTAAGCTACAGTGAAAAATAGATCCCAATAATGTCAGCAGAGGAGCATTCAGAGGTCACGAACCACAGAAATATTGCAGTTACTGTCCTTGCTCTGAGTAAATGGTTCACCAGAAACAACTCCCGTCATTTGCAACTATTGTATTGGCAGGTCAGTGTAACAGATGATGTACATATCCTCAATTATTACTTTTTTTCCTGTATAAAATGGATAAAACTAATATACGTTTCCGGTTTGATTTTTTTGCAACTTGACTCTGAAATTGCTTCTGCCATGGGTCTGTGAATTCCCGGCCATTGCTTGATTCGTTCTTACTAGCAGTCACTTCAGCTGAAAAGGTATTAAAAGCTTTTGCAATTTCATTTTCTTTTTAAAGGTAGCCTCCTGTAACAACTTCTTCCTAATAAGCTATTTGTTTTTCATAATACCAACTGAATGAAACATTTTGCTTTATGCCTCAAATCTTGCCTTATTTACAACATTCATCCATTTGGGCTATAAATAAAATTATCATCGCCTTTCTTTTAAATAATTGATGTGGGTAAAACTTGCCCATCCTGAAAGTCATATACAATGGAAAAAAAAGAGGACTTTCCAGCTTTTCTGCATTTTACTCATCAAACACACAATTCCTAAACTAACAGGCTTCCTCACACAGGTTCTTTGCTGATTTACAAACACAAGCCCAGAAACTCTACATATCATCTGGAAAACTATATATTAAACCTATTGATTATCTCATACCCTGCCCTAAAGCAAAATTTCTCCTTTAAGAATTACAGTGCATTATTCTATAACAATATTTTTCCTCTCCTCTCACCCAGGCAGCAGAAACACGAGAAGGTGATGAAAACCTCAGTGGGAGTTCACTGAAAGCCACAGAAGGGTGAAGTCTATGACTCAGCTTGCTCCAGACTTCTAGCTGAAGTCTGATTCTCCGCCTCTGAGAGTAATACAGCTTTAACATGGTTTTTGACAGCCTCTTCTAAAGTTAGAACATCAGTTACTGTCCGTGTATATGTAACACTGGCATCTGTGATGGGCTGCTCAGAGGCCTCAAGTAATTCTGCACAGAACCTGTCCTCCCAGATAGCAGAAAGAAATTATGCCCAAGATTACTAATTTTGAGCACGGACTCTTCTACAGCCTCACAAACCATGAAAATCCTCCTGGTTTCTAAGCTGCTAGCCAGATCAATGTTTAGGAGGATGAGCAGGCAAGACTTAAACAGCAATTCAAGCAAACAGAAACAACTGTTGTTCCAGAGGAAGAAGCCTTTAATAGCGAAAGTATAAAAATATTATTGCATATTGAAATTCCATTTGGCATTTTGGGGAAGGGATCACTGGGGCTTTAGAGGACTGTAAGCAGGGTAAGACACACTCAGTTTTTGTTCCCTAGCCTCTGTGATCTTATGATACGAAAGGAAAGCAGGGTCCTACCCCTGAATAAAATTTCCCCGTGCTGGTTATCACAGCATTTGGGTCAGAGAATATCCTCTTCTTCGGCCACCTGGAGAAAAGGCCTCTTCATTGCCTCTTCCAGAACTGACAGATCTCATCCCTGGCAGAGCTCTGCCTTGGTGCAGTGCTGGGGTGTAGGAGGAAAAGGAAAAGCACAATTTTTCGTCGTGAAGCAGGCACACAGCTAGCATCCCCCAGTTTTGGGGACAAGGTCATCTATGCAGGTCTGGATTACCAGGTCTGCAAACCTGGCAATGAAGATAACACAATACCATGGTGGTGTTAACACCTAATAATTTTTCTGTCACTTGATATTGCATATTTCTAGAACTGTGATCATACCGCAAAACCTGCATATCACCCATTATTACAGGGAAGCTTTGTGACAATTATCTTTTAAAGTAGGAGGTTTCTATAGAATTGAATCTTTAACTGTATGTTCTCACAGTCCAAGATTCACTAATTCAACAGTCAAGTTATTCTTTTGTAAAAATGATACTCCAGAAGATACTATTTGACATAACATTACGTAAGAATCAAACTCCACAGGAAAGAGAGTAACTAGCAGATAGTTTGTATTCATTTGATAAACTTACAAAATTGTAGGCTTGACTGAAAAGAAATCTAAGAGAGAAAAATCTGTTTGGAAAACAAATTTTGCCTTCTTATAGCTCTTTATCAACGCCAACATGACAGCTATACAATACAGAGTTTAAATCTTCAACTGCTTAACATCTTCCAAGCAAAAATGGTGTTCTAATAGAGCAATGATCTCAGGATCTGTATCCAGAGTTGAGAACAAATTATAAAAAAATAATGGTTTTTCAACTACAAGTTAATTTTAAAGTTTTTTAACTACAAGTTGAAACCATCTTTCCAACCAAATCATTATTCCTCTTCCATGGGGAATAAAGAGCTTTTTGCAAAATAATTTCCCAGTGAAACAGTAAGAGGTAGATTTACAGCATTTATCTTTCAATTCTGTACCAGAAAACAAAAAATGATAAAACTTATATCAGATACAGAAAAGTCCACAGCATAGCTGCCTTCTTCAGGGACATGGGAAGGATCTTCAGTGAAGAACCAGAACCAAAGCTAGGAGTGGCATACCCTGACACAGTATTTACACAAATTGGTTCTGAAATGCAGAACCTTTCAGTAGAATGGGATGAAAAATCTTCAGACTGCTTTATTTTCTTGAGAAAGAAGATCTAAAACCAATCGGGTCAAAAAGAGAGGAACGGCTTTGGATCATTTGAATGGTGAAGGTGAGCTGTGTCTTGTGGAAGTCAATGCGATGTGTGCTGTGCTGACACCATATTTTTTAATACAGAGCATAAATGCCATAGGAGCTGGGGTTCTAGCGACAGCTTCACCCTAACATACAGTATCCTTCCCTCATTAATTTCCTATTCATCGAGGTTGTACCCCACTATAGGACACTTAACTACAGAGAAGAAACTGAAGAGTTCTGATACACCCCTTTGCAAAGCTTTCAACCCCGTGCAAGGGCTTCTGCAAGGTTTTTTTGGGGACTGAATTTATCAGTCAAAGAACAAGTCAACATCATGACTCCTGCCCTGAGCCTGTGAATCACTCGGACAACTTCTTAGCACAGAGAAAGGCAGCATGCCGTTGCAACAGCATGTACATAACACACACGTGCATGAACAAGACTTCTTTTGGCCTTGAAGTATCTAGTCCAGATTTAAACTCCCCGGCTATTGGCTTGGCATCAGGCTGTCAGTTGTACAGCCTCAGATGGTAGCCTACATTTTTCTGCTAACTCAGTGCCTTCTGTTCCCAAGCAATGGACATTGGATCTTTATGGGAGTTACAAATTCTTGGATGCACATCAGGAAGCTTTTTAAAGGACCTTCAGGAGATGGTTGGGAGGTAATAATAAAGAAGAAAAAAAATAAATTAGATTGATTAAAGTTTGATTAAAAACTCGTCTCTCTCAATTAGACTTTTTGCTGTTTTCAATGGATTTACATCCTATAAATACATCAAATGCAATTGCAGACATTTTCAGCACAAATATAAAGTGATCTAAGTAATGTTAAATTAGTTTTTAAAGTTCTGTTACATAAATTGGACAGGTCAAGATAAACACATAAGATTCCACACTCCCTTCAAGGGCCATGGTAAGAAGAACTTTTCATTACTCTCATATGTGCTTTGCTCCTCTCTAGCAAAGCTACACTGATAAGTTCCATAGGTGTCTGGAGCAAACAGCATAACCAGGAGAGAGAAGCATGCAGGGAACATCACCTCTGAGTCCCTGGCATCCCCTCCACCTGTGAGCTGAACCCCACTTGAGAAAACAGGATTACTTAATGCTAAAACAGCTCTTCTGAGTCCCAGCAGCTCTTGACTCACTGTTCTAGCCTGCATGAATATAAAAGGTAGCACACCCAAACACAGATGGGGTGCTGCACACTATGTTGGGACTGTAGCACAGGATGATGACAGCTGAAGCTATCCAGTCCCAGAGAGACCAAGCTTTCCCTTGGTTTGCTTCCCTTTCCCCCATCCTGTATCTCTTCCATCCTTGCAGCTGAAAGATGCACAGGGATGTGGGGAACCCAGCATCCACAGAGATACATCCCCACGGTCCTGGGATGCCATCCCTACAAGAGCACAGAGATTGTAGAATGCAAGAGGATTTTCCAGTCTGTCATTTCGAAGACCTTTTACTATACACTGTAACACATGGTCCATGTAGGATACCAGAAGTGACACTGCTGCATATTTTCCTCAGTATGTTGAGAATCAAGCTTATAACACACACAGGAACAGATCTGTAGAGTGGCTCCATGTACCACACTTTCATTTGATTTTCATTTCACCCTTACATATTGAATACTTAAGCATTACCAGTCTAACACATAAGCTTTTTGAGCAATGGTATCCCTTTGAATGAGGCAATGTCAAGGATTTGGTGCCAAAACTACTATTTTTGCCAGTAAAATTAAGTCCTTCGCCACTTTCATGCATACCTTGTATGTACACAAGACCTTTAACCAAACTATATGCCTCTTCTTATGCAAAGTGATTTCTTCTTTTGTCAACAGTACATGCATTGGCTGCTGAATGGAGGATAATCTAAAAATTTTAACTTTGGCTTTCCATTTTCCTAACCTTATACAATCACTACAGCCATGTCTCACTTGATATCAGTTGACTATAAATGGTTTTGCTTACCTAGAGGGCAAAAAAAAATAGAAACAGAAGACAGAATATAGCATTTAAAAAGAAATATTATAGCCATTAGTTCCACAAACACACTGTACCTAACTCAGAACCAAATAGTGCCCTCAAAAAATGATGTGTCATTTATAATTATGTGTATGTGTGTACGTACAGAAAGTGAAGGGGACAGAGAGAATACGAGAGGACAGCCTAGCCCCTGAATTTTATAAAGAAATGTCTGCCTCAGGTGTCTGAATGTTGTGCAGCTCTCTTCTGTTGTTATCTTTGTTTAACAAGACTTAGAGTGTATTGCAAATGGAGTTCATCAACAAAATTAATTGATTATTTTACAGAAAAAGTTAGGATTTATTTTTGCACTGACTTTTAATTCAGAATGTTCCTACCAGCTCTAACTGGCAACATTGGTTAAAATGAAACAGGCAAGCAGGAGATCTGGACCAATTTTAGCATACTTTAAATGATAAAAAATGTACAACTTCAAAATAGGTAATAGAAATCTGGCACAACATTCATACATTGGTATTTCATTTGAATATGATTCACAAATCCTTGTGGGTTAAGTATTATTATTTCTGTGATATGGAAAGACTAGCTAGAAAGTCAGTGTCAGAATAAGCTCCTACATTGTGTTTCTGTGCTCACTCCACTCATGTCCTATAGTTTCCTCTTTGAAGAAATCTCCCATTTCAGCATATGTTCACACTGTTTATGCCAGTTCTCCTAGTAAAATGTAATTTTCATGTGATGTGTCAATGGCACAACCTAAAATATCCCACAGTGGATGCAAATACTGCAAATAGAGTTTGTCAAGAAATGTCTCAGCACACAACATTTTAGAATTTTCCTATGCTGGACTTGGAAACAAGAGACCTTTAAAATAAAAATCTGATACATTTCAGTAAGAAATGTCATAATTTTTAAACTGGCATTTTACAACAGAAATCAAAAAAAGAATGATATTCCTTTTATTGTATTGGATACAAAAAAAAAAGTGATAAAGGCATCTATCTTAGACTCATCACATGGTCTGCACTGGTTGGGACAGTCCTCAAAAACAGTTCCCCAGGTCATCTTTGGAATGCTTTTCTGTCTTGGAAAATCCGTAGTTAAAAATCAAACTGTGGATTTTCCCCATCTCCCCCTCTTGAGTTTTGGCCCTTGTGTGAAGAACATGATGCAACAAGTTGGCATGTTTCGAACATCCCACTTTTCTTTTTCCTTTTTTCTTTAATTTGTACCAGATCACCTTTGTCTTTGATAGATCAGTTTGAAAATTCCATTGGGATTCTAAAAGCAAAAGCAAAAGCGAAAGCAAAGTACATGCAATACATGGCAAAGATAAAACAAATAGCTCTAAAAGTCGCTGGAGGATCAGCACAGTGCTGATATAGTAGTGAATCAAAAGACACACATTCTTTAAGGTTTCATTGTGACAGTCCTGCACTGAAGGCATGAGAAAACTCGGATGAGTCACACTGTGTTATAACATTTATCATAAACCAATGCTATTAATGCAAACAGACAAGATAAGTCACAATCTGATGCATTAGTCCAGAGAGAACAGGAACAGACAGATTTTCTACAAACCAGCTTAACACAAAGTAAATATATAAGCATCTTTGTTCTTTGAAACAGCCCTCTCATTGGTGAAAAAAATCCACCCGCTATTCATACTTTTTTTTAGAAATTCTAGGTTTTAAATTAATGTTTTGAGTACAGCATTTTCCTCTGGCCAAAAGGTCAAAGGAATTTTAAAGCTGGTACCTTTCTATTAAAAGTAGAGCAGCTCTTCCCTCTGTCCCCAAAGTCAGGGAAAGAAGAGGAGCTCAAGGCAATCGGCTGCTGCATTAGATGGTCAAACAATTCTGCCTTGGTTCTTCCTTTAACTACCCTTGCTTTCCTTCACCCAACTTCCCTTGCTACTTTTCATACACTGCTTCCAGCTACTCTTCACGCACTGCTTCCACTGGGGATGATGAAAGTTCGTCCATGTGTCAAATTACTAGTAGTCACTTCTGCCCATAAAATAAAAGTGACGTACCATAATGATACCCTGTCCTCCAGAGCATTCTCATCACAAGACTGCAAAGCACTTCAGAAAGGTATAAACTATCAGCCTCAAGTTACCAGTGACGAAACTGAGACAGAACATTAGCCACAGTAAAAGGACAGCCATTACTGAAAGCAGCCACTAATTACTGGTTTCTCTTTTTCACCACCATTTTGCCCATCATCTTTGAAAAGTTATGCCAGATCTTGCCTTCCCTGATTGTTTGCTTACAAAGAAGAATAAACTGCTGCAAATCTCGTTTGCCTCTAAGAATCACACTAGTGATATTGTGGCTTCATAGCATTACAGAGCTGAATAACAAGGAGAGGTAATACCAGGGCATGACACCAAAATCCAGTTCCTGATCCTTAACCCTCTAGAAATGCAGAAGTACCGGATTTCATAGGCAGCAGGACCATCATTATCTTCAAGTCTGACCTCCTGCATAATGAAGGCCACGGAATTTCATTCCGTAATTCAGTCAGTGGAGAGAACTAATAAGGGATGCTTGATTCTGCCTGCTAAAGCAGCTCTTGAGACTACTGAGGTAGTAGTAAGGTTAAAAGGAGGTAAGGTTATCTGTTGGGTGCTCCATTCCAGACAGTAAAAGCTAGGTTAACTCTGTACTGCCCAAATTTAAAAATTGGCAAACTTTGTTTATAAGCCTTTATCCTCATTTATCTGCTCATTTATCAACTCTTCCAGGCTATATCTACAAGGATAGAGCCATCACCCTGAAGCCCTGAGCTACTGGCCAGTTATACAGCAGATCTACTTAAAGCTAACCACAGTCCAGCCCAGTCCTGGAGCCTTCACCAAGGACCTGAGCCAATCCCTTTCACCATTTCCCTTCTAATATACACTTTTCTCTATAGTCTATTTCGTATTTGTCTGCACAAACTTATGCTGTGAACTCAGAAAGTCTGTCAGCGATTCACAGATGGCCACAAACACATAAGCAGCTTTGGTAGGGCTATGAGGTCTGACTAGAGACGTTCGGCGTCTCTAATATGACTTGGAGCATCTCAGTTTGGTAATGTTGAATCAGGGTTAGCCTCCTGCAGAGACAAAGGCTAGCTGCCCTACAAATTTAGCTTTATATTCTGAATTACTTTAACTCCTGACATTGTTTGGGAATTTGGGATGCATAGAATATGCAAGAATGGTGCCTGAAAGTTGCATTTGAACTTAATGTGGTTGCCATGTCTAATAGAAAATGCAACTTAATTAAAGGGGAGTGGTTATCAAAGACAGAGTTTTGAGGCTAGACCCAACACCCATCTGTTTTCCAGGGTAGCACACGTTGCCTGTTTGTCATAAACAGAAAGTAAACTGTGTTATTCACAGTTGCAGAAAGAGTAAAAAATCAAAACGTTGCTGGGGATGCCCCGCACTCTGCCTTTCCTTACTGCTGCTTTCTAGTTCTGTACTGCCTAGAAACCTCCGTAGGGAAGGGAAAGAAAATGAATGAAAACAGTCTTTGAAAAGAAGTTTGGCAAGGCTTTTTTATCTCAAATACTAGAAAAACATCATACCAGAAAAACATTGCATAAACCTTGCTTCGAGGATTACTTTTATCCTTATTTTATAGGGATAGAACAATGGCAAATGAGCAGAATAAAAAAACACCAAGAAAACACTAATAGCATCAAATTTACAGGAGAGAAATGACAGTTAAAAACACAGCAGTATCTCCTTTCTTCAAGCAAGTACATAGACAGAAGTGTCCATGCTAAACAGTCCAGAACTTGGGCCAATTTACCAAACGAGAAAATTCACCATGAGCTGTAAGTTGTCTGCATTTTAAGCAAATGAACAGTAGCCCATTGCAACAGATGCTACCCCCAATATGAGATCTCTCTTGCTGAGCTTTCCTAATTCCCACTTGGGGAGCTTCTTCTGAATCACTTCACCATGGCCAGGCTGGGGACATTTGCTGGCTGCAGGAACAGCAGGAGAGTCCGTTCCCCAAACACCTGTGTGTCCCAAAGCCGCAGTAAGGACATTCACAAGGAGACAAGTGCCTCACAGGGCTCTGACCTTTCCTTTTCTGCCGGGGCAGCAAAATCTTCCAGACCCCATGCCTGTACCTCCACCGAGGCATGCCACAACCACCAGCTTCCTGCAGTAGCCTATGGTGACAGTGGCAGTTCCTTTGACAGCCCTGCTCTTTCAGGGGGTTCCTGTGAATACCTAAGTTCATTTCTTTTCAGAGAGGTCTTGATGATAACTGGTTGACCAAATGTTACATTCTACCATATCAAACGTGCCTCCCATGTAACTCACAGGCTTGTACTTGTCCAGAAAATTGTAACTTAATATTTAATACACTGAAGTTCTTTCTTTATATGTATGGAAATGCTGCAGCTTTACAAAGGTGGCTTTCCTCTATCCATACCGTGATGTGTTGGCTGCACTCTGTGTATGCCCATTTGGCAGGAATTGGTTTGGGTCAATGGTTTATTAGCCGTTTGTTTGCTGTTTGAAAGCCCACACACAGAGGCTGGACATTTTGTTTTCTTTTCCTGATTGCTTTCACACATGAAGCTGTAAGGACATGTCAATTGATCAGATGAAACTATTGCACACGTAAAGTCACATCAGGTGTGCCAGGTGAGGAGTCCATGTAACTGCCTGCTTTAGTCAGTGGTGCTTGTGGCAACCTGTCATCTCTGCAGCTTCTTCCACTTGCAAACCAGTTCAAGTGGTTGAAATTTCCAGTCCCATCCTATTTCTGCACCCCAGAACAAAGCTCACCCTCCAAATAAACCCGCCTTAATTTATATCTTGTAAACTTTTAAGAAGATAGGCAACATTTGCAATACAATAAGTCTTCTCTCATGAAACTGTAGAGGAATTACTGGAAAAGAAGCAACATTGCCTCTACCAGATGGATTTAGACACAATTTTAACCATTTTGCCCTCCAGTGGCTCTTATTGACAACATGGCAAAAGTGTCCCTTAACCTCATCAGTTCTGGTTTAATTACAGGCACTGTGAATCCAAAGACTAATTTCCATCAAGCATTCCATTCAGCTATAACATATTAATATGTTAAATGCATACATTAAATAAATTAAATGAAAAAAAGTTTCCAATTTTTAAACTATGCTCATTTACTTATTTATTTTATCATTAGAGAAAAATTATTTTAAAGTATTGTACTTGTTACCTACACTTTGTCAAAACATTAGGTTTAAAGTACAAGTGCTTATAGAGTCATTATGAATGCAATTTCTCTCTCTGCAGTTTCATCTTTTGTGAAGCTGAAGATACAGCTTTTGTAGCAAGGACAGTCATTATGGTTTTGAACAAACAGAATTCATTCAGTGACAGGTTTATTGCTTGTTTATCTCAGAAATATTTGCTACAATGGACATCATAGAAAATTGCAAGAAACTGAAATATTGAATATGTTTTGAATTGCATTATATGAAATTCTACAGCTGGATAAAACATTTGATAAAACAATGTTCTCAACTCACATCATCACATCCAAGAGGGACTCTTGAGTTCATGAGAAAAAGATGCTTGGGTTCACTAGAAAAAGCTGGATCTTATTTGTTTTCTGTCAATATTTTCAGTTGACTAAAGCAAGGCTTGAATCTTCTTGACATCATAATTTCATTGTATCCCAGGATCTGCACAGAACTGAATAACTCTGCTTGCTTGAACTGCCAATGTTATTGCTTTAAAAGTTTACAGAAGCAAGGAGTGAACTGTAAATTTGACAATGCTGTAGGGTATAGAAATGTCGTATTTAAAAATATCCCTCAAAATTCTTTTTCAAAATGGCAGGATTAGGGACAAAGGTCACTTTTTTGACATTATTTAAAGTCAAGTTGCTCTGTTTACTTATGGAGAAAGCAGCCATGACACTTATTAAACCCACAACC
The DNA here is from genome assembly GCF_929443795.1 of Astur gentilis. Taxonomy (NCBI): domain Eukaryota; kingdom Metazoa; phylum Chordata; class Aves; order Accipitriformes; family Accipitridae; genus Astur; species Astur gentilis. Next base: position 47,138,555 of record NC_064880.1, read on the forward strand.
ACCCATCATTGTGATATATGTTATGGTGAAAAGATAAGACCAGCTCCAGTGGGGGGAATGACTGAGATGAGAAATGCTGGGTACTACACGTGGCAGAATTTCAATATGCAAACTCCCCAAACATGAAGAATTAAGACTCAATCTAAGGTCTCTCCCTAAATACTGTATTCTCCTCCCACAGCAGAACTGCAGCTTGCAGAAGCACTCAATCAGGAAGAGACAATACAAACTTTAAATGAAAAAGAGATTTCAAGAGGTCTTAGAGAAGTTAATTCTGTTTCCCACTAGAAAATGAAATTTCTTACCTGACTGGAATATGAAAAAGCAGACTCTGAATGGTCTGTCCTTGTACTTTAACTGGGCATAATTCACCTTATAATTTCTCTGGCATTCCTTAAAACTGATTTCAATGGGTGCCTAAGCAGCACTGCTACACAAGCTCTCGAGAAATATCAACAAAGCATGCTAATGCAATGCTATACTAACCACTGTAATGTCAAAGCTTTTGGCTCAAATATAAATATACTTTCCCTGTCCTGGATCCTTCATTACCTCTCCTCGCAGCAAAGATGTGCATCAGTAAATGAACATGGTATGTGAATTCCTTAGACAATCACCTGCATTTAAAAGTTACAGATGAGCAAATCCGCTCCCCCATCCACTCTGCACTGGTTTGAAAAGCTGAACTTCGTGGAGCAAGTCACGCCCAAGAAAGAGCCGCACACTCAAAGGCAGCACAGAGTACCTATCAGCAGGAACATGTTTGAAGGAAGAGCTGAAGGCAATGCTTAGATAGAAAAAAAGCCGAGGCTGAGCTGGGAATATTTAGGCAGGGTGAGTCAAACTCCATTCAAAGTCACAGAATAACAAATTCTAACAGTATCTGACTTGAAAGGAATTTTTCTTACATTATTTTGTTCTGGAACTTGTAATAACCTGACATTTCTTAAAATATAAAAATTGAAGTACAAAGAGTCCAATTAAGTAATCCTAAGACTATGAAACAAGCCAGGTGCGGCAAGAAAATTCAAATTAACACTCATCTCAAGCTTCAAATCAAGTGTCAGTTTGTTCCTTTTTATTTTAATTTATTGTAGTCAACATTAGTTAAAGCTGGAGACATTTGTTCTCTTGCTAATGATATACACATAACTCCCACATACATCCCCTTGCTCCTTCCAATTAAGAACTTCTTCTGAACATTTCAGCTAGAAGGCTTATCTGGCACAGATTATTCACTATATCATATGGATTCAGGTTCTTATGTCTGCAAGCTCTTTAGAACAGCAATTTGTTCTTTGTTTAGTGTATTTTTCAGTGTACAGTGCTAAATAAGCTTAGGGAGTGCTGTTCACTGAGCATGTTTGTGCTCAGTGGATTCAGTGTTGCCTTGTGCTTTGTTGTTTCAACCTGTGCAAACCCCGTCTCCAATGCAATGTATAAATTCCAGGCTGCCTGTAAGTCAATCTGTTTCTTAAGCAAATCTTCAGACTAAACACAAAAAAATTAGTGGGTCTGAAAAGCACTGTAGGTGGAAATGTAGCACACATTACATTACCTTGCTATTCCCTAAGTATACAAAACGAGCACCAGCTTACTGCTTATCTTCTCTGCACAACTAATTGCCTTCCTTACCACATAGTTCTGACACATCTTGTGTGCACGCTGGGAATATTTAACACCAACTGAGCAACAAAACAACACCAGTTCCTTGACTTGTTCAGTTCAACACAGCTTGTCCAGGTTAACAATGTCATTGTTGCATTATTTCTTTACTTTTCAGTCTTATTGAAATAAACTTTAGAAAGTGTAAAGACAGGGTATTATTCCTCTGAGAACCACAGACCACGCTCCCTCTGTCAACGCAGAACATGTGATATTTTGTGAAAGCATCACATCTGTTTAGCTCCCAGCTCCACCCTGTGAACTCTCAGGCTCTCTGGACAAGCAAAACAGATATTGAGTAGATGCTCCCTGCCGCTGCGGAGTCCATGGGACGGGAGAGGGTTACAGAGCTGCTCTTTTCCCCTTCAGGAGTCTGAGAAGGCCTTACTAGCAAACTGCATGCAAACAGGGCTTTGTCAGGTCGAGTTTACAGTCAAATAAACCAGCACCATCCCACATGGTACGTGTCCTTCCAACACAGACCAATATCAGGTAGCAACTTAGCAAATACCATTACACTTAGCACCATTAATCTTGACACCTTTTACTTTCTCCCGTGACAAACTAGCGAGTAGCACCATGGCTCTGGACTGGACGGGGCACAGACACTGAGGGATGGCTAAACCCAGTGGCTGCAACACACGGTCTTAGAATTCATCTCCTATAGAGTGCCAAAAATGTTGGTGATTGAAAATCATATGTCCTCCATGAGAAAGAAATATAGGGAGAATATCCCTCCAAGAAAATATAGGGAATCTCGTTTAAATAAAGCTTTCTAATCATTAGTGTAAAGGGAATTGGAAATGTGTAATTAGTAATTTTCACTCTTTATAGGTTTTGCCTGAAGGAAAGGGAAATTTAGCATAACACATTTTATATCTTGTGTGAAACTCGTCCTCCTGACTCATACATCAGAGACTGAGCAAGGGATGTTTAGATAAGACACCGTGAGTTGTTTCAAGGACTCTGTAGCCAAGGGGTGAAAACATTCATGCTTTCAGTTGACTGATACAGGAGAGGACTTGTAATACCTACAGGTTATAAGACATCTGAACCCAGACTGAATCCCTAGGATGACTGGAAGGATACTTAGACTGAGCGCTTGATTTCTGAAGTTGCTATACAAGCCAAGCAATCTGTTCGAAACATCAAAAAAGGCTTAAGTGCTTAAGCTATCAATACTTATTTCTATGATAGAGATCCACAAAAACTAGAGACAAGTGTATGCTGATCAGATTTCCACTGAGGGAACAAAGAAATTTCACAAAGCTACAGGGCCAGGCTCCTGCCTTCATTCAGACCAGCATCAATCTGTAGAAACTTCACCAGCCTGCCCTTCATGGAACAGCATCGAACCTGTCCTTAAACAGCTTTAGCAAAAGGAAATATTTCAGGTTTCTAGTCTGTTGACCTGATTTTAGTCACACTTACTTGACTGTTAAGCTCTTAATTGCAGATGATCCTAACTTAGTATAAACTGAAATAGTTTGATTATCATCAGTGCCGATTTATATCACATAACATCTTGGTCCACTGACCTTCTTAAAATGATTCTTCATTTACTCTGAGGCTTATGGGGCCGAAATCAGGCCTTGTCTCTTCTTCACATAGAAGCTTCAAGCTGCAAGCCTAATTTTGAAAAGGAGGCTGACAAAAAAGTTCTTTTGTAATATGTAGATTAGCGAGGCAGAAAGTGTGCCAGTTAGCATTAAGCTTAACTGCCCCCCCCCCCCCCCTCCTTCTACCTGTCTTAACCTACCATATCATTTAACCTGCTCTTTAAATAAACAAGAACTGGTTCAGGTTGCATATTTTATGTCACAATTGCTTCTGGTGCTCCAAGATCACATTAAAAGTGATTTTAAACATATATATTGTATATAGAATCAAGAACCATAGAATCATTTAGGTTGGAAAAGACCTTTAAGATCATCAAGTCCAACCATTAACCTAGCACTGCCAAGTCCACCACTAAACCATGTCCCTAAGTGCCACGTCTACATGTCTTTTAAATACCTCCAGGGATGGCAACTCACCACTTGCCTGGCAGCCTGTTCCAGTGCTGGACAACCCTTTCAGTGAAGAAATTTTTCCTAATATCCAATCTAAATCTCCCCTGGCACAACTTGAGGCCATTTCCTCTTGTCCTATCACTTGTTACTTGGGAGAAGAGGCCAACACTCGCCTCACTACAACCTCCCTTCAAATAGATATAGAGAGCGATAAGGTCTCCCCTCAGCCTCCTTTCCTCCAGGCTAAACAGCCCCAGTTCCCTCAGCAGCTCCTTGTAGGACTTGTGCTCTAGACTCTTCACCAGCTTTGTTGCTCTTCTTGGGACACGCTCCAGCACCTCAATGTCTTTACTGTAGTGAGGGGCCCAAAACTGAACACAGTACTCAAGGTGCAGCCTCACCAGTGCTCCTGCTGGCCACATTATCTCTGATACAGGCCAGGATGCTGTTGGCCTTCTTGGCCACCTGGGCACACTGCCGGCTCATATCCAGCCGGCTGTCAGCCAGCACCCCCAGGTCCTTTTCTGCTGGGCAGCTTTCCAGCCCCTCTTCCCCAAGCCTGTAGCGCTGCGTGGGGTTGTTGTGACACAAGTGCAGGACCAACAATTAGCCTTGTTGAACCTCATACAACTGGCCTCGGCCCGTTGATCCAGCCTGTCCAGATCCCTCTGTAGAGCCTTCCTACCCTCAAGCAGATCAACGCACACAGCAAACTTGGCGTCATCTGCAAACTTACTGAGGGTGCACTTGATCCTCCCATCCAGAACATTGATGAAGATATTTAAACAGAACTGGCCCAAAACTGAGCCCTGGGGAACACCACTCATGACTGGCTGCCAACTGGATTCAATTCCATTCACCACAGTTCTTTGGGCCTGGCCATCCAGACGGTTTTTTACCGAGCAAAGTGTATACCTGTCCAAGCCATGAGCAGCCAGTTTCTCCAGGACAATGCTGTGGGAAACAGTGTCAAAGTCTTTACTAAAGTCGAGGTAGACAACATCCGCAGCCTTTCCCTCATCCACTAAGCAGGTCACCTTGTCATAGAAGGAGATCAGGTTAGTCAAGCAGGACCTGCCTTTCATAAACCCATGCTGACCGGGCCTGATCACCTGGTTGTCCTGTATGTGCCATGTGATGGCACTCAAGATTATCTCCTCCATAACCTTCCCCAGCACTGAGGTCAAATGGACAGGCCTGTAGTTCCTCCAATCCTCCTTGCAGCCCTTCTTGCAGATGGGCATCACATTTGCTAACTTCCAGTCAACTGGGGCGTCCCTGGTTAGCCAGGACTGCTGCCTAACTGCCCTGACATACAGGGCTACTCCACCACCTCTCCTTCCTTGTCTATCCCTTCTGAAGAGTTTATAGCCATCCATTGCAGCACTGCAGTTGTGCGAGTCATCCCACCATGTTTCCATGATGGCAACTATGTCATAGTTTTCCTGTTGCACAACGGCTTGCAGCTCCTCCCATTTGTTGCCCATGCTGCGTACGTTGCTGTAGATGCACTTCAGTTCAGCTGTTGATCCTGCCACCTTTCTGGGGCGAGAAGCCCTAATACCTATGTGACTATTCTCAGGCGCTTCCATGGTTTCTAAGACATCAATAACCCTCGTGTCTTTGCTGCCACATGGATCTCCATCCCCTACTTGCAGACGGCAGACCGAAGGACCTCACTAGCACACCGTCCCTCAAACATTGGCTGCCCCCAGGCTTGTCTCTAAACATATGTTTGTATGTTCCCTATCTTGCCTGTAGCGGTTGATACTTTTCTAAAATTTTACTTATGATTGTATATGAATGAAAATAAGAGCAAGTTCAAAGCCCAGGTTTTGTGCTTAGGACTTTGTATTTTTAATAAGCATAACAGGCAATGATAAAATTATCTATCAGTCTCCAGTCCCAAAGGAAGAAAAGGACTGAAATTACTAACTCAAACAGTCAAAACAAGAAAACAAGAGTTAGAAGGTTTCCTTTTATTTATTTGCAACAAAATTGGATTTTTTTTCTGCTACTTTCAGATGTGGTACATCTCTGTTTTGAAACTGGAAACCTGTATCTCCAAACTTCTATGTATTAAGATACCTCCTAAAATGTGTCCTAAGTTTTAACCTAAATGTGAGAAAAAGGAACTTAACATTGGTTGTAGTATTAAACTTAGTGCTATTTCCTACATATTAAAAAAACCAATCCTCTCTCTTGAATGTTTATCTTTTAATACTATAGGAACACACATGACAAAACAGAGATCAAACCAGCCGCCTTCTGAGTCAGCTACATGTAGTACCAGGATCTTAGTGAAAGGTAAGTACCAGGAAAGGACAAACTCTCTCGTCTCTTTACAGGAGACCATGTTTACCCTGCAGCAAAGAGTTCCAATTACAGTTACCACCATTAGCCAAGGTCAGAAAATTATTGAATACTATTAAAAGTTCATCCACAGTATGTACCTCAGCTACCTCCACTAACCTTGAATTCCACTGGGGGAAAATATATTGGCTTAGATATTGCCTTTTATTTGAGATGGGCCCTAAACTAAACATATTAAGAAATGTTTGGATCCAAGGATTTGGGTCAACACAGTTTTAATTCACAGTAGTTCTTTCATTTCAGAAAGTGTCTTATTTCCTTCTCTCAGACATCTGTCTGAGCACATGCAAAGCATGATGAGCACACTTGACTAAAAGCCCACTAAACAGTATCATTAACGTCATCTGATTACACCTACCAGCTCAGGACTGCAGACCATCACAGAAATAAATACCAGAGGCTAGTTTTACAAGAGTATTGGACACATTTATGGTTGTTAATAATACATGTATCTCTGCAAGGTAAGTTGAGGCTTACAGGTAGGAGTTTCAAATGCACCAGACTAAGTGCAACAAATATGTTCAAATCAGTATGTTGACACAGCGCCAGCTTATAGGGCACCCCATCTGCATCCCTCCTGTAGAGCCTGCGTCAACTGAGCTTTCCATGTGAAAGTGGACCTCACAGCATGTCTGCACAGAGCCACAGAACTATACTAACTAAATTGTCAGTGCAAAAGGGCTAAAACAAGAGTTGACACTATCAGAGAAGGCTACAGGCAAAAGTGTTACAAAGATATTTTAATTATCTTGAAAAGCAAGCATTACAAATTTAGAGTCAAAGACTTAAGGAAATACATGCATGTTAGGGTATAAAACTCACAGGCACAGAGGTTAGCTCTGATAATGAAAAACATTTGGCATATAATTGTGATCAGCAATAGTGCTGTCTACAGCACTGTATTTGGTTATTTTAATTTCTAAACTTTTTTTTTTTTTCTGGCTGCATTGCATTATCAAAGTACAGGGTATTAAGATTTCTTCAACACTATCTTGAATTCAGGCGCAAAGGGGGTAAAACTTTTCAACAGAAGCGCACATCTGTGGGTGCCACTGGGGACATGGTGGGTAAGAAAGCCGCAGGCTGTGTTGGACTTCCCTTTCCATGGCCTAAAATTGCTCCTGACCAGCGATATGGAGTTGTGAGAGACACTGTCCTTGGCCCAAATATCAGCAACACCTATAGTCACTAACAGGCAGACAAGTCAGCCACAGCATCCTTCTTAGAAAGGCCTGATGCTGTTGCATATGAGATGGGCCAACATGATACCCATTATGCCTTAACTCAGTCTGCCCTTAAAACACTGTGAGCCTTGCCCATCCTCTGCAGGTAGTAGAGACTCAGTGCGCGTGGATAAACAGCGAGCATCTTTCCAGTCTTGTCCCATCCCAACAGAATGTAACGGTTATTCTGAATAGTGCATTTTTCAAGAAAGCACCCATGCTCTCTGCTTTATGTGAATGGAAGAACATGGAGTATGTATTTACCATTTGGAAGGAAGAAGAATGTTGCCCATGAGTCTCTGCTGAAGAAGAAACTTTTAGCTATGAAGAACAGTGTGAAAAAATTTTAAATGTACTGACTGTAAGTCTGACTTCTTTGAACGTTTAAAGGGTTGGTACTATTCCTCTATGGATATAATTTTAAAAATTATCTCACAGTCCTGAAATACTTACAGGATTTATTTTTTAATTAATCTTAATGTATAAATGAATTAACTAATATAATTGCTCATTTCAGAAAGTTAATTCTGCACTCAAAAGAGTAGATGCTGTAATTTTGGTGCCACATAAAGTATTCTTTATAGATAATAAAGTAGTTTTAATTGTCAAATTCGCATTAGCAAAGTTTTGGCAGATGAAAAATACTTTGATCTGTGCATAATTACAAATCCTTACCTTGCATGCTAGGTAAGGCTTGCATTTCTGCAGCTAGCAACTCCCTGTCAAACACATCTTTGTAAATGTGATTTCTGGAGAGGTGAAGGCTTACTGGTTAAGGCTTTCAAAGGAACTGGTGACTTAAGGTGTCTGAAAGTTTCCAGTGTCCCATTTAATTGGACCTGTGCTTCAAGATTTCCAACATTTCTGTAAATGAAGTACCCGAAGTTGAATGCCCAAAGCAATACACCTGCAGTCACTAGTCAATTGACAATCAGCAGAACTAAGCAATTATAAATCAAAAAGCTTATTTTAGTTGCTAAACAGTAGTCATAAAACTGGTGAATGCAAAAAAAAAACTTCATTACTTTGAAACACATAGCCTCCATCAAAGGAGATTCCCAGATCAGACTATGAAAGGAAACAGACTTTCTGCACCAGAGGGAAACAGCAACACGACACCAGTGGTGTCCGACTCCCCCAGGGACAGCGAGTGAGTGAAGGCTGCGAGACAACCCTCTTCAATGTTATGCTCATAAAATTCATTCATACATCATACAAACACTGGGATAGTCCAAGACACAGGCACATGGGGAAGGAAGCGTATTTAAAACTTCCTAGGTTTAAGCAATGACACATTCAAAGACAATTCAGTGCCTCATATAGGTGTGGCGTGCTGATTTCTGGACATGTTAAACTGCATGTTCTTTAGCAGCACATATAGTGAATTTTGCACAAACTTCAGAATACCCTGTGGAAGCCAATCCGGGAGGCTGTGAGCCAGCTACTGCAATAATTCAATTTGTGCTGTTATCCAGACATAAATCAAACCCTCTGCATCCTGCTGAGACAGCAAGACCTGAGCTTTTGCTGAATTCCTACACAGATAAAAAAAAGCCTTGACAATGTAGTTGATGTGGTACTCAAAGGAAAGCTTGAAGTCACAGATGAAACCGAGATTGCAAGGTAGTTGGAAAGTAAATAACAATCCCATCAAACAGAACCACACATGGAAGAGGGTTAGGAGGAAACTGCTGCTTAGCCAGTGACAACCAGTGTGGTTCAGTATCACAAGACGACCCAATTTACAAAGACACAACATGAGAGAAAACTCCCATCCTACCCTCAGTAACAGCACAAGAAACAGGCATGAGATACTAGTTGATAACTAAAAAATGTTTGAACGAAAATAGCTATAGAATAAACACAGGACGTTAGCTTGATTCCTGGCGAACTTAGAGATATGTACATCAGGAAAAAGTCCGCTGAGGTTCCTGGAGTTTAAGGGATGTGAAAGACACGAATGAAATAAGACGCAAACACTTGCAATGTCAGATTCTGTCACCTTAACCTATATGGAGTATGTACTTTTCTGTCTGAGATATCTATCTAATCAGTGCCACTGAAGTTTCTACTTAGTGGAATAAGGCAATAGATAGATTGGTTAAAGGTAAAAGCAGCATCTTGTACAGTAAAGCTGTTCGGGAATTTTTTGTTGGCTACTCTAGAGGAGACTGCAGTTTCCACAAGAAAACTCAGAATTTTTTCAGGAAAATTCCAGCATAATTGTTAAAAAACCACACTTCCTTTAGGGTAACAGAAAATGTTTCATTTCTGGGGACAATTTACATAAATGTAATGCACACACACAAGCACCCACATACTCCTTCTTACTATGAGTCAGAAGGTTTTTGTTTGTACGCTCAAGCATGGTGAGTTTAAGGTCACAAAGAGCACTCTGTACTTCACCTGCTGAGTACCCCCACCGCCTCCATCTCGTGTACCAGGTAGAGTCCGGGGTTGCTTCCCCTCCAGAGACAGCACTTCAGAGGATGACAGCTGTGTAACCTGGTGCTCCACACTTGCCACAGGGTAGCTGGGCAGCAGGGGAATGCAAGGCATATAAATGACAACTCTCTGAAGGCATTGCAGCAAAAATGGGAAGAAAGTAAAGTCCGTTTAAGAGGAGATATTTTCAACATTTCTAAGTAAAAAAAATAGTTTTACATGAAAACAAAATGTCAAAATAACGAAAAATTTCCCAGGATGGAAATAACCATTCTGTCCCAGGCTAATGCTTACATCTGAGAGGAATTCTGCATTAGACCTTGTGGAGTCACTTGATTAGAGCACTTGTCTTTCAGGAAAGCTCTTAATAAACAGGTATATTTGAAGCTACTTACAAAGCAATATAAACAAAAGAACTTTCATTAAGAGTCAAATCTCGCTTTTTTTAACTAGGACTGCAATTTATGCCATAAAAACTTTGAAAGAAGTTGGGAAGTAACAAGTACTTCAAAAAACTGTTTCAATACACTATGCAGTGAATAATACACTGGAGGCAAAAACAGTTTGGTAGGATTTTGGAGTCATGTCCCATATGTGTACATCACCAAAGACACATAGGAGCCTTCTGAACAGTTACACATTGGTTTGGGATTCAGTACAAGAAACCATTACCCTGAAACACGATCATATCGTGAGTTATCTTTGCCAAAACTCATAAATTCAAGCAAAGGGAAAACATATTGGGTGTCTGGAAACAGTGGAGGTAATTTTTCCCTTCAGAGCTGCTAGAGATTTTCACTATAATGAAAAACTCTAAGGTATTATTATAGAAATAAGTTGGGAAACTGTTTCCCAGCCAAAATTACTTGGATCTGCTTTATACGCTAGCAAAAATACCCACTGAAATCATAAAAACTCTCTGGATTTACACTGTTAGCTTTCCATAAAGCCAGCTGTTGATACCCAATTATTTTAAATGCTTCGCGATGATCCCAGCTCACTTCCTATCTGGGTCAAACGAGGCCCTAAAAGCAAAAGCAGACAGCCAAGCTCAGAGGCGCAAGAACAGAAGTAAGTAGAAACAAACTGCTAGCAGAGCCATTCACAGCAATTAGAGCTCGACAAGCACTTACAGGCTCCCTAGAAAAGAAAAATATCTGGTATCGGAGTATCTACCCTTGAATGTCCCTGCCTCCAGGGGTGCTGAGCAAAAGACATATCTATACTGCAGAGTTTTTGTGTAGCTCTGTTGACAGCATGAAGCAGAATATTTTCCAGGTGAAAGATTTAGCGAGTCCTTTGGCAGCTTGGTTTTCAACCAGAAAACACTTATTCCGTAAAGGCAAAACATATAGTGATTTAACTGAAATTTTCAGTAAGAGACACTTTACCTAAAGATCCAAATTGTAAACTTCTGGAGCAAAACAGTGTACATATTCTCTTTGAGTGTATATCATCTATTATAGCTATAGAATTAAATGAGCAAGAGGGCCAAAAGTGTATATATATATATATTTTAGAACAAAACCAGGATTTTCCAGCTGAGACTAAACCAAATACAAAAATCTCAGAATATTTAACACAGGCTGGAAATTCTGGTTTGCAGACAGTTCAAAGCTAATAGCTTTCATTTGAGGCTATCCTAAATTCACTGTGAGTAGGTGGACAAAATAAGCAAAACTCTAGAACAGCAGGAAAACTTGACCATAGCTATTTGTAAAATAAATCTATCTGGATACGTCTACATGCCTTTTTGCAAAGATATTTTTTTCCCTTTGTACATTTACATGCACACAGTCCGTGACAGAAATGTAGATTCTTCTAGGGATGCAACAATATTCAAAGTAGGACATTTGAGAGGATGCCATGACTGAGCCAGCAGTGGGTAGATTTACTATTCATTCTCGGTCTTGCAGGGTAGGGAATTATATCAACACTATAAAATAACATAGGACATAATTTCTCTCTCTCTCTTCTCCCCAGGATTGTATTCAAGCGGAATCAGGCAACTGTGAGAGACAGAGGAGACCTGTCCTTCTCAGGGTGTGTGTTATGTTTAATTGCTGAAGGCATGAAGCATTTTAAAAGGCTTGTCAATAAAATCCCTATTTAGTTAACCCCAATCTCCTCAGATCTCTTGTTACAGGCAGCCTTCTGCTCTTAACATCTGGGCAGGCAAAGCCTCCAATTACACTGCTGCATTTGGTAGCTTAATGGACCTAGATAAGGGTCCCCGGTATATTCATTTCCCTTGGTAACAGCTTATCTCTGGCTAGTCTGATGATACGCAGCCTTTATGTCACAGCGAGGCACATAATCATGTGGCAGGCCACGCAGCGTGTGTGCATATTCACATTCAATCCAAAGCTTTCTGTGACCTTTCCTCTTCCGTGGCTGGACTTAGATCTGTCACAGCTACACTTTGTAATTGACGGGGAAGGGGCAGCGGGAAAGGGAGAGAAGCGGCCCAAGATCACGGCCAGGAGCAGGCTCGCACCACTCGAGCTCTTCTCCCCTGCGTGCAGCCTGCTCCTTGCTGGCATCTTCGGGGAAGAGGGCAGGAGCGGGCAGGAGGCTGCTGAGCTGGCTCTGGACCAGATGGCAGGCACCCACCAGCTACTCCCAGAGGCCCTGGGAAACAGAGCCTGGCATGCACACTGCAAATCATCAAAACTCCTCCGACTCGTGACGTGAGGCTCCATCAAAAATAAAGATCTACTATCAGTCAAATAGCTCCACAACAAGATTTCTCCTTATTATGTCCCCGACTGCATAATATTGAAGAAAACCTCTAAAAATCAGGTCTTGGCACACAGTTGTCTCTGTGTCCCTGCACTGAGATGAATCTATGACTCTTTTCTTCTAAGCCTTGCTATCGGCATCTGTAATTACCACAAACTTCTTGTAGTTCAGTCTCTGCAGTTTGTCGACTTGAACATTTGACACCCACTTCTTTTTGTTGCTCCCAAATTTTGCATTGTACCATGCTGAGGTTTCCTTCCTGAATGACTCTCAAAACACATGCAGACATTTGTCTTGCTTTTCCCTTCATTTTCATTTTTAGCTCCCCCTCTGCAGCCAAATCAGTGTCTTTAAAAGCTTTTTAGAGACTGTTTAGGATTTAATATTTTCATGTTGAAAGTGTGACAGGGAATTTGCTGAGATTCTGTAGCAACATGGTCTGATTTTCCTGCTTTTTTAAAGGCCACAGAATATCATTGCCCTCTGTTTTTCTCAGTCCATCTGCCAGCTAATTTGCCGGCACTAGTAAAATCATCTTTTCTGTTCTCTCTACTTCTTTGTTTTCCTCTGCTTTTGCATCAAGTTCTGTGACAATGAACAAGGGCAGATCAGCTACAGAAATTTCTTTTAAGGCTTTTATTTTAACCTTCAAGTCTCATGTTTGTTGCTTTAAGTTTATGTGCCAAAGACATGAGAAAGCAAAAGCCAGCAGTTTGTCAAAGCACGCTCTCCAGGGATTTGGGTTCTGTTTCAGCTGTCACCATGTCGCCATATGTACCTATTGATGTAACTTCTGATGTGCAGCAACAAATGGTAAATAATTCCTCTCTCGGAGCGCACTTCTGCCTGTGTTGGTGTCAGTGCTTTTGATCAATAAAGCATCGAGGTGTCTTCCAGCAGTAATATTGTTCCAACTGTTGCTCAGAAAAAACATGTTCCATGCACTATTTCCCTGTTTTCAATCCTATATGAGCTTTTTACTTTTATTCTCTCTTCAAGCAATATCTTCTCTAGCTTGCTATGCAGCTACTGCTTACTGTTTATCCACATCTCCAGTTCTTGAAAAGGCTCACTGGTTTCTATTGGTACAAACTAGCTTTAATCAAAGTAATAGGTCGCTATCTGTATCACTCCAAGCAAGGATTTCGGTTCTTCCTGTGGCACTGGCACCTAATAGAGCCATTTCTACACATTAGGCCCGACACTTACTTCTTCTAACATAATTCCCTGGGTTCACTGAGTCCTTCTGAACTCACAGCCCCTGTATTTTGTAGTTATGATGTTAGGTTTTGCCAGGCTGCTCCAGAGTCCAAGAATGGCACTTGCAGTAGCCAACTCCTGCCAGGACATCCAGTGCTTTACACACTTCTTTATTTTCAAATCTCTCATCTGCAAATGAAATCCAAACCAGACATCTCCACCACTGCTACATGGAAGCGCCATCGTCCGTCTTACTTGATGAAACTAGTGACTTTATGCTGTCTTTATCCAAGCTGATGCAGATTCTACTTCTAGTACCCTACACGCACTGCTGTGCTGGTAAATAATGTTCCTTAAACCCATGCAGCCCACAGTGTTTCCCACACTATTAGCGTTAGTGATATGCTAATATCAGTAAAGCCTAAGCACTGCTGTCCCACACCAGTGGTTTCTCTTTTCTCCTCACCTCTCCTCAGCTTCTGCTGTGAACTGACACATTCAGATGGTTCTTTTCTTGTGTATTTTCTCATGCCTGACATAACAAGAACTCTGGTTTAATTTCAACTTTATTAAAAATGCAAATGCAGACAAGTATGTGCTGTTGGCAACACATTTATAGATCGCTCCATTTTTGCAAAGTCCTGGTGTTCAAAGGCATTGGGTGTGCACAACAGACAATCTGTTCTTCTGTTTAGATGGTTTTTATGCACTCTACCCACACTGGCATTTTCTTTTTCCGCACAGTTTCAAGCAGATTTCAGGGCTGTCTATTATATAGACAGTTGATAGCACTTCATTTGCCCAGTCTGTGGAATAGATGTCCTTACTGTCAGATTCGCAGAACAGTGCAAGCAATACTAATGCTATAAGGAATAGACTTTTCTAATATTGCCTTAGTAATTCAGTTTACTGAGTGCTTATGTCAATTCTATATTTTGGGGTTTTCCCTAAAAATGTACAAACTTTAACCTATTAAGTTAGTAACAATACATGTACATCATTGCTGTTCTTTCCTGTATTCCATCTTCTACCTCAGAACAACGCACTTGTCACCTTTATTAAATTGTTCTCCTTGACTTACGCTCCCACTCTATGTACTGAATGTTATGGATGCTTTAGCTTGCCTCTGCAACACACTGTGAAAACTGAGGCTCACATTCTGCATGTCTTTTCCACTGCTGCATCGTGCCTGATTACACCCTTGGCACATGCTTTTCTCCTGATAGTGTATCCAGCTGAATAAAATTCTGAATTATAAATTCACCCGCAAATAAAAATCCAAGTTTTGAGAGGATTGACAATATCTGCAGATTCATAAGGAATCTGGCAGCAGTTTTAGGTGGAACAAAAAAAAAAAACCAAACCAGGCTACAAACATTAGAACATTAGCTAACATCTGACTAGGCAATATTTTTAATGCCACCTTTCATTTCAAAATGCTGGATTACATTATGTTACACAGTGATGTTAGACACATTGTGAATGTCACTGTCAACTAGCAAAAAGTCAGGGCTATTCCTTTCACTGAATTTAATTCCCACATACGAAGAGTTCCCCTCCTGCCTTGCTGGCACAGCACTCTTCACAGCTTTGCTATAATGTCGCTTTCTCTGTGGCACCTTTCATCTGAAGATATCAAAGCAAGCTACAGACACATGCTAATAACAGACCGTTCTTTGAATACTTATGAGGTAAGAAATTATTATAACGTCCAATTTATTGATGAGAAAACTGAATTAGAAATTTATTAAACTGAGTTAGAAATTGATTAGAGGTCACAGATGTTGGACTTAACCCCCAAACGCCTGGCTCCCGGCCCCGTGCATTACTCACAGATAACACATGCACTTCTCAACAAAGGTCTCCCATTCAACTTAGTGGTTTTGCACATGATGCCAATACAACCACAGGTAGACTAGATGAAGGTATTACTCCCACGCCCCAGTACAATTCATTATATTACACTGCTACCCTTATTACAACAAAGTGGTGTCATTAAAGCTAATCCTGCAGAGCCCCACAGGAGTGTGTGACCAGAATGAAAGCGGCAGGGCACAGTTCACAAGCCACCAGAGAAGCACTTTACCGCAGCTTGCTTTCAGAAGTAAAAGCCTCATTTTAAATAAAACAAAAACTTTTACTTTGATAAACGCTGGCTGCTTCAAAAAGATACTCTGTTCTCAAATCCCCCCAGCTAAATGCCACCACAGCTGTAAGGGCCAACCACGTGTGTAGTCAGGCTGGGAATTATCCACACAAATAAAGAGCACAGCTTGAAACATTGACTTTTTCCTGATCAAAAGGGTCTGGGAGACAACTGGACAGTTTGGATCAGGCAAAGGATAGGGCTTTTATTATTTTCAAAGAATACCCCAGTGAATAGAATAGCCAATGTGGCCCTGGTGGCAGTGATAGGTTCTAACATTCTCCTCATCCCACACAAGTTACTTAAAAGCTCGGCTTTGGGTCTGTTTAGGGTTTGGGTTTTTTCCATTTTTCTTTTTATGGAAGAACTTTTGTAGGGAAAACCTGAAATACAATCAATCCTTTCATTAGCTTTTTTTATAGCATTCCCTGTCTAAGCTGCCTCCCCCATGTACCAAATAATAAATTGCAAATATTGCCAAAGAAACCTTGTCACATCAGAAATGTCTTCATTATACCTGTATTAGGGAAATATGTGCTTTAATTCTATTTAAGTACAATTTTTATTTTTCTCTATGTTTTCATATTAAATGAAGTGAAAAAAAATACAGAAAAATCCCTTTTGGTCCTGGTTTTACCTAGTTTCATTCATTAGTTATTTTCAACTACATATGCTGAAATGAAAGATTTAACATTAAAAAATTATTCATGAAAGAATTTAAAATCATGGAATATTCACACTATTTCACTTTGTAAAGGTGTTCTTTTTAACAAAACCTAAAGGATTTAAGGATTTAAAACGCATGATAAGGCAGAACGTTCTTCAGAAAGATCTCTTTCTCTTTTAATAGCCATATATCCCAGTCTAAATAGAAAAAAATCTGACATGGAGGTATGTGGCAGCTAAGCAATGTATTCCAAATAAATATTTTCCAAAAACATTATGAATTTTGCGGTTTATTTTAATCCTAAACAGAAGTACTGCGGCAATAACAGCAATGGCTTTGGTCTCAATTTCTTACACAGCAATCCAGAAGGACATAGAGTTCCACCTTGTTCTCCAACTGTTGTCTATCTTATCATCTTATAACCACATATGCGATAAAATATCTTTAGTAATGTCATAACAACACGATGGGATGGAGATCTGTTATTTAGAACCAAAAAAGAATCAGAGATCTTCTTTAGTCCTCCTCTCTCAAACCAGTTTGATTTTCAGAGTTGTGGTATTTTGGTCGCAATCAATTTGGAGAAGAAAACTTTATAAAACCAAAACACAGTAGCATCACTTGTACAACAGATGAAACAATAAGGTAGTATAAAATTATATTGAAACTGTAAAACGTATACCCTTATTGCGTGGTATGTTTTGGTTTTTAAATATCAGGCAGAAATTACATAGAGATTATTTTCTTTAACTGCTCTCATAGGATTACCTGTAAGAATTGTTATGAAGTTAATGATTTCATAATTGTTTCACCTGAATATAAAGCTATAAAACATCATTGTCACTGCAGGCTTACCTGCTTTCTCTGCAAATGTAAATGAGCGTCTGGGTGAATAAAATATCTCCAACTTACTGCCAATATTGGAAACCTACAGAGCAATAACAGCAATTGGCTATACTAGAGATTTCTGGAATAATGCCTATGATATTATGACTAAAAGCTGATAGGGATCTAATTTCATTGAAGGGAACAGCAAGACTCCCCTTTGACCTGGGCAGCAGTGGTATTGATTCCTCTGTTGCATTATCTGGCATTTCTTAACAGTGGTAGGATCCTGAATCTTGTTCAAATACATGGCTTCAAAGTACTAACTTCCAGTAAAGCATTAATTCAAATATTCATGAGGCCCATAATCACTCACTAAAAAAAATATGTCCTATGAACATATTTGTACATTTATATTTCTTAATTTTATAAAGTTTTATTTGCCCTCACTGTAAAGCTTATTCCCCCAAGACACCAGCTGGAAAGGGGTAGAATAGTATATGAAACAACACTGAAATCTTTTTCTGTATCTGAGGTGATCAAAAAGTAGTTGCTGTGCCTGTAGTGTAAGGAAGAGTGTTTTAATGTCTATGAAATTTCTCACTGGCATGTTGTTTGAAGGATGTTTCTGAAATGGATCCTCCTCACATGAAGCCTGAAATTCATTGTTTGATGGGATAGGCTTGAATACAAAACACTCTGATTAAATTTATGTTATATTTTGAAGGCCCAAATCCATATTCTAAGGAGTTTGAAGCCATGCCTTTTTTTTTTCAGAAACAGCTCTTTCCTTTTCTCGCTCTTCCATCAAATACCATCGTAGCCTATATATTCAGAGTCTAAGAGATGAGAAAGGAAGAGGGAACTTTTGTTTTAAACATCACTATGCAAAACTTGTAGATTAAATCATGGAAAAAACATTCCAGAAGAAGATTAGAATCTGATGCAGATGGGAAAAGCAGCACAGCCAGGCAGGGTGAGGAATGTTATCAGAAACGCCTATTTGTATCTCATGGTCCAGAGTATAAAAGTAGAAACACATTTCCTTTAAACACACAGAAATCAGAATTCTTTCTGAGATACAATTATGCTGGAAGACTCCACCAAACAAGAAGAAGCTGTTTTTGAGTAAATCAAGGCCAGATTTTCCAAGCAGTGTCCAGCCCTGAATGCCTGAGAGGTTAAATACAAAACCTTTGGGAAGAGATATGAGAAGAGAGACGTAAAGACTTGCACAGGCAGGGGACTGGACTAAAACATAGTGCTCAGATAGAATTTGGTAACAGAGTGGATACACGTACGATATGAAGGCAACAATAAAGAGGAAGTATGATAGAATAGGAATTTGGGGAAAATGAGAGGAACACAAAGTGTTTTGTTTTGCCCAGTTGAATTTCATGGAGTCACAAGGTATCCAGTGTGATTTACTAACAGGCTGCTGAAGGCACTTGAATCTCAAAATGTCTCTCCCAATTTGTTATGAAATAATAGCTGGCAGTAAACAATGAACAGTGCTCACGTGTTTCTAATTAAACATATGGATGACACTCTCTAACCTAGTTACACATATTCTACTCAGTATAAAGCTTCGATAGACACTGACCTGTTATATAAAAGTACTGAAAATGAGTGTATGCACTGAGAAATGCTACAGGCAAGCATAACCTGTAAATACCATGCGTAGCAGAAGACATTGTTTTAAATCTGGGTGTGTCAGCCTGGTAGTGTGATGGGTTTCTATGTTCGAAATATTGAAATACTGCAATATTTCTTTCCCTTACATGTTTTCTTCAACACTTTCGCACCAATATGGGATAATCAGCCCCAGATATTCAGCTGGCACATACTGGCATAAATCACAGACCTCAAGCCAGTGCCTGAAGATTTTTCTTCAGCTGTGTGCAATCTCCCACCCTGCTTACCACTTGCTGAAGAGCAGGGACAAAGCATTGCCTTCTCATACAGCCACGGTTTCTGTTTCTCCTCTAATTGAGTCCTTATGGGCATTTTAATATGCAGGTAGCACTGATTATTATACAAAGCACTTTTGATGGTTACACACACAATATTCCCTATGACACTGGCAAATGTCTCTCTCTGCTCCCCCCTTACTGATAGCAAAGGGTAAGAATTAAGCATAGTGCACTATCTTGGCTATAAATTAAGTCCAAACTAGCAGTAGGTAGGACTGGAAGCCAAAAGTACCTAGTTCGTTGTTCCCATCCACACAGCAGACCACGTTGTCACCTCAGGGAAAAGGAGATTTCTTTCTTAATGCATTAAGTAAAGGCTGAATCTAGTGCATTACATCAGTAAAGACATTAGGGAAAAACAGTACTAAACTGTCATGCTAAGCAATATCTTTGTGCAAATTCACAATTGCTAGCATTTCCCTTAGCTTTCCGTACCCAGTTTCTGTGAGTGTTCTTTTCTCTAGATAAATGTTGATAGTTCATGGCCAATTGTTTGGATCACAGCAGCACATTTTAGCTGCAGGATTTAGGCTGAAGTCTGTTTCAGGAGTGTGCATGCTTAGAACTAATAACAGAGGTTGGCCCTGGGAATAAACACATTTCTGAGCATACAAAGCCTGCCAGATTTTGTTTGACTCTGAGTGTATTAGATAAAATTGTGAGTTCGTACTAAACCTACCTTCTCTGCCCACAAGCTAGAAGACAACTGAAACAGTTTTAATAGTGCTGGAAGCATGACGTGGCCTGCTGAGTGCGTGCAAGCTAAGAAGGCAGGTTTTGTTGCAGGCTGAACAACGCAAAAACATCTACCTCTCAACACCAGAGCACTGAGCTGCAAGGCCTGAACAGGAGGGAGATTAGCTTCTCATTAAGGTCCTAAGATCAGCTCAGAGTCTGGGGGAGGACTCATTACTCTTCACTACTTCTATTTCTCTCTAACTACTTTTATTTTTCAAAATAAAGGGATGTAATTAATCATCATAAGAAACAGCGCCATTTCAAAGCTAAGGAGAAGGACAGACCCCTTTTGAAATGTGCTCTGCACATTTCTTCACTGGCCAGCTGACACTACCTGAGAAGTGCAGACCTTCTAGCTAAGGCCTAAGGGAGAAGAACAGAGTCCTTGAAGGCCTGCAGAGCAGCGGAAACCTGGGAGGGAGGGACTGCTCCACTGACCCCTGCTAAAGAGCACAGCAGATGAATGAAAGGCATCAGTGGCTCAACTGGAACCTGTTCAGTCCATATTCACTGCTTTTAGCATGTCAGTGGGCTTTTTACTTAAAACAAAACAAAACAAAACAAAACACAAGTATACCATAAAATGAAGGAGATTACATAGTGGTAATAATGTGTAAAATTCAAGGTAGACTAATCATCTTAAATTTGCCTGAGACAAATGACCACCACAAATTAGGGCACCTTACAGCATGGGGATACAGAAGTCAGACCAAAGAGACAGGACAGAAGAGTTTCTATTTTGCAGGAGGTCTTTGTAGCCTTTTTGGTGGAGAAAATCTCAACAGCAAGCCGCAGTGTGGTGAGGCAGGAGTGGCTGGCCAGAGTGGCCTGTGGGCAGCTCAGGTAATGGGATTAGCACAGGCATGGATGAGGCCTTGCTACCCAGCGTAGCAGGCAACAGGGCTCTGGTATCCCACAGTCACTACCTGTGTGTGAGGAGATGTTACAGGAGATGAGAAATATCTGCTCAAGAAATCATCAGAGATGAGGACTTCAAATGCCTATTGGTACATTCTGGGAAGGGAGTGCTTGCTTATTCTCTGGCGTCCTTTACCTTGCTGCTGTCCTTTCTCCCTCTAATCAAGTACTGCTTCATGAATCATTTGACTTGTTATTTATGAGTGGCACTGGGCAAAGTTTAATATTTTGCAGCTTTCGTGTGAGGAGCCAAACCAGTTTTCAACAGTGACCCCCAGAACCTGAACCCAGCCCTTGTGGCTCTCAATGCCAAATCCACCTGCTTCCAGCAGTTCCTAGCATCAGTCCCAGCCATGTGAGTATTCAAAAAGAGGCAGCTCTATTATCAACACCCAGGAACAAACTTCTTCCTCAGAAGACAACGCCTATGAATGTCAAAGAGATGGCATGGGTTTCCTTGGCTCTCTCAGCTTTGCTTGTTTCAGTATTTGTTAAACTAGCATGATGAGTACTTGACATTGGTGTGTTTATCCTCTTGCACAACTGTTCAACATCTATCAGCATTTTTCAGTCATGTATCCACAGTACAGCTATGAAAACTCCG
This sequence comes from Astur gentilis, assembly GCF_929443795.1. NCBI lineage: Eukaryota > Metazoa > Chordata > Aves > Accipitriformes > Accipitridae > Astur > Astur gentilis. The sequence goes on from NC_064880.1 coordinate 47,160,086, forward strand.
TGTTAATCTCAGTCATCATTTCAAAACATTAATTAAGAATAAATCTAGAATACAATCTCAGTGAATTCAAATCCTATGTATGGCAAAACCAATTATTTTACAGTATGTGGCATTTACGTTTCTCTTTCAGGTGACATTAGTGTAGTTTATACATTCACTATGGTGAACAAATTTTTCCTAGTATCCTCAATAGTAAAACAAGCACTTCTGATTAGATGACCCAGGCTACCTACAGCTCTCATACACTAAGTATAAAGTGATACAGAGTGATCCCACAGAGACTGAGTAGGATTTTAATTACAAGATTGGTATATTTGTCTGGATTCCTTTCTTGTGTAAATCCAGTGAATTGAGGGACATGCTTCTATATGATAACAAGTTTCTATTTAGGATGCTGTAAAATTCCTCCAGCACTTCTGCTCTGGAGAATCTTAAAAAAAAAGCCACAAAAGGTTGCAATATTGTGATGAATAGATAAACACCTTTAAAATTTACATCATTATGAGTATTGCCTCTTAACAGCTATGTTTTTATGACAGAAGACATATTCAGTAAATTCAATAAATATTCATTCTTACCACAAGACTGCTGTCCAGAGAAAGTCTTTTCCCAAATTCCCTTTTCTGTAGCTGTCTTTTTCTCTCCATAGCTGAGGTTATTTGTTTTCCTCTTGATCAACTAGAGATGTCAGACTGTTTCCAGCATCGCTGCAAAAAAAAAATATTAAATGCACATTTCAATATCTTACTTAACAGTTTCTGTCTTTCATCATTAACTTTGTAATAACCCAGCAGCTAATGACTTTGTGTCTATAGTAGGCTGTGTTCCAGGAACAAATTTTCTGTGCCAAAAAAGCTAAACTCTCCAGATAGAAATATTACCAATATGTTTGGGTCACTTCTCAAAGAATTTAAAAACAAATAAAAAAAAAAAAATCTGCTACTACTGTCTTTATCGATACACCCCATGTTTTCATAGTCTTTTTTGAACTGGGCTGGGAGCTGGATTTACAGAGCTAATGAACTACCTGGGGCTGGGGAGGGAGAGGCGGGGAGGGAAACAGTTCGTTTCACATTAATTGCACTCCTCAGTAAGCCCTGCTTGTTGGCACATCTGTGCTGCTACTATGATGTACAAATTTTGGACCTAATCCTGAAGAGTTCTAAAAGCTTTCAACTCCCATTATCCTTAATGAGAGACAAATGCCCTCAGCACTTTCCTTACGTTTTTAAAGTCAAAGATTCTGCTGTGATAATCAGTCCCACTGCCTGTACAGAATGGCCAGGAAACTTCACCCCGTAAAGCTATCGCAGATGGAATTAGTCTTTCCAGTTTTGTAGGGTTTGGTTATTCCTGGGTGGTGGTTTCTACTAAAACAAAATCACAGCTTACAAGTAACAACTACCAGCTCTCTCTTTTCCTAAATGTTCCTGATGATATATGTATTTGAAAATTTTAGCTTGTATTTTAAGTTAATATTTATCATATGTGATTCAGCAACATGGGCAAAGGTAATGAATTTATTCAGGATTTACATAAAGTAGTACAACAATAACAGAAATCAGAATCTAGCCTAAATTAAGGCAGGCTGGTACGCTCATAAATACAGAACCAAATACAGGAATTTTCTCCTGCATCTCATAATGACTGCATTTACTCTATCAGAGGGCAACATCCTATATCTCTTAATCTGGGCTAACTCTCATTAAGGACAAAGAGCTTTCACTACAGGCATTTGTCCACAATTTTTAGTAAAGATTTGATGTGAAAGCCTATTTAAAAACATAATTCTAGTAAGGTTGAGATATTCATACAGCACTGCTTAATGCTAAACCTCAAGAAATTCACTGCATTTGACTGAAAAACAAGACTAAAGCAAAAGACAAATCTGTCTGTTTCTGATCCTTTTTACTTATTGTGAACAGCACCTTCAGTCACAAACTGAAAATGATGCATGAATACTACTGGGCTTGGCTGTAGGGTAACACAGCCGGCATTCCCAAAAGAAGACTTGCATGTGCCCTCCAGATATATTTGCATGCCTATGGATAGACTTAACTTCTCATGCACCTGTAAACGATCCTATTTGTCACCGTGGCGATATCAAGCAGATAAAACCACCACAACTCTTTCCTCAAGTTGTCCTCAAATGCTCTGCCAGGAGGGCACACAGGAGTCTGAACTTGGGCCAAGCCCAGGCCACCTGCAAGGAGAGCAGGATGCCCCGGGCTAAGCCTCGGAAGCCAGCTGGAATTCAGAGGGGTTCCAGAGGCAGGCAAACTGGGATCATCAGATACAATGTGGGCATCACAACTGGGACTCTTCTTGTAAAACACTTCCCACGGGGAAACCGTAATTGGTCCGGCTACCAAGCCATCCAGTGGTAAATTCATCCTTCTATTAAACAGCACCTGGTGTCTCCTACACTGGCTTTGTACTTCTGGTTTACACTTATGCAAGACCAGAATTCAGGCCATTTTCTCCAAAATGGATAAAAATTAGCCTCTGTACACCTTCATCTAAAGAACACATGCAGTGAGAACATGTACACACAATGGTAGGAAAATCTCAGTTATTGCACTTTGGTCATTCCCGCCTTGTGGTTTTTTCCCAGGTTTACCTGTAAGCCCTTGCTTCTTTTTTGTAGTACCAATCCTAAAGCTACACACACTATTTAATTCACCTAATACGGAATCTCAGTGGTGTGCTATCACATAATTACCATTGTTTCCTGATTAGCTATCATGTCTCAAAAGAAATACCACAACAGATTTGTACAAACACAGAGGCCATGTATTACACTGTTCTTGTGATTGTGCCAGAAATTAGCAAAAGAAAGAGCTTATGTAATCTTTGTATCATTCATCTTGCCTGGAGAGCATGACTTCCACCAAAGGAGTCTTTGTTGATCAGTGAGCACAGAAAACTTAGTAGTGAGCTAGTGAGAGCTACAGTTGAAGCTAGTTTTATCCCTGTAGAAGGTCAAATGTTTAATATGAGTAAGTGCCTGAAGTTTCTGTCTGCAGGTATTTGCTGGAACCACCCCAAATTCTGGTTTAGAAGTAAAGAAGAAAGGCTTATTATTATTCCTATGGCTTATTTGCTATGCTGCTTTTGGCACTTCAAGTAGTGGATTTACTGTAGCCCTACCTAGCACAGCACGTGGACCTACTCATGTGCAGGTGAAGCAGCCTCAGTCCTGCAGACTCCACTCCTTCCCACACAGACACCATGAAAGCTCAAATCTCCCGGCATGTTACCATTAGCAGGCTGCCACATATCTCTCCTGAAGGGTTAACAACCTAAGGCTGAACCCACTTAAAGTTTTGAATCAAAGGTAATTATCAGACAAGATAATACAATACATCACCTGTACCAACATAAGCTGGTAACTCAAAGTACCCAACTCAGGAGGCCTATAAAGAAAACTGATCATCAGAGTGAAGTACTTAACAAAAATGGAACAAGTTTCCATCTTGGAATGGTTGTTTTTGTGCATCATACTACTTCTCACACAGAAAAAAGATGACCCTCTCAGGTAAATCCATCTTCCTCTGAGACCAACCAATAGACACAACAATTCAAAATGGAGCTAACACATCCGCCAGGAAGCTCAGCAGAGAACTGTCATCCAGATGGAACAGTCTTGAAATGTAAAAGCACTGAGAATCAGTTTGCCCAATTATCAGAAATACTATTTTTGTGTTACCAAGAGAACAGACTGTAGAAATTTATCCCCCTTCTCTAATTTGCTTGTCAGTATCTTTACAGCGGAAACGCCAGTGATCAGCATTCAGATCTTGACTGTCCCATTTAGTTCAGCTGAACTGTGAACTACCACAAAGTCACTTCTGATTTATGGTGTCGTCACTGATACTACACCCACATATGTACATTGCCAAATCTTTGGGGGCACATCTTACAGTTCTTTGTGCTGCAGGAAATTTTTCCGCTGTAGGGCTCTTCTCTAAAGGACTATAGAGTTCATCTATGCTGAGCGTATTGGGGAAGGCACTGAAGTTAGAGGCACTCGGCGATTAAGCCTGTATCCTTAAGAATTGTATGGGGATCTGTCTAAGAGAATGCAAGTCCCAGATGTTTGCTTACTGTCTTCTCAGTTTTGCACTGAGCTCAGGGAAGAAGGTTTTGTACGGGCACAGAAAAAACTCAGGGGAAGACCTAAGTGGAATCTTGCTTCAGTATGGTATACCCTCACTGTTCATAAAGCCAGCAAGCCAGAAGCATCAGCTTGATTATATGTACTAAAGCATCGTATTTTTAGTACTCAATACAAGAATGTTCATTACTTCAGGAGACGGCTCTAAAACTATGCCCTGGAGAAACGGTGTGATTAACATAGAAAAGCACTCTCTAAAAGCTATGCAAGAAATTTCTTGGATTATAATACCTTCTTCATTTCTAGCAGTAACAAAGGATGATTGATGTATATTGCTTTAGCTGATGAAAAAGTATAACATTATATTCCTTAGATAAGCATCCAAGGTATTTTCAGACAGTTTGAAACTGCAGTTACATTTCAACAGAGCTATGCCAACATATGCCAGCTGGGAACTAGCACACAGTATATCTCTTTGGTAGCCGGAAACGGACTGTATTTATTTTTCTGTCTCTTACAAATTAGTATAAATTTAGCAGTTATGACACACAACAAATGACAGCTCTGCCAACTAGCATCCTTTCATTTAAATTCAGGCTAGATATAATGCAGCCTCCCCACCCTTTGCTTTGCACACCTTAACACTGCCAGAAGCCAAAACACTTGTAGGGCAGCAAGGTATTCCCTCTCAGCAGTCTGCTTGTCTTTCTGAGGTGTTAACAAGACGACAGGTTTTGTGATGTGGACATCAAACTGTTGGGTAACAGAATAAGGCCAAAGTTATACAGTCATTACCATTAAGCACTTTTTTCTACTCTGATAGTCCTGCTTGTTTAGCAGTCATAATTTAAGACTAAAAGGGAATAATCAGAACTGGTATTATCCCTCAGCAAGGAAAGGAGAAGGAAAATAATATCACTAGCATAGGTCAGGAAGCAGCTATGAGAAAGTAAAGATTGTCATCAATGCAAATGTTAGTTAAAATGAACAGGTGACCTAAGGGTGAAAGATTTTATATCTCATTACCAATTTCTGGAGTGATTCAGTTTTCTAAGAACCTAATTGAATTGAATTGAATCTGTCACTGTCCGGCTGTGTTTCTTTTGCCAGTTCTGGTGCTAACACCAATGTGCGTATGCTTGCTTTTGTTGTGGTCTTTGTAGGAAAAGGGGTAAATAAGTATGGTACGGTTTGTCTGGGCCTTTTCAGAATTGGAAAAAAAACCCCAAACTATTCCAGAATTAAGGAGTTGATGTGTATTCAACAGATCAAAGACTTTTCAGTTCTATAAAATCGCTACATATATCTTCCCAGGCATAGATGAGTCAAAATTGCTAGGTTTGCACTAAGCTTTTTGGGTATTTCCCTTGGTTTTTTTGTGTTTTTTTTTTTTAAAGTGGTAGAGCCTTCAAACCATCAGAGCAGTAACAGCAGAAAACCCCACCTTCACAAAAGATGAGAAAATTCTGCCTAGTGATTAAAAGCGATCCATGAAAATGGTTTCATTACCACACCCCTATCTCTCCCCATCATGGTATTTACCCTGGTCATGACTTTAAGCAATAAAGTGGAAAAATAATTCCAAAATTCTCTGTTGAGCTGATGTTTCAGACTTCAACACTTGGGAAATAGAAAACTACAGGGACATCGGCATTTCTGCAACCTGAAACTTAGCTAAATTGTTTTTTTGTTTTGCCTACAGTGTATTTCATAGCAATGCCGTAAGCAGGGCCTGCCTGCCTAATGCCCAGTACTCCCAGGTATTTGCTTAGGCTGGTCAGCAGTTTGTTAGTGTTAATGTATATATTGTACATTCACACCCACTGGATTAGGTTGCTATTTAGATAAGCAAGCTGCATTTTTGCAGAGAGGGAAGGAGAATGTGCCATGTGCCAGCTTTAATGAGTTAATTAAATTAGAAAAATTCCAATGCAGGAACTTAAAATGCTTAGATAAGTAGAATACTAAGGGAATTACAAGGCGGCAAACACAACTGCTATACCATTCTGCCTACATATCTAGATAGTCTGACTGACTTTGGAAAATTATATTTAAAACAAAAAAATACATCAAGTCAGTCAGAAAATATCTAGGTGGAAAAAGCTTCTTTACTAGTTCTCTTTTTTTGTTTTGCTGTGGGATAATTAATTTTGATACACCCCTATTTTTTTACGATCTCTAAATCTATTCCATGGGATATTGGAACTGTACAGGCAGCACTCAGAGCCAACCATGCCCTGCAGGTTATCTTGTGATCCAAAACACTCCCTAATCCAGTGGTCCTCTAGTTCTGGTTGAAAACTGTCCAGTGGTCATCCACAAGGCCATGATAAAGTAGCCCCAAGGAAGTGTGGGAAGGGCCAGAGCTAGGCAAGGAACCTTCTTATCTTTGTTGTGATTTTAATTAAGTACGATGACACTGACACATGGCAGTCTACAAAGAAACTGAGGGTTGACTAATTTAAGAGCCAAATGCTGTGGATCAGTCCTGCCCTTACCCCATCCCTTGAAAAGGGAATCAGTAGAGCACGTAGGACGGTCTCATGAAATTTTTGACTGGTGACAGCTTGCCAGCAAAGAACAGACTCTTAGTACAATGTTCTAGAAACAGTATTTAAAATAAAGTGTCTCAGCTACTAAATTCCACCCTGTTTCAACCACAGTTTTCAAAATACATTTATGCTTTCTTCATGCAAGATAATCTTCCATTTATTCAGCAAACTAAACAACCAGTAAAGCTTTCTATAGCATTGGTTCTAGGATTTAAACAAGTTAAGATTAAGGGCTTAAATCTAGCAGACCTATCAGTGTTCTCAAAATAATACCAGGAATTTCAATAAATGGGAAAATAAAGAATATGGCATTAAAGATGTTATTACTACGACAGCTGTCAAGATGAATTGCATGAGAAGCATTTAAAAGATTTATATCTCAGTATCTCACCAGGTTAATTAAATGGATGCATGCATTCATTTAAGAGGATAAGGTGGGTTGCAGTGACATAAAATGAGAGGGCACAAGATTACGTTCTTTCAGCATTAACAAGAACAGGTTGAACCGATATCATTTCCGTATTCTGTAATAAGTATGATTCATCCATTGCCATTTTCAGCTCTCATTTTCTTCTGGCAGGAAAAAAAAAAAAAAAAACAAAAAAAAAAAACTATGAACATTTATAGACTAACATAATAAAAGCGTTAACCTTTTCTGCATTTTCTGTTTGGATTGGCTGTCCATTTTTATCATGGGGTTCCAGGGCCATGCCGCAGGGAAGAGAAGAATCGCCAGTAAATTACACCAAAGAATGCTGGAAAGGTCAAAGGATTACCCTCCCCTCTTTGCTTTTATGGGACATATGAAGCATTCATATCAGGCAATAAAATTATTGAGACAAAAATGATGAAAGATAAGCAGACAGAAAGCATGAATCTGCTGTCAGGACAGCATAGAAGAAAAGGATATATTACAGTGTTATCATCAATAAAAACCAGATTATGACAATGGTGTTTGTGTATCCTTAGTTCCTACACTGAAATCAAATCCTTTTAAACATTGTAAAATCTGTGTCTGAGAAAGTGATATCCAAGCAAGACTGAGGCTACTCAGGCTGAAGAAATCCAAAGAAGGCTGAAAATCCAAAGCTCCCATTTCTTGGGTGAGTTTCTAACCACTCGTTATTATATATTAGTTATTACTATATATTAGTATAAATTACATTATATAGGTTATTATATGGTAAAGCTTTAGCCATTGAGCCTCTTTCAGCAATGTCTTGCAATCTGGACTGTTAATCTGCAAAAGGCATGCTCTGAACACAGCAACAGCAACAGCCACCTCTGGGGGCTTCAACACACATTTGTCTCCATTGGGAACCACAGCCAAGCTTAGGTCAGGAACCGGCAGTTCCAGGCACCTGAAAAAGCTGAACTGCAGGACCTGAGCAAATTTCACTGTTACTATTCATAGACCTGAAGGGTTACGTGAAGATTTTGAGGTTCAAAACCAAATGTCCCGTTTATATCCCAATAAAGATGCCTCTGGCATCAAGTGGATGCAACTTCTGTAGTCTAGTACATCATCATTAGAGCTAGTTGTTTCTCATGGTAAAATGGCTGGCAGCAGAGACCCAAACCGGAATCTCATTAGATTTCAAACACTGAATTCAAATCTTCATCAGAGGCAGTGGCATCCAGTTTAGGAGGCCAATAACGTACCAAATTCATATGTATTCATCTAATATGTTGCAATGTTCGGAAAAATGCATGCAATTAAATACAACATCTGAATCAGTCTGACAGACAACTAACTAGAGTGAAGAATTTAAAATATGTGGTCAAGTTTCCCACATTTTGCTCAGTTTGATTTGTGTTTTCTTCTCATTTTTCTTTCATTGATGTAAATCAAGTCACTACTCAAAAAAGTCCAAGAATTTCAAACCTATGTGTGAGACCTGTATCAGAGCCTCTGCCGTAAGCAGCGGTGGATTGCCAATTCAATTTTTGAAACTAGAACTAGGTGCTTGTGAAGTGTGCCTAAAGATCCCGTCTTCTCTCACACAGATGCATTTCAGGCAGCATCTCTTCTGCCTGCCCATCTGTCCTACTCATAGTCCAGAGGGACCACTAAAAATCATCAGTTCTTTGGGCACACTCCGCCCCTTCCACCTGCACTGCTAAAAGGGATGATGGCTGCAACGGTCACGGGATCGCTCCGTGATCTGAACGCAAGCCCGTCAGACAGCAGAGACTGAATATACTTAGGAGCTTTTTGTCACCATCATCGCTCTTGTTTCTCAGTCACTCTTTTTGCAGTCTATGCACAATGAAGTATTTTGCTACAAACATTTTTCTAACAGTACATTTTGGTGAATGAAAGCAGTTTTGTGAGATGAAGTGTCCCATATGAATGCTACTTGGTTTGGTCCTCCCTGGCAACAGAGATGAAAGCAATGAAGGATCATTTATTTACTGATGTATTTCAGCTCATGGATATGAGGAATTATTAAAATCATCTTAACTTAGTGATAGTGTTCAGACATCTGGTTTTGTTCCACAGAGCACTGGATAACACTTCAAAATGTTCACGTGGCTTAAAGGAGAGCTCCCATTATAAAATAAGTGTTGTAAAAATATTTCCTCAGTTACTAGTAGTGTCTTCAGCACCCAGCTCTGCACATCCTCCTTAGATAACCAGTCATTTGCATCAGAGGGAATATTTCAACATCTAGACTGCAGAATTTGTTTCTAATGTCTAGGGTTTTGTGGGTTGTAACACGGTGTCTCACATTTCACCTTGCTGTACAGACGCTCCCAGTGGGCCAGGGCCTATCCTTACATTTACAGGCAATAACTTTATAATGAAGGCATTAGTTCAATAACAGCCCAGAAAAGAAGTTGAATCAAACTCATAATCCCTTTCTGTCCTATGAAAAATGAGGGAATATAAGGTACAGTGAAATACATGTCATCCCTCCATGACCTGGGAAGAGGATAACTGAGAAAGGGCTCAACTCACCTGATTTCAATTTGAAAATAGCTCCTCCGCCCCACCTTGACTAAAGTCCAGCCTGGGGAAGAACAAGAGGGGAAAGGCAGCACTGATCTCTTCCAGTGCCAGCCAAATCAGAACTGAGCCCCTGGTTTGAAAGAATAGACTGTAGCATGGGAACGAAGCAAGAACATGCAGCCTCATTAGGCTGAGCAGCTCCAGGTGCTTCCCACACAGGACACCATGCATATTTTTATCAAAAAAAATCTTCATACATTACTCATTTTGCTGTGCCAATACCTTCACTGAGTCCTGTAAATCTGTACAGTTAGGTCAGCTTATGACTACAGCTGCAGTTCCTTGGACTCTGCCGTCACCTCTGTTCACTGCTACAGACAAGACACATAGAAGAGACATGATACCAGGGCTGACTCTGGAGGTGCCAGAACTAGCTTAGCTCCTGTAAGGGTGGGCACTAAAACCCTTCAGCTGGCTCCCCGGCTGTTCAGCCTTTGCAGAAGCTAGAAGTCTGCTCTCATTTCAGCCAACCTAGCATCATCCAAGGATCAGACCCAAAGGAATTCAGCTCCAGAGTTCCCAAACACACTTCAGCAACATCTCTCCTTCACGTTCATGTTCAGAGCAGAAAGGTGACAGGGTGCGACTCGGCTCTACCACCTTCAGTTTTGTTGTGGGATGTATTCCCTACACATCAATGAATATACATAAAGAAAAACCCCAGGGAGATTTCCCCAGCCAATTCCAATTCACTTATTCTTACACAACACAGCATGTAGGACTGTGGGATATCAAGAATGTAAAATTAGAAGGAACAGATACACATTGATTAAACTCCATCTTCAGCTTATGGCCAAGAAAACTATTATGAAAATGTTAAAAATGAAAGATGTTCTGTCCTCATCCATATTTCCTTAGATGGTGACAGAACACTGAACAGTGTTGGCATACCGAACAGCCCTTCACTGTTTTTTCTCTGCAATTCTAGAGCGATCTCATCTGAAGCACTGATTTCAGTTCTGGGCCAAAAGGATAGAGACAAACTGGATGGAATTCAGACAATAGCACCAAAGACGATTAAGTATTGACTTGGTGGGAAACAATTAACAAGTCCTTTCATAGTAGTTTCAAACAATGACAAAGAGGAGACTAAAATGGGAAGGAATGACCATCTACGCAAGTTTGAGAGGTGTATACTAACACTAGAAACAGTGAGGAATTGATTAGGTTATTGACAATAGGTTGAAAAGAAATAAAGAGGGGAAAATGATGCTGAGTATCTGAAGAAATTACCTAAAGTGAAATCCAATACAGATGGATTCCCAGATAATCAAAGGAACACTTGTCATATAAAAAAATTAATGCATAATGAAGTACAATAAAATACACTGAAAGTGAGGATGCTGCCAGGAATGAGTTGTCTGAAGACCCTGGGAGGGAAGAAGAGCGCCCTCTCTCCCTTTCTTCTCAGAGTCTCTCTTTATACACTGCAGTGGTTGATCCCCATTAGAGACAATTAGAGTGAAAGCTTTTGCTTTGTGGGGGGAAGAGCCACCCCATTCTTCCCCCCATGCAGTCAGCTGCTAGCAGTACTTACTCCAGTTTCTCAATGTGAAGACAGGCTGTCACACAACAATTTCTAATTTTTCCATCTGCCAGAACTTAATAAAAATGTAAATTAAAAAACATTCATGAATTTCCTACTTAAAAGGTTCATAACTCTCCTATGTTTTATGTCATTCTACCAGTCTAACTCATCGGCACTCAGTTCTACCAAGTGGAATGGGAGAGAACTTATAGTGTGCCATCACAAATAATAATCCAACAATTTGGGATTATGGATACAGTAATATCCAGAAAATATTAGAAAAAGAGGAGGCATACTATTAAAATTCTCTAGTCTCTCAAGCATCTGTCCGTTTAGAATGCAAAGTAAAATCATTGAACTACCAAAAGTAGCACAAAAGAAAAAAAATACTGACATTTCAGAAGTTCATCATTCACTAGAATCTGAAAGATGTTTTTGTTTGTGGTAGCAATCTGGTGACACAGGATTATTCTTCCACTTTTTCTCATAGAATTCATGTTAATGCCTCAATTTATTTTTCTTTCCCCTAGATTCTTTCTTGGAAGTAATGCCGTGCAGGTTTAGATAAAGCTTTTAAGATTGTAGTTTATGCACCTCCAGTCTTGGAATAAACAAAGTTGCATTACTGTTTAGCTTGAATTTTCGCTGAAAAAAAAAAGTATTTTTAGTGGGGAAGGGGAAAGCACTAATACACTTGCATGTTCTAAATGATCCACTTAGAATTTTGAAGTGCATTTTGAGGCTAAATACTACCTTTTAAAGTATTTTGTTCTGCATAAAGTTTATTAATTGCAGGGAGGGGGACAGGGAGAAATAGTTTTGGACATAAGCAAGGAAGAAAGTGTACTTGGTTCATTTCAGATAAGCTCAAAACATTTGCCCATATTTTGAGTTGGATCCCTGCTCTTGAGTGGGTGGTTTAGGTTGATTCACTAACTTCTGCTGTCTCTGTTTCTCCGCTATATTGTGAAGGTAGTAATGTATAGTATATATAAACACCATTTACAGAATAATTCTTCTTTGTCAAAGACTTTAATAGTAAAACTTTCTATTAGTGCTGCTGCTCTGTGTCATTACTTTTCTCTATGTACCAGATGTGTAAATCACTATGCACCCAAACAGGTGAATATTTCTTTCTCTTCTGCACAATGCAGCAGAAGACACTCAGTTCTCATTCACCTCTTGGCTACTCTGTCAAAATGAATCTGATTGTAGAAATGCAGCCAGGACAGAATTAAACCCAACAAAAAGGCAGAGAAGAGTCTGCCACCAACGAACTGAAAGCAGCTACGTAGGCGATGAGCCAGATATCCTCAACTCCCTCCACAGATTTAAACCTAGCCCCCCTGCAGGGCAAACCAGGAAGCATTAAGGCAGCATTATTTTTTTTTTTTTTTTTTTAATTTAGAATAGGCCCCTTTTTTTCTGTAATTGTTGGGAGTCTTAAGCAGGATGCTGCCGCCTTTAGTGCTGTTCACCTTTGGTTTTCCCTGTTGGCTCACACTGATGTTACCTGGAGCTACCGGAGAGAAGAGGACCACTGAATGGGACTCCAGGAAGGGGAAGAGGAAATAAAGGAGGAAGCCAGGTGGGGTCTTCATAGGACTTCTTGCCCAAGGGCGTGTCCTAAACCCACAAGGAGGTGTAATATCCTTCCTGTCTTCTTGGGTGAGGATCCTTTGAGTTAAATCTTAACCTCTGCTTTGCCTCTTGCCTGGGTAAGCCACCCCATCTCAGCTGAACAGGATAAGAGCTAAGCAGATCTAGCCTCCTCCTGCTGCTCGTTAAGTTAGATACCTGGGCGGGGGGGGGGCGTGTCTCGAATATGCTCCCTAAAGTTATAAGCTCTTGAACTGTGCACCCAAGCTCAGAATCCCCCTGTAACACACAGGATCCAAACCTAGAGTTCAGGCAGAGAGGAATAAGTAAAACAAGTAAAGAATAACTTGTTTCCACAACAGACAATAGCCAGTGGGTGAAAGTGAGACTTTAGTGCTTTACTAGGGAGACAGAAAGATTACTTCCCTGCCAAGAGCAAGGAAAACACTGCCTAGTCTTTGTGGTATACGCCTGCCTCTGGGTTGTCGTGCTGCCCATGGCTGTGTACCTTATGAACCATTCCTTTCTCAGGGCTGTGCTGAAAACTATAATCCATTCAATAAATTCTTATCAATGTCTGTTTAAAGCTTTTTCTTGTGACAGGAGATTTTTGTGGTGATCGAGAAGAAAAGCAATTCACTTGATTAAAGATTGGTAAATATAAATGACAGAAATGGTTTCCTATGAACATCATGATGTATTCCCAATCAATAATGCCATGACAGAATTGCAGCTTAAGGGAAGGAAGTTATTAGTTTTAGGAAAGGCACATAATTAAATATAAGACAAGACTGCAGATTCTCAAGCAGGGAGACAAGGAGAATGGCCAGCCCGAGACTTTGTAGATTGTGCTACTGCTGTCTCTTCTTTTCAGTTCATTTGGTGCTGTCTTTCATTTACTTGCGCAACCTTATAATAAAGATGAAGATCTTAGTCTCAAATGCTAGGGCTAACAGCCAGTGACAGAACAGAGAGCTGTTTATTAAAATGTTAGACCAGGATTCACTTTAATACTTTCCCTCAGTAGCAGCTACTAGTGGATGTTAAAAATCCTTAATGATTTAGCCAAACTTCTGGTAATTTCTAAATGTTTCTCATGTGTAACTGCAAAGAGCACCTAGGCTTTTTACCACCAGCATAATATGGGGATTGGATAGATCTGATTATTGGTAATTGGGATTTTAGCTTTTCACCTCTGGATCAGTGTTTCGAACTCAGCCCAGGTTGGTATTGAATAAAAATCATTTCCATCAGCTGGCTGTTCAGTGACCTCTATGAAATATTACAAGTTGGTAGTGGACAGGTGTCTATATAATTAAAATACACGTTGCAAGCACAGTTGGAATTTTCTTATTATGAATCTATAACCTGCTCCCCCCAGCTCATAAATGGAAAGTATTTAGGAGCACTGAGATGGCATTTAAAAACAAGGAGGATACAGTGTTCTTTGTTAATCCCACAAACAAAGTACCTCTGTTTGTAGAGCAGTTTTGAATCCCCAGACAAATGCTTTTGTGGACTGCAAAGATTATTATTCAGGCTAATAAAACTCATGAATTAGAAGTAAAAGATCAACTTTAAAAACTGATAAAAACCTAGAGCCCTGTACGTTATATTGCAAAATCCCACAGCCAGTGCCATGTATGGTGTTGACTGTAAAGAGAATATATTTCCACACAGTATCAACAAAGCAGAATCACACAGGATGTCCCACATATCCATGAATCTGCAGTAATGGAGTCAATATTCCCAGACATCCATACAGAACTTGAGTATTTTTGGTATCCAAAAATACAAAAAGGGTTTTGATAGGAGAAGGTATGCCCAATCTCAACATGACGTGGTTTCTCTGACTAGGAATCAAGGCAACAGTTTTATGTTTGAATAGGATTTGGGGGATGGGCAAGGGGAACAGCACAATATTTTATGGCTCATGAATAACCAAGCCCATAATTGAAGCCTCAAGCCCTTAACCTGTTTCTCTTCTTTAAGCCATTCAGAGGTTTTGTCAGAGAACTTGTGAGAAAATGGTCTCCACTGACTTTGCTTTCTTTTTACACTAATTCTGAACTAGGCAAGGCAGAGCATTTCAAGCTGAGGCCCTACAACAGATGCAGCTTCGTAGAACTGTGGGATGTTCAGAGACTATCATGGAAATCTTTGTGGCCTTGCCAATGACTCACATCTGTGTCAATGAAAGATGTAAGGAAAACATTATATGGAATCCAAACAACAGGCAAGGACATTTAAGTACAAGCATATCCCCAGTAGTGAAAATACGTGTGCAAGATGTTTCACCTCTCTGAAAAGAAACATTGTTTGGTCTGACCTAGTTCAAGATGCTAAAAGATTTATAAGAACATAGAACAACAGTTGTTAAGCTCGGCACTGTTGTTCTGTGGGAGGACTATGGATCCACCTAAGAAAAAAGCCCTCATCTCAATGTGGGAACACAACAGAGAAGAGATTTTTTTAGCTCAAGAATCAAGTAACCTTAATTTTGTGAGAAAGTGAAAAGAGGAGAGAACCACACAAAAACCCCCAAGCAAACCCAAAGTTTTGTAATGGTCCTACTAGGAAAGTCCTACTAAAAATTTTCTTCTACTAGGAATTTTCTTCTTAAACTGGTTTCCTCAGCCACTAATGTCCTCTGCAAGTGACAACTGAAATATAGGGACAAAAGTACTGCTAAGCAAATCTCAGCATTTACCCCTTCGGTCTTCAATTTATATGCATTAAAATTAGTCTGCTTTTTACGTACATTTCAGGAGGAATGATTAAAAGGAAGAGGAAAAACAGGAATGTGTGAAATGAAAGCAAATATTCACACACCCATTTCTAACACGCTTCTGTGACATTGTCCAGAAGAACATCTATAACCTGCTCAGACTTAACCACAAACCCAAAAAGTTAAAAACTGAAGACAGCCACCATTAACAAACTGCAGATGCATAAGACTCATCCAGAAAGACCTCACAAATCAGCAATGAGGGGAAGAGAGAGCAAATCATGCAGAAACTATTTAATCAATGAGTAAAGACAATTATAACATCTGTTAATCTTTTGTGTAGGTTATAATTAGATGCTGCGGAGGAGTAGCCTTTAAGGGGGGAGGCAGGGAATCCTTTAACATCTGCTAGAAGGGCAAACACTGTGCCATAAATGACTTTAAATGCAATCAGCAAAATGAGAGCTGTGCACAGTTCACAGAAGGCCTGTATAAAAGATTGAGGATAACAAAATATTTTGCCAAAGGTCAACTCCTGCAGCACTAGAGTCTGAATAATGACTGCTAGTTTAGAGGCCACATCAAAAACAAACGTGATTGTGACTCTGAAAAACAATTCTTTTCTCATTTGTGTCATTATAGAAAAAGCACATGCTGCTGCTGTATATCACGTCAGCTTAATGACTTACTAGGGCTGTATCTATCAACCTTGAACAGTTTAGAATAAACAGGTAGGTATGATGCATTTTAAAAAACAGAATTCAGTCTAATTAGACTGACACAGAACTGTGTTGTATTGTAAAAAAGTGATGTGATTCTGATTTTAAATAATTAATCATTCAGTAGCTTCTAAAAAATCCAATTATTTACTCATTTTGCCCTTGAAAACAACCATATGCTTTAAGCTGTTACTGAAAATGTGAGACCAAGAGGGAGTTATTTTATCCAGTTTAACACGGCCCTCTACTGGCAAAATAACCCCCCAAAATCTTATCACTATGAACCATTTTGTCAGATCATTTCAGAGCAGCTGAAAAGATCCCACATTTCACAAAGTTACATCAAATCTTAGAATACAGCAGTGTAGATCGGAGCTTTAGGAATTTGCATAAATCAAGCCATCGCTTAATCTCTCTAGAGCTCCTGCACCAAGAGCACTGCTTCCTTTTACCCAGCAAATCCAGCTCTGGACATCACCAGAGCACTGAAGAAAAAAGCCAAGTGCTCATATCTGTTGGAGGAAGTCATTTTACAAGCAAATGCAATCCTTTTACTCATGTCAAGTTGTGCTATATTCCTCAAGGAGTGCCACTGATTCCCAACAGGGTCAACACACACATGTGATTTCAGTTTGCACAATTAGGTAATACTTGGTATAAGCGAAGCAAGCACAATATAGTCCAGCTGCAAAAAGAATGCTATTCAAAATAGAAATGCTAACTACCACCAAAAAAGCAACTTCACTGCAAAAGAATTCCTGCTTCCTTCTTTTCTCCACCATTACTGAAAATCCACAGTGGTGATTCAACACAGCTTCAAAGTGAAGCAGACAATGAAATTCGCCTCTGTTGTCGCATGCAGTAATTAACTCTTCCTATCTGTATTATGTCTGAGCAACAAAGAAACAAAAGGATACGGTAAAATGTTGAATTTAACAATTTAGATAATGATGAATTACAATAATCAATTAGCACTGTCAAAGAAAATAATTTGTGACATGTATTTGATTCTGCACAGACCTATTGTGTGCACACACTATCCAAGGCTAGTTTGGCTCTGGAAAACAAATAGTGTTGTCCTGTGGAAAGCCTATCAAACATGCAGTTTAACAGTAGCATTTGTTCTTGCTGTGCATCAATACTAATAGACCATTTTTCAGCAACATAATTTTTATCCACTGCTTTATTATCCAACCTGCTTTTCAGGGTCTGCATCATTCATAGCCCATAGACAATGTTACTGCCAGTTTCCAGAAACCACTGCTGCTGTACAAACCGCATTTATGTGATTCACCTGAATGCCAGTCAATGGAATCATAAAAGATTCCAAGTATTTTTCACATAATAGCTATCTAACTTTTCATCCCCAAAACATCATGACTAATTTATGTAACCATTAGGGAATACCTAATGTAATTCAGGTTTCTGCATGCTACATGAGCGGTATTGTTAGACAGTACAGAGTATTACAAATGTTAATGTTCATGTTCTATTTACATTGTACATTTCTCCTGTTTCAGTACTAAAACTGCATATTAGATGCTATACCTTCCAAGGGTGTTCTGGCAGCTTTGGCATTGATTTTTCTTCAGCATAACTCCAATCCTGCCAGGAGCTGAACACGTGCAGAACCACACAGGAGCTGCAGAGCAGCACGCTGCATTTGGCCCTGGCTGCGCTGCGCTAAGCTCCTCAGCCAACTGTGCTTCCCTTTGGCACCTTTGTTCTGTGGCTTTTATCCCAACCTCAGTCCCACTTGTCAGATGATGACAGGCTGGAGTCTGCACTTATTCCGTTTCTTTTCAGATGGCGAGAAAGCCCAAAGAATTGACATTCTGCTGGCAATTGTCCCCTTTAATGCCATCCCAGAATGTTATCAGATTATATGTGGTATCCTTGGGCAGATTTCTCAGACCCAGAGAAAATTCAACTAGGGGATTCCTCTGCTGAAAAGTGAGTTTGCTCTATATCCTAATTTGCTACACTGGAATATAAGAAAGAAAATGTAAATGTGAGAAGGGAAATGTAAGAGAGGAAAATGAAAATCAAATGCCCTTGGGCTCATCAGGTTTTGAGAGTCTGCTTCTGCTCTTAAGGTAATTAGCTGAAGATTTGCTCTTGACTGAAGTGGAAGTGGAATTGTACCCTACCACTTTACATTCACTGGGGCAGGATTTCTACTTGTTCAAATCTAAGCCTCTAAACACTTATACACAACTCATGCACAAGAACAAAAGCAGAGAAGTCCATGAAGTTTTCCTAAAAAGCGGTAAAATTCACATTTGTAAGATTAGGACTTGCACTTAAAATTAATTTAAGTGAGAAAGATAAGTGGGGCCTGAGCATTTTTTTAATCTCACTTTGTTCTAATTAATTTGAAGATTTTGTAGGCATTTGACAACATGATACCTGAATACTTTGCAAGTGTAAATACCCTTATCAGTTCACAGCTGATCATCATTATTGGCCACAAGGTGACAGAGGGAAGGAAAGACTAGCCCACAGGAGTCAGCGTGGTAGGGATCAAACCACCTAACCTTAAACCCATTCCTTCTCCCCAGGGAAAGGCTCTATCATAATTCTCTGTTCTTCAGTCTTGCATTCAGTGGAAGCTTTTGAGCTACAAAAAGGTCTTTTAAAGAACATATAAACTTTTTGTTTATACTATTTCTGAAGAAGGAGGATGAACACCTAAATAAGAGCACAGAGTTTTATTCTTTAAGTGTGTATTCAAAACCACAGAAGCCTTTGCTGTTAGCATGGCATCAATGTGGAGCTAAATTTAGGGCTTCCCCCCCCCCCCCCCCCCCCGGAGAATATGCTTCAACTCCAAAGACAGAACAACAGCTCCTAAGTTGCACAATAACATGACATGCCAAGTCACATTATAACATCAAAAGAAGACACAGACAGGTTTTGATCTGCCGTAGATACAGGGTCACTTGAGAGGGGCATCTGCAGTTGTAGCCACCCAAACCTTAATAGGAAGCCCCAAAAATCTGTTGCTGTCTAGGACTGAGAGGCCTTGTAAACAAAGTCAGTAGCAAGAAAAGCAAAAACAAAATTGATAGTACTGATAATTCAGGAGGAATCCTCCAATTCCTATTTGATTGATTTGTACTGACTTACCCTCATATACTTGCCAGTCATAGTTTTCTGATTTCATTCGTCAGAAATGTGCTTTGTCTCCACAAAGACAGGTCATTAAATAGAGGTAAACAGTAATAAAAGAGTTCCTGATACACAGTACTGTGATCAGGTTACTGCCTGGAAAAGCCACTACAACTGAAATTGCAGTAATTTAGAACGGGCTTCTGGTGAAGGATTGAAATGAGAAGCAGGAGACCTAGGGCTTGTTTCCAGCTTTTGAAGTAGGTAAACTAAGTTTTAATAAATCACATCTATGTGCAAGTTTCCCCCTCTGTAAAATGGGAATAATTCCATGACAATCACAGCTAGTTGTTCTGAAAATGAGTTAATGGGTGTTCAGAAACATAGTTCCGTCCCACAAACAGCAGGCAGTATAGAAACAGTTTTTTCACAGCACTTACCAGTGTACTTCCTCCAGTGTTTCAGGATTTGTTGGATTTCTAACATAAACACTCAAAACAAAACAAAAATTACTGTTTCTCACATAATTGACAACTTGTTTTATCCAAAAGGTGTCAGATTTCAAAGCACTGTATGACATTCTTTTAAACTTACATACCTCCAGAACTTGAACAGGGGCTAAAAGTAAAAATAATCAAGCTTTGCT
Organism: Astur gentilis; assembly: GCF_929443795.1. Taxonomy (NCBI): domain Eukaryota; kingdom Metazoa; phylum Chordata; class Aves; order Accipitriformes; family Accipitridae; genus Astur; species Astur gentilis. The sequence goes on from NC_064880.1 coordinate 47,180,099, forward strand.
TTAAATCAATGCCTGCATAAAGAGCAAAACAATTTTTAAGGAAAACTATACTAAAAACTGTACAGAAATTATATTAAAATTTCAAATTAATTTTGAGTATTCAAATAAATACCATGAAAAGATAAAAGAACAATCTTAAGACAGACTAGTTTTTGTTCAATTGATGACAGTACTCGTGAGATTTTAAGAATCTTAGAGTTTCATCACTTAAATTAAGAGAGAACCATTTCAGTGTAATCTCATGCAAACAAAAGCCAGAATCAAGTTTTCATTTGTCCTTTACTCTGTTGCTGAACCACACTCAGATGCATGGCTGTAATTACTCCTAACAACTACATACTTGCTGCTTTTTTAATTAAAGCAAAACTACAAATAGCAATGCTGACATACTCCTAGAGAAAATAAGCTTTACAGAGATGATAAAAACACCAAAACAGCAAAAGTCTTACTTGCAGCCGTTCAGTCAAAACATGCCAGCCCTGGAGAACTCAGAAGCGTAAGAAGTCTTTGCAGTCCAGAAATTCTCTTGAGTTTATCCAGTATTTATTTACTAAGCTTTAAAAGTCTGTGGTTAGAAGAACAGAGTTAGCTTTCTACACCATCCACAGCACTACTGAAGTCCTCCAGTAACAGCAGACATGAAGTTTGCTGATAGTTGGGTTTGCTGCTGCTATGTAGTTGCTCAGTACTTGTAAATACAAGCTCTGTGGACAAAGTCCCAAATGACATCACAGGCAGCTGCTTATTGTTGAGTCTTTATTAACCGACTGTCAAAAAAAGAAAAGCGAAGAGGAAAGAAAAGCACAAACTATCTTCCCTGCAGCACAATTTGCATCTTAGTAGGAGTTGCAGTGCTACACATACAAATACTTCTGTTTACCCAACTGATGTTTTCTTAGAATGAATAAACACTGTTTGCAGGGAAAGCAGAAAAGTAAGAACAACTTAAACAGTTTCAACATGGAAAGAGCGCAGGGAGAAAAATTAAAAATGCCAGCAGTGCCTTTTTCAGAATTTACCCCTGAATTCTCCTAATTCTTTTGTTTATTTAAAAACATGTAACTAGGCATGTAAATCTGCATGGATTTTAAGAGCAGAGGACTTCAGTAAGTTGAAATGAAAGTTTCAACTCGTTCCTAGTTTTAAAAGTTACAGAATTACAAACTGTGGTCCTTGCAAGGTTTAAGACAACTTCAGTTACAGTGTGTTTTGAAGAGAGCTCTGTTAGATGAAAAATAAGAAAGCAAGAAACAGTATCACAGATATTCATTAGGTGCTAAAAACATAAATACTGACCTTTCCTTCTCAGAGGTTGAGGTCCAATACTAAGTAGCGTTTTGGAGCTGAAACACACACCCAGTTCCCAGCAAGGCACGGGGTACTCACTTGAGAACTAGTTCAGCTACTAATCTGAATCTATCCTCTGTCATTGAGAGTCCCTGCTGAAAGAGAGGGGCTGGGACTCTGTGCCTTGATTTCTTAGAAGTCAGTCCTTTCAAGTCAGAACTTCAAATGCTGGAAGGGTACCACCAAGGGTTGTGACAGACTGAGCTCTGTTATCTGTGCGCACTTCCACAAGAAGAGCTTCAATATTGGGAAACACCTGGCCACTTGCATCCAAACACCCTAGACTGCACTTTCCACAAACAATAAAACAACAGAAACTTGAGCTCAGTGATGAGCTGAAGCCAAGTTTTTACTAAATTTTTAATTGCTATGCATGAGAGCATCAACCCAAATTCTGCCTGTCTTTACAGAGAGCGAATCAAGTTTGGGTCAGATCCTCGCTGATGTAAATCAAGCTAGATGCAATAACACACCTAATAACAGCAGTCAGCATTAGCTGAAGATCTTGCTTTTGCCTGAGAGAGTGGCATTAAAAAAAAATACTTGTGTGGCCTTAATGACATAGTGCCTGATTTTCTTGGTGTTTGCCCTGAGTGGCAGCAAATACGCTGCTGATGTAGAGCCCCCAAGCTTACTGGAACTGCTCACGTAGGCAATCGCTACCTCTGCCATTTTCTACCTCTGCCACTTGCTGCCTCTAAAACATAAGTTTGTGCTTTTGAAGGAGATCTGTTATAAATCCCCCTCATGTATTCCTGTGGTTAATCAACCTGTAGCACACAAGAAACACCACACTGTGTAACTATGAGTTATGTTTACCACCCTGACTCAAACATACAGGGTTGCCTTCCTCTTCCATTGCAGTCAGCAAGGTTTTATATCTTGCTCATTAAGAGCTTGCTAGTTTGATCCAGGAAGTCTTCAAAATACTTTGAAGATGAAGTGTGCTATGGGAGTAATAAGTACTAACACATAATATTCAATAACATGAATTTCAAAACATACAGCTTTAGTCCCAGCATCGCAAGTGCTGTAGTGCATCTACTTGATTTAAGCACACGTGAACGAGGCCATGCACTTGCATATACAGCTCCATAAGGCATCAGCTCATTCCAGAAGCAACAAGCCCATCCATAAGATCAGTGGAAGAGTTAGATTTTGTTTAAACCTGATGCTGATTTACAGTGTGACCATTTCAGTCCAAGGATAAGATTTGTTTTTTCATCAGCCATTAGAAGTATTTACAAACATTAAATAACTGCATAACACAGGTTACACTCCAGCTCTCTTGATAACAAAACTGGCTTGTCCCATGACACTAATGCAGACACACATGTAGAAGAAAGGAAGAGTGTATAGAGTTATAAAATAAGGAAACCACTGATTTAATTGAAAAAGCCAAATACTTAATGAAATAAAAAAGGACAAGCCTTAAGGAAAACTGCAGCCTGTTCCCAGGAAGAATTTGTATTACTTAGCAAAATTTAGCACTTATTAAACTTTCTAGAGAATGTTAATGCATGTCCAGGCTAAGAACATTTACATGACCAGGACTGGGACAGCAGACACACTGTTCACATCTCTCTGGCCAGGCAGCACTGCAGAGGCAGTGACTTCAATTGCCTGAAAGCAATTTTTCGGAGACTTCCAAGTAAGTTCTATCTCAATCCTTTTCAGAACTGGTAGATCTTGTATAAATGTGCAAAGAAACAAGTATTGAGATTTGTGGGTTTAACCAGCAAGTTATTCTTCCCAAGAGGAGAATTCCCATGTGGGTGGACAAACAGATTCTGCATTCTTCAGATTACAGCCCTTATTAAGGGAGTGGCCATTAGCTCACCCTGTCAGTGCATTTATCCATCTAATTTCTATTCTAAGTCATCATAAGATATAGCTACTGGCTGTGCAGATACAGCTTATTTTCGGCAAGAATGCCACGGCTTTTGGTAGAACAAAATTCACTACAGAATTCCATCCTTGACTAGCTACAGGTTAAGCAAAAAGATAAAGAAGTTGAGTTCATGAGCTGCAGTAGTTGCTTCTGGACTGATATGCGGTAGGCTGAACTGAGTCACGCATCTGAGGAAATAATTCAGCTCCATATTGCTCCATTTTTGGTGGGCAAAAAGGTAAGATGAGTCATAAGAAACCGATCCAAGTACACACAGATATTAGTAAAGTTTGTCATTTAACCTATCATAGTATAGCCAGGATCTGTTAAAGACCCCGCGTCTCATACTAACACTAAATCCATACTATCTTCAGGTTCACTGTCCACATTTATTTTTCTTTATTATTAACATAGAAAGTTCCTCCTCACTGAAGAAGCCAAAATAAGGGTCTGATCTTCTCAGAAAACTTAACTGGATGGGATCGAGTCACCTAAACTGCACAACCTTTTCCCTGAAGCACTGCAGAAGTCCCTGCAGCCACACATGCCCGGAGTGTGTGTTCACGTCTTACCAGCACAAGAGCAGAAAATGGCTCGGACCCAGGTGCCTCTGAGTCCACTCTCTCATTACAGACCCATAAAGCAGTGGCACAAGGTGATAAGCCTCACAGCCTGGCAAGTTAAAAGGGAGGTGGTAAGAGCTAAGAGTATTTCCCCTGAGGGATGTCTAACTAACTGTGCTGTGAGTGCTGTGTGGTTCAGTACAGCTTTGGATGATGAGCCTCCACGCCACGTAAAAGCCTCGTTTTACTCTCTGATGCTACTCCTGGGGCAAGGACAGACAAGCTGACAGACTGAAGAGCAGTTTAGTCTAGAAGGACTAAATTGCAGGACATTAAAATACCAACAGGTTGTAATATAATATAATATACTATAATATAATATAGTCCCAAACTGTTACGTTTTTATCCTACAATAAGTACTCAGATCTCTCAAGGGCAAGTTTAAAAAACAGTAAAATAAATCACAGGCTGCAGAATTCACCCTCCTTGGAGTTGCACATGGTTGGAAGTCTTGAGCTGGTTCCTAAAATATCATGGAAATTTCTCCTGAATGACACCAGGGCACCAAAGAGCAAAAAGCTCTTTGAAAATTACTATTATTCTCATTTTTACAAACACAGCTAAGTATGTCTCACAAAACAAATACCTACAAGCATGTGGGATCGTCACAAGTTAGCACAGTAAACACTTTTCTAAGCCTGGGGTAGCTGGCAGAGAGGATAAACAATGGAACCAAGTAAAAATATGTGGAGAGAATAAAAGGAAGCATGTGGGGGCGGTGTATGAATCTCCTCAGATACTCACTGTCAAAAAAGGGCCTTCAGTTGAAGTGGTTTGATCAGGCTGGTAAGCTTTTGATCACGAAGATAGTTTGGTTTTTAACCTTACTAGGTGATTTTTCAAAGCTTTTTACCTCCCCTGCATGTCAAGAATAGGGGAAAGGTCTTTAGCAAAGGCAGGTTTTACCGCTGGAACACACAATAGCTCTCTCCTCTGTCACATTTATGAATTTAAGCTTCAGAAAAAAAACAGCAAATAACATATAACAACAACTGCCTTCTGATCGGCCATTCCACTACATACGGGGTCATGGGATATTATCAATCTGGTTTGTCTTTTTCAGTTGTACTTGATGCCTAGCCCTGCCTTTCTTCCCCCTCCAAGAGCTCCCAAACAGCTTTCTGTAATGACCTGCATGCTCCCCGGTACCTGTCACTCCAGCAGCTAAAAAGATTGTATTCTACCTCCTGGAAGAGGACATTATATAGAAGCATTTACTCTAACTCACATCCTACACTATGGGAAATCCTGTCCTTGAGTGTCAAGATGAAGCTTGACACCCTATTCTGACACATAAGAAAAAGAATGGCTAAAATGAAATGTTTTATCTAACCTTTTCAGATGACCTGAGAACCAAAATGAGCATATACAATTTTTGCAGCCGTGGCAGTGATTTGCAATCAATTTCTAAATCTTTTTTTTCAGTTCCATAATTTTTGCTTCAGTAGAATTCTATGAAAAGCATTCATTGGAGAAAATTGATGGGATGTCTTTAAAGGACATTGGCTTTCACTATAAATTGCCTCATTGTAAAATACGATGTTAAGCAAATCATAGAAAGTCTGTTTTGAGAGTTGCCACTTGAAACTGGAAGAGGTAGGTAGAAGCTGGATTTCTGACTTACAAGAGAACTCAGAAATTAATTCTCATTAATTGCATGGGTTAAGCCATTATTCCTTCTTTGCCTTTCCTGTTGTTTCTGGAATCAAGCAATTGATTCAGCCACCAGTGACCTTATCCAGAGTTAATTGAAATCAATGGCATTAGTGGATTCTGGAGCAGGCCCAAAACCAATGTGCGTTCAAGGGCTTTTGTATATCCTTAATCACATGAGTAAGCCTCCACAAATTTAGATTCTAGTGGATCCAATCATTAAATCAGTTATGCAGTGTTTAACTTCCCATATGGACGGTGGTCCCCTGCTGGTTACTGAAAGTGGTCTCTATTAAGAGGAGAAGGCTATTTCCATAATCTATTTCTGATGAAAATGTGTATTTCTACAGGTGTCAGTGTTCCAGCAAGGTTGCCACCTAATGGGAAGGCTGACTAATTTGCGCTCTCCTCCTGCCTTTTCGGACATGTTGCTGTGTGTCAGAAAGCAGAGGTATCGGCTTGTGAAACACACATTCCTCTGATGCAAGCATCTGGCTTCTTGGCAGCCAAGTCGTGACAGGTTCTGCAGCAGCTGTGATGGCTCCATGCTCTTTCAGATGGTTAAAGAGTCTTGTTTTTCAGCCTAGCTGTTTGTTTTCTGCTTCACTCCTGGGCAAAAGCCCATTTGCCCTTTTAATCAATGAACTGGCCGTCGGATTGGAGTCATCAGTTACATTTTTGTACATGTCAGAGCAGAGATTCTTACCCAGAGACTGCCAGCTATACAGCCCTGCACTCTTGATTTGACGCTTAACCTTGTCCTGCTCCATCCTGACACCTTTACACACTAAAAGAGGGGTCATCTTCCCAAAGTGAGAGCAAGCACTAGAATAGATTTCTTCATCGCTCAGTCATAGGATTTAATAGTTCCTGCTTTGTTACAGGAGATGGTAATCAGATCAAACAGCAAATAAGGAATACAATTTATTTATTTCAGATGGCTTTATAAACTGTCCTCCCATGTGCATGCACCAGATGGAGATAAGAATCTGGCTGGAAGCTTTAGCCTTACGCTGTGCGGCACAGAGGTAACAGCACATCAACTTATTAAGAGAAAAAACTCTTCAGAGAAGATTACATGAATCAGAATTAAATTTTATTTAAATTGCCTTTAAACATATTATTCAAATCCACCATATAACAAGCAGTTCCAAGTAGTTCCCTCAAACAAATGAGCACACGGCACTCCTAACACCGAATGTGATAACACAATATTAAAAAGGAGTACTCACAGGGATACCACAAAGTTCAAAAGCTGCCATCTACCCCTGAGCCATTTGCAAGCCCATCTCCACCTTTTCACTCCAAATGATAATCTGTGTCTCCCTGTGATAGATATGCTTCCTCCTTTTTCCCCATGTATTGCTGCTTGTGGAGGAAAAATAAGTAATGAACTGACTCGGGCAGGCTATGTTCTCCCTTGCCAGGCTTTTACTCTTTGTTCTTCTTGTGCTTGCCATATGAAGCTCTTTTTATGGGGTGCAACTCCTGCTATTTCTACTTTCACCAGAATAGGGAAACTGCACAAACATGCCAGGTCCTGCTCCTGCCACAGAGACATCTTGAGGATGGAACAAACCTTCCCCAGTATCCATCTTCACGTGTTTCATCGAGCCCTTGAGGACCTAGTAATAACCTGATCAGTCCTATCATCCACTGTATTTGCCAAAGCGCACACACACAGTTAATCAGTACCCACAAGTAGCTGTCTCTGGTCACTGGCCAAAATGATGCCTGTGAAAACAATACATCAGCGTCACCATGGGTCCCAACCACACCAGGTTATGCATAGCCAGAGTGACCAAAATTGGCACTCAGGACCATGCTTTCCCAAAGGCTGTAATAAAACAACAATCCTAAAACTGTTTGAGATATATTAGTATCATTTAAAGTTCTCTTTGGGTCTTTCAATTCCATCTTCAAAGCAGCACAGGGAGGAACCACTACCAGCATATGCCTTATTAAGTAAGAGCTGCAACAACATGCCTCATTTTAATACCATATAATTCCATATTGTGACATACAACATAAGTTGATAAAAGCATCCCATTTTACTGAGTGACTATTATCAATAAGAGTCTATCTGAAATGCATTGCCAGTATTCCGGTCTCTTAACACCCCTAAGATACACAGAAAGTTGATCCATACCACAGGTAAGATATACAAGGGGTAAGCTGCTTGCTTAAAGCCCAAGTGGAGCCACCAACAAATTAAAGTGTAGGAATTACTGCTCCCAATACTGTCAACAGAGCCCTGAAGAATACCACGAAGTCTTACCCCAAAGTACCTCAATGCAAGTCCTCAGGCCTCTCTCTTCTGTCCTCTTGAAAAATACTGGGTTGTTGTAGAAAGCAGTAATAAACTGTACACACACTAAGATTTCAACAATACGCTATGATTACTTTAAATCTGTGAAATATAACAACTCTTAATAGCTAGCTAGAGACTTTCCAGGGAAGGAGACCAAAGTGTTTCTTTGCAAAAGGATGATGAAACAGCCTGAAATTATTCTGTGACGAGAAAGGTTTCTTAGTCTTCCTGCAAGAAAAAAACCCTCCATTCTGTTTCTCTGGATAGAAAAGGGCAGGTATATCAAATGAAGGCAGTTCTGGTTTATCACACTGCCTTCTCTACTACAGTGCTGAAGATTTTATTGCATGCTATAAAGAGAGGAAAAACTCATCTTGTAATCATATAAACACAGTGAACAACACAGAATAAGTATCAATTACTTTTGCAAGTTTCAGTGATAGCCTCAACCCCTGAGGATAATTTCAAATGGTATGATAAAGACTTCAGTTAGATTAAAAGCATCAAAAGCAAACCAGCATTCAAAAACAAACAATTCTGTCTCTGCTATGTGAGTTACAATAAATTTTCTGAACTGGCAGATTTCCCTCCTAGCTGTTCAGCTGTTCCTTCCCCACAGGTAAAACAAGTCAATCTGTTTGAGAAGACAATTTGCCACCCAGCTTACTTAATGCCACACATTAAAATAAAATGACTGAATAATTTTGATGTCAAAGAGCTGTTTTAGTGGGAATCCATGGTTGAAAGAAACAACCGCAACAGAGAAATGTAATCAGAGGCTGCTGACTTCCATGTGAATTAGATCTAAATAAAATAACTGTTCAACTTTTGGTCTCATATTTTACATGGAACTTTTCTCTAATCCTTCAACAGGTCCCTGCATATACGTCATTCACCGTTTACTTTAATTCCACGATACAAATTTTGCTCAGTGATGTTAGTATAAGCACAAACATGACTAAGAGACAACAGCAGATCTGTGATAAATTTTTATTCCTCTGGAATTAAACATGATAAAGTCCTGTAGCATACTAGCAAGTCAATGTAGCTGCATTTTCCATTCCCTTTGTGCCAACATATGTCACTGTAAAGTGCACAGAAGTGCAGAAGGCTGGTGCTAGGTGATATTCAGAAAGCACAGTGCAGTGACTTGCAGAGATGTTTGAAGTAGCTTTGAAAAAGTTACTTTGGTTCTGGGAAGCAACTTGGCCACGTTAGCTCCCCTGCGTGGAGCACAATGCAGGAAATACCCTCAGCAGAGTCCTGTGCGAGTGTGGTTACAGTCCTGCCCCAGCTCAGCGAGCAGGTTCAGAGCCAACTCACTTATCTCTGCATGACCCTGCCATATGACCACCAGAAGTATCAAAAGTGTCCATTTTACTTTCAGAAAGAGAAAGCAGGAAAATGGTTTATCTTCACAGCATAAGCCACAACCTAAAAAGCTTTCCTAGTCGTGGTGAAAGCTCATTTGATTCATCCTAAAACACCATTCTTGGCTGAAAGAATAAAAGCAGCTCTGACGTTGAGCACCAACTTTGAAATTGTCTGTGATAAAGGGAAGCAAGACTCACCCTTGCTTTTTGATCGAATGAAAGGCTAGGGCTCAGGTCAGTTAACTGTCTTCTTATACCTGCTAAAGATCAAGAAACTTAAGTGCCCACTGACCAGCACTGCTAGTGTCTGCTCCATGTTCCCTTGATTTCAAATACAATCTTAGCAATTCAGATGAGCAACTCCAACCTGCTTTCAAAGGCTGAGTGCCACACACTTAGCTTTTCATGGATATATGTATTAATTAAAGGGATTAGCTGTCACTAGCCAGAACCATTTGCTCACTATATTTGGTACATCCTGAAAATACAAAGCCTTTACAGTTTTAACCCAGATATTCTTAGTCTACTTTATGTTCTAGGTTGCTTTGCTGAATGACTTGGATCTTGTGTGTTGACCAAGAGGTCAGCCATTGCAAACGCCTGGAACAGCACCTCTGATGTCTCCCCTGCCCTGTTGCTGCTTTCTTTCCCTTCTAACATTACAGATGCAGCAGTTGCCAGCATGCAGAAGCGTATCTTACTCTGTATGAGTGGGTATTATTAGTTATTATTGTTTATATGATGCCACAGGTACATGGACAATGTCTAAGAATTTTAAATAAGGCCCATTCTGCTCATTGTTCACAATATCAACAGCTTCCCTTCAGAGTTCTTCCAAACATCCCAAAAGCTTGGACATGAATAATTTCTACAGCACTCTAACTTTGGCACATGTCTTTAAACAGATGGAAATTATTGTTATGCAGCCTTAGGACATATCAAGATCTCTTTTTGTTTCTGTAATGAGGCCCAATTAATACCTAGGACTTTCTGCCGCTCAAAGGATTTCAAAATAATCAGGATTTCAGCCAGAACTGTAATGCTGATGTGTGCTTTCATGATACAATCTAACTATAATTACCTAACCCGTAAGTAATGATAGTCATTCTTATTCTATAGGAAACTTAGGTATTCCACTATATTCAAAAAATATCTACTATAAAAGATTTTTCTCTTTCCCATTGCAGGGTCAGAATTACACCTTAGTGTGGTTTCAAATTAGAGTAGTTTTATTGAGCCAGCCAGTCTTTGGGCTAGTGTCCATGAAAAGTTTTGCTGCAAAATAAGATGGGACAGTACAATTGTCACTCTGTGCAGTCATACCACATAGAGGGCATTAGAAACATCTGCACAGAGAATTGGTGGAGAATAGCTATATTGTAGTGATTTACTGCTAATTTTGCAGTAAATTTTCCATGTAGACACCCCACCACCACCACCATGTTTGTGTTTTTAAGGCTCGTGCATTTCAGAAGCTTTTACATAAAATGGTACCAATGAAAAAGAGTGTTTATAAAACATCACAGATTAATAACTTAATTATAGCTTATTCACCTAGCAGGACCTCCAGGGTTACCACTTCCCCCTGAAAAAAGTCAGTTTATGAACTCTTGAAATGCCTACAGTAATTTCTGAATTTTGTCTTGTTCGTGAGAAGTTTGCTCTGATTATTTAGCAATTCTGGGCAAATGATAAGATGACACTTCCTCCCAATTAACTTTGCAGTTCATGGGGTTTTTTCCTCCACTAGCAGCACTAGAACTGCCACATTAAATCTCAGCATGTTTGCTGGATCCAATAGGACTGTTCACCAACTCTGGTTCCCAGCTGCTACCTAACATACCTGAAAATTTCCGGCAAACTCAGAATCCTGGCCACCATACTCTGAAGAGATTAGGATTGGATTAGAATACCCAGATGCTTTACAAAAACAGAAATTTACAACCAGGACTAAGATGAACCAATGTTCTTAAAATATAGTGGAAATGAATGCAAGCAAGCTTGGTATCTTCTTTCCTCTCCTCCCCTCCTGCCCTCAGAAAGATTCAATGACCAGATAGTTGGCAAGATAAACAGTAAATGCCACTGTAACTTAATGGGGACTCTGTACCAGAAATGGTAAATATAATGAGAGGAGTTGGTTTAATATTACATGTTATGATTTTTAAAAATATATTTAATTACTGCTGTCAGAAACTGTGCTAAAAATAGGTTATTGAGTTGCATTTTTTCTAAATGACAGATAACTGTAGGAACGCAGCATTCACAAGGAACTGTTTGTACTAGGCACTGTATTTCCTCTCCACCCAGCAGAACTTACAGAAGAACATCATATGAATTTTGCAAATGTATCAAGGAGAGAATAGACACCACACCACAGGCTGCAAAAACTAGATCATAGACATGCAAGTATATGCAGGTGCTATAAGCAAACTACATTTTCTTCCTGCCAAAAAGGCCTCTCTAATCTCCAAGTTAGTGAGAATGTCCTCATTGCTCCAATATTTTCCCTGCAGCCACAATTTTTTAAATACATATGCAGACATTTGATTTTATCACGTGGAATGACAGACTTACAAGTGACAGTGTCCATCAAGACCCTTGAAGGTTACATACTTTTTATATACATCTTGCTAATTAGTCTATGTATTCAGGCTCTCTGTACAGTTATTAAAATACTATTACCAATTTTCAAGAAAGAGAAAGACGAATTTCTATTTTAGCTATTACTGTAGCCCTGACTCAGGCATAATTCTCCCTAAATTGAATGAAGAGTCAAACCTTATGAGGAGATTAAATGACTTCAGCTCACTGCTCCACGAGATCATCCCTGCAGAGCTGGTTTTGTTCGGAAATGTTTGGTGTCAGGAGCTGAAACCACAATTGCTCATTATCCAAGCAGCTGCTTAGGATGAGATGCCCCACACTGCACGACGAGTCTGTGGGTAAGGCTGGGCAGTGTGCTGGAGCAGGGCTGTCTGACACCAGGCACTTATGGCCCCCTCACAAGGGAGACCTGTCTCTCAAGCCACTCAAGCCAGCACAACTTTAATTTACTCAATATAAGGGTATGGTCATGCCTTATATACTTATAGGAATGCCTCTGCTTTCACTGGGAATAGCAGTGTTGTCTGGTGCTATGAACTAGAAAACTGGTTGCCCCAAACGATTGGACTCGATGATCTTAAAGGTCTTTTCCAACCTAAATGATTCTATGATTCTAAACAATGCTGAAGCAGAGGAGAAACAGCACAGCTCCTGTGTTGCCCCTCCTGCAGCTGCTTCTGCTTCAACAGCTCCTGGGGTGGCTGGGTAGCAGTTAGAGCCTGGCTTCTCCAGCAAATGCCAAGTAGCCACCTTGAAATAATTAATGCCACATCTTCCAACTACGAAGTATTCATTTTTTATGAATACTTATGGAAAACAGTTGCCCTCAAGATGGCATATTCTGGAAATATTTTTGAGGAAAACAACACAAGTGTTGGGAGCAAGGCAGCAGCAGAGACACTTCTCAGAGACATGTTCACCTGGAATATCTTCCACCTGAGTACACGTGAGCACTCGAACAGTCTAACTGGCCACGTCAGCTGCATACTGACTTTACAGTGATCTTTTCTTTCTACCTGGGAATTACACAATGACCAAGTGTCTGCGCCTCACCACAACACTTACCCCTTGCTCTAGAATTTAAGCTTTAATTAAAAGTTTCTACACCTTATGCCTGGAAGGAAAATTTATCAAAACATGAGCAGAACATAAACCTTCAACCTATATAAAGTCTGAGACAACAGCTTGGAAATACTGTTATTCTTCTTAGCACGATGCTGAAATGAAATAACAGCATTTCCTAGAGGCAGCTTCACTAAGAACACCAGCTTTTTAATAAACATTAAAGTGTAGTTCTTGGGGGTTTTTTGCCACCCAAAGCAGTCTAACAGATTTTCCTTCAACCCTACTGCTTCCTTGTCAACAACCCCAAATGGAAACCTATACTTTTTTCCTATCTAAAACATATTTAAAAACAAGATATTAGAAGACTACAATAAATTGAACAACAGTATAATGGATTTATTTAGGAGCTTTCCTAAAGGCATGCATTTACACATTTGCTTAGGTGGAATCTCCCTCCTTTCAAAAAACTTGAGCTGCAACCGAGAATTTCAGAAAATGCCATGAGGGGTACAGACCTTGCTTCACTGGCGTCTATGTCACAGCTGTTCAGAAACTGCCTCTTGTCATATACTTAACACCACAATTAAAAGCCTGATCCAAAGCCCATCGATGTCAACGGAAATCCATTACCTTCCACGGGATTTGGGTAAGTGTACCACAAGCTGCACCGCGCCAAGCACCGCCAAAGGAGGAGTGCTCCACAAAGAGCGTTCCCAAACAAGACCCAAAACCACAGGGGCAAGTCACACCCTGCTTGTGGCTGATCCCTATCGTGCAGTCCTCTCTCAGACGGCAAATCTCCCAGCCTCCAGGGAACGACAGACAAACATTTTAGTCATGGCGCACTGCGGAGGGCATACAAAACCAGTTTTGTTTCAGGACAAAACCACAGAAGCAATGAAGCACGGCAGTGGTTTCACAAATCTGCAGTCACTCATGTCACAGTTTTGCATTACACCAGGCCTGGTGCTGCACAGAGAGCTGCCAGAAGCCACGATCCCTCTCCCCACACCAGGAATGCCCTCCCGCCCCCTCTCCTGTGCCCTGTCACGCAGCTGAAGGGTGACTCAGCTCAGCTCCCTGATGGAAATCATCCCTGCTGCTCAGGTACACAAAATCTCTCTGTCCATAGAGACACACACATACTTACGCTGAGCAGAATCGCCCTGCGGCCACACAATGACGGTACACTATGTAAAGAAGGGGAGGAAGAGAAATCCATGGGGAATGGTAGGGTAGAGGTGGACTGGCACACACATCCACACCTATCCTAGAGTAAAATGAAATTACATTCAGGTGGGTTTCCAGAAAAAAGGCTGCTCTGTGATCTCCCACTGTACATCATTCAGTCCAGTGTGCTGTGCTAGCACAAAATACCCCCAAACTCTCGCATATTGCTTTTATTCCCTACTGTAATGAAAGACATAAAGCTATCAAACTTTCCCCATACAAAAATCAAATTTATCATCTATACTGAGCCAGGTGTATTGACATTGCAACCCCACCAATACCCACTGAAGCGGGTTACAGTAGGCAACTCTTTTGTACAGATTGCCTTTAAATAGTCTCAGACACCTGTGCACTGTCACAAATCTATCCCATATTTACAGCTTCCAGCCACTCACCTGATTACCATACAAGTGCCTTCATGAGATTATATAGGAGAAGAGAGGAAAACAAGGGGGAACCCAAAGTACCATCCCCTCTTCTACCTTAACTGAATGCCAGAGATTACGCTTTATTCCCATTTCTCTTTCTTCATTCCTGCTCAAGTATGAATGATAGCACCCAGCAGACATACTCCTGGGAAGAATGGAACTTCCTTCACCATAGAAATGCTGCTTTTTTAAAATACTTCAAGCTGCTAAGTATCCTTAAAACACACAGGTTCAAGGCATAGGTCCCCTGCCTCCATAGCACTCAGCAACCACAGCGGTGCTAAAAAGATGAATTAAGTTCTACCTACACACTACGCCAGAGAAAAAAGGACCAGAAAAGCTAGTGGTCCTCACTCCTTTTAGTGTAAATAGATTTTCTAATCTCACGTTCCCAATCACACGTTTATAGGCTGGTTGTATGCAGGGTCTGATAAATACTGACCCAGTTCAAGATTAACATACACTGCTAAAAGATCAGTCTACAGAAGTGAAAAGTTTGGACAAGTGGGAACAACTTCTGTTTGTTGTTAGGGCAGTGCTTTGTTGCACAATACAGACCTGAACAGCTTCAGGACCAAGGCTGGTACAAAGATGGGAATTCAGCTGAAACATGAGGAAGCTCTTCCCATTGCTACTGGCACTTACTCATGTAGCTGCAATCAAAGAATGCCTCTCACCTGAATTTTGTCAAGACACAAAAATAAATTACTGTATGAGTCACCATTTCAAAGTTTCTTACTAACAAGAGCACATGCAAAAAATTTACAAACCACTTTGTGCAACACAATTTCCAGTACGTTGTTGAGGACCCAAATTACTAAAAAAACCACAGGCCCAGGCAACACTTCATGGCAGGGAAACATTTGTGTTTTGAGCTCTACCAATTTATTCACCAGGATATACTACTATAACCACTAAGCACCTCAGGGGATTAAAGAGTTAATAAAAACGTAAGAAAATACACAATTACATAAAATACAATCTGTCAGTCAGATATTGGAAATGGACTATGAAGATGCCAGTATAAGTGCATGTACTTATACCCAGAGAACACTTTAAACAGTCGACTGTGATTTATACATGCTGCAGCTGTCACACACACTATTTCTGATGTTCAAGAGCCTATGCATACTGTCAGTTGAAGAAATTTCTAGTTATTTGCTATTTTGTAGATCTGTAAATCACATAAATGCTCATATTATTACCATGTGCTCTGACAGTTTGCATCAACAGACCATCTCGGAAGAACTACAGTGATGAATTATTGATAGTATCTCACATAGCTGGCAAACATTTATTTGAAATGCCGTGATACAGAACCTGCCTCTTTCCAGTCTCGAGATTGACCCTAATGTAAACTATAGTATACAACAGATCAAAAAATATATAGCCTAGCTCTCAATTCATGATCTCATTTTTATCATTCGATGGTTCCCATAAAGATTGTTTATTATTGATGTGAAATGCTGGAACCAAAATATCCTGTAGCTGGAAGCTGGAAGTCTCAGTAACTGAGTCAGTGTGACTCTTTTGGCCTCCTCTCAATATGCTTTATTTCTTCTGTTGAATAAACAAACAGTCCCATTCTGTAATGACAAAGCAAGCCAGGATTTTCCCATATTGTTTTGACAGATGTTGTCAGGGACTGATTACAAAAACCTGTATACCTAGTAGATATTTACTGCCGCGATTTTCCATAATGTAACTGAACTTAGACGCAGAATAAACTAATGTCATAGGAAGCTGTGCTAATGAAAAGACTCTGCCTATGGAAATTAAACTGCAAAATAACTTTTCCGACTGCAGCGAAATCTATCTTTAAAGGCACTGGAGGAAAAAATGCGTTATTTGTCACATTGTACTAACAGGGCACAGAAGACTGTGATGGAGATGAAAGGACCGATTATCAAAACACCTCAATGTCTGGTTCAGGCACCTTACAGGAAAAGATCAGATCTTTTTCCAAAGGTCTCATTACTCAAAACCTCTTAGAGAGAACAGCAAGATCAACCTTCAGCTGACTGCTACTTAGCTCAGTATATTCAGTCAGCATTTAGTCTATTAATAATGGTTTTGTGCTCTGTTTTTACAGGTAGATGGAAAATGCATCAAAGCTGGTGGAGTTCAATTATAAAAAATTATTTTAAAGTGTTTTCTGGGTTTTGTGTTGCAGGAGGGTTGGGAGGATGCTGTTTAACTGACCACACCCATGCATTATTTTAAAAAGCAATAAATGAAAGTAGACTAATGCCCCATTACAATTATACGCAGAACTGTGAAACAATGATTTTCTATTATCAGGTGTTCATGTGCCCTTTGTAACTGCTAAAAGGAAGACCCTAGACACTACAACATCACAGGGCTTCCTTTTGAATATTATTTTTCAGGTCTGTAGCCCCCACTGGCTCTGACATTTACTTGCTAGATAGGAAATCGCAAGTGAGTACCAAGAGGACAATACTCTTTTTTAAGTTAAGGGAAAATGAGACCTACAGGATAGGGGGTATCACAGCAAGGGTATTTTCATCACAGCAAGGGTATTTGGACCAGTAGGTTTACACAGCCAACTGGTGTTTTTGCAAGCCCAGGTGACGAATAATTCTGGAAATTAAAAACCTGTAGCTCTGTATGACTGACGAAAGAGATAATTCATTACATCGTTTTGTCTGTGCAGAATGAAGCACTACACAATTCTATGTAAAAGTGTATCTCCCCAGTATTTCTCTAGATTCTGCACAGCCACAGAAATAGATCTGCATGTATGTACGCATACACACTACAGGTAGGGTTGAAAGAATAAGCATAAATAAAAGGACATCAACAACACATTACACATTTACAACAACTGAATCCTTGTGTGGTTGGTTGGAGTAAGATCCTAAAATGATATGAGCCAAAAGGTCTAAAAAGTTTCAGTGATCAAAAGTTTTCACTACTCTCTCTAATAAAATACTTCACCAGAGAATAAAAGAGAGAGTTTTTAAGTACCTGTGGAAATGTATCATTTGATGGCTTATGTTGTTTTTCTTCAGGTGTGTTAAGCCCAAAGCTGAGAATTTTGCAATTTTTTGATTTAGAAGTCACTTTAAATGAAACCTACAACTGAAAAAAAGTCTTAATTCTTCACCAGTGCAAAGGAAAGTTGAAATACATTCATGCAATTCAGTGCAGTTAATGTCCAGGAGCTAACATATTTAGGTGGGTATTAGGATACTTTAGTCTTTCCAAGAATATGGGCCTAAGTTACTTAGGCTTTCCTGGATATCAAGGATAATATCCAAAGCCCATTTTAAAATCTATAAAATTTTCCAATGATTTACATTACCATTAGACTACAGACCTGACTTGATAGAAATCTCACAGAAGTGGAAGCAGTATTGTCGGTTATCATATCTGTTTTCTTAAAACCTTGACTTTCTTCATACTAAATATATATGTAAAAACCATTTGTTCAATAAATACAGTACCACCAAGTTGGAAGCAATACAGCTTCCTGTTCAGGCCAGATTCGTGCCTGTTGCAATACTCTGGCAAGGAATACAAACTGCCTATCATCCCTCTGTGCCATAAGTAGGGTCAATATGTCATTCCTTCCATGCAGAATATTATGTAAGAAATTACAAAGGGGCTCTATTTAGATGACATTCCTTTTCATTTCATATTCTAATTACCTGGGAATGGCAAGGTAAAAAGAACATGTTGTCCCAGCGGAAATTTTAGGATTAGCACTGAGCGAGATGCAATACAGTAACACTTTACACATGCACTCTGACCTCTCTTGACACTACAGATCCTTTTCCAATTTCCAAAAGTTTCCAAGAGGAAGCAAAGGGACTCATTTTTGTCTATCTGATGTCTCGATGACATTTCACTGAGATGATAGTTCACTGGGATTTGCACATCTAAAACTCCCTCCAGGGAAGCTTGTGAAAAATATCAGTCTAACCTACTTTCAGGACTCAATGGAGTAATTCCGTTTCAAGTGCCAATGGCCACTGATGTCAATGGGAAGATGCGAGGGAGAGCAAAGGGACCTGGTTCTGCTCAGCCCCTGGTAAGGCCTAAAAGCCACTCATAGAAATGAAACGCCCCCATGAAGTTATTTAAAATTGAGATCTGATTTAAGGAAAAAGGAAAATTCTTTGGGGGACAGTATTATCGAACTAAAACAAAAACAAAAACTATGGCAAATATGCCTACAGATGAGAATCAAGCAAAACCTTTATTAAAAAAAAAAAAAACAAAAACAAAAAAAAACCCAACTTGAAATAACACATTCATCCTCCAATAACTTTGAAATCAGTTATGCTTCCAGCTAAAAAAAAGTGTCATTGTGAGAGATACGTGATGACACTCTCAATATTTCTAGCTATAGGTTGCATGAGATATTCGGAAAACCAGAGTCAGGCTAAATCTAGCTTGCTTTTTGTTACCTGAATTCCATATCTAAGCAGTCATGGCAGAGCAGAGGGCTCTCCTGACACATTCATGGACCCCCACACTAAACTCTTTAATGATGCCCTCACAGATAGCACAAGTTGTTGGTGTTTTCTCCTCCTTCTTATTTTTTTTCCTTGTCTCACACCAGGGAGTCCCCAGGACTATCTAATATACTACTTTTTAAAGCCATCACCTTACTTCATCATGCCTCCTGAACCCAATTTAAACTTCAAACTTTATTTGATTGAAGGGGGATGATACTTGGTAGCTCTGAGATAAAAATGAAGACTTAAATCCATCAGCAAGTGATTCATCTTTCAGATGAAATAAGCACTACTAGAAAATAGTGGAATACAATAGACCCCAAAAAAACAATACAGGCATGCATCATCTTTAATTTAAATACCATCATTTACACTGTTCTGGTCACCTTCAGTGACTATTACTTACTGCATGCAATGAGAGCAATGTAAACCACAAGCAGTATGTGAAGGCAAGATGCCAAGGAGACAAAGTAAATCAAAAAGGAAGGAGAATTTCAGCTAGAGTGACATGCAGAAGCACTTTTCTTGAGCGATACATGACTAGAGTGAGCGATAGGATGAGCTCTGACTGATTTCCTTGCAATTATATAAGTAAAGACAAGAGGGCATAGCATTGCTCATTATACCACCATCTTCCCAGTGGGTTATATACAAATGAGGACTAGCAAAGCAAAGTTGAAGTATACTTGTAAACAGCAATTACAACAGATGCACACAAGCCGAGTCACATGCGCTTCACCCAAAGGTTGGCTGATTCCAACTCAAAAGATGTCAGCCTTGCTAATACCAGACCCTTCAGCTTTATGTTACCCAGCACAATATATTTTACACAGTAAGCCGATTTGCACCTCTATCCCTTTCTTTACCACACTTCCCAAACCATATGAGAGGAATAGTGCCCTCAAATTCACTGCCTTTACTCCTTAACTAATAGGGCTGACCATGGGGCTGCAGGAAAATGCCTTTTCCCTCTTGTTCTGGGAGCTCCTACAGCCACACTGCCCACCAGCTATGGCTGGTATGCAGCTGAGGCATTGCACAGAAGCCACGCTCACGTATAACCACAAGTTACAACCCAAAAGATGTGCAAGTCCATGCATAAAGAGGAAGACTTCACACAGCTGCTGTTCTTATGATCTCCCTAGATAAGTGTAAGGCAGCGTGCCCTGCTGCTGCTTCTTGGCCGGTAACTTAAGGTGTGGGCTTTGCCTCACAGCAGTCTAGGAAGACTTTTCAGAAATTTGAATCCTTGTTCTGTGGGAAAACTCTTGAGGCACTACAAATATAAAGTAAAAAAGTGCTGTTGGCCACAACTACTGCAATCTAATTGATCCAAATAAGAAATGCTTGTAACTATCTAAGGCTGTCAATAGCTATAGAAAAAGGTTTGCTTAGTTGAATCTACACAGCTGACACCTCTTCCATTAAAATTTCCTGTGCTTTATACACAGAGCTCTGCAGTTTTATTTCATATCCATGTTATGTTACTCATATAAATTTGTCATTTGAAATTATTTTAGGCATAATATTTACAGAATTAATTCAGTAAGAAAGCTTATTGCAGAGGGATTCCAGTTTTGACTGCTGAAACCACTTGATCCAATCATTTATAGTAGTAAATAAATGTTATGAAACTTCATGGAGAAGCTATTATCCAAATTACTGAACAACAACAGAAAAGCATTTATTATGCTCCAGGAATGCATTTCTGGCAGAGAAAATAACATTTGTATACAATGTCTTTTTATAGATTAGTCGGGGAAAAAATGACTGCATTGACGTACTGCAAACTGTAGGGATTTTTTTCTTTCCTGAGGAATTACAAGTGACATCAGTTTTCATAATATCTGAGGAGAAGAGAATATACTTTGTTGAAAGAATTCCATCTTTTTTTATTCTGCTAAGTTGTGTTACTGAGACAAACTTTCCCATTGTTTACTGTTTGCCAAGCTGTGGCTCTGGTGTACATAAAGAAAAAGTGTTTCAAGCTCTCAAATATTTTTCCTGAATAATTATTTTATTGTTTTCTCTTGAGCAAAGCAGCAAAATGACCCTACTGAGATCTGTGACTGCATTTGCCAGGGGCTTGAAGCCTCCACCTCCACTGCATAAAATAAAATTGTCTGTAAGGTGTCAGCAGACTGATCTCAGAATAGTTATTCCCAGATCATGTTGGTTCAAGCAATCCTCTTCGATGGTCAAAAATGCTGTTCAAAAAACGAAGCAGTAAGTACTGGGGTTCTGCAGAGGAAAATAGTTTACGAGATTTTCCCTGAAGTAGTAAGCAAAATACAAAGTGTAGAGGGGAAAAAAAAAGAGCCAAGATAATAGGATTTATGGCAAATCTCTAAGGAAGTCCACTTGTTCTCCCCTTCATCGCTACATTACAGGCAGAGCTTTGGGCCACACTAGTGAAGCTCTTTGATCCATCAAACAAATCTTTGCTCTGAAATAAACCTGAAGATCTATCAGATACATGGTATATGTTGTCTATCCCAGAACAAGACTCTCTATGTAACATTTCTTCCCATGTAGAAATAAGGATCAGCTTCCACTCCACAAGTTAAACTTTTCATATAAATGATTCATTACACCATATTTTTGTTAACAAGGGAATCAACAGGTTGGCCTTCCACTCAAACTTCAGCAGTTTAAGAATAGCTTTGGCTATTCCAATGGGAAAAGGTTAAAAATCATGTGTGACATTGGTGAGCTACTGCCAATTGCCACATTGCCACCAGTTGCTACCATCATCCATATCTGCATCACAAAACCTTTCTTAATACAAATAGACTAATATGAAGAATGGAGAGGTTTTCCAGTCCTGTACTCATACCACTCACGCTGCATGAAGGAAGCTACATTTTGCAGACAAGGAAATTCCAATATTCTTTATATGTAATTCTATGACAGGCCAAGAAAAATCACATTTGATAGTTGCAGTCACAAAGGAAGAGTTTCTTAGCATACATACTTCATTGTGAAAAAAATAGCTTTATTTTTAAACCACATCTATTAAATATATTTATTTGTCTCCAGCATGTGCTTTAAAAAAAAAAAAAAAAGTAGATATATAAGTGCCATCTCCTTTTTGGTCTAAATTGGCTCTCCTGACACAAGCAGACTACAAAAGTTTATGCCAGTATAATTTGTCCTCTAATTCTTAACTGCCTCCAGATATTTCATTCAAGAGTATTCCCCCTTTATTTTTTCCGCTGATAATACCTTACCTTTTGTGTTTGCAGAATTAATTTTGGCATGGGATACTTTCCCTCATAATGAGTGACCCTAAAAGATTTGTTGTATTGATTATTTGTAGTCCCAGTATGTCTTAGCATCTCTGTTTTGCAAAAGACATACATAGTGTGGTGCAGTGACCGTCCCACGTGTCAAAAGCAAGAACTCTCGCACTGGTCTTGGTTCAGGGCTAGGGGAAGAAATTGGGCCAAGCACTTAGACTTATCTGGTTTTGTGCAGCCATCCTTTCAGATTGCTGTTGCTCGTTTGCTTGTAGTGGAAACCTGATCTCACAAAAGTCAGCAGAAGTCTTTCTCCCCCCATCCTGGACATCCTTACTGTCATTGTCTAAAATCAAAACCACTAAAACCTTTGATGAACTTAGTCCCACTGCAGAGGGTCATTTTTAGGCCCCAAGACCAAATGCATAACCTAACTCCACTCACTGTGGAGTATCAGCAGCATTTCACAGCAGAATGTGTTACGCAGCTGTCTGCTTAGTGAGCGATGTCACACAAAATGACTTTTTATTCCCTTTTCTTTATTAAGAGGAACACTTGACAAAAGACAAACTATGCTGTTGACTCAAACTTCAGCAGGTGTTCCACAAGCTGCTGCTCTACAGGAGGCACAGAGCAGCAGCTTCATACAATCAGCATTCATTTCTGGAAGTTCTTTTGCAAAGCAAAGATTATAATAGTTCAAAGAAAATAACCTGTGTAACTGTCAAAAGGCAACACATACTCATCTTTTGAAGAAGATCTATAACAAGGACTGTCACTGTGATGAACAAAATTAGTTAAGTGCTTCACAGTCAGAGGAAGGGTGATGTTGTGGTTATTAAAGCACAAGCACTTAATTAAGATGATTTGGATCTGCCTTTTTTTTTAAAAAAAATTTGCCACTGTCACCTGTGTGACTTTTGGCCAACCACTTGTCTGTATTTCTGCCCCACTCTGTATCTCTCTCAATTTGAAATAGCCTTATTTCCAACTTTGTTGATTCTGACTGTTAAAATCTTGGTGCAGTGAGGCTGGGATGAATTAAATGCCCTGGGGAGTAAGACATTAACCAAGCACCTGGAGTACCACCACAGGAGTTCTTAGGCTGTCCAGCACCTGCTGCATGAAGCTGCATCCTCTCAGTGTTAACAAAGTCCAAATGAAGCTGCACCTGGAATCTGATGTCTTAAATCATACTGAAGAATAACTTACTCTCTAAAGCCACTTCAATCTGTCAATAAAGCATATTCTTGGATGACACCAATTGTCACAGCTGTACTGAGGCTCAGCAAGCAAGTTCAATATAGCACTGACAATAAATCCCATCCTAGGATCCATTCCAATGACAAAAAATAAAGCATTTCCTCATGTTTGCTCTACTCGCTTCTCCCCCATCCCCACTTCCTGCCTCTTACTTTTTTTCTTGCATATGAAGGAAATAGCTTTGTAGGGGAAAAAAATCCCTCCACTTAAATGTCCTGGTACATAGATCAGCCTGCTGCCTTGCAGAAAGATCAACAGTTTTACCATTAAAGAAAATGTGTCTTTGCTTACAATACAACCTATGTGAAACTCCTAGTAATCAATGAAAGAAAGACCTCATTAACAGATCCTCCATGATGGAGGAGAGGTTAGCTCAGAAAAAGAGATGGAAGGCAATCTCAAAGAGCTAATACAAACTTCAGGGTTATAAATATGGTTCTGGAGAAATTGTAGTGCATGTCTCACGTTGCTAGAAAAGATCTTGTTAGAAGTGCCCACATCTTGATTCAAACACAGTCTTTGTGTTACACAACAAAGCCATGACATTCCCTAGAGAAGCCTCCATACTGTTCCCTCTATCTCCTTTAAATGAACAAAGAATCCATTTACAGATATTTATTTTCAGAATTACTCAGTTTGGGCACTCCATCACAGTCTTCTGAGAGAACCAACAGCAGTACAGGGGACTTGCTTTCTGTTCTCATAAAGCTCTGTCATTGAGAGCTAGTCAATAAAATATTCTTTCAGTTTTTACTGTCAATAGTGATACATCATGTTTGCATCACACACGTCAAGCCAGGCAATCACAAAGCACTTGACAATACCTTATTCACAGAACAGCTATAAATGCACATCCCACCCATACAAAGATAACCCTGCAGCGCTGAGTTAGAGTGGGGCGTGCACTGTCTGATCACCATGTCCGTTACCTGCACAGCCTGGATAATCCTTCAAACCTCCCAGTCGAGTACTTACCCAGCCCAGCTGGATTTAGATTTCAGAAGAAAGCAGGATTACACTATTCTCTGCAGGATTTTGTAAACCATGGAATTTTACACTTAAATATTCCTTGTAACGTGTATTCCTATGTTACAAGAGTGCATAAGAATTCATGCATTTCTGAAAAGCTAAATATACATTGCAATATTGAAAGTAAGGTGTTAGCAACAAAAATGGCAAAAGAAAAAAACCAAACAGCTCTGTGTTTCTCCACAGAAGCATCAAGGAAGTATAAAATTTTAAAAAATTAACCTGCACTAACAAGCATAGCAATAGTTGTTCCTTGCATGTTGCATGTCAGAGTGTTGCCAAAGTTAAAACTGTTGCTTTGAATGTGAACATGGTTCCAGGAATTTATTTTGTCCCCCATACAATCTTTTGCAGTGAGTCAGTTTCTTTCTTAGCTGTACACAGCCTTTCCAGACTGAAAAAAGAGGAAGACTATAAATACAGGTATTATTTTGATAGTGTCTCTGCATATATCCCCTATGGGCATAGAGGGAATGGAGTGGAAAGAGTAGGAACTACACAGCTACTGTTATTTTCTCTGGAAGGGTGATTTGGAAAGAATAAAGAATTGGCTTTTCCTTTAGGACCAGGCACAAAACTGAGCCAGTGCGGGTGAGAGGCTGGAAAACAGAAGTAAATTACTTTTCTTCCAACAAATGAAGGAAATAAAGGCAGATCCTTCCTTGGAGCAATCACATTTACACAAATTGGTGTCTAGAGACACAGCCTAACCCTACAGAAACAAAGCTTATAGTATGAGTCCGGCTGCCTATCTAGGCAAATTTCTTCTGGGTTGATGTGACAAAGAAAACATTCATGTGGGCTACCACAGAAGAAGCCATATAAAAATTATCCTGAATTCCTGCTTAGTGGTTCCTACCACAGAAGACAGTAAGGGGACAACTTGACTTTGGACAAGAAAATAACTTTGTTCCTGTAAGGCAGGGTGTAGTGTATCTGAAACAATAATTTCATAAGGCCCAGGATCCATTTTGTGAACCACAGCTACCTGCACTGATCACCAAGGCTTTAAAATCTCTTTTAAGTGCAATGTCCTCATTTATCAACTCTAGGTAACACAACAAGATTACGGTTCCGGACTACTGCCTTGCTCTGGATAACTAAAATACTGTTTTCATTAGAAGTGCTTTCTAGAGAGGAAAGGATCGTCAGCAACTTCACTGTACACGTGATGATTTTATTGCTTAGGTGAGAGGCTGGGGAGTTGCCTGTTCTGTCACCAACAAACTGTGTAAGCAATTTTGAGAAGGTTAATCTTCTCAGTTTAACCACAGGCCCTCAGACTGACTGTGAGATTTGAAATGATCACTTTAAAAACTATGGATTAAGACAGAGATTCACCATTGTGGTGAAGTTCTGCAGAGACATGACTGCCAGAGCTCTTAGAGCTTCCAGATTTTGAAGGACAACCTGAACCAGTATTGCCAGTCCCATAATTTGGGTAATTAAAGGATAGCTCTAAGTTTATGTTTTGTCATTGACTATTGATCATTTGTCATTGACTAGTCAGTGACTATTGATCACCCCCTTTATCCTTATGACATAAAACTGTAACATGAAGAACAAAGTTTACCAAAGAACTAGCTCCACAAATACTAAAAAGTGCTCACACAGCCCTGCCAGTAAAAGATCTCCTGCAATATATTCTGATTTGCCCTACTTACCTTCTACTATTTCCTACCGGAAATCATTCCTACCAAAATTACACTCCTTGTGATATACACATCTGGTATACATTACTCTTTTATTTAGGTTTTCCTAAATAGAGGGTGTAACCATTTATATTACTTTAGTTTTTGTTCTCTTCCTCCACATATTACACAACTTCTGTGTTTGGTAATAATTATCTGTCCTCCCAACAACTTGTCCCCCAACTTTCCTACATGTGATCCATAGAAAATACTAGCCAAATCAATGCCTGACCAAACAAACTGGAAAAAATATATTAAAAAATCCCACAAAACCAAAAATCCCAGAACTAAATCCCCAATGGGCTTTATTTTGTAATAACAAATGTGCCCAAAGTGCAACAGCAGTCCATGGTGTGGCTTTATGATACCCACCAGCAAAGGACATGGAATGTTCTTTTGTTGTCCTTTTCAAGTAAATTACTAGTAAGAGAAGAATGAGGAAAGAATTGGTCACCTCGCTGAGGACCAAAACTTACTGTTTGATGAAGCTGAAGAAACATGAGTACTATTCTAGTTTCTTCCAGCAATGTCTTTATAAATACATAGTGCAGTAGTTGCACTTGCTTTCAGTTCACAGGTCACGAGATTATGGGCAAACTATCAGAAACAACTTTGGTGTAAATGACAAATTTTACTTTGTAATTAACGTCAGCAATTTTCACTTTTAATCTGGAAAACAACCACTATCCTTTTGGCTTTTTTTAGATATTTTGTCCCAAGTAGTTCATGCTCTGAACATCACTCTCAACTCCCTCATAACTTTCAAGTCTCAAAAGATATCTCCACCACCATGTTGCTCATTGCTGGAGTGATATTTATCTGGCTAGCACTTGTCAATGGTAGACTCCTAACAATACAGGGGTTTGCATGGAACATCACCCACAACAGCCCATGCAGAACCATGCAATTACCTTTCAAGACTATCAGACCAACTGGTCCTACCAGAGCTTTCCAGGACCCTGGAATGGTCATGGAAATTTAATGTTCACCATGCTTATTAGAAAAGGCTGTCATCATGTTTACCAATTACTCTGAAATTATTGGAATCTGAGTGTGGTAAGACTAAGGGTAAAATGAAGAATTCATTTGCAAAATTCAACATACAGGCAACATAATTCCAGTTAACAGAAATGAACACAAAAATCAAGCATATAGCTGCTTACTTCTTTCATTTTTTTCTGACCCTGCATAATCCACCTAATTGCCTGCTAGATATTCACAGCTGAAGATGCATTTTTTACAGAAACATTTATGTTCTTACACTACATTCATGGAAAAGGATCTAGACTTGAGGATCTCACTTCCCTTTACTCTCTGCCACTCTTTGAAAGAACCACAATCACATTTTCAACCTCTTCTCTCCTGCTTCCCTCAAGATTTCCTCATCCTTACCTGACTTGCGAGTAGGGTTTGATCCTTCCCAGGCACCAGTTCTGTCATCAGCATGGCCAGGTGTAATTATGACTTGGTTAGAGAGCAGCATGAACTCAAGAGAGTTCCAGTGTTTGGCAAATCCCTATAAAGACAATTAGACCATTGCCCACTGAGAGGTAAAATGCTAACATTCAGATCCCAGGTCAATGCGAGCAGTACTACCTCACATTTTAGGACAGACCAAGTGCAGGTGTGATACTGAGTTTAGGAAGGAACTGTGAAAGATGCACCAAATGTACTCCAAGCTAACACACTCATCCCACAGTTTCCCATTGTATACAGCTTCTTTCTGTCCCTCTGCCTCTGTGCCAGGATGGCTGTGGACCTCAGGACCAGATCCAATGATCATGGGGGAAGATAGAGCAGGGAAGCACGGGTCATGCAGCTCCTGTCACAGAAACCAGTGCCAAACATCAACGTTATCAGGGCTGACACAGGGCAACAGCTCCCTCAGGCTAATACCTTCACTTGCACCTGAACATCAGACATCAGAGTCATTATCAAGGTTTTTAATGCAGCACAACATAAAAAGCAGAGGCCATTATCCTCACAGCTACTGGAGATTACCACACGCTTCGGAAAAATCCCTCTTCTGCCCAGGTAGAAGGAGTTTTGCTACTAGCTGGGCTTCAGGTTGGGTACGACTTTCATCTTTATCCACTAATTAGCTTGACATCCCTCTGCTGCTGTACCACTTCCCTTAATTATGGGGCCAGCTTCTGTCCTCCAGAGTTCTCTAGAACACCAGCAAAATTACAAGAGAAGGAATAGTAAATCCTACCTAAAATTAATAGATATTTTAATGTAGAAACCAAACAGCACTCTGCTTTTCAGGAAACCAGCAGAATAGCCATTCTCTAGTCCTGTGGGCAGTATAAGCATTACAGACTGCATGCGAGTCTTTTAATAAAGGAGGGTATATGTTCAGATACCCAAAGATTTCAGAGTTTGACCTGCCAAAGACATGAAGTAGTAGTAGACATTTTGCTGTAGCAGAATCACTGAGTAATACCACCCAGGGGAAAACTCCAGGAAAGTTCTCATCTGTTTGCCATTATAAATTATGCCGACCCTTCAGCTGGACTTACGTAATTTTCCCTGCGGAGACACACCGAAGTTGTACAACTTTTCAGCATGTCATTCTGGGGAAAAGCCCAATAGAAACCTGCCCACGTTTTGGCAGAATTTAAGGGCTAATATCCAAGGAAACAATCCAGAAAGCCAGCTTTCCAAAGGATATATAACCTTGGGGACACCTAAAAATTTTGAAGTGTTCCCAAACTATTTCCTTAACACCTGTGCAGAAGTGTACTTCAGTTTGGAAAGTTTAATACATAGCTCCACTCAAGCTCCACCAAACTCCAGAGACCAGGCAGCAGTGTGCCTACAGGTCAGTGAGTTCCCTGAAGAGACTCTCGCTTACTGTTTAATTGTGCAGCAAAGGAGGCTCTGATCTGCAAACAGCTAAATGCCAGCCAAACACTGGTACAATGACATCAAGAAGGAAATACAGAAGTGCTAATACATCCTCTTCACCTGTTTGTTTGTATACTTTCTAAGCACCTCTCTTGCTTTCCTTAAGGTAACTGGTATATTAGATGGATCACTAGACCCAGGGGATGCATCCATTATTGCACATATGCATAAAGGAAAAGTAAATGACACGAAAAATGTTATAATTCAGGAGGACCTAGATTCATCTTTTGATTTATACTGAGTGATTCAAGCCTGTTTAAGACAGAGGCTTAGCTTGCACAAGTTTTGTCATTGTTAGCCCTGAGGTTCCATCAAAAAACAATGACTTACAGCCCGCTTTCTGGTGAGTCTACACTCAGTTACCAGCTTCCTCATTTACCAACTTTAGAAAGGGGTTATTTGGTGTTTTGTAATAAAAATTTACTTATATTGCACTGTTCCTCTGCAGATCTCAAAAATACCCTAAACTGGCAGTTTATTAAAAGTCAGATAGCATACAAAAGTAATTTCTACTAGTATTAGCAAACTATCGCAGTCTTAGCTGTTTGGGTCTATCCCACTTCCTTAGGATCAGCTAACTATTCTTTGCACTCTTCTGTACGTCTAACTGCCTTTGGGCTTGTATCAAAACTTTAATGCTTTTATAGACCAGGTGCTGCTAAAATTTATGTACATGTACTTTATTTTTTATTATTTTATGTATACTATGTATTTCATAAACATACAAACATACTTATTTCCACAATACTTATTGCAATTAAATACACATTGATCCTAATTTTGTAACAGTGGCTGGTGATGAGTAGGACTTACTTACCCAAACAAAGTAGTTTCAATCTATTCGATAGATTGTCCCCTGTGAATAATTGCCAGTCAATAAGGGTATTTGAAAAAGAAAACCAGCCACTCAATTTAGAGATTTTTAGTGTTGATTCTCTTGAATTTTCTTGGGTTTAACTGCATTACAGTTATTTTCATAGTATATGTGTACTCATGTTTATGTTTCTTGACAAATGCCTTTAAAACTTGATCTTATAATTTAATTGACATTTATTTTGGCAATAAGCTTATTTCTTACGAGCCTCCCTTTGGCACATGCTCTGTGCTACCTGCACATTAACAATTAACAAGGCACATTTAACTGAACCCCTACTGCTGCAATATGATCTGTCGCTATGAAATTTGCAGGACTCTACTCACAGTTAACATGTGAAGCCAAAACAGACTGACTGACCATGATATGCTGGAATAGGAAGTAATCAGGAATGTCAAATGATTTCATATGAATTTCATAGGATAAGATATAACAACAGGTAGAAACCAAATTTTGTTAGTTCTGGAATATAATTTTCCAATTTCATTTATTACTTCCTGATACAATTAAGAAAAACCTGAGATAACACAGGAAACATTTTTCATTCACCTAATTTCAACTGTTTGTTTAATACCAAATGGATAATGACAGTATTCTCAGATAAAATATTACATAGGAAAAAAACCCACTCGGAATTGTCTGTAAAAATCTTTGTTTCAATTTCTAAAATCAGCACAATGATCTAATAAACAGATTAAGATTAAGGTTAAATTTTACAAAGGCATATTAAGAGCAGAAAATTTTGAAATCTCACTTCTAGGCAGATGCAGGCATGACCATAACATGTCTGGAAAGCACCAACATTCAAATATAGTTGTGTATTAAAAAGTCTGTAAATGTTTGTGCATCTATCTGACACAGTATCCGCAGTGACTGCACACAGCTACTTCCTGGGTAATGTCTTTCAACTATTTACATGGTCTGAGATTTTTCCCAAAACACGAGGTTAAATCAAAAGTGCTAATGGCATCTTTCAGTGCTACTAACTGTAAACCTCTTTCATAATAACATTTAAACCATTAAACAAAAAATCTGTCCTTACTTACAAGGCAAAGCAGAAAAGGAAGGTCATTCATTACACCCCATTCACTATTTTCTGTTTCATTCTGTAAATATTATAGTGCTACTGAGAAAAAATATAAAGTCTGAGGTTCTCAGATCTTCCTTCAGAGTTTTAATCACTCGCTTCCCAAGAAGGGGTTTAACAAATATCACACTGTTCTGTCAATATTTGTATGCAGCACCACATAGGGCGAGCTGCCAAACTTGCATGGTTTAAAGAGCCAAGGGTAGAAAACTGACACCCTAACAAACACACTCCCCGCTTTGTCTCTTTTAAGGTGGTGGTAAAAGTGTCATCTTTGCTTCTGACTGCAGTTTTGGAAGCCTCTTTGTTTGATTGCTTTACTCCTCCAGAAATGCAGTATTTAATAATCACCATTCACCAAACTTCAGGGATTTGTTTCATGCCCAAACGTTTCTTACGCAATTATAAGCCTTTTGCTCTCCACCAGCTGCACTTTAAATGTATTTTAATTGGTTGGAATTTAGAAGGAATCCATTTGGCAGTCATTTACATTTGAAGCACGCCCCTAGCAGCTGAAACAGACCCCAGAAGCAGCCCGATTACTTCATCAAAAGAAACTGCTTGAATACCGTTGACTCCTACATAACTACAGTGAACTCTATTATATAGGTGCGGTGATGTAATTAATAATTCTCTGCTAAATTTTTGCTTATACTGGGAGCAGAGTGTATTGCCAACTGATACATTTACTGAGCGGTCTGCAGATTTACAGTGCTCAGCGTTAGTTTTCAAACATCGTTGTGTTTCCAAGAGAGAGGCCTTTCTTGTGCTTTTTCTCTATCTGATCTAAACAACAATGTGGCCCTAACACTGGCATTATTGTTTCTATACTTGCAGCACACCAAGAATGTTACCAGCTGGATTTTTGTATATAATATTATTTTAAAAGCTTCTAATGTGCTAGTTATTCAAGGATAAAAGTATAAACTAAGTTTAGTACATTACATTAGGAATAGCTCAGTTTTCCATTTCTTTTTATTTTTGGGTTCCTAATGTGTATTGTAAACCAACTTTGTAGCGCCTTAATTTAACATAGTAAGTTCACCCTACTCTGCAGTTTGTAATGCAGAGGTTTAAGAGTTGACAGCAGTAGGGAGAGCTACCAACAGCTGCTCAGAAAAAAAGAATGAGAAGACATTAAGGAGAGAACCACAAGAATTCACGCTGTAAAATGCAATATTTAGGATGAATGTAGCGACATTAACAAGTCAGATTTAAAAACAGAGAGACATTCCAAGTGATGCTGATTGAACGCATGGTATCTGAAAAACCCAGAGCTCTGCAATCCATGAAAGCTCCTGTGAAATTGTAACTGCTTGAGAGTTCACTTATCATCAGTGTACCACGGAGGATGAAGGAGTGAAAGAAAAGGGATTATTCTCCAGCTGAAGTACAATGAGAACTGTTTTCTACATTTAAAAGGTGAATAGTTCTTGAAGTGAAGTTATGACAATACTTGCCGCCTACAGAGAAAAGCAGCATTTCAAGTGCATTGTATGAAAAGGAGAAGGATTAATGCCACAGAGAAAGACCATTATACTATAGAAGAGCTGCATATTTTAATAATTTGACTCCATCTAGCTCTGGAAATTTCCATAGTTAACTGGCTTATACTCCTAAGAAGTGGAAACCCTCAGTGTACTGAGGTCTAAAGGGAACTTATTAGACATACCGCTAAAAAATAAACAAAAACATGCAGAAATGGCCAAAGCAGATGATAAACTATAAGAAGCCCAATCATTTGCTACCTTTTGACTACCTTATGATACTTCACTGAGAGAGGGCCAAGCAGCTGTCCAGACTCTGTCTGCATTGTTATGGTAACCCAGTGTATCACACTCACTTAATGTATTTCATCCTCAAATATATTCATGACATACAGAAATATTCTTGCCTTCCTCCTTTGAAAGCACAATGCCTATGACCAAACTGGGACATGAACTCAGCTCCTCAGTGCCTTCCTTCCTCCATTAGGTCATGCATTCATAATTGTCCCACGTAGAGACACTTGCAGCTACAACCCAGATCAGAGCTGACTCAAGTTAACAGCTGAAAAGCACTAGGAAGCATCTTAGATCTTTGAAAGCCAAAGGAAACAGAAGTGGAGGCTTAAATCCAGACTTATTTCACCCTCACCCAAGCAGAAACAGCAGATTGGAGAGCCAGTCACCTTTACCTCATCTGTAGCCTACCAAAATAGAAGACAAAACTCCCACTGAGTTCAAAAGGTGATATGGATGGATGGGACAAAAGAAGAATTGCAGAACTAATTGTGACCTCCGCTATAAATGAAAAGAAAATCCTATATCATTACAAGCAACCAAAATACATCATATTTGAATCCCTACTCACGCACCATTGAAAACTTTACACTTTTGCCCACATGACTTTATGTGTTTGTTTAAAAAAAATAAAAAAAAATCTTCCTGATAGAAGTGCTACAGTGTAAATATCTAAGGAAGTATCAATATGAACTGTGTGGTGGATGAAGAGGAGTTCTAGACAGGAGGGCAAACGGCAGCATGCATAACAGCCTGCTCCTGTCCTCCTGCCTCTGCCAAGTGGTGAGCAGCAAACTTTGGAAAGAGAAAGGTCAGCGCTCTATTCATGCTGTCACTCTGGGAATCCCCTGCGTTGTCATGGGCTGCGTGATGACAGCCAGGAAGCCTTGATGTGCCATTGATTGTTATAGGACATTGAAGACAATTGGCCATTATTTAGCTTCAATAACTACACAATTATTTAAATGTGAGACACTGGCAAATGTTTCCAAAGAAACGGTACCGGTGTGATTTTCAAAAGAGGGGGACTGATTTATTTTCAGCCCTCATGTGAGACTCAAGTCATAGCCACAATGAGCCTCAGAAAAGCTGTACACTAAACTGATTTTCTGGTAGCAGTTCTGCAAGAAAACCCTTGCACTGACAAAACTTAAGCATATGAAACATTTACTGTTAAGACAGTTAATAGCCCTAAGCACAGTGAAAAGGAAAAGCATTACTTTGAAATTTCAGAAACTATTAAAAAAAGAAGGCAGAGAGAAATATGGGTGCTATCAAAGGAAAGATAATCAATCCTTCAAAAGCAGAGACATCAAGCAGTAAAGAATACTTCCACCATGCCTAATGGCAATTCTTTGCTGCCTTCCTTTCTTAACTGCTGTTGGCATTCAGCTGGACGAGACAAAAAAAAAAACCCAAACATTACAGTAGTGCACACAAGCAAAAACGAGCTATGGCAAAGGAGAAACCCCACAGTGAGTGAAAAGCTGGTTTTCTCTTATGGAAATGCTATGCATCAATGAACCGGTTTCCAGTCTAGCAGAACCATCTTCAGGAGATATATAAGGCTATTCATGTAACTGATATCTGGTTAAACATGAAGGAGGTGAGGGGGATGAGAATGCAAGTGTGTAGGATTTATTAAAACAGCAGCCCAGCAGAGTCCTAGTGAAACATATGACAAAAGACAAGAAGAATGATGTCTCTGAAGAGGATACTAGAAAGAATACATCATCTAGCTGCTATGCCAGAAACCAGGAGGTGGAAGTATTAAAATAAGGCTTATTGCAGGCTTTTAAAAACTAGGAGAGAACACTGATCACTCAATTATTTCTGTTTAATCCAGAGATTGCCATGTGAAACACTGTGAAGGCAAGTAATTGGATGATCAGACTCTCCCTGGTCCTAACGAGGTGGGCAAGCAGAAGGAAAGCAGAGGGCAAATTGCAGCCTTTGTGCTCACAAAGTGGGATTACCTCTGTACATTTTACATCACTTTCTGCCTCCTCATCTTCCTTCTGTACATTTCAAGATTTTCAGATCTGGGCAGGCATGTATAGAATAACAGCAGGCTTAAGCTCCACTGGCCTATAATATTTCCCTAAGCATCACCCAAAAGGTGTCATAGCACACGCACAACTCCACCATGCTCTAGTGTATGGGAAAGGATGTATATTTATGAAAATATACATCCTTCTCTGACCTTCTTTTGAAATCTGTTTCTGCATCCCTTGCTCTTTTCCTGGAAGGGACTACATCCAATTCAGCCCTACATACATATAGGGCATATCTTCATGAAGACAGTATAAAAAACCCCTGAAACTCACAGCATGGATACCAGATCCTTGGCACAATTATACTCCACTACAGCATTCCTGCTGCATCACACCGCTTACTCATTTTGACATATCCCCAGTGGAAACAGAGCTTAACAAAAGCAAGATGCCGAGTTATTAATATGTCTTATGCTTCTGAATAGCAAAGTTGAGGCCTTGTAAACAAAAGAATGTATACAAAAGATATCTGATATTTTTTCGATGGTGGCGACTTGATTACAAGACCTTGATACTGTTCAGTAGTGGAATGGGTGATGAAGACAATCATGTTCCTTGTGTGTTAACACCTCACCTTCTTGAGAGCAACAGGAAGGGATTTGGGGATGTTAGAAACCAACCCCCTCCTTTGCAATAAGCAGCATTCTGAGAAATGCTTCCATGTCATCAATCTACTAGGAGTTCAGATGTCATCTGTCTGCACTTCCTTTGAAGGAACAAAATCTCTGATACTGGAACTTGAACACAGGGCATGTAACAGAAATACCAAGAGCTGAGATGATGGAGACCCATTGACAGATCAAGTCCCTAAAGCTAAGATGCAT
Source organism: Astur gentilis (assembly GCF_929443795.1). Classification (NCBI taxonomy): domain Eukaryota; kingdom Metazoa; phylum Chordata; class Aves; order Accipitriformes; family Accipitridae; genus Astur; species Astur gentilis. The sequence continues at coordinate 47,215,863 of NC_064880.1, forward strand.
CCATTGTTGGTCTATTATCTGCTACACACAGCCTGCAACAAGGTATTTGAAACACTATTACATTCTTCTAAGTAGGCTCCAAACAGTGCTAAATATAGAAAATGTGTTTTAAAAAATAACAATTAGTTTGTGTCCGAGGCCAAATTCATACCCTCAGCAAATCTGGCTAGGCACAAAGTCGTATTACTGAGCATTAACACCAACTTATTGGAATATCAGTGCCCACAGACTTCCTACCATCATTCTCAATTTTTCCCTGCAAAATATTATCACTTTTTGTTGCCTTGTATCACTTGAAAAGGGAAAAAATATTTTAAATATGAGTTTGTATTCAGAATTGCTGGAATCATATGCCTTGCAAATCACTGCTGTCAGAGATAGTAGTTACCTGCTCATGAAGAGGAGAATAAGACCAAACATGGTCAGTACAAAAGACTTCAGACCATTCCTTTGCAAGAGCATGGTATGAGAGTTCAAGTTTTCAAGGCAGAAGACAGGCGTGTGCAGAAGACACCAAAGGCTGTGGGATAATGCAACTGACTACAAACAGGTCTGGACAACATAACTGACTGGAGGGCAAAAGTAAACAGGGGTGGAGCAAAACCAATCCTAATTATGCATCCTGCGTGGATGCACATTCACCTTCAGGGAAGTCAGTCTGCTGCCCTGGAGAGATGCGTCATCTTCAAGTAAACAATATTTACTTTGATGCATTAAGACAAATGTCATTTTCAGTTGCTGCATGCTGGCTTACCTTATAACCAAGCAGATTCACATGTCAAGCTGTGACAACTTGAAAAGAAATATAAAAGAATATAGAAAAACTACATAGAAAGAAAAAGTATCAATGTGTCACTCTTCCCTCATAGATAACATATAACACCCCATTGTAGATCTTTAAAAATATTTAAAACATCTACTGCTATTCTAGGACTTCTCACTGAAGATTAAGTTACAGAAGTCAGGGGAGACACAGAGAAGTCCATGGCTGCTCATTCTTATTACCCCAATCAGCTTAAATTTCTATTAAGCGAACAGTTAGGTGAGGAAGACTAATGGATACTCAGCATAGGAGATTAAGGACCTCTAGAAAAGCTGAATGTTTTGTTTATGCAAATTTCTATCAATCTCTTGGTCATAAGCACTCACAGCTTGTAATAAAATAATGCCTGAAAGTTCATTTCAAGGACATTATTTTCAATAAATATTAGAAAATATGACATTCTCGTTAGCTTAATTAAGATAAGACAACCCGCAAAGATTGGGGTTTTTTTAATTAAACTATGTGTTGGAATAGCACGGAATGGTAATGCACAGTGTTATTGATGACACTGGTAAAATACTGGTTTTTGTGAAATAAGGCTCTGATCCAGGACACCAGCCATACCAACAGATCATCAGGAGCACCAGTGTTGGGGACTATCTGTATGAACACAGACTTCTATTATTCCAGAAGAAAGTTCCAGATCATACTCTAATCACTCAGGTTTTAACCACTACTTAGCAATTATTATAACAATGCATATATTAAGAATCTTGTTTCTCATATTCTTTTAATAACAGCACTTGGAACTTTATACAGTATTAGAGGATTCAGCATCTAAACCTTCCCAGAAGGCAGGCAAATAGCAAATGTCATACTCTCATAATGCATTTAGGTACTGTATAAATGGGACATAATTAAAGTAAGACTTAATTAAAGCTTTTCTTCTCCAGAGATGGACAGGTAAAACATAACTTGCTGTATTCTCGAGTACAAAAGAGTCTAAAATTGTCTTCACGATTACACAACTGTAGACTCTTAGTGCAGCAAAGGAGAAATACATAACAGTTGGGAGTAAGTTTTACTTCCACCTGTTCCCATTTCAGTCTGAACTAATTTCTAATTGCCTGAAACAAAGCAGTCAGGATCTATTCTGCTTAGTATAGAAAACTTGACTCTTGTAGCACACTGCTAAAAGAGTGTATAGGTGATCCCTTCTGCTCGTGCTTAGCTGTGCTGCTTCCAGTGGTGCACCACAAAAATCCACCTGGGTGGAACCAGCCACTTCAAAGTGTATCCTTGGGCAAGTTTCTTAACTTTCTTGGTTAATAACTGGGATTTCTTATGGCAGTACTCACCACTTACTATCTGTAGGTATAGAAAGTACTTCTAAAAAGGGAGCATCAGCCACCACATTACTGAATACTATATAAACTTAGTGTTGGTTGGTTTATGCTTGGAGTAAGATCCCCAAGATGATGGCTGGCCTCAGTGCCCAGTATGATGCATGGAGAGAGACTGAAAAGAAAAAAAAACCAAAACAAAACAAAAAAACCCAAAACAAACCAGCACCACATGCTGAAGTCAGGACTTTTACATGAAGTCACATATCAGACCTTAGTCCCTCTTATACCTGAAGCACTGATTCAGGGTTGTATAGAAATCTTTCTGCCTACTTCAATTCTAATTTGTGGCTCCATCTCTTAAAGGTATTTGGCAATACCAGTTCTCTGACAAGCCTTACACATAAAGCTACCAGAGGAAGCAAGCTACTACTCTGTGTTTTCCAAAGAGCACCTAAAGGTAAAGTGTGTTAAGGAAAGGTACCACCAGTCAGTATTTTCTATGCAAGCAGCAAGCCAGCAACAGACATGTACCCCAACAGCGTGGTTCCTACCGCAGAGACCCTCACGGTTAGCTGTGATGAACGGGATATCCATGCTGCAGGCACAAGTCCTTCTTAAAGGCTAAATTTCTGGCTAGGTGCCAAGACAGAGCCCAATGAGGTTTGAACAGAGACCCTTCTTCTGCAGACCTCCCCCTCCACTGCAGCTGGCCGAGGGAAGGGCAGTATGCCTGCTCAGTGCCGTCACCAGGTAAAACTGTCAACCATCAATGGGTTTTGCCAAGGGAATATAACCAAGAAGGCTGGGCTGCATTAATATTGAGAGCTGATTATTTTACATCCACTTTAGGGCTGCTGTAGAATTATCCCCTTGGACTAAAGAAGGGCCTAAAACAAGGTGGAAAAACTCCTTTTGAAAGCTAGCCTCTCTGTGTTAAAATATGAACTTAAATAGCGAAGTTACAGGTGGCCTTGGTCTTGGCCGCAAAGGTCTCAATGGCTGTAACAAGTATTGCATGAATGTGGGTGACTGGACCTCTGTGCAGAGGACTTGTGCTCTCAGCAGCTGCCTGCATGGTTGTGGGTTTGAGTTTCAGAGTGATGCAGGGGAAAAACCCAGCTTGGAAAGGCAGAGCTGGGCCAGGAATCACAGCCATGAAGTGGAAATGAGAGAACTGACATCTGCCAGTCAGCCACAGATTTACTGTCATTGTCTCTTCTTTCAGTTCCTTGCTTTGCAGAATGGGGATAACCTTTTCCTCAAATGACTGTGATGGCAAGAGGCAAGGAATTTATCTATGAAATTCTCTGCTGGAAGCAGTTACAGGAGCTGAACACCATGTTATTACATGAGAAATACCATTCTCTAAAAAAATCTATTCTAGTCTATTCCTGAGCATAGGTGATACTTTAGCAGAATTTTATTTATAAAGGCATGGGAAAGAGAGTGGGACAAAGAGTTACAGCATGACTAGTAAACATGTCCAAATTTTCTAAGGTCATAAAAATAAAGCAGGACACAGAGCTCTGTATATTAGCTGTAAGATCTTCCAATTGCTTCATTTTTCCTCCAAAAGCCAATGAAGCTTTCTGAACACAGCAGAGAATGATATGGTCAATTCTCCTGCACCAAGTAATTACGTGGTTGAATTCTGAACAAACTGAGAGCACTGTAGGATAGTGCTATTTACAATTACTCAAATTAGTGGGCATGAGCATATATAAACACTCCAACCAGAACAAGAGCATTTTGATCAATGAACCAGCAAATGACAGAAAGCAAAAGGCAAAAGAGTTGACAAAAAAGGATGAGAATAAAACAGCCACGGTCTGGGAAGAAGCAGCAAGTTCAGCATTTCAATTTGCCAGACCTGAAATTCAGGTTTAAGGAATTTTTTTCCTTCTTCACATCACCCCTGCATTTTCTGAGGCCCTTAGGTGCTATAGTATAGGCAGCTGAATTTTCTGTTCTGTTTCTATTTCCAACACGACAATAAGCATTCACCAGATCAAATGAGATTTGTGCCAAAACAGTTTTTGCCCTGTGCCTTCTTGATCACACAGCCCGCATACAACTTCTCACAGATGGGTTTTATCTAAGTTCAAAATAATATAACGAATTACTTAAAGCATCTCCTGATGACAAAGCACTTTTAAGCATATTCATAGTGCAGGACTGAGAAAGGACAGCTACATGTCTGCAGGAACAAATGTGGGGTTTGTTTATAGTTGAAGTTTCCAGAGCCTCAGCAGTGATGCTCTGAGTCAATGCATCCTCTAGCTACCCAGGTCAGTACCATGTATGCTGAGGTCACATTAACCCTCCTCCACTTGCAACAGAGATTCAAACACGCTATGTTCCTGCAAATGATTGCTTACACCAGCTTTCTACTCCAGAAATCCTATTCAAGGGTCTTGGATACACACTGACAGTGAATCAGGACTTGAGTATTTTGACAGTACAACAGCACTTAACTTTTAAATATACTGCCCAGCTGTGTTCTTATTCAATCTAAATAAACTGCATGCCTGAGTCAATTTTCTTCCTTGCATGACAAACCTAGGTTGCTTTTATTCTGATCCCTAAATAGACCTCTCCCATTTGTATTTAGCCAAATATTTTGCTGTAAAACTTTAACAAGGGGAATGATGATTCACCTGAATTATAGCTATACATCTGCAGTAACTGTTAGCAAGGATGCTTGGATGCTCAACACACCCATAGGATGGCTTGCAAAATAATCCACAGGAATGTACATTAGAAAAAAACAGCCATAAACATACCAAGACAAAGGTTTGATGAAGGGATGTAGTCAGTTAAAACAAACATTTTTGCATCAAGCAATTAGAATCACAATTAAAAGGTGTTCTCTTCACTATGTGGTACACGCATATGGTTCACATAAAAGAAATTGTTAGCTCTTAGGCCAGTAAGTGCATTCTTAACAATTGCAAGCAGAAGGGGCAGATAAAGAGCCCGACACCAGGTTGGCCTTGTATCACACATGAAGATTGATTGAGCCAGAGCAATTGCAATAACAAGCATTTCAATCATGCCCTAGGCCTCGCTAGAAAAGTGCTTTTAAAAGGCAACAATAGAGACACTACTGCTGATACAGGAAAACTACAGTGTGTATCATCTGGATCTCCCAGATGCTAGGCTGTGCACTCATGATGGATTGACTTGTCTATACCACGAGAGCACGTGGGGAGCATTTCATTGTTCTGTTCTTCTGCCAGTATTCTTTGGACTTAGTCCCCACAGTAATTGGGCACTGGGCTCCATGGGGCCTCGATGGCATCACATTACTTCTTTCCTGAACTATCATTGTTACGTTCTGGTTATTACTTTTCTTCAAAAAAAAAAAGTGCAAGTTCTCCTTTTCATTGCACAGAAAGCAGTTGAAAGTGAAGACCCAGATGATGAGCCTTAACAACCCGAACAAATATAACATATTTGATATCCTATGATACCCTATTTTTATTCTACTGTCATTTTGCAATTAAAAGGAAAGATTTGTCGCCTCCTTCTTCCCAATTAAAAATCTCCAGATGGAAGTTGACTGGGCATGCCAGATAGCACTCAAAAAAAAAAAAAAAAGAAAAAAAAAAAGGCTATAATGAAATGTAGGGGGATTTATCTTGATACTGTCAACAAGTCAAGTTGTAGGGGAATAAGGAGTTACACTCATCCAGGAAAATAGCAATACTGTTTGTACTGTTTGTCTACAGCACCAAAGCAGTAGCCTCCAGCTGCACAGTGGGAATTTACAGGGACTCAGCAACCTTTTAAATGGAAAAGGTACACATTGGATGGAAAATATAATAGAAGGAGGATACATTCATTTGGTCAATGATCAGAGAAATCCCAGGACTACAAATCGCTGTACAAGTGATGCCACAGCTTTGCAGCACAGGAGCTATATTGGTCTTTTGAGGATCTCCAGGTTGTCTGAGTTGTTTCCATTCTGTGTTGTGGGATGGATTCTATCTGCCATAGAGTTGCTGTCATAATTCCTATTTATTCTGACTGTACAAGAAGAAAACACTGGAAATTTGTGGGACTCGGTGTCATTTCATAGATGAAAAAGATGCAGAAAAGCTGACCAAGCCATAGAACAGTAAAGTTGATTTGGGAGGGCAGAGAGGAGAAAAACCAGTGATGTTCTATAGAAAAGATCTTGGAGCACTGGAAGACTGCTGTAGCAAAAAACAATGACCTGAGTGGAAACTAGGCCTTTGATAGATGAACGAGAGGGAGGGTGGGCTCCTCAGAGCTGCATGATGAAGAGTTCTGCTCCTTCTGCTCCATCACCTACTCATGTCATCTCCTAGGGCAGAAAGCAGAGTCTCAGGGTCGCTACTGATTTAAAGATAGACCTGCTAATCTGTGGTTTAATAATTATAAGCAAAGACTGTACAATTTGTTAAGTTTCAGGCCAAGTTTAGTCATATTTCCCCAGCGCAGCAAATCCACCTACCCCTCTGGCAAGAGAATGAAAGATGTAAGAATCAAGAACAAACATGTACTACTGGAGGACGCACATTGCATTTTTAAGCTCAGATGCTTAGAAGCTTTCATTATAAAGCAGTTAATGATGGGCCAAAACCCCAAAGGTTTTTTATTCTCCTTCACCAGCTGTCAGCTTCAACTGCAGATAAAACAGGATCCTGATTTAAGCTTCATAGATAAATCCAGCAAAGCATGCAAAGTTTAGATCATCCCCACAAACACTAGTAAATACCTTACACACAAGACCATGGTGCTTCTCGGTGTGCCTTTTTTCTTTTGTTCTGCTTTACAAATAGCACAACCATAAAATTTATATTTTTGTGTCAGGGAAATTTGGTTGTCTCCATAAACCTGTGAACTTGGCCCAAGAGTCAAAGACCTTAGAGTCAAAGACCTTAAAGCAGCTGTGGCAAATTGAGACAAGCAAGCGTTGTAGTGCATGTCTGATGGATGTAAAGCAGTCCCAAGTGCACAGAGAGGTGCCACTAGAGATGTTTCCAGTAAGTGGACTGGTATTGTTTCCTTCTATTGACTTCACTACCTGCTTGATTCCAAACAGCATGCTGTAATACAGCTCTGTAAACAAAATGCTAGCATTCAGATTGACAGAGCCTGTGAAATCTTTGGAAACAATGATTTTTACTAAAAAGCAGAAGTAACAAAACAAAATTCCTGACTTCCTCAAATCATAAAGTTTGCACCAAAAAAAAGATGATAAAATTAATCTGCAGTTATTTTATGGGTGTCTACATAGGATCTGATAGCTGATTTACTGATTAGCACTGAGGGAGCATAGAGAAGAAAATCACTTCACAGAAATAAGAACATGAAGAGTTTCAGACAATGAAAAGTGTATCAGTCATACATTTCTCTGAAATAAGTGTCGTTCATCTTAATACACCTTCCTATCCTCTTGCTTCATTTGAGTTGGAAAAGAGACTGATAAAAGTTAGTATATTTTTGATATAAACTAAGCAGTCAAAGAATTATTTGATGTGAGTATTACTTAAGCCTGAATATGTAGACATTTTTAAAAAATGTGGATTTGGATGAGGACTTTTTTTTTCATTGTGCACATACCAGATCTATAAAGGAAATATAACAGTTTTGGATGTCCAGTGAAACCACAGTGTACTTTTTAAAATCTACATTTACAGGAATGCTAGTGTTCTTCATATTTGAAAAAGAAACATTACCAAAAAAAGAAAAAAGTCAGGATATTAAGTGATTTAAATCACAGTAGAGCCTATAGAACTGACTCAACAACCAGCTGTGAAAAGAGACAGATTCTAGATGAAATCGACTGTAACATATTTACAAAAGAAAGTAAGGAACATAACCTTCGACTTTCCCTTAGGCCTCATAAAATAGATTCAGCTGTGATTTAAGAGACCTGAAGCAGGAAGGTATCACAGAGCATAGCAGATTCATTTGGTGGAAAAAAAAAAAAACCAAAACCAAACTTAGTTACTTAAAATGTTATAGACAAGATTATTTGCAATTAACTATGTATCTTTCATCCTTTCTTCTTCACCCATTCCAATGACTGTAAAAATCTATTACTATATTGATGTGATTCCATGAAAAGTATTCTTAAGGAAGAAAAAAAATTTAAAAATTTGTAAGTACTCTTTACAGCACAGTGAGACTAAAGCAACAGCAGCTAGACAGGAGGAAGTCCTGCTCTATCCCTCTGCCAGTGAAATGATGTTCAGGCCTGCACCAAACCCCTAACCTTCCCCGCAAAAGAGTTTCTCAGTACAGTCTGAAAAACTGAGGGTAAATTAGAGGGGAATGCAGAATTTATTTAATGATTATTTAACTACTTCATTTTACCACAGTATTCAAGACCTTCCTCATGCCTTACATGTATGCAGAAAGCCATTGACCCAAGGCACTAGCAGCTGAGGCTACACTCCAGAAAGCACTAAAATGCACAGGCTTCAATCAGGTTTCACTGAAGACGAGTCTTGCAGCCTTTCCTTTACAGTAAAAAAGGTGCTTCTTGCCTTCCCATCTCACCACACAGTTTCATTTCAGGTGGACCTTTTGTAGCTCTGTTTCAGTCTATGTTAACCTAATGTCACCCACTCCTCCACTTATACATCATTTGAGCAGACACGCTACCCAAGGAATCCTCCCTCATGCTTCCAGTTTATGAGACACCAATATAGGCCTCCTGGTAAACCTGTGGTACAGTATCAGTCAGATCCATAATTAGAGGAAATATGCCCCATAAGACATTTTCATACTTAGTGAAGAGGAAAAAAGAAATTGAGAAGCAAAAAAAAATCAGTCAGGTGCTCTATGAATCATGCTGTGGTTTGAAGTCTGAATTCCTTAATAATAATCTTTTTGCTGACACATGTTGTTTGTATTTGCCTTCAGAACTGTCTGTGTTAATAATGAGTAATTCCACTTGGAAAATATTTACATAAAAGTATTTATTCTTATGTCACAGGCATAGATAGTGTCATCTTTAAAGAGAAAGAGCAACCAAGAAATGACTAATACTGCAGCCAATTTTAATGTGCTGCCCTGGGATATCCCACCAGAAATCCATACACACACAAGGGCTATGACTCCAACCTCAGTTACCACCTCTTGGAAGAAGTAAGGCTGCGCTGGCCCTTGGGTTTTGGACGCTGTGCTGCATTCTGCCAATCAGACACAAACTTAAGAAGTTCTCACCACTGTGATGGTTTTCAAGGCCACTCGGGCGTGGCCTGCAACCACAATTCAGATACATGCGTATAACATTTACAGGATGAATTAATAAATCAGGTAGAGAACTATTTGTCATATTTCACTAAACCCACACCATTTTCCCGTACTCATCCTAAATTCAGTCTACAGAGACATTTTCATTTGGAGATAGATAGAGGGAATGCAATGCACTGTAAAATGGGTGGAAGGGATTAATGCTCTCTTCTGGAAAGACTGTGGAGAGCAAAAAGAATAATTGACAGCGATGATTATATAGATTTTAGATGTGAGGCAATAAGGACCACAGTGACTCTGAACTCAGAACTACGAAGATAGCAAAGCTCAGGAAAAAGCTGAACTGGACATCATCAATAATTCAGCCATCATCCTCCTCCAGGAACAGTTAAGTTTGGAATCCAAAAGCAAGTTTTCAGACTAACTTTTACACTCAGTAAGAAAACCACCTGAGAAAGCAGGACAATGAAGGCAAAACAGAAGGATCCTTACAGAATGCTGTTCCTATGAATTATCGACTGTAATTACCACTGAACAGTGAATAACTAATCACACTTTTTAAACAACAGTTTGCATTTGCACTAAAGAGTTTGTAAAGTGTGTAGTAAGGATAAGATTAGAAAGATGTTTACTGATGCTTTTGTTTTTCAAAGCATCAAAGATGTTTTTGCTTTTACTTTGCATCATTTTTAAAGATACTCAGTTGTATGTAAGAAATATAACAGCTTGTGTTTGTGTTAGGTTTAACAGTTAAAATTTAAATGGTCTACTGTGGTTTCAAAGCTGCCAATTGCAATTGAGTATATCCTTCTGAAAACAAAGATGTTGCCTCTGTAAAACGTCTTGCCCAGGAAAATTTCTCCACTGGGTGTTCACTGTAAAAAGGCTGCCCAGTTCAGGCAGAAACAAGCACTTCTCAGCTGGGAAATCATAGTTAAATAACATCAAAAGTGGACTGGAAGGGAACTTCCCATTGATGAAAACAGGGAGTAAGGACAATGCAAAGTGCTGCTGAGCACCAAGGCCAAAAGGTTTCCCAAAGTTATCAAAGTAGACTATAGGTAAACCAGCTCACCAGACTGAGATGCAGAACGGGGCTGTGCCTAAAATACTCATCTGAAACCAAGAACACAGAAATAAAACTAAAAGGAATACAATAAAACACTACCCACATCATGTGTTTTTCTTCACAGCCATATCTAAAGCTGAACATCCCAGGAATTCTGCAGATGTCTCCCTTAAATTCCTAGCAGAAGATAAACATCTGCTGAGGCTGAAACAGAACCAAGTGGATAAATAACTCCAGGTTGAAAATACCCAAAGCACTTTGCATGTCTTCAATATCTTTTTGGACTCTTTGACCATGGGCGACAGTGGTGAAATACAGTGTGAAGCAAAGCCATTTTAACAGACCCACAATTAAGACCCTAGTCTCTAAAAATTCTAGCTTCCAAACTCAGCAGGTTCTCTGTTTGCTTTGCATGACTGAAGGAGCAAATCCAAACATGATACATTACTTTCCCTTTTGAACTTGCACTTTTAAACATTTCCAACAGCCTGTGCAGGAGGCAATCAAGAAACTAATGAGATCACTACATATGGCCTTTGGATGTTGCAGCCATTGTAAGCCCCACAAGCCACACTGCCTGCTGTATATCATTTGTTAATGACATCTGTCTCTTCGGAGGACAATCCACCCCAGCAGCACCTATATGCGGGAGAGCCAGTTGTCTCTGTTGTGGCCAGGGACAAAAGGCTGACGCGGGCACTATTGATGCAGTTCAGTGACAGATTGTGCGACACAGCATGGCTCCTTGCACTGTCTTCTGCTCAAAGTATCATACTGAATGGAGCGGGTCATAAGCAAAGTATTTTCCAAAAAGCTATTATCATTTCTAAATTATGAATGGATAAATGGTGCAAAAGGCTTGCAAACATTTTGTTGGTGTTCCTACCCACAAGCCATCCTAAGTTTTCCAGATTGCTTTGCAGATACAGAGCCAGCTGGGGATTGCGTGTAACCTGTACAATGGACTGTCTAATACCTTGGTTGCCTGGCAGGTTGTATATTTGATGACTCATCCATGGTTACAAAATCACATCATTATATTGTGCTACTTTTATAAATGTTTCTAGGCCAGCTTTTAAAAAATGGCCATGATTTCCAAAAGTGAACAGTCCACAGTCCTCTTAGATGAACCAGAGCTAACAAAAGTACATCTCTGGTTCTCTAAATCTCTGACAGTTTGCTTAGGAGATGCATGAATTTAGCAAAGCTGGAAAGCATTGTTTCCCACGAAGGTGACACAAGACAGATGCTAGTCATATTCCTTATTGTTTTTCCCTGAGACAAATAAATATGAGATGAAATTTACCTCTGCCATGAAATAATATGTGAACTCTTGTTTCTTTGCCTTGAAAAAAAAAAAAAAGCTATTTATTTTTTCCAGGGCAAAATATACAAAGACATGCCTGAATATTGCCACAGGCATCTTTAATGAACATTTAAAAGACATTTCAAATTAAAACCTTGGCAAACCTCCCCTTCTGCCCCAAAAAATCAACTGCCAACAGCAAATATTTCTGCTGGCAAACACTTTTCTGCTCTATAAAATTCTTCCCCATTAAGAACCTCCTTCCCCAAAGGCCTGGTAAAAAGGGTTTGAGAGAGCTCCATGAGTATTGTCAAGTGGAGGCTGCACTTTGCCTTAGGGCCAGAAGGGACCATTAGATCATCTCATCTAACACCTGCATTTAAAAAAACCCAAACAACAAAACAACACCCGCCCCCCACCCCCCCCCCCCCCGAATTTCACCCACTCACTTCTGTGTACAGTCAGCAAAATTTATTTAGTTAGCAAATATCTTCCAGAAAGTCATTCCTCCACCCTTGATCATCAAGAAATGGAGAGTCCATTCAGCAGTTCCCATATTTTTATCTCTGTGGAAAAACTACATTATACATCTCAAGAAATACTTTTATGTAAAGAGTTACCCCTGTTCTGGTACTAGTATCTGTGTTTGTGTCTCTCAAATATCTCTCTCTGAACACAGATTCTACATCTCACTGGGATGTATTTGAACATTAGGTGAATGTTATTGTGCAATACTGAATGTATTAGTAACTTAGGAGCCAACTTGCTATAAAGTCCACAGAATGTCCATCAGTAACTGTACCGTGCTGAATGTATGAGACAGACATATGTTCTAGTTGTATCGACCCCGAGAGTGAAGTTGGAGACAGATCTTGATTGACGCTGAACTATATAGATTTACCCTTATTTGTAAAGTAAAAGGACTTCACCTCTTAGAGCTCCTGGATATGGTTTCTACGCTAGCCAGTTAATTTACCTGCTTATGCAGAAGTCTTGGATTTTAATTACACAAAAAAAGTCTTAAAGTAAACAAAAAAAAACAGACAGAAAACATGTTTTATTACATCTTTGTTTCAAAGTTACCAAGTATCTTAAATTTCCAATCAATTTGTATCTTACTGTACCCATGTTAAAAATCATGGCACTGGCATATAACTTTCAAAGAAAATTTATGTTAATATCTAATGTATTTAACATTATAGCACATTACTGAGCAGTTTGCTAGCAATTCACATTTATAATTCATTACATGATTTTTGCCTACCCTCACTTGCTGGAACATTTCCCATTTGGGGGAAAAAACCCAGACTGGAGTTATTAGTCCATGAGGTAGTTTAGGTCTCTATTTATCAGCATGTGATTATTTTGGCTCTGCATCTGTGTGACTATGTTGGTTTCCCGCAGTATAAAGAAGAGAAGACACTTCTGCCTTTTTGAGAGAAAGTGTAATGATGACATCCATTGTCCTCATAAAAAGACAAAAGATAATGAAGTAGAGAATGAAAGGAGAAGCAGAAGTTTAAGGAGGAATAAATCCAACAAAAATGGAGGAATGTGAGCTTTTGAAATGGTAAGTATTGTGCCATAGATTTCAAGTCAGCAGAATTATGCTTGTGTTTGGGTATACACATGACATAGTACTGCATCATTGTCCAGCCAGGGTTACTGGGAATTATCATGCTCGACAGTAATCATTTGTGGGACTGGCCTTCACATGGTCAGATCTGACACCTAGTAAACAGCTTTAATATGCAAAATCTGTTTTGTCTCCTGAGTGGTTTCACCAAGAGAAGAACTAAATGGTGACATCATCTGGAAAAAATCTTCCCAAATTACATTCTTACCTGAACGATAGTCTCACTCACTGTTTTATGCTGTTTGCGTACAATAGCTGTGAGTACGTCAAAGCAATGATTGCCAGTACTCTTAAATTTGCATCCTTACCCTTCCAAAGATAACGAAGTGCTTTGCAAACACTGGCTCTTAATCATTTGGGGAAATACATTCATCCTCAAACACCATCCTTCTGAGGCATGTATGGGAAATTGCTTTCTCCAACACTGATGCATGTAAGCTTTCTTAAGGAGAAATATAGTAGTTTTATACCACACAGCCCTCTTATCTCTGCATAGCATCATTATAAGCTTTCTCCTATGTCAAAAACTAAGCTAACCATCTGCAATAGGCAGATATTTTTTCTTTGGGAGAAAAAAAAACAAGAAAAAAAAGAAAGATTTACTGGTTTACTATAATTTATGGAAGAAACGTCATCATTACGGAAGAGACTTCATCCTTCACAGTGAGAAAAAAAGGCATCATGCTCTGTTTTCAGATGCCTCCACTGGGAGGCATCCCTCAAACACTAGATAACACTGGCAGATGTAACACTGGAACTCTGGTCTCCTCCAGGAGTGCAAGTGGAATTGAAGCTCAGACTTTAGGATTTATAAAGTTGCTTGAGGAAAGCAGCTGCAATTAGAAGGCATATGTTCGAAACAAATCTTAGAATTTTTGAAAAGCTGCAGGACTGAGGCACCTACCTAAGGCTAAATATATGCTCAAGTACTTTATTGATTTAGGACCACAGCTGGGAGGGAAGAGTTTCTCAAGGAAGTCAGCTCAGGCTCCCAAATGTCTGTCAATGGGGAAATTAGAAAGCAGATAACCATTTGCCCCCATTCAGTTTCTATGCTAAGCCTGCACTGACTTGAGGTTTACAACAAATCTTGCTCAAAATCATGTGCTGCCTGGGGAAAGAAAGAAGCCACTAGTATAAAATCAGGGAATCAACATTATGAACACATCTATGAAAACTTACAGAAGGACACTGCTTTCTTACAGGACTCAGACGGATCATTTCTGTAGCTCCTACTTAGAACTCTGTACAGACAGTTCAGTGCTTTACACACAACATAATAATAATTCCCCACAAACAGCTACAAGAAGAAATAGATCACACTAACTGATTTACATGCACAGCAGTTTAAATCTCAATGGATATCAAAGCATTTAATAAATTACAGCCTGTGAGAAGCAGACAGAATAGATGGTGAACTGTGTTGTAGGTTCCTGGACACCGCAGAAAATCTCCCACAGCCTCTTCCAGGAAGACAAAATAGCAGGTAGGCTGTTAGAGTTAATTGCCTGTAGGACAGTATCAGCTACTTACCCAAATTAGTGAATAACTTAATCTTAAATTCAGCTGTGTTGCAAACATACATACATGGATCATCAATCTGAAATTGTTTCCAGGTTGCAGAATAGTAATCGATTATCTGATATTATATAAAAGCAGAGTAATCTCTCCTTAGCTACCTAACTTTTTCCCCTCTGGCTTGAAGTTTGTGGGTTACATAAGGTTATATTTCCTCTGAGATATAGCCACACACAGAAGGATTTCGGTATTGTTGGGGACACAAACAATCAGCGCATTTTAGGATCCCAACATAGGTGGGGAAAGTAGTCTGTTCCGAAGTTCAAGTAATTACAAAAGCCCCTATCCACAAAGGGCTGTATTCAGCTAAAGAATTAAGATCATATTGTCTTCAGTCTGCCTTAACTTGTTACATTTTCTTACACTGTCCCTTAGAAATATTATAGTTCAAGTGACATGATCAGAGCCCACTGAGCACAGATCAGCTGTGGATTAAAGATGAATTAAAGTCTTAATTTAATTAAAGGCTAATTAAAATCTGTGCATAAAGAAACCTCCAGACCAAGTGCCTGTCGTCTTTAGCTAAGTATGGCTATTAAAGTAATTTCTACAGTTGTACTTGCAAATCTTTATACATAACATCAATTTTGCAATTCCTTTTCAAGTCTTTTCAAAGAGTCAATCCACTGTCTCATCTGCATTTCCAGATTTGTCAGACACGATTTATTCCTTATGAATCAGAAATAGCTATCTTTTGTCAGCTGATATTTCTCCAGATGTTCTGTGATCTCACATCTTGTTAATGTCTCCAGGATATTGCCTGCCAGTAAGGTTAGGCACATAAACCTGTAATTGTTTGTCTCTTACCCTTCCAAATGGCTTCCATGCTGACTAACAGGTCTTGTCAGCAAGGTCAGCCAGAAAAAGCATGCATATAGCCATTCACAAGTCACACACAGTGTATTTTTCATTCATCCAGTGACTATGGTATTTTCAATGCTATATATCTAAAATACATATCTACTGGCACAAAGCCTGCTAATCCAATGGTGAAATGGGAATGAAACAGTTATAAATAAAAACAGAAAAAAGAAAGAAGGGGAGATGTTTCCCACACCTATCATTCGAAATCTCATCATCGAAAGAAAATATCTCCCTGTCTTACAAATACTCTTTTGTATCTGGTGTATTTCAAGTTGCTACTAGTCTTCAGGTTATGCCCTGAAAATAGCCCAAACAGTAGAAAGAGCAAGATGTGACAAGAGAGCTGGCAGGAATCCAGAAAACATAATTAGCACAGTGTAGATTTGAGACAGCCTTAATATTGGGGATAACCTGCTGGGGGCTTTGAAGTTGAAATCTTAGACATTCAAATTCTATTTATTCTAAGATATAATGAGCATTTCTGTAAGGGTGGTGTCATTGCCATCTTTACAATTGCCTTAGACCAGGTAATGTTAACAATAATGTTAACTACACAACATTTGTTAATCCTTGTGTCCTTTGAACTAAAGGACTTCAAGTACATTTAGAGACAGCATGGAAGTAGCAGAAAGTTAACTATGAATAATCACCTTATAAAAACATTGCTGGCACTAGACAGCTACACACAAAATCTCGTAGCTGCTTCTTCTGCTATTCCAAATTCAGGTTTGCCTCCATGTCATTAAATAGTTTTCTTTCAAAATCCAAGACTTTGCGTAGTTTTTGAGTACAAAAGAGCATGTCTGTGCTTGTGCAGACACTTCCCTCCTCTCCTCTTCTGAATGTTTGGAAACTCCAGCCACAGATATTTCCCTATTTATATATTGGTTAAACATCCTTGTTACTGGCCATGCAAATTCATCTGTTAGTTCATTCAGTATACTACAATGGAGATTATTTAGATTATCCTAAAGGATGTCATCAACATTTTTGAAAACTATGTCAAATGGTCATTCAGAATTGGTCTTTACATAGATTACCCTTGAGGTAACTGTAGGCAACAGGCCCTCTTAGTTCTTTTGATTGTGTATCTGTACTGAGGTTCTCTGTGCAAGATTCAGTTCAACCAGGTTTTCAGGGCTTCTTTCTTTGCTTATTCCTAATGTCCAGCTTTAAGTTCTCACTCAGAGACACTTGCCTCATTCCCCAATTCTTCCTTTTAGTCTGCCTGCACTTAAATCTTCAGACTGTGTCTGTATTTTTAGCTGGAAGTAATTCCAGGCTGTCTCAGGATTGCTATCTTTGTTTTGCTCCTTAGTTTTGCTAACACCACTAACACCGTAAGCATCACAGCACTCAACCTCAGGTTTATGTGTCTACAGTTTTCTGTCTTAAAACCGAACAAAACTCATTTGTGATGATTGAGTCCAGGTTGATGTCAATGGCCAGCCAAAATCGGTACCTCTTGTTGGTTCACTAACTATTCAAAGTTAAGACCTAATTCCCATCAAGTCCAGGAGCATCTCAGTCCTTCCTTTTATTTTTCTAATTTAGTTCTGGGAAATTAAACTATTCCATTGTTGCGCAGCTAGTAATTTTGCATATTTTCCTTGTAATCTAATAGATTACTATACTACCTGACACCACATACAACTCCACCGCCACCTCTGGTATTTTCCACAGACACTTTATTTCAGAAATTCCCTCATTCCTTCCTCTCGTTGTCTCAGATGTGCTGGCTGTTCCTTGTTGATACTCCATCACCTACTACTGGTAGCCTTTACCCCTCACATCACATTTATCTCTGTTTTCCTGAACTAGCTGATCTCTCCATCGTCCTTCCTCACATTCACATTCTTATTAACCTCCTCAGAAAAGAGTCTGCTATTTAGATCCTCCTGGGCATTAGCTATCTGCAACTTCCAGGCTTATGACCATCAATGTCTCATCCCCCTCAACAGTGTCTCAAAATTCAATTGGAAATCCCAGGACTTACTTTAATTGTGTTTCTCCTCCATAGATTTTTCTGTCCATGAGGTTTATTAAGTGCTCATTCATACCAGCTGCATGATTCCATAAATCCTGTATCCTGTAGGCTTGTTTGCCTATGTCATGTTTTCTTATTCAGTATTTCCTAAAGCTGCCATTTCTATCTTCCTTATCCTTACCAGAAAAAGAGGGGGAGATGCCCTCTCTTACTTATACAGACTCATATAAACTCACATAAAAAAATCTGCTGGCTTGTACTACTTGCTGGACTTCCAGTGAACACAGTCTGTTGTGCTTTCTACAGTCTGTTGTGCTTTCAAAGCCCTCTCCTTCAGACAGCTTCCAAATAAATATAATCTGTGACCACAGGCAGGAAAGAGGTGCCAAGCCTGTCAGCAAAAAAGCCTCCTGTAATGTACCCTGGAGGACTCCGCAGACAACCAACTGCTACGGGTTGATGGCACCATACAACATAAGAAATCTGCTCCACAGACAGCCTTTGTGCAAACCCTCCTTCCTAATGCTCTGCTCCCTGTTTTCCACTGGTCAGTTAGACTGAAACAGGTTTCTGCTCCTCCTATTAAATTGTGCTTGGGAAGGATCATGATCCAAGGTGAAATCTTGGCATCAGGCAAGCCAAGTGGCCATTAACATCAAAGGAGGCAAGACTTTGCCCAAAGGTTCCAGTGCCCAAAGGAACCAGCACAGTCATCTTGTCAAGTTTCTGCATGCAGAGCTGGATTAACTCTGTAGATTAAGGCACTCTATCATCTTCTGAGTATTTACACTTTATTTCATCTAATACCAAGTATGAATTTTGTAGCTACCTATTGCATATTAGGCTGCTTCATTTTCATTATTTATGTTGCCAGTCTCTTGGCATCTACCTCAGAATATAAATCAAACCACATATAAAAATCATTGCCAAAAAGAAATAAGATCTATGCACAACTCACAGTGGTCATACAGCATCTCTAACTGTAAAAGATGTTCTCTAATCAATTTAAGATACATCATCTTTCTCATCTCAGAGCTTTAAAAATATACATTATATTGAAAACCTATTCACAGTACTCAAAGGCTGCACTTTAAACTCTCAGTTCCTGCAGCCAAATAATGCAAAACTACATCTTACAGAATTACATCATATAAATACAGACAAATGCAAACTTGAGACTCCTAGTATTAAGAGTAGAACAACTTTTGTCCTAATCTTTAGCAAAGAATTATTGCTAATGAAATTCAGTGTTCGTGAAGCACAAATGAAAGGTAACGCCTAATGATAACTATTTCCATTATCCCTTGTGTGATTCAGAATGTTTTTTTCTGTTGCTATTGTTGTCATTATGTGAATGCAATTACTTTTAGAATGACAGTTCTTAGTAAAGTCTGTAAAGACAAAGCAAGCTGTATCTATCATAGAGATTATTAAAAAAAGTCAGTGCTGCTGCTCTCTAAAATTTTTCACGGAAGAGTTGCATATCATAAAGGGTAAACTTACCTTCGCTAAGAGTTTTGAAGTGTGAAAACATTATTTTTTACATTTCCAAAATAGGTCATTACATTTTTAAATTTCTTACAACCTTTTTTCCGTAGTTGTTCTTTTAAAGCTTCTTTAAAGGTGTTCTAAAACCAAATAAAATTCCATGTAAAATCTGTAGAAAAATTACAATTCTTGAAGTTATACTCTTATGATATTTGGAAATATTAAAAAAGCACATTTTTTTATGCTCAAAAATTAGGATGAAGTCACAGATACACAAGATCAACATTTTTCAGCAAAATCATCTTTCTTATAAAAAAAAATTAACCCCCACTAAAGAAATATAGCTTCAAATATTTTTGCCAGTCCTGTTAACTAATACATGCATGGAAACTCACTGCACCCCTCCTCCAGATACTTCAGTGCTATTAAAAATGTGATTCAAGAAGCATAAAAGCCCAAGGAAAATGATCAAGACAGACTTCCCATTTATCATAATCATTAATTAAAATAAAAATAATTGTATTTATATAGATCTCCATCTACTGGATGAAAGATACAGATTATTTGACACAATTTCCACCCAAATCAGTAAGAGCCCTCTTCCAGGGCAGGAGAATGGATGATAGCCATGCCCCCTGAATAACACTTTCTCAATTTAGTAGAATGCTACTACATATAATTGTAGACCTCTTGGGGGATTTTGTCTGCATCATTTTCAGTTCACAAACCTTTTCCTATCCTAGATCAAATTATCAGAGAGATCTATCCTCCTTAGTCTTAACTGGTCTGCCTGGACCCAAACCCAGTGAGTGAGCAGCACTCCTCTGTAGGCAGAGACCAGGACAAAGTTGCACCCACAGAACAACAGAGCCCCGTCTAGATAGTAACTCCAGCTCATAACACAGCAATAACCCTGACAGCACTAAGCCTAGATTGCCTACTTGGAAAAGCCAAGGAAATCCCAGTCCCTGAGTTCAGAGAGTTAATATGCCCTCACCTACATGAACAGACCTCTCCCTCACATGGGGGAGTTTAATGGCATCGGTTTCAGTCTAGCCTAGACACCTTAAAAGCCCAGCTGTCCAGTTCAGCCCAAATAGCTTGCAAGTCTGGCCGTGGTTTCCCATATATTTTTTGTGCAGCTCAGTGAAGGCCTGCAGTGTTGAGGACTAAATTGGGATCTCCCTCCAGCTGATTTCCAGCTCTCGTTCCTAAGCAAATGGCCAGTGGTTTTAAAAATAAGACACTCTTGTTTTATGGCCCTGACCAGGCATTTGATTTTCACAAGGGAAATAATATAGAAATGATGGTAAGTTGTCTGATAATTCCTCCAATAGGAATCCAGAGAGAGAAGACACTGAAGAATTTTAAACCAAAAGTAGGAGATGCAATTTAACAGCACAATGGTTTTGTTTTGGGAGAGTGCATGTGAAATGTTACTGTTGACTGTTTTTCTTAACTAGGTTACTTTTGCTGAGAATATTTGTTCAAAGTGACCATGACTAGTGAAACTCCTTCTGCAAACATTGCTGTAGTTCTCTGTAGCTCAGTGTGGCATGCACCCTGAAAGCAGGGATTACAGTCTTGCAGTGCAAGCAAGGATTACAATCTTGCAGTACAACTGCAGAAATAAACATTTGCTTATTTAGGATGTCCTTTAATCACCATGTGAACCTGTGCTGGTT
This sequence comes from Astur gentilis, assembly GCF_929443795.1. Classification (NCBI taxonomy): domain Eukaryota; kingdom Metazoa; phylum Chordata; class Aves; order Accipitriformes; family Accipitridae; genus Astur; species Astur gentilis. The sequence continues at coordinate 47,236,818 of NC_064880.1, forward strand.
TTAGCTGGGGTACAGTTAATTTTCTTCATAGTAGCTAGCATGGGACTATGTTTTGGATTTGTGCTGGAAACAGTGGTGATAACACAGGAATGTTTTAGCTATTGCTGAGCAGTGCTTACACAGAGCCAAGGGCTTTTCTGCTTCCCACCCCACCAGCAAGTAGGCGGGGGCGGGGGGGGGGGGGGGGGGAGCACAACGACTTGGGAGGGGACACAGCCAGGACAGCTGATCCCAACTGACCCAAGGGATATTCCAGACCATATGAAGTCATGCTCAGCACATAAAGCTGGGGAAAGAAGGAAGGGAGAACGTTCAGAGTGATGGCATTTATCTTCCCAAGTCACTGTTAGGCCTGCTTAATGATGGAGCCCTGCTTTCCTGGAGATGGCTGAAGACCTGCCTGCCCATGGGAAGTGCTGAATGAATTCCTTGGTTTGCTTTTCTCACATGCACGGCTTTTGCTTTCCCTATTAAACTGTCTTTATCTCAGCCCCCAAGTTTTCTCACTTTTACCCTTCCGATTCTCTCCCCCATCCTACTGGGGGAGAGTAAGCGAGCAGCTGCGTGGTGTTTAGTTGCCAGCTGAGGTTAAACCACGACAGAATCTCAGCAGTCTGCTGCAGTACTTGCCAAGGGTCATACTCTGACAACTCATCATGCAAGTGATGGGAGAAGAAGGAAAAAGGTGCACCCTCTTCTATTTTCTCATTCAGGGTACAAGAATTACCCCAGCTCAGGGAGACCTTGTTAACAATTTACAAAGATGGTAAAGCTGTCTGTGTGTATGCATACAGCAGCACATGCATAGTACTGTATACTCATGTCTTTCCTTGTAAAGGAAAAGAATAGGTAACCCTCACAGCTCAAAGCTTATCATCCTTCTTGATTTGAAAATCATACCACTAAACTCCAGTAGAATTGAACTATCTTCCCTGAGATCTTGCTGTGCCTCATGACATTTAAGTATAATGAGAGAAGGACAATCACAAAACACCATGTGAAAAACTTGGTTATACTGACATCAATGCCAAACCTCCCATTTAACTTCAGAAGGAGCTAGAATTTTAGCTTGAATCTCACTGAGATGCTGACACAAAGCCAAGGTCAACTCCCCCCCAAAATCATAGATAACTAAAAGTAGTCGATTTACAGCATTAAAAATGAGTATGATCAATGCCCTCCAGATGAAAGCAGAATGAATCATACCAAAATATCTAATCCAGACAAGACACCGGTATCAGGAAAGCTTCAGAAAAGTTTAGCAATGATCTTTGCAGCACTCCTTTTCATTCCCGTTACTTTGTAATTGTAAAACACACTTCAGTTCATTCATTCATAGCCAGCTTGAAACACATTCCAGTAACAGCTCTTTGCCATGGTTCTGAATAATGCTGGGAAAAGAGAACTAATTAAAAGAAATACTGTAAATGGCTTAACTTACTTAGAAAATATGGGCATTAATTTCGCCCCATGGTATATGTGCACTCAAGAAAGCAAACCCAACTAAAACTCAGATAAAAACCTAAAGAGTTCAGAGACATTATTTGTCTGCAAGACAAGACTTGTTTCAGGATACAGGGAGTAAGGTACTGTAGCATTAGGGGAAAGACCATTTGTCCTTTTCAGTCACCCAGACATTTAATTCCTTACATTCTCATCTACCTTAACAGAAGGCACAGAACAGATGCAGATGAGACTTTCACAAATTCTCCCTCTTTGAATGTAGAATGCTCCCTCACTGAAATACTCTCTGAAATACTCTTTTGTTTTAAACATTTTTCCATCTTCATGGAAGGCAATGGGGCTGGGGCACTTGCATCCCATCGTAGCTGAAGAGAAATGTGAGTACCCTTTGTGTGAGCCTTTTTTCAAAAACTCCCTCTGATCTTTTATATTTTTATATCAATGCAAATTCTCTAGGAATACTCTAAATTGTTACTCATGCTTAATGTCTTCATGCAGTTCAGCACCAAATATACCTCCGTTATGCATTCAGAGCTCATCATTCATTACTGAATGGTATTTACCTCGGAAGTAAAGACACTAGAAAGACTTATTACCTGGTGTGAGCTTTTCTGCAAGGTACTTATCTAAGTTCATGTAAGCAAGCAGACATTTTTCAGTGTCCCTTATCTGTATCACTGACACTGCGTAGTCTATTTAGGCTTTTACAGGCAGGGGGCTATGCCTCTGTGCCAGGTTTCACGTGCATATTATAACAGTAACCACTGCAGCGATGTCAGGACGACAGGCAGAAGAAACTATTACTGATTTCTTAACTCTTGCTTCTGTCTTGGGTTGAAGAGATGGGACTCTCAGTAACAATCCTAACATTTCATATTTACAGTTTAAAGTAGTGAATCATTTTTTCCATATTCAGCGATTAACATACATACCATGTCTTTTGTTTATAAATTACATGTATAAAAGACACCAAAATGAAGCCACTGCTAGAAATACCTATTAAATGATAGATGTTCTTGCTAGCTTTTCAGGTCCATTGTATGACGTTTTGGTGCACTGCAGTGATACAATCTCTGACTCAAAAGCTCTGTGCAGGGGATTTAGGAAGATAGGATAGACTGTAAATGGTCTAAAAAAGCCCTGAGAAATTTGGGACAACTTCATTGTGAACAAACTTCCATTCATCCACTGAGTGTAATACAGTGAGTGACAGCTTATAGAGAACTTAGTATGCTTAACAAAAAGAGAAATAAAAGAGAACTTTTAGCCTGTGATAAGCTTTATGACAGGGCAGTAAAATCTTAATTGAGATACAGTGAACCATACAAAGAAGTTTGTGTAATACAACACAGGTTTAAATGAATAGACATAGTCAGAAGAAGTTGAAAGAAACCTCCTTTAATGATAGATCCTCTGATTTTTTTAGAGTACTAATTTTTTTAATTCTCACATTTGCTGATTTTCTTACCTATTCTTGTCATTTATATTATGCATAAGCAGATTATTTCTCTTATTTCCTATCATTATTGTAATTATTTTGACAAACTTTAATTGCACTAGTAATTTTTAATTCTCCTTTTTATAGCAATACATAGCATGGCCTCAAAACTTGTATCATCTTGCCTTAAAAATTGTGTTACCCCAAACACAATTCTAAACCTGCTGAAATCCAACAGATGTTTAGTTCATTACTACGTATAGTGTGTGGGAATAGCTTTTGCCACCGTTCTTTTTCAATGCACTCTCACTACAGGATTTGGTATGACAGGATGATTTTTATAGAAATTAAGTCAGCTGTAACTATAGAACTGGAGAATATTCAAGCTGAAATCAATAGACTTCAGCACAGTTCAGATGCTTGTGCAAACTTACCACCTGAAACAGTCACATTGCAATTAAAGGATTCATAAAGGAAACAAAAATAAATATGTGATGGCAGAGATTTATTTTATACACTTTTTTGCAAGATCATGATAAGGCAGCTGTGAGGACATGAACGATCTGTTGAACTTTAGTCTCTCTCAAAAAGTGCCACATGATTTGGTCTGCTTGAAATAATGCCCACATAAAAGGCTGCATGAGCTGAAGATTTTTAACTTAGACTAGCAGCCTTTCTGAACCTAGTAACAACCCTAGCTCCAATCCCAAACCCAGCCCAAGCTTTGCCTTTATCTACCCCAGTAATTCTTTCTAACCCAGATCTAAACCTGTGGTCCAGATGGACAAGCTACAGCCCTAAAATCAGACCAGACGCCCATCCACGAGCTCCAGCAATGCATGCCACAAGTCAAGAACCCTAGAAATCCTAGGTCCCTTTCAGAGCCATCAATAAATTTACCTCATCAGACTCTGCCAGTTCATATTCTGTCCTTAATGCTGTCCCAACTCTAACTGGTAATTCTTGAAGGCATCTGCCCTGTATCCCAACAACCCCTAGTTCATCAGCCTTTCTGACCTTCAGCTCTGCCCCCAACTCTTGATTCAGATTTGTTCTATGCATACTTTAGATCACGTTCTGTACTCTGAGCCCATATTTGTATCAACCACTCATCTTTAAAGGTGCTAGAAAATTATTTCTGAAATAAAAGGAAATTCAGTCAAGGTTGTTTGCGGCGTCTCCACTTTCTGTTAAGCCATGTAGTAGCTACATGGAGTACTATTTTGGAATCATGCTGATACAGTACCTCCCACTACTAGATAGATTTGAAACAAACAGGGCAACCACTATATTCCAAAAACTAACTACCATGCCACCACTGCCTGATCAGAAAACATGACACAAGGATATCAGTCCTCCTGAGACTTGGTACAGCGTGAACTAATGGCTGTCATTTTCTGTTTCGTTACCTTGACTACAGTTCCTTTCTGTCAAATAGTCCTTCAGGTTAGGAGTCCACTTTGCAAACATATAATCCTAACCCTTTGTTGGGGTATTGCTGAGCTTCTTTCATCAGACATAGATAAAAGTTACCCTCCAAGATAAAGGATCACATGAATACAGGCTTTCTTGATTCTTTCATTTTAGCTCCAATTTCCCTATTGAAATCTGAGCTTTAAGGATGAGACAAGCCACTTCCCCTTCAATGTGTTTGTTCTGTATGATTGCTTTGATGTCTACAAATTACAAACCCACATTTCTGACACATTTTTCAATTTAGTGGGTGACTTTCATACCTGGTTGCCATGTGGAGTTCATACACGTATGCCAGTAATTAAATGATATCCAAGTGGAACATCTTCCTTTTGAAGACTTCATTGAAAACTCTTCAAAATTTAAAATCATTAACACCTTCTGTCAATTATGTTTGCATAAACCATTGCCATTGCCCAAGAACAGCAACAGGATGAAGAAGACGTACCTACCACAGTTGAAAAAAGGCCAGTCATCACTTGAAAAACATACCTTACAAATACCTGGCTTTGACCTCAAGGCAGTTTTATATTTAATTTTGGAGAAAAAGAGGAGTGGAAGGGTTGAAAATCCGGGGACATATTCTCACCTTTTCATTTGACACTGCTTCACTGATTTCAACAAATTTATTCACTCAATATCAGGTGGTGAGGTAACACTTGGTATTTAATTATTAGGGGTTTGCTTGCATTTTAGCATGGCCACAGTTTTAGAAAGACAGATACTGTCTGAGAGGAACAGACTGAAAAGGAAGGAGAGTGTAAAACTGTTTCCATGGCAACTCTTGAGATAACAGTAACAGCCTACCTAGCCTAGAGGGATAGGTAAATGAGACTAAAATATGTATGTAAGAGAAATACTTTCAAGGTCCTTTTTCAGTTTAAATACATACATTTGAATTTAGGTACTGCCTGAAAACACTAGATATTATGAATCCTATATGTTCAATATAAACAGTAAAAGAACATCTGTTTTGCACTGTACTGAACGATTTAGGTGAGAAAATGTTTTCTGAGAAAAGCTTAGGATCTTTCCATGGAAAAAAACCAAGACATGACTATATCTTCCCTAGGTAGGTTGCATAGGCTTTGTGTCATTTAAAAGTCCCACCAAAGTGGAAATGAAATGGACCTCCATATTATCTTGCATTTTGTTTCAGCATGTAAGTGGTTGACTTAGAAGGTCTAAACAATTATTTTGTCATCTTTAGTGAGAAAACAGTTTCTGGCTTCCCACACCAAAACCATTTGGACTAGCACCACAAGAAAGCCCTGTGGTTGCAAGAATTTGAACAGCAAGGAAAGGGCAGTGACATGGCTGGCAAAATCAGAACAACCAAAAATGCTTGAAAAATATGGAGGAAAGAATGGTATTAGTGGAGACAGTCAGACGGTGTTAGAAGGGTATTAAAAAAATAGAGAACGCTTAGGGGAAAAAAGCTCATAACAGATCATTGATAACACTGAGATAATCCCATTGCCATTCCCAAGGGGAATGTGCTCAGTGTCTCACACTCAGAGGCAGGAACTGTGGTGGTGAGGCCAGTTGAGGTGATTGCCCCAGCCACACTGCAGCATGGCTTAGGAAGCAGGCTCTAGACTGCAGAAACTTTAGCCCAGTGAATTTAGACAAACTCATACCAATCACAATTTTCTCAAAAGCATGTTGAAAGTTACTCCATGAGGGGTTTATCTGTTCTGCAGTGAGGCTGTGGCTACACCTCCACCACCTCACCTCTGCCTAAAAACGCCTGTCTCCTCAGACAGCAATTAGAAATCCAGTTAGAAACCTCAAATCCTGTGCAAATCTTTGCTGCAACTTAAGTCATTCCTTTTTTCTTTGAGGGGGGAAGAAATAATCATCATTTATCTCCAATCTCATGTCTTCTAAACCACCTGCTGTTCTCATTACTCTCCTCTCAGTTCTTTCTAAGTCTTTCTGGAAGTGTGGTGCCCAGAGCTGAAGGCAGGATTCCAGCTGAGCCTTCACCAGCACTGAGGTGAGCAGAGTAATTACATCTGACACTCCTCCTACGACATTTTGGAATGATATTTGCCTTTCCCAACTGCATCATGTAGTTGGCACTCAGCTGAGTAGCCGAAGCCTTGTGGTATGTATGTATCTGATGTCCAAAAATAGAACTTCACTTTATTTCCAGTTTAGCTTCTGTTCTGATGCCATACTTCAGAATGTTTCATTCCCCTCCTCTTCTTCATTTTGAGTCATAACAAATTTTGTGACTGCATCTGCTGCTGCTTCATTATCTAAGTTGCTAAAGGAAAATGCTGACCAGAACTGAGTATACAACACATCTGGTCTGCCCCAGCTCCAGAAGCCCTCCCAGTTTCATACTAAGCCACTGCTCACCAGTCAGACAGGTGAACAATTGGCTTTAAAATTTTTTTTAAAAGCTGTCGTGGTAGGCAATGACCTCTAGAGCAGCTTACTAGCTGGCTTATGAGAAATGGCATTTGGGACTGTCAAAAAAATCTTTACCTAAAAAGTACTTAAAGACTCTCAGTTATATCAAAGATACTGCTTCCACCCTGTCAGTAGATCAGTTATTCTACCACAATTACATTATTTGTCAAGATAAAAGTCTTGATTGTCTTAGATCAGAATCCGAAAATTGACTGACTGCTTTAGTATCCACTAGATCTTCCACATTTTTTCACTACGCTATGCTTGTTTTTCTCCTCTCCCTTGGGATATAATTCATGAAATCTTACAGATAGCCACTAATAGTTGAGAAATCACTCCAGAGAACTCCTTAGATACTCTAGACCAAGCCTAAGGTTCATTGAGCCCTTCAACTAGAAAACACAAAACTTATTTTTAACTTGCATTGGCCTGCATGTCTATCCCCTTATTAAAATTAATTTCATTAAGCATCTGATCACAATTAACTGTTTAGTGAAGGCTGAAACAAAGAAAGCATTGACTACTCCAGTCCTGTCTGCTTCACCCTTTATTTCCTCTCTTCCCTTGTTCTTTTCTTTTTTCTTTATGCCTAATATATTCATAGAACCCACTGGTTATCTTTTACACCCTTTTCAAGCAAAACATTCAGAACTCATCTCACTAAATAAGACTAACATGACTGAGACTCAGGTAACATGGTAGCTCGCATTTTAATCCATAAAACCTTTTTGAGACATGTCCCAAACGAATGCTCACTCGCTCTCATGCTACTGATAAATATCAGCTGTGGATCAGCTCGATTCAAGTAGGTTCCAGAGGAAGAACACTTCATCAGCTACCAAATATAATTCCCCTCACACACAACCCACTGCAGAAAACTCAAAGGAGGCATTTGCACTGTGCATCAAGTGTCACTCTAACCAGCACCTTGTTGTTAAAAGGCTGAAGCTCAGACTTACCCATTCCCTTCCTCGCACTTCAAAATGCGCCATGTTCTCTCGAATCAGTGTGATGAGTGATTTCTACCACAGAATTTTAGGGTGTGTAAAAATATTTCAACCATTATTTCAGGGTTAGTGTTTTTTAAGTTCTTGCCTTCTAGGATCATTATGAATTTCCTTCAGTTTTTTCCAATACTCAACTATGACCATAGGGCTTCTCACCTGTACCCAGCTCCATCTTCATAAATCATCAAGTAACTGCTTAAACAGTTTTTAAAAAATCATAAATTCTCTGCAAAGTTTTAAATTATTTATCATCAGCAGGTATCTGGAAATTAGCCTACATATATCTGTCCAAGAGATAAAGAGACATAACATTTTACTGACTGCTAGGGAAAGGCTGGCAGTACTAAAGGGGGAACTGTCAATAGTAATGCAGAGAAAAAAAAACCCCACCTGCTTGCTTGCTTGCTCACTCGCTCCTTCCTTCTTTCCTTCCTTCCCCTTACTCATCTGCTGATTTTAGTATGATTTGCTAGCAGCCCATCTTCTCCAACCCAATTGCAAATTCACTGCCCTTTTGAACCCAGCCAACAATCTTATTTGAAGCACCTGCAGCACCAAGCATGACAAACACAAAGTAGCAGAATGCTAACAGCATTTATCAAGTACTTACAACTCCCTCTGTAAACTTCTGTAATCGATATTCTACATTCTGTGTCTGCTCAAACGGAGAACCCGAAACAGTAATGCTATTCCTCATAGAAAAATGCTCGTACCAGCAGATCCTGCAGACGAGGTTAAAGGGCTATGAATTGGGTCTCATTTGAAATATGAATGTACTCAAAGATTACTCCTCTATTCTTCACTCTTGAGGTCAGTTTTAAAAGGGAAAAGAAAAAAAAAACACTACTAGGTAAGAATACATAAATTCATACAGTTTTGATAGATTTTATCACACTAACATACACTTAGAAATTCCTTAGCAATTAAGTATTGTGCAGTCAAGAGTACAAGCACTGTAGTTTCTTGAGGATGCCTCATTTTGCCTGTTTGTGCCTCACTCCTGATTCTGCCATGCTTAACAAGCATTAATTACTATACTACAGAAGAATTACATTTGAAAGATTTGTTCTAGTAACACGAAGTCTGATTTAGCATTCCAAAACCAGAAACCAACCTCAAAATTAATAAAAAAGTAGGTAGGACATTAAATTTTTGCACCTGTAAATAGTAACTGAATGCAAAGTGTTACAAGAAGTCTTAAGAGAAAGTCCTGCGCACTGAAATGCAGTGTTATATTGGGTTACACTAAATCAGTCTATACACCTGCACTACCTCTGAATCATCTCACACAAGCCTGAGTTGCAGGATATCTATGTCAGCACAATGCCCTGCCTATGCTATTTATCCCAACCCAAACCATCATACCCAACTGCAGTTAATGCAGCTATGTTGCTTCTGGGACCGAGCTAGCTCAAAAACTACATTGTGACATGTAGACGTACACAGAGCAGTGGCAAAAGTGCAGTTTGAATGGATAAACTGTGCCGTTTTTCAATTAAGTGACTTAATGGATGCAGCACTTCAAATCTGTTCCCATGGCAATGTAGAAACAGCAATGGAAATACAGGCAGTTTCCTCTTATACTCGCAGTACAAGGAGGAGAACAAAAACCTTTTCTCCGTTTGAATGAACAAAAGCAGAAGCATTTTCCAGTGCAAACATGTAAAGCCAAAATCTTTCCCATGTCCTGACCACAGCAAAATTCATGAATAAACAGAAAAGACTTGCCAACAAGGTCAAAAAGCTTGGGTTTTGCTTTGTCAGACCAACAGGGGTTGGGACTGATTCACAGAGAACATCCTGCTCCCATTCCTCCTGAGCTAAAAATCAAAGCACTGTTGGAAGAAGAGTCCCAGATGTTCTTTCAAGAGGGTGAATAAAGGGAGAGACAGCCTGTAAGGTAGCCTCAGCTTCACTGATTAGTCATCATTTTCCATTGTGTTTGGAAACAGACAGCTAGTCCAGCAGCGGAAGAAAAGAGATGTACCACACAAAAAGTGGTCACCCAGAATATCTTCAATCCTGATATCAAACGAAACACAGGCAGCTGTCACATGCTCTGCATTAAAAAAAAAAAAAAAAAAAAAGCAAATTCCGATACCAACAAAATTCAATTATTCTAGTTGCCTCTGCTGTCTTAGGAGTCTTTACCCTCCCATCACTCCCAAGCAGAAAATACCTCTTAAGCTGCTAACCTCATTAACCGAGGAGATTTCCTCTGGAAAAAGATATCCCTTCCATCATATTGTCCTACTGTCTTCTGTCATCTCAGTCTAGTTTGACTTAATCTTTGGAAAAGCTTGCTTTTAGGCAGGCCCCTAAATCAGTGCTGAGAAAGCAGCAAGACTGCACCATTGTGCTGTGATTGAAGTGAATGGTATGGATCAGCGTACCCAGCTGTCCAGATACATATCTCATTATCTATTGTAGCAGCCTGTTATTAATATTTGCATTCTGGTTGTACCTAAAAACACCAGTCAGCAGCAAGAACTCCACTCTGCCAGGCTTCTTGTACTTACATCTTCTACAGCTGTCTCATGCACACATAGTGCACACGCTAAAGTAGTACAACAGGCTGTCCTGCATACTGAAGGACTAAACTAGAAGGTAATCCTTTTGCTATCTTTCTAAGCTGAAACACCTGAAAAACTAATGCAAAGATTACCTTGCTAAGGTAATTAGTAGCAGTAGCTACTAAGTAATTACTTGTAGCAGTAGTGGTAATTTCATAGGAAGATTCCTTAACTGCTTCAAATGAAACTGCAGATCCTGAATTTAAACAGAAACCTGACCAAAGAACACAAACATTTTATAGCACTGTCCTTAAGGAAATATAGAGATTCAAAAGGAAACAGATGAAGTCTCAGAATAAGCATCCTGACTTCTAATGCTATATAAAACATTGGTATCATGCCACATGCCATTCATCACCTATTGTCTATCTTCAGAGGCCTAGGTCAAGTTCCCCTGTTTCTCTTGTAGAGTCCAGGTAACCAGTTTCCTTTTTTTTTCCTAATGGATTTGTCATTAAGAGCTTAATTTAGGCCTCGCTGCAGCCATCATTTCAGGTCTAGAGCTGGCAGTAAATCTCGAGCAAGGCATAGCCTAAGTCTAGAAAAGGAAAGTGAGAGCAGACATTTCTGATAGTGCCCCCCCACCCCCAGTACAAATACCACTCTGATCACATTGTCTGTCCACCTTATCAAAAAATCCTTTGTCTGCCTTCCTTAATTTCTTCTCCTGAGCATTAGTCATGAAGCAACAAGATGCAATAATGCACATCCTTTCAATGAACACACAGTAGTGTCACTGTGCCCTGAAATCCAGGACACTGCTTGGGCAGCTGCTTTCCACCTCATACTGCATGACACAAAGCTGAGCACTAAAACATGAAGGGCTCCAACAGAGGAGATGCAGGTCTCCCACTACCCTGCCTTTTAATTAAATAATAAACAGGATTAAATGGAACTTAATTTAATTCCATGGGAAACTCACACCCACTCCATGGGACTGCATCATTTGCTAGCACTCAGCACTGTTTGGACGTCTCTTTTTATTAATAAACGCTCCTCCATCCCAGACGCTGTGTTTGTGTGTCTGTCTCCTTGTCAGTCTCGACATGTGGCTTTTCTAATCTCTTGCCTAGAAACCCTCAAAAATCCATCATCAGGGCACTCTGAAAGAATTAGTACTGTATGTCTTTGCACATGTAAGCTGCAATATATTCAAACATTCACAATACGTTCTTGAATTTAACCCAATGAATATGGCTGGGTATTTTTGTTAATATTAATGAGACAACTATTTTCTTATAAAGGACACAGAGCCAGCTTCTCTTTGCTGACTGTACTGTGACAGCCCATACTCCTTAGCCACAAGGAACAGTCTTTTTACCCACCATGAACCCTGAGTGATGAGAATTTGGGATGTTCGCTTTTGCAATGGTTTTCCAACTGTATGAGATAAACGTGTTTTGGAGACACACTGTATTTGGTTTCTCACAGAAAGCACTGATACCTTATGCCACTTCATCCCTAGTGTAACATTAGCTGAGTCAGTGGAACTTAGCTGGCCCAGATATGATTTATATATATGCTGTACAGACTACTGCAGTAATTTCAGAACAAGAATATCACAGTGACCTTGACATGCCTTCTGTTCTCTGTTGTTTTTGGCAGTTTTAATGAATACATCTTTCTTGAGCAAAGGATCAAGATGTGGTCACTTAGAGTACCTGCACAGATGATGGCTTCTAAATTCATTCTAAAATCACAGCGAACAGATTTAAGAGTTATTATGAACAATCCAGAGATGGTGCCTGCCGAAAACCTGATTATGCTCCCAGCCATCATTTTTCAGACATGGGGAAATCTGTTAAAGTAAATCTCCAATTAGGATGCTTGTGTTATTTTAAATTAATGTTTCATTTCAATTTTGTTTCCTAGTTCCTCCTGTCATTTTCTGAGGAATACATGTGCTGAGATCATTCCTTTGATGAGGCACAGACAAGAAGCTTAGTGTGCTTTGATGTGGAAAAGGAAAATGGGCCCTCTTTGTTTCTATGGAACCAGCTTGCAAATCAAGGAATGATCACAATTGCTGTAGTTAATGCAGGGTAAGCCCAAATTTTTTTTCAACCAATAAAGAAGGCTGGAAGAAGCAGCTTATTCAAAGAGTTATGAGCAACCAAGTAAAGATGAGACCTTCCCTAATTAACCAAGCTTCCATTCTGCTTTTCTTTAAAGCATCATGAAGCAGTGGACTGGGAAACCAAACTATGTTTGGACAGGGAACTCCGCAGGACAAAGCCATGCCAGCTAGACATCAAAGAGCTACAAACCTCTAGCATATCACTCCATACATGTGCAACCTTTGCATCTCTTAACGAGTAAGCAGCAGGACTGAATCACAGTGAGAAGTCCATCTTTGACTGCAGTTGTTATTCTCTCTTCCCCATATCCTGCAAAGACAGGAGGAAATGACAGACGACATCCAGAGCACTCGCAATTGAGATATTCCAACCATGCAGACAGAGGGAGCAGACTTTGGCTACAGATGAAATACGGTTACATAAGGCTGTAAATATACTTTGGTGTATGAACAGAAGAGGTCCAACTGTACAGCCACAATCTTCCCCTATAAATACATGTCCCTTGATTTCATCTTTTAGAAAAATCAGAGACAAGGCTCAAAATTGCCCCAGCAAAGTCAAGAACAAAAGTATTTTTGATGTCAGTGTAAGAAGGGTCACGTCTACTCTCTGCCGATGGGGAAGACACCCTGCTATTGCAAACTGAAGATGTGAATATTTCAAACAACATTAACATGCTGAAAATTGTGAAACAACTTTGTCTATCTTGCTAACTTCTATAGCTGTCATTCTAGAGTCAAAGGAGGTAGTTGCTATAAGACTTTGTACTTTCTGACCTCGCTGCACCTAGAAACATTAGCAATAACATAATATTGCTGTATATGGTTTTCTTATACAGTATGATGCTTCAAAGTGAAAGTCACATTAAATATGGATTAGACTAGATGTGCTAAGTGCCTACTGAAAAGTGCAGCATGCCTTCAACTCCCATGGACTTCTGTGAGAAAGGAAAGTACCAAGCACTTTGCAAGAGTTGGTCAGCTATGACAGGCATGTCTCCTTTTACTGTTTCAGCACTTTCCCACATACATTCTGTATCAGTAAAAGCGATAACTTCTCCTGCAGTTATTATGAGCCAGATCATATATAACACATAAAATGTTTATTCCTCACATACCTTGCTCAGTAAAAACTACACTGTTAATTTTAGAATTAAAAATACCTAGTTCTTCTAAGTTTTACTGTTCCTTTGCACTGATTGCATGCAGCAGAGAGAAGGCTGCTACTTCACTTTATGTTACTAGGGAAGTTTTGATGCTTTTTTGAGCAAGTTTCTTCCAGGTCAGTTCCATGTACAAAGTAGGCTGAGAATTAATAATATTAAAAAAAATGCGCATTAATCAACCAATTAATTTTTAAAAGACACTCTTAGTCAGCAAAAGGTGTCATAATGAATGATATATTGTCACCCTGATTCCACAAGCCACCTGCAGCTCATCATGAAGCTATAAAGTAAAGTCTTCAAAGAGAAACTAACAATCTTCAGAACCAAAAATACAGAAAGAATGAAAGGAAAAAACGCATTCCCTCCATTGTGAGTCAGCTCCCCTGCAAAAAAGAAACCTGGAGCGGTTACATTTGGGGAGCTGTCATGTTCCTACTTCTACATTCTTTTCCATTTCTTTGATCTAAAAAATCTCAGCCACTGGGGGCTAAACCAATCCAGGAGATTTACATGGCTTCTCTGTTCACTCTTGGGTACTTACCACATTCTCTACTGCAGACACTTTTTAACAATTCATTTTAATTTCAATCTGGAAATGGAACAGACATTAGCAGGGGAGGCTACCTCTCTTAAACCCCCACTGACCTCCAGATTAAGAAACTGAGATTCTGTTCCTGGCTGTGCCACGGATCCATGCAAATGACTTCAGTGCTGGGCTCTCACTCTTACACAGGTGCACACCATTTTTTTACACAATGTTTCATTTCATTGCTGAAAAGGGTCCAAATTAGTAATACTGTGCTTTGATCAGCCAAACTTTTTTTCTAAAGACAATTCCTTTTCTGAGAGGAAGTGCCACTACCTCTAGCCAAAGACGGATACACTGTCATTGTAACGCCCATAAATCCTCTGCAGTGGGGAGGCTATGGAGACCTGCAGAAAGGAAAAGGTTATGCCGCTAACAGAGGGCTAAAATCTGAGCTCTTTGCCTCACCTGCAATGACACCTTCTGGTAAAACACTCCTAGGCAAAGTAGCAACAGAGGGTAGTTGGCAGCCGTACAGCAAACTCAACTACACAGACATACCCTGTCCTTCCTTGCCAGGCAACCTTAAATCCCAGAGAAGCCAATGAACAACATGCTTGCGACAATCATTTTTGTGCTGGTAGATGCATAATGCAGAGCCACACAAAGGAAAGGTGTTAGCAGGAGTAAGCCTAAGTGTACATGCCACAGAAACATAAAGCCTGTATTTTACCTATCTGGAATCAGAAAATCCTTCCAATATACTATACGACAAACTTCTTAGAGTGACAAACGAGTTCTGATACACATTTTAGCCTGCCATTTTGCTGCCTCCTACATGTACACAGAGACCCCTAGCTGCAATTTTGCTTAGGACAAGCATTTGCCTGAAAATACCATTTAATATAATTTTAATTGAATAGTCAGGTTTCATTTTTTAGCAATCACCACATGAGGCTGCAAGATTGTTTAATGCCATTGCCCTATACAGAATGCGTGGCAAGGTCTCACAAATGTCCAGTGGCACAAGTTTGTCAATCATCTATGCAGTTTTCCACTGAAACTTCTTGGCGGAAGAGTAGCTAAAATGTACATTATTCCCCACAGAAGTAATCAGAACAGTCTGTCTCTGAGCAGTATGCTATCTACCACAAAACCCTGTGAAAAATGATGTATGATCAGGCATTATTTGATTCTTATGAGAGACGCTCTGGGAAGCCCTTTAAAAGTCGGTTACACGACCTTTTATGCTTAGACAAAGTGCTGACTCCCCATTGCTTTCAAGTTACTCAGCTCACAGGCAGTCCCAAAGATGGGATGTACGTAGCTCTGGAAGCACAACAGGAACATATCTGAGACTGACTGCACAAAGCAGACTGCAGAACAGCTGTAGGCATGCCTGCCCTCAGAGCCAACCTCCTGCGTATAGAGCTGCCAAACAAGCCTAACTGTGCTGGAGTCTAACTACACGTGCCAGATGCCTACTACGATGCCAGATGTGCCCGGGCATACAGGTCCCTATATGTTCTGACCACCCTCCTCCTGAAGGCTGCTCTGAGACCAGACACAACAAATGACAGGTGTGGCCAGAGCCAGGCACAAGCTGGGCCAGGTCTGTTTTGGGGGCAGTTTACTTATCCCCTTGTGGTTCCCACTTAACTCTCTGTTCACACCTCACAGTACCACTACTAAGATTCCCACTTTTCTCTGTGCTCTTGGAACAGTATTTGCTGTTGTTCCTCTCCTCCTCCCTTGACAGAAACAGGTACTGTTACTGATGCAGCAAGGAAGTGAAGGCCATACTTGTCCTTACACTTTAATTTGTAAATTGATTTCTGTGAACCCCAAGAAACGCATGATCCCACAGAAGTGATATATGCTTCCTTATTTCTTTGGCTAAAACAAAAAAAGATTTAAAATCACTTATAGCTTCATAGGATCAGCACATTCAGCAGAATTGCTTGTATCAGCTGACTTGCTTAACACAGTAATGAGCTTTTGGCCAGGTAATAGGTTACGTTGAACCCTACTGGATCAATGTGAAGGGGAAAAAGCTCAGCTTATTTGAGTACTCCACCCTCTAAATGTACACAGCAAGATGCCAAGATGGCCCACATATGCTATATGAAGGAAATTAAAACTAATTCTACAATATTATATTGCCTTTTCCTATCCATCTTGCTTTCTCTCACTTATGCTCAAGGCATTAGCATTTCAGCAAATAAAACCTGAGGGGGAGAAAAAAGGCTGAGACCTCATTAGATCTTGTTTCCAAATCTTCTGCCACTTCAGCTAAATTCAATCAATTTTCACTGGTAAAATATCTTTTGGAGAAGATCAATAGAACGATCAGCTGAAGTACTAAACTCTGTTTGAATGCAAATATTGATGAGCAAAGCACTTAAGCAAAAATACTGAAAAATATGTTCAAAAGGAAAATGAGATTGTGCTTGAGTGTGCTACTGAAGTGGAAGAGATAGGGAAGCTAGACAGGGGAATGGGAGACTACAGTCCTGTTCCTGTTGCTCTAATAAAGATGATCATACTCTTTTTTTGCCCTAATTTAAGGCAAAATCTCAATATGAAAGCAACCCCTGACATGTTCCCCACAGAAAACAAGCTCTGCAGGGAGGACAGGAGCACCTGGACAAGGGCATCACATCAGCTGCTCTAAATTTATCCCAGGTGCCTGCTTTCACCTGCTGTAGTCACAGAGGAGTTCTCTGAACAACTTTCCATTTAGAGACGCACAGCTGTGTACCACACTGCAATGTATTGACCTATATATGAAGATAACTGGGCAAGCAGGAAAAGAAGAGCAATGCATTGTAAGGCCCAAGAGCTGTGCTGGATTCTTCCCCATCGCTCTAAGTCAGGGTAAGCAGAATATCTACCTGTCACAAGTCAGCTCTGAGCTAATCCTAAATGAACTAGTACTGGGACCTGAAGAGCTGCAGCTGGTTTGTGCTTAGGCTGATGAGCACAGCTGAAAGCATCAGCACCATGCTCCTGCAGCCACACAGCCTCCAGGTGCCTTCCCAGTCACTCCATACAGAAACCAGCTGGGCTATGTAGATGAGCCAACCCATTCCAACTCGTATATAATTTATAGGCATATCTGATATAATCTTGCCATATATCGCTTCACCAAAATATTTAGAAACACATTACAATACAATACCAAAGAGCACTGGTTTGGACATTCATGGCTGGGAAATGCTCTCTTGAAAATAAACAAGTCAACACCATAGAGAAGACTGACTCACTTGGTTTACCTGCCTCCCAAAGTAATTCTTCTGGCCCAGCATTTGTCATACAGTACTTCAGGCTGAAAAACAACCCTATGCACATAGAACAACCTGATCCAATGATGTCCAATAAAGGTTTCTATGCCAGCGAGCAAGCAGCTAAGTCATCCCTCTGCTCATTGAAAAGAAATTAATCTACTATATGTGAACACATCCAAAGAAGAAATGTCCTATTAAGGACAACAGTAAGACGCATCTTCATTTCAAAGGAGATAAATTTGTCTTCCTAAACTCTAGAGTATCATGAGGGAGATTTCCTACTAGCTCTGCCAGTCATTAACAAGAAGTCACTCATCTGACACAACTGCCTAGAAAAGAGACAGATCATGAAAGCACCTGAGTCGCTGAAAAGAAAGCATTTTGAGATCTGCGAATGAAAAGTACAATGGCACAGAAGTAGATATGCAGGACAGTTGTTATTCATCATCCTTGCCTTCTAATAAGACAGCTTTCCAGACACCTAAGCAATCTCTGAAAATAGTTTCAACAGTTTTGATTAATATCTATGGGGTGGCATTATTGCTTTCCTTGTTAAAAAAAAAAAAAAAAAGGTGCATTTTAAAACAATCTATAAATGCATGATTGAGGTCTATGTTAGAACAGCTCTTAAAACAAAGCACTTCTTAGTTGCAGTCCAGCCTCCAAAAAATGCTCTCATCAAATTGGAGAAAGTGAATAGGCACATTTAGGTTAATACATAACTATCTATGCAACTTTTGAAAAGCATGGACTGATAGAGAAGGATGAAAGGGCTGTGAGACAGCAGATCTTCACCCATGGTTAACAGAGGGAGATTTAGAACTCTCATAAATTCTTTGATGTAGAAGTTAAGTATAAAAATCACGTGTAAGTAGAGTGACATAAGGTCTTGGGAAGCAGCTGACAGTTGCTAGAAATTCATTGTGAAGTATATGAATTTTGACCTTCCCTTTACAACCAACTGAGTTATCAGCAAAGGCCAAATATTTGCCATTCTACTTTTTCCTGCTTTAGGCTACAAATCTTAATGTTATCTCAATATGCATTATGAATTCATGCGCTTCATTAGGAATAACTAGGCAGGGAAACATGAAATACGCACTTTAAAGACTTTACAGAATTTCTTACACTGTGAGGAAGAATGCCAGGGAATTTTAGAGAGCTTATTTACAGTGGGTATACACGAGCTCTGACGTAAGGGTCACTCCAGAAATGCAACTTATTAACACCTGATCTGTAGAATACCAAAATGGATCCGAATAAATGTTTTCAAAAAAATAAAGATTACAATTACTTATGCCACTGCAATTATTCCGTGTCACACTCGTTCTGCGCTCCTTTTTAACTCCAGCGGAAACAGACAGAGCTCATCGTAGAAAGATCAGCCGCACGCATGCCCCTGCGAGCCACTCAGAGCTTCCACAGTCGCAGCAGACGGGTACTTTTGTCCCGCAGAAGGCCGGCACGTTGCTGCCCGCCGGCTCCGTCCCCCCGCGCCGGCAGCCACGGGCCCCCCCACAACGCCCACGGCGGGCGCGGGCGCTGGGCCGGCCGCGTTCCCGACCCTTTGCTGCCACCTGGCGGGCATCGGCCGGCACGCCCCGGCCGGCACGGCCACGGCCACGGCCACGGCCACGGCCACGGCCCCGGCCCCGGCCCCGGCCCCTCTTGTTTGGGGAAGCGGCGGGGAGGGGGGTCCTTTCATAGCTGTGAAACAACGGCCTCCAACCGGGCCTGTCTTGCCTTTGCAGATTGCCTCGGTGTGACTGCGAGCAGAGCTGGGAGGAGCGCGCAAAGCTCGAACAGTTTACAGCCAAGAAGCCACGGGGCCTAATCCAGCTGGGAGAACGGCACTGAAATCACTCAGGTACAAACGCACCGACGATGAATCTCTCTTATCCTTTGTCTAGATTATTTAACAAGTGAAGGATGGGCACTAAAGGCTATTTTTCACCCAGCCAGCCCCTTTTCTCATGCATGCAAATCATCACACAGGGGATTTTATGCTCATTTTTCATTTAGAAGGGAGCTAGAAGAGTATAAATTCGTCGCAGTCCTTCACGCTTCTCCTGTTCACAACTGGTCATAATTTTCATTTATTGTTTGTGCTATCCTTTAAAACTAATCACACTTTGCTCTTCTAGCTTTCCATTCCGCTGTCTTCTGTTATTGCATGAGAAATGGCAGCACTTTTCCAAGAAGTGACTCAGGAAAGCAACTCGGAGACATAGTGCGGGGAGTACCCTCCGGCTGCCTGGCACCCCTGGCGCATGGTGTGCCTCTTCATGAACCCCACGTAAGCAAATAGCAGCTCTGACAGCGTCAGGGCAAGGAAAAGGAGTTTTGTCTTCCTTTTCTGTTATCTTTAGGTGTCTAAACCAAACCAAAACAAAGAAGTAATGTATTGTCCTAAACACTGAAAGAATAAGAAAGAAATGTAATAATCTGCTATTGTGGGCTTGGTATTGAAAGGGTTAAAATGGTTGAAATCAGTAAAAGGTGGCAAACTTATTAGTAACACCAGCAAAACACAGAATTTTCTACTGCACTAATTTTCTGGTTTCTAACAGAAGATTTTTATTTTATTAAAATAAAGCTGCTCCAAACCACTCTTCTTTTTTTTTTTTTTTTTTTTTTTTCCCCCCAGATTATCCCTAACTGTATTGTTTCAGATCAGGCCGACATCATAGGAAGCTGTCACAGCACTGCCAACATGCTGCTCTCTGGGATCAGTTCTTTCCACCTCCCCCCTCCTCTCTGGGCCAGATTCCTGCAAAACTGCAACTGTCACAGTTTGCCCAAGAAAAAAAAAATCTCATGGATACAGTGGCTAGGAGTTTGGTGGGAAGAGAAATCCGCCATCTCTTTCTGGGAACCCCAAATTCGTTGGGTACGCACAGAGTGATGCCAGACTACCGCCCCGGTCAGTCTGTCCTTGCACTCCTGCCACTTGGCTAATGTACTCCAGCTGTCCCACAGCCCGGGGGACGCCATGGCTGATACCCTCATCTAAGGCATCTTTAATGTTACAGGAATCTGCTGAGTAATTTTTTGCACACTGACCCTCTACGACAGAAGGCAGCAGTAGGCTCTTGATGGCAATTTTGCTAAGGCAAGACACAGATCAGGGCTGAAATGAAGCATTTTGCAACATTCAAAACAGAAAAAAAACCCCAAAGATATTACTTTCAAGAAAAATCCAATGCTGTGCGGGTGCACAGGATAAAAGGGACAAACAAGGAGTTTCATTTTACAGAAGAGAAGAATGGGTTAAAATAAGAGGTTCTTCCCGTGCATCTCATTGGGGGAAAAGGGATTTGGAACAAAGCGAATGCTCTCTGGAAAGATTTTAAAAGGCATTTTCTGTCAAAAGAGAGGTTTGATGTGTTCCATCTTCTATTGCTGCTAATGCACACATACAGGAAGTGCTTGGATAAAATCATGTCAAAACAGCAACGCCAGAACAAAAGAAGGGCTCTCTGCAGAAGACATAAATAACACCTGCAGTGTTAGATAAGTCTCTTATCTAAACCTATTACTTAACTGGTGCTTCTACTATGGAGCAAGTGGCCAATCAGCCTGGAAGATGGCATCATATCATTACCCAAGACGGCGATGTTTGACCTCAGTAAAATGACTCAGCTGAGATTTCCAATTAGAGGTGAAAACAGGCATCTTGGTTTGAGGGCAGGTGGCTTTGTAACCAAGAAACAAAAAGATGATGAGAGTTCCCTTGTAGCAAAGTCTGTGCTCATTTTTGGTACTTCATCAGAGACACCTTCAAACATAGTCAAAACACACGTATGAACAATCACCAGACTCATATGGCTGGGCCAGCTGGTCATGTTTCATTATGAAGTATATTGCTCATTTTAGGACTCTAGTTACCACTGCTGCCACATAAATTTTGTACCCTTCTTACCGTTGTGAAAATTCTTAACATTAAAAAAAAAAAAAAAAAGGATACAGAAGTGCTGGAACAGAAGTACAAGACAGCTGCTAAGAGCAAAGAGACATATTCAACAGCACGTGAGCTTCCGTGTGTTAGCATTCTGTGAATCTTGTTTTAGATATTCAGAAAAGCCAACTGCAAAGTCAGAAGTTACATGCTGATTCCACTGTCAGAGGATGTGGCATGCACTGTGAAGAGAGTACACACACCAAAAAAAAAAGAAAAAAAAAGAAAGAAAAAAAAAAGAAGTGATTGTATCAAATGCCAGATTTGTCAAATAATAGGTAGTTTCTGAAACCTCATCTGAAAGGAATAACTAGAGCTGAGCCAGATCATGCTCAGAGGATCCCAGTAATTCACCATAAGGAACAGCATGCATCACAATCATTTTAGTTCCTGTAATTCCATGGGTTAGCAGAAAATTAAGTAGGAAGACCTCTGTACTTAACTGATCTTTCCTACTTACTTTGCCCATACTGCCCTTTGCTGCATCTCAGCTCTCTACATACTTGAAGAGTACAATGTGTCCAAGTGACACAGTGCAGAGCAGAACAATACCTTCTCCAGAAGTCGGCACACTCTTGAAGATAGAGGACCAAGGGAACTATAAAACTGGACTACCCATTATAATGCAGCACCTCACAGCCTTTAAGACGTGCACACACTCTCGCTGGAGCACAGAGAAACAATCTCTGTCACAAGCCTTAGATAGCTTCACAGTTTGATATGGCTTGCACAAAGAGGCACCTGGTTCTACAATCTGTCCCTAGGGGCTGACCATAGTTCACTTTTATTTTAGAGCTTCTTTGCAGAAAAGATCTTAGACGAAAGTTGCAGTCCACTAAATTTATCTTTAAGTTTTGCTATGGATGTTAGTCAGCCAAAAAATTCCCCCTTTTTTGCAACACTTCTGTACTGGGACTAGTCCCTTCTGCTGAGCAAACAGGCTTACTTGTGAGTGAACAGGCTGGTGAACCTAAGAAAGGATGGGAACCTTGTAGCTAAAGGTAATAAAAGGGTTTGCAGTTAAGGCAGGGAACCTCAGCCTGCTTTGGAACAGAATGCCTATTTATTTTAATGCAAAACCACCTGCATGGTGTCATCTAGCGAGGTTCTTCTGATGCTGAGTGATTGCACAGAGACCTATCTTAGAACCTATTCACTAGGTAAGAAACCTAGGCCAGCTAATTTTTCTCTGGAATATCAGCACTCCTTACACTTCATTTAGATAGAAGAAAACCAGATATGATGAGAAAAGATTTCAGAATAACTGAAGAAACCCTAAAATCATCATTCAGAGGCTAAATGGAGCCTCACGTTATTTTAAATGAGGAGTGACTGGGGTTGATCCTGCTAAGAATTAAACATTCACATCTAAGAAGTATAGTTTTAATTAAGCCTAGCCCAGACCATGAGTGAACAGGAGCCACTGTTCTTATACATGCTTCTTTCAAGCTAGATAGCAAATGGCTCCAAGCTTCTAATACTCCTTAATCTTGGATGGAGTCTCCTGAGAGTGAGGAAGCACATTTCAAAAGCAGCAAAGCCTTGCTCTTTAGGCATTCCTGTGGCTTCATAACATTTATACTGATCACTACAGGGAGAGAGACAAGGGTGAGTTAGATTGACACCTTGTTGGGAAAGGCACTCACAAACTGCCTGTTGATTGCTCTCCCGGCTGAACTATACAGAGAAAGACAATCAATTGGCGAGACACACCAGGTGACAGCAAGAAGATCGTGACTAATGCAGCAGACAGTACATACAGCAGCTCTAGTGCTCAGAAGAGCTCCAGCTTTCCAGATAATATAGTGAAAAACTGTTTAGAAAGCACAGAGGTACTGAGCACTGGAATAAGACTGTTTGTACTGATGAGATGCCTCTACAACACCTGCCTCCATTCAAAAATCATCCATTTTTAATAAGCACAAGCAATAGTCACCTTGTATGATTTGTGTTCTCCTCTTCTGTTTTAGTACAAACTACAAATGGTTAAAAGCAACCAGCTTTTCTTTGAACTGGAAGAGAACAGAGTGGTTCATAGATGCAGAAGCAACTGAAAGGCATTTAAAGAAATGACAGACTTTGATCTGAGACCACTTCCTGACTACTACTGCAGACAGACTAATACACATTATCATCAAACACATAGGTATGCTGATAAGTATGTGTGATGGAGCTTCCAATCACTGCATCTTTTGTGTAATCATGCCAGCATACCCTAGTGATATTCTAGAGATAAATTTTAAATGGAGGTAACACAGACTAATGATACAAGTTTGGCATAAAGAGAAGCTAGATCAAAGCTGGGTGTCAAAGCTGAAGGCTTTTCATGATTGGAGGGAAGAAATGTCAGGAGAGCCTGAGCAGTGCAGAATTTTGTGATGTACATCGTCCTACTCTGAAGCCAGATAGGCAGCAAGTCCTTCTGGTGAGACAAGTTAAAATGAAGTTTCCTGCCGCAAAACAAACCTGACATCCAAAAACTTTCAAATTAGTGTTTCACAAAGCTCTGAGAAGCCCATCAACACAGCAGCATTACAGACAACCACGGCCCACAGAGGCCATGGCCAAGCCTGGACTAGGATGGGAAGAGTCTGATATTCTCTGTGCTCCTTTTCTTACTAGAGAGTTGACAGGGTGATGTCATCTAGACTTACAGGGAAGCTCTAAGTGCAGAACTTAACATCTGTGGAGAAATTTTGACATTGCAGGGTATAATTTCATTGCACACAAGTTAAGCAACAATTTAAGAATTCTGTGCTAAATGTTTTGTTTGTGTTTCATTGAGACAAATAGGTTTAGCATTCCCAATATTCCATAGAAAGTATCTGTATTCAAATAGGTGAATAATTTTATTTTTGCATGTTTCCAATCTTACCAAAATGAGTAACCTCAAAAGAACTTCATAGACAAGCACAGTTATACCTTGGCTATTGAAATCAACATTATTCAGTAGCAAAACATTGCAATGGGATGAATGTTCAACCAGCTCTAGGTCACAGCAATTATAAGAACATTACAGAAGAGGAATTCTCCAAGCGGCTCTAAGCGTTTTAGAAAAGATTTCCTTCACTGCTCATTTGTTGCCTTCCTCAGCAATCCAGGAAACATGCCCAAATCAAGCATATGCACACTTTCTAGCATTCATTTACTCTGAAGCAACAACATGCTTTACCTGTCCCTGCACATCACAACTCATTCTTCCAACACAAAGCAATGCCAGTGCAGCAGGATGCAGAACAGTTCGCTGTGACAGCTGGGTGATTGTAGCTAATCTTTTGATTCACACCACTTCTCAGCCCTTTATTACCAGAGAAAAAGACAAATGGGAAAACCTGTAGGTATTCTGTTGTCTCTATAGATTGTTGCAGGTAAGAGCTGCAGGAGTCCAGAAAACAGTGCTTCTTCAGTGCAAATCAGTACATTGCTGGCAACTCACACTCTGCAATGGATGCTCGATTTGAGGAAATGATTTCTCTGATTTGAATCAGCACCAGTTACAGAGGTGCTAATCTTCTGGGTGCACCTTCCCCAGAAGCTATTGAGGGAGATACCTACAGGATGTTTTCTTTCCATCGAGGTAGCATGGGGCACCAGTTAGACCACTAGCCTAACACAAGAAATTTAGGCTCAACTACCTGTTTAATCACAAGTTCTCGTATGACCTTGTACGACTCCCGCAGTTTCTCAGCACTTTGGTTCCTTTACTGAAAAATGTCACTCTTGTGGTAGAAGAGGTGTTTAGGTACCCAGAACACACGCATGTTGGAATAGAAATGGATGAGACAGACATGCAGTGCAAGGAGTGGTAACTCTCTGACATCCATTTCTGCATAATACAGTCTGTTGTTTCTTTTTCTCTCAGATTTTACCAGCAACAAAACCTTCTGCCACATCCAGCACTTCCCAGTATTGCATGTAAAGTAGGTCACGTGGCAGTGAAACAAGCACCCCTTGCCTGGCAGCCCATCCTTCATCCACACTGCAGTGCTATCCAGCCTGTCTGCAAACACAGTTTAGTTTGCCCAGTGAACAGCTGCAGGCTGATATGGCTTAGCAAAGAAATGGTTCTCCTCCATTAGCTTTCACCCCCATGCACTGTTGTGTTCTGATACTATTGTAAGTGGGAAATAAACAGGTCTTTTTTAAGCCAGCCATGTCTGCTGCAATGTGTTACCAATAGCCTCAGTCAACCAGCTTCAATTTCTGAATCACGTTTGCTATCCAACTCTCCATACACTCCCAACACTCCAGCTCTACACACAGTCCAGCACAGACTAGTAAGGGCGGCCTTCTTGACTGGCTTTTCCATTGGTCTTGTGCCACAGTCACAACAGTACCAAAGCTATAAGGCTTGACCTGGCCACCACCTATCTGTGTATACTGGTTTGAACATTTTAGATGAAAAAGATGCCAAAAAGTGCCAGGTACTGGGTAGAAAATCAGTTTTGGAGGTATTTAACAGCCTCTCCTCCTGTTACCTAATGCACCTAAGAACAGGTATTAGTTTTTGTTAGTAGGGGTAATTTACTCCTCCAATCATTTTAAAGTATATGAATGGAAAGCAAATGGGAATCTTTCTCTCCTCACAAAGAAAAGTTTACAGCAACACTGTTAGAAGGAGGGGTACCCAAGAGAGCTCATTTCTTTCTTTCTCCCACTCACAAGTCATTCCTAAAATAGATTTTCCTTCCTGTAAACTATCTGGAACTTAATGAAAGTTGCTTTAACAGAAGGCAGCACTTTCATTCATGCATTACAGGGAGATTGTAAACCCAGAACACCTTTGCTACACGCTGCAAATACTACCATCCCACTTTAGAAAATGGAAAACAGAAACAGATCAAATGCTTGTCTGTTTGACCACCCAAAATCATATAGGTACTTACCCACAACGTCTAGGATTTCCTACTTCTAGACACTAAACAACAGTTAGTTGTTGCTATTATAAAACAGAAAGCTTCCAAATACATCTAGAAACAAAATAACCCCACCATTATGGACAGATCTCTCTAAAGGACTACAAATAAAGACAGAACTTCTGTTTTTCAAAATTTTGAGCTAAAGAATCCATGTGGAAAGTCCAGCTTGTCTTTGGCTCTGAATTTGACTGGCCACTTCAAAAAGCAGTGGCTGACAGAAGAATCTCAATCCTGTAAGAAACTGCCAATTCTGGAGCACATTCTGCTTGTTTCAAATTCCACATACTGCAGTTATGAGTGAAACACACATCATAAGCTTATATACACATTAAAGTGTTAGAGGTTTGCTTCAACAATGAGCACATTCCATTCTCTTGCATGATAAGTAGCATTTTTCTTTTAATCTTCTTTAATTAATATCCTTCAGCTAATTTTTAATTCGCCTGTATATTATGACCAATGGGCAGATGATTCATAAACTGATACAGCATTTCAAAAACTCTTTAATCAGTAGTCTGCATTCTTAATTATTTTGAAACTTCTATATTTGTCAAAACGCACAGTGCATTATCTTAATTTGTATTATGCCTGAAGGTTTCAGTGAAGAGTCCATAGTAAGTAAATGAAGTTTTGATGGAGCCTGAGATGTTGTGAATACATGCTTTTTCTTTGCTTGCTTTGTAATTTTATGTTTCACAAACATAGTTGGCTAAAGAAACATAGATTTGGCATGATGCCTATGGATTGAACTGCCATGGAAAACCCTAGGTGGTTAAAAATGTAATTGAATAGAATCTCTCTATATATACCTTGTATCTACCTTAAATAAAGCAAGTCGTGAGATTTTAGACTATAAAAGAAGAATTTTACCTGCTCAAATGAAAAACTCCAATACAGAACAGCTAACTCAACAATCAGAAACACAAAATACCTTTTTTCAAGCAACAATTTGTTGACTGTCTAGGGTTCTTTACAAAGCAAATGCTCAGGACTGACCTGCCCTATGCATCTCAGCATTGAGCTTGCAGGCCTGACCAAAGAGCAAGGCAGGAGGAAACAACGTCCATTTGATTCTCATCTCAGTTCTCAATACTGCACACACAATTTACATTAAGCAATCATTAGACAAAAAAACCCCAACAAAACAAATAAGCCTCAGAGCAGAGTCTAGACACAGGAGCTTCCCATTCCAGCCAAGCACCCTGAACACTAGACACCACAATGATTTTCATCTTTGTTTGATCTCCTCTTGGCCCCAGGAATACTACCCAGTCACCCACTATTAAAACATAGAAAATCAGACCAGGCATGAGATTTCTCCCTCCATTTATAGCCTAATGCTGAGAGACTCTTTGGTGAAATGGGAAATTACAGCCATTCAAGTCACTGGCAGCTACATTTGGGAGCAGGTTGTGAACTTTAGAGCATCAGCTCTCTTCAGATGCCATAATCTCCCTAAACAAGGGGAAAGATCTCAGATGTGGATAGCACTTAGCACTTCCTATGGGCTACCTCAAGTCTCTCTGCATTCAGCACACATAGAATCATAGAATTATTTAGGTTGGAAAAGACCTTGAAGATCATGGAGTCCAACTGTCAACCATGCCCACTAAACCATGTCCTGAACTCTCTTGTCTACATGCTTTTTGAATACCTCCAGGGATGGTGACTCAACCACTTCCCTGGGCAGCCTGTTCCAATGCCTGACAACCCTTTCAGTAAAGAAATTTTTCCTAATATCCAATCTAACATCTGGGATACCATACTGAATTATACTTTTCTTTTGTTTTGGCCGTTGTCTCTAACTCCCTTTTTCTTTCATAACACTTCTCACTCCTAAACACGCAGTATACCTTGTGATCACTACAATGCTTCCATCACTTTGGAAGTTTGTAAGCCAGTCCTTGTGAGCTGTGTTATCCACAGTGCATGACATCCAAGGGCGAGAGGCCTGAGCAGATCTGTATGTTGCCTCTGCCCTGAAAATCCAAACTGAAAAATCTAGTTCTAATAAGGAATTAATTCTCAATGCACAATTGAAAAGCACTTCCAGGGCAATGGTTCTGTTTTCAGGTGCATCCACATTCCTTTAAAATAGAGCAATCATGAGCTGCTTCAATTCATCTTAAAATTTCAATATAGGCAAAAATAGATCTATTATTACATTTTTGCCTCTGAAATGCAAACTTTGAGAAACTGAGGAAAGTAGTTAGCAAGGTTGTCCGGAGTAACTCAAGTGTGTAAATAAAAAAAACTGAAATTAAATCTCAAAAGAAAGAAAAAGTTGTCAAAATAGACACCTCAATGTAAAATACGGCTAAGTAGAGAGCTTGTACAGGAATGGAAAGGGCATTCATTGGCAAAAAGCATTCTTCAGATCTGGAAGGTACAGAAATACACCCAGAAGGGTTTAGATGGACTTACAAAGAAAACAGAACCCTGGCTCTTAAGTTCATAAGTAGAGAAAGGCTAAAGAGGGAAGAAGCAAGGCCTTTACCCAGTCACAATGCGGTAGAGTCAAAGGATAATTTAGGTTTGGCCTAGCAATTAAACACAGCTTTTCCTCTGTTTCCGGTAGGGATGATTACATTCATGAGAATAAGAGTAGGGCACTTCAGGGGACTGAAACATTTACCATATCTTATGAATTACCAAAATTTTGACAATCGCAACAAAACTGAAAATAAAGGGTAAATAGTCTCTACCCAAAGGTGAAAAAAAATCACTGGTATAGCAGATATTTGTTCCTATAATTTGACAGCAATACCCTATGATCCAGAGCAAAAAAACCATGCCATGTGTATTTTTAAAAGGAGCAAGTGAGGAGATAGAACTGACATTTTGAAAGACTTTAGTACCATTACTGTAGAATGAGTAAACCTAAGACAGAGAGGTAAATGAAAACTGTGATAAAATGCCACAGGGTTTTATCAAGCTAGATTGTGGCAGTCTATAGTATCTCTCTTCAGTAAGATAACTGGATTTTTAGATGAGCTCAATGCATTGGAACTAATCTCTATAGACTTAAACCAAGAATTGCTTTCACTGCCTCAAGGGATATTAATTATTAAAGTGGAAAAAATGGAGTTAAAAGAATAACTATTAGGTAGGTAAGAAGAGATTACAACTATTTATACCATTGGGAAGAAAAGGGGTGTCTTTCTGAAATCAGTCCCAGTCCCAGTTTTGCTTAGTATTTTAATAAAAATACTGGTCCAAGGAGAAGACGGTCCAAGAAGGTGCATGGTACTGAAGTTTCAGGTAACACAGAGTAGGAAGGTAATGGCAATTACTGAGAACAAGTTTTCATGCAAAAAGAATTGCCCAGCCCTATGGTGTAGAGTCATAGAGACAGAAAGAAATTCAACAATGCAAAGGTCTGCATTTAAAAGCAAGCATTTTGTTGCTGGAGTCTGGGCCTTATTACATGAAGGTGACAATAAAGAAAAAAAGCAAAAGCTGCATGGTTAATGGTAAGATAACAATATGCGCCAAACCAGTTACCACCAGGGCTGCTCATGGGTAACACTCTTCTTTTTATTTACTTCTAGAAAAGTGTCAAAATATATGCAAAGTTGCTGGGTTTAAGCCCACAGCCCTATCCCTGTTAAAGTGCATAAGGGATAAACAATATCAAATTAGAAGTTTGCAAACTAGAGTACCAGTTGACAAGAACAGACATGGACTAAATTCTTGATTTGAAAAATAAACTCATGTTCATATTGGGATGAATTCATACTTTAGGAATGCCTTAGTTTAAGCCCAGATCTCAAACTCAGGAACATTGTATCTCTGACACTGTTTGTTTCATCTCATAAAATAAGAAGCAACATAAAGCATCCCATAAATGACATGCTGCTCCATTCCTGCAGTGCATGAACCATTTACTTTATTGATTAAGATTAGAGAAGGGCAAGATTCCTCTCCTACTCTTACCTGAGGAATAGGCAAGATGAGTCAGTGAGCAGGAGAGGGGTCTAGACAGCTACTGCATGCAGGCTCTGAACAGCCTGGAAAGCAATGTCCACTTCTCATTGAATGAGAAAGTTGCTTATAACCTAGGTGTGTCTTGATCCACATTCTCCCTGTCCTGTGAAAAACCTTTCTGGAAGAAACATCTGTATATCAGATAGTAATGTTGGGACACTGTTCTCCCAGTCTACTCACTCTAATTTTCTTCATCCTTTTCATGAGATTTGTTTTTGAGTTTAGAATTAGGAATAGTTATCTCTGTCATGCTTACCAGAACAAGAGACGAGCAGGATCCTACTTCCAAGCATCCCAGTATTTTAAAAAAGAAAGCAGGAGGATTACTGCAAATTCTCAGGGATTTTCCTCTGCTCCTTAAATATATTAACACTAGACAGTTTTACAAATTATGAAAGTAGAGCGTAGAGACTTCTGTAAAGACTATGAAAAAACCTGAAGCAGCTCTAGCACAATTAGCTACGTCCATTCTGCAAGGCACCCAGCTGGGGACAGTGAGAGGAGGAAGAAGGCACAGAGAGTCCAGAAATGGAGAAACTACAGTGCCTTTGCCAAATCCTTGGCTTCAGATTATGGACTTTTTACCACAGTGGAGGTAAAGTAGAGCTAACAATGACGGAAACGAGATCTGAAGTACATACCTGCATTTAACTAAACTAGTCACTAGATGTCACTGTAAAATGCGTCGAACACAACAGAGGAAAAAATATACCTGTCAGTGAACATGGTCACCACCACTCAGGATCTCCCAGCTACAAGAGTGCATTCTTCATAGAGAACTAGGAAATCTCAAAGCCTTAGTTGAAACGGTAAAAAACTTGCAGAATCAGATATCCATTAAAAAGTTGGGGCATTGAATGTCCCGGGCGCTGAATGCAGATCTCGGGCTTGCTGGAATTTCAGCATTCTTGATGCTGAGCATTAATGGGAAACGAAATGGTCAGTCAAAGGTGGCTTATATGTGTCGTACTAACATGTTTGAGTTACAGCTATAAAATGTCTGCCTTGGAGCTTTTGCCAAGGCTATCTCATTCTAAGCACCATAAAAGCCACTGTTGAAATTGGATCTTTTTAAACGATTAAACTGTCTCCTAACAGGAATGCTCAGTAGCAGCTACAACATAACCACCTGGGTCATACGCACTTCATGGGAAGTTGTGGCAATTAAACATCCTTCCTGTCTGAGAGAGCATTCTGAACAACCCTCTTACAAAAGTGGGAAATTTAATGCCATCGTATTTACAGTTCTAGTTACTGCTTTTTACTCTGCATTATTAGCTGGAAATTTTAGTTTCTTGATTATGAATGTAATTCCCATGTCACTCCCTTTCTAGCAACAAATTTCTTGTGGGCCTGATCCAACTGGAAAAAGTAGTAATTTGGGGTTTTTCACTTTAATAAACCAAACAGGAAGCTTCTTGGGGTTTTTTTTCCCTAATAGAAGATCAAATCTTCATTTCTTATTTTATATGAAACAGTCTTTGATGACTTGCTGATATAAACACATAACAGACAGAAATTCAGCCTTCCATAGCTCTGTTCCCCACAGAACATTTAACCACTGTCTACATAACACTGGAGCTCCTTTTCTGTCTTTTTTTTTTTTTTTTTTTTTTTTACTTCTAATATATTTATAATATACTATCCCTTCCTCTACTTATCTGTCCACACTTTCACTTCTCCCATTTCCATAGAGGCTGTGAATTACTGTTTGCTCTTCTTTCTCACAAACCTGTTCTTCCTATTTTCCCACCTACAGTGAAGAGGCACAGTTCTTGTGAAAATGCATCTGTTTCTCCATCCCGTATCAGGCGTGTCCTCTACTCAATGTAGCAGCTGCTAGTTTCTCTGCCTGTCTTTCCTTCTTGTTGACTGCTTATCAAACTACTCGGTTTCCAGTAATTCTCTAACAGTCACTGCTGTCTGGGCAGTTCCAGCATCTGAACTCACTAGTACTGATATTCCTTTCATAGCAGCAAGAATCAGTGATAAATCCATAACCTTGCCACAATCAACATTAAAACTCCCACTGGTCTCAAGAAAATTAGGATTTTTTTATAGACTTATACCACTAGAGAAGAAAGGAAGTAGGGCTTCCATTTCTGGATTCATCTGTCTAATTATTAAACAAAATAATCTGCAATAATTTGAGGTTAGTTGTGATTTAGCAGCTCATTCACAGTGGATTTGATGAATGAATGATTTTGTGATTCCTGCTCCTTGGCTGTATTTTTGACAGGTCTCATCATGTTACAAAACCCACACTACTTATTTCCATGATTAGAGATCATCATTCTCTATATAAATTTGAATATATCTTGTAATGATTCATACTTTAAGTACTTTTATGTGATTTTAAATTTTAATGTACATTTAAATTTTCTTTTTCCCTGCTTTTCCTAAGTCACTTCAGAATACCATTAGAAGTCAGTTGAGCTTGCAGCAGCTGTACCAAGCAGAACAGTGGGAATGGTGGCACTATTTCCCTCAGAAAAATGCATTATATTTATACTGTAGAACCATTTTACCTTTGGTGAAATGGAATTCCCCGCTATGAGCAAAAAACACTAGAAGTCTGTGTGCATGAGGGCTTCAGGACTGATCCCAGAACTTGGAAAAAATAAAAGACAACTCACAGTATTTCTTAGTTCTTATCTCTATATCATACATGCAAAAAATGCTTTAAAACTAGATTATAGAAGACTTCACAAATAATCTGATTACAGACCTTTCAAATGAGTTCAGCAAGTTGTGCCTTTGCAATTCATATGCATTGAGGGATACAGTCTCCAAAATACAAATAAAATCTACAGGAAGTATATTTGTCTCCACTTCATAACTTAGGGAGCTCAGATAAAGATTGCTGGAGTGCCTAATTTAAGCACCACGGCTGGCTGGCTTAGTTTTGGTGTCAGGACTATTTCTCACCACAGATTGTATAGGAAGTCTGACTCTGACAGCTGAGGAAAACTGGCAGACTAAATCACTTGTTGCTCTTCTGAACTATGTATCATAACACCAATGCAGCCTTGTGTATTAAGCAGACAGAATTCCACTCTTCAGCGTTGTACCTCCACAGAAGCCTGTGAACAGCCAGCTTCAAGACCCTAACTTGTTACCAGCAACCTTTGTCAGACCTTCAGGGCTAGTGCAGCAATCTATACTCAGTTTTGGGTTACATATTTTCAGTAGAATCACTGATGATGCGTGAGTTAGGAAACAAAAAAGGCTGGCAGTTTTGGATCCCAGGGCAACTATGCAGTGCATATTGTCAAGGAGGATGGTAGAGAAGAAAGACATAATTGCCCACAACAGAAAGCTACAGATTTTAAAACAAAGGGATCATAAAGCGACCACTTTCATGAGGTCACTGATCAGCATTTAGCTCTCTGCTACTAGATTAAATAGATTGTTTAAATATAAGCATTCCAAGCTTAAGGCACTGAAAAAAAAACAAACCAAAAAACCAACAACAAACAAACAAAAAACCCCACTAAGCATTTAATGAAAAATCCAAACAAAGAAATGTCTAGCTTGGATGATGCAAGCAATTTAGTGACAGGAGATCTTAGACTTAGGCAGCACAGCTGTATTTCCTTCCAAAACAGAAACAGAGCTGGTTGAAAAGGAAAGTTTCTGTTACACACAAAGTTTTAGGAATAGTTTGGTTTATGCAACAAGATTTCAGTCCACTGGGACCAAATCCAGGAATCTTCAAGGATGGAAATTTGGCAGTAATTTTGTTTCAGAAATAATATAAAACACATTTCAGATATGAAATAAGCTATCTGCACCCAGTAGCATTATGTTACTGGCTACTTAGAACTAGGGTCTTAAACTTCCCAGTGCAAATCCCGTGATCTCTGGAAAAACTGCCTGCTTGGATTCTCAGGGTTGCCAAGCCTGAAGCAGTTTAGCTGGCAGGTCTGCCTTAGAGCTACTGATCTAGGAAAATTTAGGTTTCACTGCCAGCATTCCAGTAAACTTTGTTCGATTTGGTGGAATGAAAAATCTTCCCATATAATGCTGCAGCAGCAGAAGAGACAACAATCCTTAAATACGTGTTACATACACTGTTAATGCACAGGAAAATGAATACTGTGAAATAACTCCGTAAGACAATTAAGTCTGTTGTGCATATAAAAGTTACAGGGACTATTCAAATGCTTACTCTTAATGCCTTGGTGACCAAGATCTTAAAAGAAGACACATTACTTCTATTTAAATAATCAGATAAAACTTTCCCTTTGGAAATATGAGAGATTACTCTCTTTGAATCCTAGAACAATGTGACATGGTCATGTATATCTTTATTATGTAATATATGCATATATATATATATATATGGCCTACATGATCTAAAATAGGTTTTTGACATAGACACAGAAGGATTGATTTCTTTTCAGTCATTGGTATATAAACAATCTTGGGAAACATTAGAAGAAGCTTCCAGTATTTTTCTCTGTGGCAGCTAGTTACAAGTAAAAGACCATTTTTTGTTATGGAATGACAAACACTGATAAAGTTTTAGGAAATATTCCCAAAGACAATTTAAAGAGATTTTGTTATTTATGGAAGGCACTGTTATTGTTTAATTTATAAAGTTAATAAAATCATTTCTAAATTATTTAATAAGGTAGGGAGTAATCACAAAGTTAATACTTGTCTGCTTTGTTAGTGGTATGAACCATACATCAGATTAAAACATTCTGGTCATGAAATAAACAACTATAACAATTTCAGTTTAAATAAAAAATAATGACAAAGCAAAAGACTTAGCTTTACTGTTTTTCAAAGAGGGAAGTGGGTGTTGTGCCAGGGCAATGGTTTTTATTAGATCTAAGAACTTTTTACTATTGTTTTTCTTTTAACACATGCATTTTTACATCCCTTATTCTTTATTATCATAATATGTCACTAATTTATAGCACTATTGAATGCAAGCACTTTATCTCAGGCTTTTGTGAGTTGCCACGGTATTTCTAGGGCAGGGTGATCTGAGGGCAAAAAGAAACCACTTATGATTCCAATCTGAATATAAATCCTTGGAAGGACGCAGACAGAAGAGAGGGAAAATAAGAGGGGAGAAACAGAAGATAATTTTAATTACTTCCTTTCTAAGTCTAACAATCAAGCCTTTCAAATCCCTTATAATACACTTTTTAAAAGATTGAAGTTGCTACAAGGAGCAGAGCATCTCATTGTGGGTTCAGCTCTGCTCTGATGCTAGTTGATAGATGTAGCATCATACAAGCTGTGTACATACAGTGTGTCTGTGTGTGCACACAGTAAAGGATTAGGACCAACCATGTAAATAAGACTGTGTAAGTCTAAAATAGATGGAGAGCTTTGTATTTTTCATATGACTAGTGCCTGATACTGCAGTTTGTAATGTACAGAGCTATTATTGAAACTTACCTGCAATCAAACCCCTTGTTCAAAGATTTAGAAATATCTGGGGAATATTAAGAAAAAAAACCTCAAATAATTGTGTCAAATAGCCAAGTCCTGCAGTAAAAAAAAAAAAAAAAAAAAAAAATTAAAAAAAATTATAATAATAATTTTGTCCTGTTGTTAAGTAGAAAACAATGAATATCTCCTCTTTTTCAGCATTTTTAGTTTCCCAGTCAAGACTGCAAATGGAAGAGGGGAAGTTTTCATTTATGTCTTGGATTCATATTTTTAATTAACAATAAATGTTATTATCTACTTCCATCTACAGCTTCAGGATGTGCATGGCTTCCACAAGAACT
This sequence comes from Astur gentilis, assembly GCF_929443795.1. NCBI lineage: Eukaryota > Metazoa > Chordata > Aves > Accipitriformes > Accipitridae > Astur > Astur gentilis. The sequence continues at coordinate 47,272,867 of NC_064880.1, forward strand.
TCTTAGTAAATCCACAGTGAATCACTCAAATTCATGTCTCAGTGTAACAGCCTCCTATTACAATTACAGTCTAGCATTTAGCAAGTACAAGTGGAGCAAAGCAGAACAAAAAAGACTCTCAGAAACCAAGGGAGAGATGTCTCTAAGTGGTGTAGGCTCTTCCTTCCAGAAACCATTCTGGCAGCTGAGTCCCCTAGCCGAGTCCCCTAGCCTGGCCACATTGCAGTAAAGTAATAAGCATGGAAAATCAATCATGCAGAGTCAAATCCTTGACTCCCAGTGACTTCATATAGGTTGTGCACAGAGGGGCAGTGTCCATTGCCTTTACTTAAGCAGTGGTCACATGAACTCAAAGTGCATTCAAGACCTACCTCCTGGAGCTTTCTTTTACTTGTGAGGATTGTTGCAGATCCATGTGATGCAAGAAGAGGAGGAAAATGATTTGGCCTCCTCAGGCGCATTTGGCAGGATACTGAAGAAAGCATTCCAGCCTTCAGCTCTACTGTGGCCAGATTAAGGCTTTGGAAAGGAAGACTCTCCTCTTCCCACCTACCTATCTGCAGACATCTGTCTCTGAGCTCCACCAAACCCACTCACAACCCCAATCCACTACCTCCCCAGCCCTCCTAGCAGCAACCGCCAAATGCACCCTCCTGTTCCTGTCACAGCCTCACCCAGAGAGTCAGGGTTAAACTTGGAAGTCCCCCACCTTTAGCAACAACAAGAGCAGCCACTGCCTGTCTCTCTGTGGCAGGCACCGGAGGGCTCATTCAGCCATGCGGGCTACCTTCATCCCTTGAACAGCTGCTCCCTGCCTCCTCCAGGGAAACAGTGGTAAGCCAGATGAAAGCATTGCACAGGCCACAAGCTGAGCCACACTCACCTAGAAGCATTCCAAGGGCCTTAGCTCTGATCCTAGGGACAAAACTCAGGGAGCTTATATCCTACAGGCCAGTAACTGGCTTTGCTACCAGTACACATTGGGGCCAATCTCATCTTGTTCCTTCCTTTGCTGCCTCACTGACACACACCAGAACAGTGGATGTTAATGGCTTGCAGACATAAAGGTCTAAGTCACATATTCTTTCTTCCCAACCTGTTTTTTCTTGCTTCAGTCAATCCATTTGTCAGTCACTACAGCAAACTGCATATACCAACTCTGCAACAAAGACTTCTACATACCCCTGACAAAGGTGCTACTATGATTGTTGTTAAATGTGTTGATGCTAAAAAAAATATAATCTTGTGCCAATGTTTGTTTTCATAAAAGAACTGTAATATGAAGCTGCCGTTCTAACTAGGAATGTGGAAAGGGCTGAAAGGTAGCTCCTGACTCATGTAGAGCTTGCTTTTCATGATAGAGGACTGGATATCACTTAATTCCTTCGATCTGTGTCTCCCACAACACATACATGCACATGCATACATACTTTTACCTTGCTGCTCTTACTATTAAAAACTTTCCTTTAAAGGTATTACACTTGGCTGACTTATAATACAGATTTTAGAGGTCAGGGTGACATACATGAGAGCTAAGGATAGACCATGGTTAGCCAGAAGGATCCAGCTATGAATGTTGCAGAGGAGATTAGATGATTTCAGAGTCCAGGCTTCTTTAGAGAAGATGGCAAGACAAGTTTTCTTTAAATAAGTCCACCCATGTCAAGAACGACTCCCACAATATTGACCAATCCCTGCTTCCCAAACACAAACACATCTATAGCAAGAAAGTAACATCATATCCCACATTAATTTCTCAGGCAGAGCTTTGGTCCCCAAAAGGGCAGAAATAGGAAAAGATCATGTAGTCCTCTTAGGGACTTCTTGTGCTGGGTAAATTACAAGATATTATTCAGAGACTACAGTGTTCAGGGGCAGCCTGGAACTCTAGGGTATGCAGACAGATATTACTTACCCTGACTTATTCTGAAGAAGTAGCAATGCAAGTGCACTGTTTTCCTCCAACTCTAGCCATAGACGTCATTTGTACTAAGATGTGTGTACTAATTTTAGTTACACGTGTGTTGCCCAAGGACTTCTGACAGGTGATTTATCATAAGTGAATGTCGTGTAGGCATGCTTCTCCTCTCCGATTCAACCCTTGTGTCAGAGTCTTGATAAGCTAACCGATAAATGCGTTTTGTACTATCGCTTTCTAGTAATTGGTTCTCAAAGCTTGCTTTTTTCAGACTGATCCTTTGATATTTTGTAATGCCATAGACTGTCTTTGAAGAGTGAATAATAATGGCGAGCTTTAAAGAGACACGTAAAAGTTATGAAGTCATAAAACTCTATTTGATTCCTCCTTCAGTCTGTTTTCTGAAAGTGTGCTGAATTTTAATAGTGAAGTGATCTTATGGGCTTTGAATGAAAGATTCTTTTTCCTCTCAAGCCACAGTTTCTACTGCACTATCCTCATTGATATTTCATTGCCTTCAGGATGATGGGAAGTATATAGGATTTTTTTTCCAAGTCTCTTATCAACAGTGTTTTGGGACATTTGGCAAAAAAAATCTATGCTTACTCTCTAGGGTTCCCTTTTCCAATGTATGGTGTAAATCAATTCTGTATGGAGGCACAGTCATTGTGATACAGAAGGTATGCCAAAACACACTTTTGCAAAAGGGGTTGTACTTGTTTTTCTTTCCTTCCTTGTTCCTGGCAACTGTGTATAGGAACTTCCCATAATTGAGTCCATTTCTCTTCCTCTTTTCCTAAGGTAGAACTATGTTGCGAATAATTGATGCTTCTGCAAAGAAAAATAGCTTTCTCAATCATGTTGCCCAGTTTCAACTTCTACCAGCCCATTAACTCAACATAAACTACTAAGCATTCTGTCTGCTCAGTGTCTGCACAGTGACATTTACCAGGAGAGCTGCAGACAAGAAATAGTGACTGAAGATTTTTACAGACCAGAATAGTGATACCATAATCTTGCTCTTTTCCCCTCTATACGCATCACCCCCTTTTCCAATCTCTCTGTCCTTTTCTAGACACAGCTAAAATGACCATTAGAAGTGCCCCTTGACATGTGTTCAAATCCAAAATACAGGTATCAGAAATCACTTGAAATTAAAAAAAAAAAAAAAGAAAATGAAAAAGGAAAAGAAATTTAAGAATTCTCTGTTTCCAGGACATACAGCAGAAAAGACATTACCATTACTAAGCTCATTTCCGAAGTCAACAGATGGTCTTGCTACATTTAGAGCACTTGGAAGTTGTTTGCTCTGTGCTTTGTTTGTTACAGGAAAAACCTTGGAAGTAGCTTCAAAAGACTGTATCCAGAAGGCTTTATGCCAATCCTGCTTAAACCAGCATTTCTGATATAGGTTAAAACAACTTTTACGGTTGTGAGTAGGTATAGATGTCACAGGATATTCGTAAGTACACATGAGCCAAATTAGAAACAATAAAAGAAAGTCTGATGTTATCACCCCAGTATATTTCATGCAGCCTATTAGTGACAGCAGCCCACAGGTGCTGAGGCCAGGGATGCTTTGGTAAGTAGAACAATTTGCAGCATTGTATGAGCCATCAGCACAGCAAAATAACCTTCTTGGAGGCATGTGATTATGCCTCTTCCTGAAAAAAAAAAAAGGTGAAAAGCACAAAATAACTTCTTATCTGCAAGAGTTGATTAAAAACTGCCAGCTATGTATCATACAAGTGGAAGCAAGAGCTCTTTAAATGGGAACTTACAAAGGTACTATGGCACTTGAGCCATGCCCTTGTATCAACTATCTTTACGTCTTGTTTTAAGGAAAAAAACTCACACCTTTTTCTTGTCATGGTCTTATACTGCCATCAAACACCTCATACACAAATGATCAATATTTAACATTGCTCCCTACCCTGGTCACATCCAGTCATACCTAGTAATCAATGATTCATTCACAGTAACTCAATGGAATTGTCATGGCAAAGATTGGGATTAGATAGGCATATCTGAACCATGCCCACAGACTGCTGAAAGGGAGGATATATCTTCTGTGTTTTAGTAGTGTTTATATTTTCAAATTATGACCTAAAGCTATTGTTAAAGTCCACTAACAGAAAGAGATGGTGAGTAAAAGATTGGGTTATTGACATGCCTTTCCTGTGAAAAACTTGAGGTAAAGCTGAGCTAGTGGTCTACTTCTTTGTAATTTTTCCCGTATTAATTAGTGCAGATACAATGTACTTGTGGTGATGTCCTATGCTTCTGATGTAGATTATTTATTGTCCATTGTCATGTATCCTAAATTACAAGTCCTTACTGCCGAGGCTGAATAATAAGGTATTTGTAACAGCAGTTGAAAGGACTAAAACAAGCAACCAAAACCAGAGCTTTTACCTCCTTTTGTTCTTATTTTTCCCTTCCTTTTAACATACAGCAGGCCACAAAATGAATGACAAGTATTAAATTATTTGGCTGCCAGATTATCTCAGTGGCTGTTCTTAGCAGAATATCCATGCAAATCATTGAGAGAGCAGGATATGAGCAGGTGAATCAGACTCTGCAGGGTCACTGCACATCTGACTCTCACTGTATTAGCTGTTCCCTGGCATTACAAAGACTCAGTAAAAAAAGATAAGCCATCTAAATGAATGCTAAATATTGAACTAAATCAAAGCCAATAGATGTGGACTTTGATTGTCTAACAAATCTGACCTAAAAGGAATTCTGAAGATGACCTACCTGAGAACTCCCATCATGCTTGCACCTGTCCATCCTTTGAGGTACATTTTGTTTAGTTACTGTAAAATAAAGACAGGCCCCACTAACAGGACATATGAAATGCTGAAGTGTAGAAACTAAAATTCCAAAGCTAGCATTGAGTCTTCAGAAACCTTAAACTATGATTTCAAAATGCTCATTGTTATGGTGCAGTCCCATTGTTTCTTTGTTGCATACATTTTCTCATTAGATTGAAAGGTAGTTGGGAAAGAGGACATCCCCCCCCTGTATTTTACCTGTGCAGTGCCTTGCACAATGAAATATTTATCTCCAAATGGAGATTCCAGGCTTTATTACTACATGAATAATACATGTAACTTGAGTTATAACCTCGCAAAGTCCTATTTACAAGTCAATTTTTCAGTCTCAATAGAGTAAGTCAAGAGCATTTGTGTTTAGTCACCTTGGATTTTTAGGTATTTTTAGGTAAATCCCTTTATATTTAAGAAGATGTTGCTTTGTGAACATTACTAAGCAGTGGTGGCACAAGGAAGAGTCTTCTACATCAAAAGTGGGGAAAAAAATGTTTTTCAGCCATTATGCACTTATCTTGGGCTTTCTAAGACAGACTGCACCTTCCAAGGAAAAGTCTGACTAAAACACTAAATGGAAAAGCTGCAGTTGCCTTCTTGGTTATATGGGCTTCACATCTACCATTGTGTCTCTCAGGCTCTTTTAGAGTCGAAATGTCCAATGGGCCAGAAAAAAGGAAAAACTGAAAAAGAAATGACACTTTACTTAAGCCTGTTGATTAGGCTAAAAGCTTCCAAATGCTAAGTATTAAAGATAAGGCACACTTCCCAGCAGTAGAAAATTTAATATTGAGTTATAACAATGACAATTGCCATTTCTGAGCCTTCTAAGTGATGAGTGGTTTCATTACAGATAAAGTTGACAGCATGACAGCTCTCTGTGAGACAGTATAAATACCTGCCATACAGCTAATACAGTGTGCTTACCTGCTTCTGGCAGCTAGAAGAAACTATCAACACACATGACAAGATGCTAGAATGGACTTCCTAAATTAACAGCTATCAGCCAGCTATGTCACACAATCCCTTTCATAAGCTGATTAAAGAACATCCCCAAAACTAGCTGGGGAAAGAGGGATTTTTTTTCCCATTACTTTTCCTGCAGGGACATTGCAGAACCTCAAACTTCTGACATTTAGAAACTTCTGATTTCCTGCCTAAATGTAATTATGACCCAATTTGTTCTTAGGCCAAATTTTCCTTTTGGGTAAATGGTTGTTTTCCCTCTCTTGTGTTTTTTCAACAAAAACATCTGATGCAGTAACTGCATTTCCTCTAAGCCTTTGCTTTGTTAAGCTAAACAAACCAAGCTATCTTATTCTTTCGTTCTTAGGACAAAAAGACTTCATCCTAGACTATTTGCTTTTGTAGGTTTTTTGGGGCTTATATTCCAGTATTAATTAATCCTTCTCAAGCAGGAGCACCAGTACATAGTGAGAACAGTGTATAGTATTGTATCTAGACCTTATAGGGTGGATCCGTGCCTCCTCATCTCTACCCACCCAGCTCATCAAAGATTTTTTTTTTCATGGCTTCATCATACAGTAAGGTCTGTCATATTGTTACTAATATTTGAGTCTTCTCTGCAACTGGCATTGGTAATCTCCCAGTTGATAGCAAACATTCCTGTTTTTATCTACCTAAATTAGGACTTTGCATTTTATATCACTAAATTGAAATCCATTTCTACAAGCGAAGTAGTTTAGCTCTTCTCATACATTTGCAAGTCCCTTTGGGAAATTCAATCTTTTCTATCTTTGAGGCATCATTTTATCCCTTAGTTCTCAGCAAAAATACTAAATAAAACTGGTTACTATCTCCACTGAGTAGCTTCATTATTATTCCTTCTCCAGTATTATATTTCTCCTTTCAGCATAACCTCCTTTTAATTGTGGCACTTTAGGCCATTCCTCAAGTCTGTTTATAATTCTTACACTAATACCAATTTTAAAATTATCTAAAAGGTAAGTTTATGTAAATATAACATGCTCTATCTCAAGCCTCTTCCTGGGTTGCAACTATAGTGTTCATATACTTTCCTTACTATAAGATACTATTGCTTTTCGCAGGACACACTGCCAGAACCCAAACCACAAAAATGTGTGGTTTCCTGCACATTAAGAAGATTTCTCAAGAAGTTCTTCAGGTAAATAATACCATAATAGAGCCAAGAGCTTCTAATGTTTTATGATGGTTGACTATCCATACAGATATTTCTACACAGTAGACAGAGTCTAAAATTTTGTAACAATGAGGGCCCTCCTTTTGTTCCCTAGTCCTTTTCTTCCCCACTCCCATTCCTTCCTTTTTGTGGTGGGTTGACCCCAGCCAGCAGCTGCACCACACAGCCGCTTGCTCACTCGCTCCTGCAGCAGGATGGGGAAGAGATTAGGAAGAGCAGAAGTGAGAAAACTCACAGGTCCAGATAAAGTCCATTTTATAAGTGAAAGAAAGTAGAAGAAAAAAACCATAACAAATGATACAATGGCCATCACTCACCACCTCCCTCAAAACCACCAACGCCAAGCCAGTCCCCGTGCAACGGCCACCTCCTCACCCCCCACATCTCCCCCCCTTCCCATAGATTTTATTGCTGAGCATGATGTTATCTGGCATAGAATATCCCTTTGGTCATTTTGGGTCAGCTGTCCAGGTTGTGTCTCCTCCCAGCTTCTTGCCTACACCCAGCCTACTTGCTGAGGGAGCAGAGCGGGGAAAAGAGAAAGCCTTGCCACTGTGCAAGGACTGCTCAGCAATAGCCAAACACTGGTGTGTTATCGACACTACTTTAGTCACAGATCCAAAATACAGCACCATATGGGCTCCTATGAAGAAAATTAACTCTGTCCCAGCCAGACCCAGTACACCTCCAAAGCCATAGCCAAAGCTTTCAAGCTGCAGACAAAGAAGAGAAGGAGCCACATGCACTTTCAGTTGACTGAAAGAATCTTGCTTTTCAGTGAAGTTGTCATACTAAGTTAGGTGTTGTGTACATTTTCAAGGACAGCACATCAGTGCTGCCAGCATGTGAAGGAAAAACATGAAAGTTGTCAGGATTTGATTAATTGAAGGATTTTTATAAATCAAAAGCGCATTTTGGAAAATTCACAATGTTGAGGATTAGCCTCAGAAACATAGAAAGTAAAAGAAATTGGGGCTGTCAAGCAAAATTTAATCTTCTGTATTTGAAAGACAGACAATGACTAGTAGGGACATGGTACTCCATAGATGCAGGGGCTAATTTAACTATTAATATCCATGGAATAGCACCATGCTGAACCAGCAGCACTTCCTAGATTGACCATGTCTTGGGGGAATCTTTCACAAGACAAAGAAAACCTTTTTTTTGTATGGCCAACAAGGCTACTCAGTTAGAAGGCACTAATGACAATAAAATTATTTTAGAGCATCCCTAGAATCTCAGGATGTTGTTTCATATCTTAGTTTATGCCAATGGCCTCGGTAGTAGGAGAACAAAGTAGGGATACCAAATAAACAGCAATTAAGGATTTGGTTCAAACTGTACGATTGAAGATATAACTTGCATCAGTGCTATCTTTAAGTATAACTGATTCATTAGCAGAAACCCAGAACTAGATTAATTTTTTAAATAAAATTACCATAGTAAGTAATATTCCAGTACATTCATCTTTATACGTAGACCCTAGAAGATAGAGAGGCAGGGGGCTTGCTGCTGTCATCTCTGACCAAGGAATCTATTTGTACAGTACAGTTTGAGAGAATGATGCAATCTTCCTGCAACTTCATTCTTTCCCCATTTTTATACTCTTCTTTTATACTCTTTCCCATTATTTTACTCTTTCTTGAATGATTCGTTTCTATGAATTGCTCAGTTCAGGCACTTAACTTTCTCCACTGGAACTACTGGTTTATGTTTAAAAGGAAAGCAGCATACAGCAGTAGTTCTTGGAGGAGTATTCACAATCTGCTCTACAAACCCTGTTGGAGGAACACTCACTCACCTTCTTCCCCATCTTTCCCTGCAAGTATACTTCTGACCACATGTCCCACCCAGAAGCACTCCCTTGTCCCAACCCTGGCACAGTGACTTACCTGCCTCAGGGAGCCAATGAAACAATTGATGTATGGGAATTGGGCTCCACAGAAGGCAAACTGCTATTTCAACAAAGTATCTGTCCTATTCCAGAATGTGTTACAAAGAGGTCCAAGAGAAAGGCATGAAACTGGAGTGCTGGTGCACAAAGGCAAATTACTTGCTGAGGTGTAAAGAATGTGTTTCTTGTTTTCACTTAATCTAATTTCATACATTTATTTTGCCTCACTATTGTTCCAAAGGCATAAATATATATCAATGAACAGGGCTTTGCATGTGTGTAAGCGTATAAATGATTTTTACTAATGGGCACTTCTAACTGGGATAAGCTCTCCCTATAGAAACTGACCGCACCACATTCAGGCATGTTCTTAGAGACACTTTTAGTATAAGTAGTTTAAAAATACAGAAATCATTCACAGAATTCAGATTTGTAAACATGAATTGTGAAAATTTCATTGGCAATTTGGACCACCTCTCTTTTTAACTGAGCTTTAAACTGGTTTATACTTCTTGATTTTCCCCCTAGTTTTATATTAATAAAAATACTTCATAGCATATCTACACTTCATGGTACATACTCAAACAGTATACTCACTTATTCTTTAATAACTGGTATTTTAAGGTTTACAGGGGTCTGAACTGCACATACATCCATAATACAAGAAAGCACTAAAACAATGTATTTGTTGAGATAATGAGGCAGGAAAAACAAACAAAAAAGACACCACTGCTGTAGCTGATTTTACTTTTAAAACAGTCCATTAGATATCTTTGGGTAAATTACTTACACAGTTATTTAAGCCAATGGACAGCTCAGGGAATTGTTTCTGTGGCTTCTAATAGATTTCTGAATTTCTTTATTTGACTGCCTTTATTGCCATTGGTTGCATCAGGCATCTGGGAACAAGTTAAAGAAAACCCAACAACAAAAAAGAAGCTTTTTGACACTGAGGTCAGAGAATAAGAAGCTACACTGAGAGATCAAAACTACCACAATGAAGAAGGCGTATCTGGCAAGGAAAGGAGGACCCATTCCTTTTTCCCAGGGCAGTACCACTTTCCTATGTGAATATATACAAAGAGCTCAAATTATTCATGCAAACATTTCCATCAGGGTCAACGGGAGTGCAATGAGCAGGATGTCTAACAGCATTTCCTTGAAATCAGCAGGGACCAGGAACTCTGTTGTGCTAGATAGAGTTTATACACACTGAAAGGTCTTTTGGGCTTTTACTGTCTAAACTACAAAAAACTGAGAGGAAGAGAGAAATAGAGGCACAATACAATTAACACCTTGATGTTCCTTCAAGTATATAAACATTAGTTTCTCATTGCATAAATGTTTTAATTTTTTGCTGCACTAGGGTCAGACTGACTTGACAAAGGTCACACACATAATTTCTGTGGAAGAGTTAAGGACTGAGTTCCATTATTCTACAATCCAAGGTACATCAGTATTCAGCTCCAGACAATTAATTTTTTTATGCCAAATCTGGGCAATAACATGCCATGCACATTTACTTCTGTAACAGCAGTTTTACTGTATCTTTGTAAAGTGATAAAAAAGATTAAGAATAATAAAAAAGATCTAACAATACATGAAAAGATTTTTTTCTTAATTTAAATGATGGAAAAAATCTAGAAAGAATAAAAGCAATCAGGTCAGATTCCTCAACAGCACCTGCTATATATTATTCATGTACCTAAAGCATTTATAATGTGTAAACCCATTCATTTTAAAATAAATATTGTAAACCTGCCTCATTTACAATCATTTTAAATGTACTTGCCTGTAAGGAATATGACAATATTCTCTATGGCAGAAGAGAGCTATCTTTTTTTTTTAATTAATCAAGTGGAGTATCTGCTAGAACAAGTTAAAATCAAATCATCCTCTTAAGCAGTATTTTCAGTACATAGTCTTTCCAGAACAGGCAGCTGCATGTTGCATATATGAAGTCTCTGAAGTCATGGTTGGACAACATGACAGGACATAGAATGAACTGTTTGATTGAAGCAACTATAATACAAAAGAAAATAACAGACTGCCACATCAAACAGGAGGTATCTGATGGAAACCTCTTGTGACAAATTAGAACCTCTTTGGTCTCTGAAAAGTGGATAGCAAAGCGATGCCCTAAATAAGATTCACTATTCATCAGTCCTTGTATCTGCAACGTTTGTCAGATATTTATTTTTGTTGTTTCTTCATTCCTCCTCAAATCATGTAGTTAGCAGGAGCTGCCAGTCCTTAAGGAATGTGGTATCTGATGCAGTAACCAATGCTGGCTTTGTTTCGTTTATAACAAAAATGGATCACTTCAAAAGTAAAATCAGCTCCAACAGTGATGTCTTTTATTTTATTTAACATTTAGAGCCCTTGTACAACTCAGTTCTAAGAGCTGACAGGACCTTACAGTACTCAGCGTCTCACAGGGCTGAGCCCTTCAAATAGACAAGTCATCTATGCATACATTTATGCAATTACATTCCAATTACAAAGACACTTAACAGTTCTTAAACAGAGAAAAAGCACAATGTCCACCAGACACCACCTACATGATCAACTTCCATACATATTTATATGCATTTGCCTCAGGAAATGCATTATTAAAGACCTACCAATCAATTCTTCTGGATTCTAAATATTTTTCTATGAAGTACTGAGAAATTTTTACCAATTGTGTAACTACAGCCAATCTGTGAATTACTCCAACCCCAAACAGTTCTGCAGTTTAAGTTTTGCCTCCCTAGAAGAGCTGCCTTATCTTTGTTTCATATAGCAGTGCTTTCTCATATAAGAAAATAAAAATAAATAACTGAACTCTAGTGGTTATGGTAAATTGTTCTAAGTAGATTGCTGCCATATATTGCTTCATTTTCACAGTGGTGGTTCACTGCATACTGACAACTGAAAACTGTTCCTTTAGAAATCTCTTTCCACATGCCTTAGTCTTCACTCACCAATAGCTTAATTTTCTATCTTTTCAGTATAGACACTGACAGGTCACATGTATCAGAACATAAAGAGTTGTCATGGCAGATCAAACTACTGGTCCATCAAGCCTGGTAGTCTGCATTTACTATATCTCAGAGGAAGGTGCAAATCCTCACAATGTGATAAGCAATTATGCAATGGTACCCATATGGGCAACATTTCTTTTCCACTTTGACAATCAGCTTATATCCAGAAGGAAAAAATGCTATTATCCTTTAAATAGTTTCCTATGCTGTGCATGACAGACTCCCTTCCCCATGATTGATACTCAACAGGACACTGTCGTAGCTAATAGGCTCAACATCTAATTTGGCCAAAGAAGAACAAGATTAAAAAGCAAGGCTAGCAGTAAAACTGTTTTTCAAAATGAAGACTGAAACATAGAGAAAAAGCTGGATTCTGTGGCATTAACTTTGTTAAAGTTTTATGTGCAAGCTGTCTGATGATTTCAGATTCACACAACTAATAAGGAAGACAAAATAAATTTTAAGAACACATGTTAAGAGCCATTTGGAACAGTCATGGAGTCCATGACCTGGATTTACCTGCTTTCCTACAGTAAACTCTGAATACTAGCCTTTAACAGCAACAATCACTCATATAAAGATACTGCTTTAATTCCTGTTTCCTGGTGGTATTTTGCATGTCAGCTCCCTTGAAAAGGACTGTCCAGAAGAGTAGCAGTGATGTTTCACTGGAATTAATCAAAGCCTATAATCCCATTATCCTGTGATTCTAGCGCTGCTCAACAATCTGCTGAGCTTGGAATAACTCAATTTACATAATTTCCAGTCTACTTCATAATTATTTTCCATAATTTACAGCAGATTATGCAGAATGCCCCACAGAGATCAGCAAACCATCTGAACTCTCTCTAGCTCTGACAAAAATCATTGAGATGTCAGATGGCTGTGAGTTCAGATTTCCTTTCTATTCATGGGTAGTCTTATTTCTGTTCTTTGGAACCCTTATTTTTATCCAAAATCTGGCATCTTCTCCCTTGAAAGGAGTCAGCTATTAATCCCTGCTGGCATTTGAACTTAATCAGTGGGAAGAAAGAGCAGAAGTAGAAAAATTAGAAAGACTATCCAGACAACATTTAGGAAAAAGTAAGTTGTATAGAAATTTGTAACAGAAAGAAAAAACAAGTATGTTTTCAGGGACAAATTAGCAACTTATTGAAGGTTATTAGCTTTGTGTTTTATACATTTTAGTATAAAATATTTCCCAAAATATTTGAAAGATCAAAAAATACAGGAGAGGAATTTTTCTGAGTTCTGTAACTGGAAACAACTGGAAGTAATTACCTGAAACTGAAAATGAAGGAATTAATGAGATAAGAGCAAAGAGAGCACTGTTAGTTTCCAGAATATCAGTTAAATATAAGTCAAGCTCAATAAAGTGTAAGAAATTGGAAAGTACTTAAAACCAGATAAAACAACATCAGCAAATACACTGTGTGGGAGAAGGAGATTCTACATTTGTAGCAGCATAGACATGCCCTGACTGGTCTCTTCTATCTATAACTCTTGTAAGTCTATGCATCTAAGTAACAGAACAGGAGAATGAAAAAGTTTCTGACTTTTTTGAATAAGTACATATAAATGAGTACTTTCATGATTAATTTCCATGAAAGCAAATGTAAAATGAACATTTTAAATACAATGTGCATTGGGTTATCTGCAGTATGTATGTATTTCTAAAACAAATATGCCATCTAAAAGGGAAATGCCCACAGGCTTCCAAGTTTACAGGAGTCAATATTGTTTGTCCAGAGTTTGCTGTTAAATTATTCTCTATTTCAGCAGCTGTTTTCATATAGGACATTTTCACCAGAGAGGGTTGTTTGTGGCATTTTCAGTGATATGAAAATCTAGGAATGTTGATATAAAATAGACAACTAAAATTTGTGTGCATGTTTTCAGAAGGGACTTCACCGTTTTAAAGCACCTTTACAAGAAAAGACCAAACTAGAGCTCTCCAGAAAATTGTCAGACACCCGTCAACACATCACAGAGCATCTAAGGCTATGGGCTAGAACTGTGGTCACTTTACAAGTTTTTTCTGAAGGAAGAGCAGTTTGAACCTGCTTTACATTTGCTGCAATTATTTGTGGTTACACCTATCTGAGCTGATAGGATGGGTCTGGTAATTACTACACCATTGGTACCATCTTTGCTTTTCAACCCCAGCTCCAGCAGGCAAGGGCAAGATTAGATTTACTAAAGTAAACATTTAATCTACCTGTTGTGACAGACTGATGTAACTCCACCTGCAGTATTTTTAGGTAATGATTACTTGTAAATTAGCTAGCATATGAAAAATACCTTCTTTCCTGCTAGCATCCTATATCTCGTTGATCTACCTCCCTGTAATACACATAAAAAGATGACATTTCTTTAAACACTGGCTCTCCTGATTGAATATTTGCCTTTGTCACTTGTTGATAACCCTAGCTCCTGATGACTTTAAAAAAACAAGTCTTCAAACCACTAACTTATATATTATTTAGCCAGATTTACTTAAACTGCAGGAATGTCCTAAATCACCTGCTACTCTCCTAAACTACATAGGTAATCTAAAAATATATAATATGATTACACACAGTAAATTAATGGTGATTCATTGCCACCCCTAGACAGACACATTTTCTATCTTGCTAAGATCTACATTATTTCCTCTAGGGCCTCTACCATGTGCAAATGTGAGGCTGCTAAGGGTCAGTGGGTTATAACCTGAACCTCTCAGTCACACCTCTCCAACCTGGACTGATGGAGTATATATTAAAAGATTTTGTCCAGTGGTTCTTCTCTAGCAACAAATAAGAAAAGATACTTAGAAGTCTGATGCTGAAATAGTATCTCAGCTATAAATCTGGTCAATATGCACTTTCACGTTTGGATGAAGCCACCCAATCTTTCCTTGTATGTCATGCTTGTGAGGTATATATCTCTAAGGAGATACAGTTGCCTATGAGAAATATATTCTAGAATTTCTAAGGAAACCAGAGAGGAGAGTAATTTGAAGCCAGGGACCTAATTAGGAATACATTAAAATTCCCGGCTCTCAGCTGTACTAGGAAATTCAAAAGCTTGACTGCATCTGCTTAACATTGGGATGTATCTCCAGGGATAACCAAGTATGTCTAAATTCTTCCTATCCACAGGGACTGGTATGGCTCAAAAACTGGAGTGACATGAGAACTGGATTTGGAGACTGTCCTCTTGAATATTGCTTAAGATTTTTAATTTTTTTTATAATGATGAAAAAGAGCAATTAAAAAAAAAAAAAAAAGATACAGGCTTATTTCAGTGTTTGGAAAATCCACAGAACACCTGAATTCCAGAAGAAAAAGTATCTGCCCATTTTCTAGCAGACTTTTCATGTAGAAATAACATTGATTAAACTGGACAAGCTGCTGTAAGTTCATTGCATCATATTCCACATTTGGTCCCAATTCCTTTCTGGCTGCAGTTCAAGTTGGGTTTTGTCACATTTACAAAGCCTTGGATAGCCTGGGATCTTAGTATCTTAGAAGGTGATTTCCTTAAACTTCACTGTAGAATCTTCTACTGTTGAGTGGTTTTATCGGCCATCTACAATATAGAACTTCTTCCAAAGGTGGCAGATCCTGGTAACAGCAGAAGTGATGGCAGAAGACAGAACATAGACAGAAACTGAGTTTTTGAAATGACTTAATAAAGTTCGAGGGTAAAGACAAAGAAAATAACAATTTTAGAAAACTTGAATTTATTTCATATCAAGTCTAGTTCTTAGAAGAAGAAGTCAGTATTCATTACTTAAACAAAAACTTCCCTGAATTCATTTGTGTTGACCAATACTCCCTCCTGAGACCTTTTCTGTTAATACTTCTTACTTGATGAGACAGATGCAATTCACTCATTTCTGTGATCCTGAAAAATGTGAATTTTACAGTTGCAGAAAGCAAACATAACTGACCCAGCTTTGACTTCTCAGCTGTGTCTCACAATGTCCATACATTGCCAGAGAGCAGACCTGGGTGAAGTGATAAAAATGCATCGTTATTTTTCACATTTGCAGGTTTAGGTTGTTTGGAATTTTTGTAAAAGGACTACATTTCTCACTAAGGAAAAACTTTCCCATGTTCCAGTTAGACTACTTTCCATTTAAATGGGCTGTCTGACAAAGAAAATATTTTCCCTTCAGGAAGCCTACCCTTTCTGACTTCCCAGTGCAAGACATCTCTTGTAGCACATGTAAATGCTTCTACTATGTCTTTTGCTCCAGTATTGTAGGTTGGCATATGTATAACGTCAAATGACTCAGTGCATGTCCAGTGGCTGCATTTACCATTATGTAGCTTATTATTTTAAGAGACCTTGTACAGAATTCTTCCAAACATTTTTTTGTCATGTATAACACATCCCTGTTCAAGAAAAGCATCTCAGAGAAAGCAGTCTGTCTGGTAAGTTTAAGATAGTTTACAGTCAGTGTAGTCCATTTCCATAAAGCCCATTGTATTATATATCAGCAAAAAGAAAGAGTCCTTTTTTAAAAGATCTTCAGTCCCATAGAGTAAAAATACATCAAAATAACAAGAGATTTGGGACGAGAAGGTAAAAGACAGAAGGCAGTGGTAGTACAGAGAAGATGTGATAATTCTTCTAGTAAGTAATGAAGACATTTATTTTGATAAATTCTTGTAAGAGTCAATTTAGGAACTCCATTGTATTTTGTCAATTCTAATTATGTTAAGTGAATATTGACTTTGGGCTAAACTATGCATAGTCAAGCACCAAAATAAAATTAAAAAAACATAAAAGTAGAGGTGCTTTTCCTCTTTTTGCAATAGGAATCCTATTCAGTGACAGTCTATTTCCAGAAGTGTCTAGTAACAAGATGAAAAGACTTAGAGGTCACTGAAATTCCAGCTGGATGAGCATTCCTCTGAGACTTCTGCAGTGCTTGAAAGATTGCACATATAGTCTTTGTTGTAGAAACTTCGTGGAAATACAGATTGCAAAATGTCAGCAGTTCCAGACAACTGCAAGCACCTCAAAGATTCTCACCAAAGTCAGCTTAAAATTTTCCAGATGATACTTTAAATCACTTTAAAGAAGACATCATTTAGGGTAACCTACAAAATTCGGTTATTATTTAGCAACTAAAATTCCACTAAAACTTTCATTTACCACCAAACAATGCAAACACATGCTCAGTATTGTCCCGACCTTAGCCAACCTGATTTTTTTCTTTATTATAATAACAATATAAATACACATCAGCCTGGAATTCATTGACCACTGAACTCTCAACCTTTTAGATTTTTTAATTAGACCAAAGGGGACCTACTAGATCTGCTTAACCAGCAGAAAGCCTACAGGTGAGCTCTCATATGTGGTAATTCTACAGTCAAGAAGCTGTCTTTATTGCCCATCTTATAAAAAACAGAGACCTACCGTAAACAATTTATAAGTGCTGGAAAATATTCCAGGATTTCAGAGATGGGGTACACTACAGTGAATCAGCACCCTACATAAAATGTCCTTCATTTGAGGGGCTGAGGGGAAAAGAGTGTGCAAAGTTGATGATACAAATCTCACAGTTTGAGCTTGTTTCTAATAATAACAGCAGCTTCACCTACTTCCTGTTGAAGCAAGAGACTGTTTTGTCACAGTTCATAAATTGCTGAAAACGGTTTCCTTTTTGTGAAGTTTTACAATCAGTCCTTTTTAGCTTTATAAAGCAGTCTCCAGTTAAGTGTCTTCTATAAATCAAATGCCTCCCACTTTCAAACTTTAATTGCCAAAATAGTGACAACAGCTCTCTTTTAAGTAGATAGAAAGTAAACTAAATCTGTTTTTAACACCCTGGTTTAACGGTTCTCATAAGTGAAATGTCACCTGGCTACCTGAGAGAGGGAAGATGCCAATTTCAGTGATTGCCTATATGACGTGTTTTCTTGACCCTTTTGTGATAATGCATTTACCATTAATGAAGAGTAAACATGATAAGGTATATTTCTAAGTCTGTACATCCTTTTGAGTTTCAAATGAACAAATTAATAAAATATTTTAAAGAAAAAAGAACAATTAAGGGTCTCTTAAGAACAATTACAGGTACATACAACAGTACTATTCAGATTGTGAAGTCTGTCAAAAGTTCTGGAGATTTACAGGAAATAGGGTATTTCCTAGATATGTTGTCACTTAAAGTAGTAGGCCTGATGCTGAAATCACAATTGATATCCTAATTCAAACTGTAAAACCAGATTCAGAAATAAGTATTATTTGGCTCCTAGTATTTGTTTTAGCTATCAAATAACAATAGAAATACAGATACATTTGACTAAGTTAAGGTTGAAAAAGAATTAACTTCCATGATTTCATTTTAGCATTGACCTGGAGTCCTTTGTTACACTAGTGATAATGTAGCAGAGATCCAACCAGTTACTCTGTATTCCAAATTAATTTCTCTGTTACACTGGCCACAACCACACTGTAAAATTAAGGGTGCACATTAGTTAAAAATTAGGAATTTGACTCTTTACTCCAAGGTTTTCCAGATTTTGTCTGTGAGACACAGTTCAGTGAGATGCAGTACAACAGCAGCAAATGACTGGGGCTATATTGAGGGTAAAGAGGGTAGAGATGTATATAAAGTTCACCTGGGACATAGCAGAGTAACATTTCCAGGATATTTTTTAAAACTGTCATTTTGAAGTCATTCCAGTTCACTGTTCAAAATATGCCAGGAGCTGCATGGGAACGTATGAAAGCTAGAAAGAAGAATTGAGTCTACAAGTTGTTAGGCCTTGTTGAATTGGAGCTATTCTGAGCCTTGAAGAGGCATTATGTCCTCCTGTTCAGGTAATTTCTGTTAAAGCAAGGGAGTCGAACCTTAGAAAAGAAGCACATCCCCAGATGAGTTAGCAAAGGAGGTACTTAAGGAAGGAATAAGGACATAGTGACAGCTGCACTGAGTCAGATGAAGGACCAGCTGCTCAGTATGTCAGAGAAAGAACATGAGGAAACGTTTTGGTGAGCAGTGTCAGAAACAGGACAAATAATACAGAATGATGCCTCCCAGGGAATGTTTTCCCAGCTTCCTAACAGTCAGAGACTTAGAGACTTCTTTAAAGCTGTTACCTATTTAACAGCCACTAAAGGACCTCTTATCCTTCAACTATGTAAGTCTTTTTTGAATCCATTTATATTTCTGGCCTCCAGAAAATCCTGCAGATTCTACAATTTAACTTAGATTTTACCTGGACAAGTATTTAATTTTATTAGTTTGAAATCCACTATTCAAAATTTCATTGTCTGCCACAGGTGTTTTTGCTGTGACAAGTACTGAACAATTCTGCCCTATTCATCCTTGTGTGATGTGTGATTTTATAATCTTATTTTAGCCAATCTTTAACATCTCTTTCCCAAGTTCTCTTCTTCTCTAATTTCTAGTCAGCTTCATCTCTTCTCATATGATGTAATTCAAAGTCTCTGATCACTCTTATCATCCTTTATTGCTTTACTATATCTTTTTTTGAAGTAGGGAAAGAGAGAACTGCCAGATACAAATCTGAGTGTACCATGGATGTATACATAGGGATGTTTTGTTTTGTTCACAAATCCTTTCTTAATAATTCCCAACATTCTGGGTTTTTTTGATCACTGTTGAACAGTGAGCTGATATTTTTGGAGACTTTTCAAAGTAATTTCACAACCTCATTCCTGCTTAGTAATATCAGAAGTCCATTTGGTTATACAGGCAATCACTTTTCATTTTTTAATGTAATTTTGCATTTATCATGTAAAGTAATATCAACACCAAATTGTATCTGCTGTCTTATTTTCCTGTCACGCAGTATCACAGTATCCTTCTGCAACATTTTGCAATCAGATTTAGATTTTATTATCCTCAGCAATTTTATATCATCTGCAATTGTCACCTCAATATTCCTTCCCTTTCCAGATCATTTACAAATATGCTGAAAACCAAGGTCACAAAACAAGGTCCTGAGAGATTCCAAAGATAAACTCCCTCCACGGTGACAAATGATCCCACATCCCTATTTCTATTTTTGTTTTCTATCTTTTTTCTATTCCTATCTTTTAAGCATCTTATGATATATCCCATGATGATCTCATTTCTTTAATGACAGTAAGCATTTGGCTCAAGATTTTGTGGAAAGGGTTATGGCTATCTGAACAGAGACTACTACCCAGATCAGAGATATAGTTACTGACTCCTTCAAATAACAAACCAAGCTGTGAGCTTACTGTTTACCTCTATAAAAGAGGATCACGTATACATATTAACCTATTATACATATGCTATCTATATATATCTTAAGTATATTTCCTGCCAATTCATCATGGGAGAGGTCTGACTAAGCCGTCCACTTCCAATTTTCAGAGTTACCACTACAGACCTCCTGAAATTGGTGCTTCTGATAATTATGAAAAGAGGCTGAGTGGACAATGTGGCAGAGACAACCACTCAGAAATTTCCTACGTAAGTTACTTCAAAAATTTTGGACAAATACCATCAAGCCCTGGTACTGTTAATTTGATTGATTCAGTCTAAAAACTCTTCTATTGATTCTTCAGTTTGAGACAATAGCTCCATAAAGATTACACTGGAGGGGGAACTTACAAAATTACTACCTCAACAGTGAACACCAATACAAATAACCCATCCAGATTTTCTACTATGTCCTTGCTGCCTTTGCTCTTTCTCAGTCTTTCTCCTTTTATCCCTTAATCATTTATCTGCCGCACAGTCTCTTTGGCAAATCTCCATGAGTGGCCAGTGACTTGTTTCCTCAGGAAAGTCTTTAACTCCCTCAGGTCCAATGAAATCTCTAAAACAAATCATGATGCAATTTCAGTTTGCATTCAAATGAGAACACAGAGTATAACTTGCACCTTGAGCAGTTATTCAAACTTCTGCAAGGTGGATGTAAAATATGACCATTCTTACTAACTACTACAAAGGGAAGACAGTGGAGAATCAGCTCTACCACATTTATACTGTGCCTATGAAATTTTACAATTACATGCCACTTTGCACTGAAACGCTACTGTGATGTCTGAAAAGAAATCTCAAGTAATTTCCTGCAAATGGGGAGCTCCTTCCACACATTAAATACCTATTAGAAATGTCTGGTTTGGTACCTAAAAACAAGGGCTTATTTCCTGTTTGATAACTCAGTGCAAAGTTAATGAAAATGTTTGTACAATTTATGTGTACAATGCCTGTGGTAATGGGAAGATCTGTTGGAATATAGATCAATGTTTTCTGGTGATGGGAAATTTTATAGCCCAGTTGTTACATTTATGAACAGGGGACAGAATAAAATTTCAAAGGCAAGAGTCAAATAATTTATGGGTTTGCTCTTTTGTACTGGGCAGAGTTTACAAAACCTTTAAAAAATCTGACTTTTTCATATCCATAAAAACTTGGTGGGAATGATACAGTTAAAGCCTAACTGCAAAGTCTTACTCATGTTAAAAACCAGGGGGTTTACCTGAACATGGGGAAAGGACAGGAACACTTTCTATTTCCTACCCTTCTGATATTTAATCAGAGTTAAACCAAGGTTATCCTACAGCAACTTTGAATTGTGAATAATGAGCAAAAGAGAGGGAGAGGGTGACTCTTCAGGTTTCACTTTGTGATCAGAATATTATTAGGGATGAATATGACAGTTCTTCAGAATTATATTGTAGTGTACTTCAAACAACATGGATGAGGTCCTGAGAAGTCAGAGCAATCAAACAAAAAAGCAAGATACATTCCTGAACAAGAATGCAGAAGTTTTCTGATCTCCAGCACAGAGGTTGAAGTCAGTTATCATTTTGCAGCAAATTCATTTGTATCAATAAAGCTGAGGGAGACATCAAACAGAAAGCTTTAAAAGCATGTCGGAAGCCTCAAGACACGGTTACTGTGTTTAGCAACGAAGTGACAAAGATACTTTTCAGGAAGGTCTTTTTTATCTTATCTCTGCTCAAATTTCAGTTTTTCCTTCTTCTTTTTCCTTTTCTCATTTTTCATTTTACTGAAGTCATGTTCAACATTAATAATACAATACCCAGCCTTTTGGACCACCAAAGTGTCCACTTAGTATCTGCAAAGCTAACAACTAACCCTTTATTCAGAGGACTGTATGGGGGGTTTATAAAAGAAGGAAAGAAACCCTGTGCAGAGGGATGGAGACCTTCCAGCGAGCAGGCAACAGGGCTTTGAAGGAGATGAAGATCATAAAGCAGATGTTGTCTAGTTCCTATCCCACGTGCTTTATTGCTGCAGTGATCCAAGAAGTATAACATGATGTAACACTATCTACCTGAGACAAGAGCGGGGCTATCAACTGGAAGAAAGGCAGGAATGGTGGATGTAGTCCACCTCAGAAGAAAGAGATTTCTATATTCAAAATATTTTCTATATCTATATTCTCTAACAATATATTTAATAACAACAGATTTTGCTATTAGGAAAGGCAAACTAAATTTGGTATGTGTGCTGTAATTTTTTTCTACAGTGTTACAAGCCAAAAGGAAACACAGCTTACACATAGGTCCCTAAGGAAAGGTTTACGTAGGTTTTGTCCGTAAATAATCACAGAATTCTTCTATGTTCTAGACACGTTTCTCGATTTTACAGTAGTTTATTCTTTGAACAAACAGAGAGGGAAAATTCAACAAGTACACTACTTTAAAGATGTCAGTAAGCAATTCTGAAGTTAGCACTGGTGACTTCTGTGTATTTACATTTTAGGTTATCCTCCACTGCTGGTCCATAATCAGAATTCTCCAAAACTCAGTATAGAGAAGTGTAAAAGAATTGGTATCAGAACATAAACATTCCTTAAAAAGTCCCACTGCATTCAATGTCTTCTACGGATTACATCGGTCCTTCAGTGTTGAGCTTACAGTAAGCAAACAGAAGTCAGTATAGATGTGACTTCTTAACCTAGTCTGCCCTAGTTCTCTACTAATCCGAAGCTGTGACTGGCACACCATAATCACTCAAGGGAGTTTTTGTTATCCACTCAGGGCAGGGCTGTACCCACAACTTCTGGACACAAAAGTCAAGCAGGAAAAGAGTATTGGTAGGTGATATATTGAAAGTGTCTACCAGAATATAACTGTTCTCCTCATTAAGAAGACAGACATCAGAGTAACCCAAAAAGTTCTCCATCAACAACAGGTATAGCCAAGACCCTCAGTCCTACCCTTATAGAATGTTTAGGTGTTTTCACACATTCAACAGACCTACTAACTTACCTTCTTTAATCACTGAATGTTGGCTCACAGGATGTGTTTGTATGTAGGGCAGCTATACATGTAGTATCACATGGTAGAGTGTGACTACCTCTGGGAAGTATGCTTCTTGGCAGATGCTTGAACAGATAGGGCACCCTAAATTGCAGTGTAGCACTTCCACACCATCCCTCCCTGTACCCAAGTGTGATGGGATCAGTAAGCAGAATCCTGGAGCTAGAGAGAGCCTGCAGCTCTGAGATGCAAACAAGCAAGACGGGATGCCAGCATCATGGGCCTGATTGCATTAACAGGCCTTAATGGTCCTCATCAGCCTCACATGGGGCCTCCACCCACACTCTCTTCCCATGGGCACAGAATGAGCAAGCAGATGGGTGAAGCTTTAACTGTGTGACCTTCATGCTGAATGTGGGACAGGTCCGAGATAGCTAAATCTAGATAATTGGTGGCCTACTTATTCCTCACTAAAATGAGAAATAAACATTTAAGTGACAGGTTGCTCTCAGATTCTCCTAATACTTTAATGCAGCAGGGGTTTACGTTCTCTCTTCTTTCAGTCTCTTGCTCCCTATGCTCCAAGAACCCAACCTTTCCTCAGGGAACACTCCTTCAGCAGGGAGC
The DNA here is from genome assembly GCF_929443795.1 of Astur gentilis. NCBI lineage: Eukaryota > Metazoa > Chordata > Aves > Accipitriformes > Accipitridae > Astur > Astur gentilis. Next base: position 47,296,583 of record NC_064880.1, read on the forward strand.
CCACTCTCCTATGCAATTCTCACTTCCTTCATCAATGCACGCAGTTTCCTCACCTCTGCCATATTTTTTTTTCATTTAGCTATGTCAGACCTACATACTGTAAAATATGTAGTGTAACTTCCTGTTCCTGAATGGAGAATCCGGTTGGTACACTTCAGTTTGAAAACTGTTAGCTAGTCAGATCTGCTGTTCCCTTCAGTAAGAGCTCTGCTAGACCACTGTTGTTATGTTCCGATATATAATATTTATATAACGGAATATACATATCAAACTCAAAAGTGACCACCATGTTAGGTCAGCTCCTTCATATGAGCTTCCTAAATTAAAAGCATAATAAATGGAAAAGAATGAAAGCATTGTAGATGCTGTTATTTCACCTGCTTTGTTTCTCTGTGACAATAGCCTGTTCCACAAATCACAGCAGATCTTAAAAGTTACCCATCTTACACAGAAAGAGGTCCAAGGCTTTGATCATTCAACACCTTGTAAAATTTTCAAATCCCTAACCTCTCATTTAATGCCAGTGAGAATTTCTAACTGGGAACACAGCATAATGCTGGGTGAAAAGTGAAACTCCAAATTGCACAGCATTATTGCAGATGATCATGGCTATAAACAAATGTCCTTCAGCACACATTGTCTGCATCACAATTTTCTGTCCTGTGTGGGGAAACCCAAAATGAATTGTGCTGAACACTAGCATAGATTTTTTTTTTTTTTTAATTGTCACCAAAACCATACCCATTTACTTGATTTTGTTTTGTTTTGTTTTTCTGTAACCATTTGCTGATGATTCATGGCATGTGAAGAATATTGTAACGGATATCGATCTACATTCTGCAGCTTATTACAAGGTATACCTATTCTTCCTTTAACTTATATTAGGTTGTAGAGGTAAGCAGAAGGGTACTTTTTTACTTTGATCTTGAAAGAAGCCTCTATCAAGACCAGAGAGTAGGACTGGCCACCAGATGTCACCCATCTTCTACTAGCTACCCCTAAGTCTGTATATGCAGGCTTGGGAAAACATACCATTCTCCAGAAGCTGTGCTAAATAGAGACTGTCTCGCCACTACAAAATATAGTCATCTTCTCACTACAAAAATACTTTATCTTCCTTTGCTCTAATGGCTCCCAAACACTGACGCTCCAGTAGCTTATAGAGCGTGTTTTAAAGACAACCTAAGAAGTAGAGAAATATCCTACAACTCCTGGCACAAATACCTGCGTGTGCCCAATGCCTAGAAAAATGTTAGCTGATGTAATGCGTCCACTTAGTGCAGCCAAAACCGCAACTGCTACCAAAGACAAGATCCGTGCCTAACCTTATGCGTTTGTCGAGGCTGTGAAGGTTTTGGTGGACAAGCCTGGGGAAGGCAGAAGAGGGCTCTTAGGAAGCCGCTTCGAGGTGCGCGGTCAGCCTTCCAGCCACGTCCATCTTCTGCCCTTGCTTTCCTGACCTCAGGCTGACAGACTGCCCGGCACCCTGAGGCGGCAGCGGCGGTCTCCCGGGCCGTTCCTCCCCGGGCGGCCTCCGCTAGGCCTGAGCGCGGCCCGCCGTTCCGCGGGGCCACCGGCAGGTGTGAGGGGAAGAGGGCCCGCTCAAAGGAAGGCGAAGCCGGGGCTAGCGGCGGGAGGCGAGGCGGCCCCCTCAGGGGCGCCGGGCTGAGGGGGCACCGAGGCGTCGCCTCACAGGCGGGCTCGTGGGCGTTTCCCCCCGGAGCCACGCCCGCACACTTACCACAGCGTGCAGCGGCCGCGCGCGAGCGGCCCTGCCCGCGAGCGGGCGCCTTGCTCCCCAGGCCCGCCCTCCCGCCCGCTCCCCTCAGCGTCCGCGCGCCCCGCCGCCCGCTTCCCGCCCTTGCGGGCGCCACACGCGCGCGCGCGAGCTCCGCAGCCGGGCAGGCACTTTGCACACGCTCCCTCGCTCTGCCTCGGCCTGTCACAGGCGCTTCCGGCTGGGCAGGCCGTTTGCGCGCCCTCCCCTCCCTCGCGGTCGGCGGCCGTGCCGCCTTGCACACGGGCGGGCGCTGCCGTGCCGCGCCGCGCCGCGCCCTCGCTCTCGCTCTCTGGCGGCTGGCAGTTTGCAGACGCTCCCTTGCGCCCGCCCGCCTCCAGGTGGCCCGGCCCCCACGGCGGGCGCGGCGGCCGCCCCTCAGCCCGCGCCGGCCTCCGCCGAGGACCATGGGCGATGCGCTCCTCCCGGCGCGGGGGGCTGCGCACAGGCGGCGCCGGAGGAGGTGAGGCGGCGCCGGGGTTGGCGGCGGCGGCGGCGGTGGTGGAGGGAGGGAGGGATGAGAGGGGAGGGGGAGACGACGACGACGACGACGACCGTTGCCGCGCCCAGCCCCGCCGCCGTTGCCCCCCTCAGGCCGCTGCGGCTCCGCGGGCCGTGAGGGAGAGCGGTCTCCTCAGCGCCCCCCCCCCCCCCCAGTCGCGGCCGCCGCAACTGTGCGGGGCGGGGGCCGCCCCCCGGCCACATCTTCCCCCCCCGCGGGGGAGCCGGCTGCTGCGGGGCGGGGCGGGGCCGGCGGTGGGTGCGGGTGCGGAACGGGAGCGGAGCGGGGAAGGCGGGGGGTGGGGGGGGCGGAGATCGGTGAGGCAGCCGCTTCGGTGCGGCGGGGCCCGTCCTTTGCCGCGGCCCGGCCGCCCCCGTCACCTTGCGTAACGACCTTCCGCGCCCGGCGCGGCGGGGAGCACCTCCGCGGGCGGCGGCTGCCGCCCCCCCGCCTCTGCGAGCGGAGCAGGGGCCCGGGAGGTGTCTGGGGGAGGAGGGGGGCGGCCCCGGGGAGCCCGCCGGCGGCCCCGGGGCGCCCGCCGTGTGCCTGGGCGGCGGGGGCAGCCTCCGAGGGACGGAGGAGCGCTGGCGGAGGTTTTACCCAAGCGCGGGTGGCGAGCTTTGCCGCGGGTGGGAGGATGAATCTCGGGCGAAAGTCTGTTGAAATCTGCCCCTCGCGATCCGATTTACAAGCCGCCGGTTCCACCCGATGCTGGTTTTGTTTCCTCTAAAGACTTCGTAGCCCTCGAGGAAGCGAATTTGAGAAAAAGGTTCCTGAAAACTGTCCCCTCTGTGCCAACTGTGCTTTCTGGTCTGCCATGTCTACTACTTTTCCGCCCAGAGGTGCATTGAGCTTTAGGTCGGAAATAACAACGCTCTTCATTTGTCAGGTTCAGCATTTCTTGCACATCAACATCAGGTTGTGGGGATTTATCTTTCATGAAAAGCCGTGGCTAACCTGATGTGATCACATAGGTGTGCGGACCTACATTAAACAAGAATTTGGGGGGCCGGTTTAATTGCCTCCCTTGAGTTTTAGCAACTATTTTAGGTAAACCTGCTTTTTTAGTATATTTAGGGGAAAAATAAATGTCGCTCAGTTTTGAGCAACAAAATCTTGGTAGAGGCTTTCCTCGCTGTTAACATAGGGGGTGCAGGTTCCATCTTTTCCATATACGGTATAATACAAATCTCCTCTTTGGAGTGCGTATTGCTCTTTCTGGCATTGTGGTCAGTAAACTTGGGAGAATGAATTCTTAGTTCTTGCATTAGGTCTTGATACATCAATCTCTCTTGATTACTGCAGCAAGAATAGAATACTCTTTAAATAAAGGCTCACTCTTGCGATTCATGTTATTCTAGGATACAGTCTTATTTGTCACCTTGTCCCCATGAAATAGTATGATAGCTTTTTCAACAGCATGACTCATAATCCTAAATAGAGGAATGAATTTTTACTTAGTGCTGTGCAAATGCTTTATCTCAGCAAACAGCCTTGTGTGTAGGGTGGAGGGAATGTCTGCTACTGTATCTGTTAATCTGTGTCCTCAGGAGGACAGCATTTGAAGTCCTTTGCAGGCTAGGGGTATGTCTTTACTCCCAAGGCAGTGTGGTGATCTCGGTTCTTTCAAAATACTTTTGCCATTTCATAGAAGACTGAAAAGCTTTCAGAAGAGAAGGAACCAGTTAATTCTTGTTATTTATTATTGAAACGATTTTGCCTGGAGACACTGAGTCCAATTTAGTCTGAATGGGTGATTTACCTTTTTCCTTCTTCATCTCTGTGTAATGACTCTGACTGTTCTTCATGAGAAACTCTGCTTACTGCAACACCCACAGTGCACATAATTACTGGTGGCTGTAGCAAGCCTAATAGTAGGAAAAAAAGCCTTCACCTTTATTTCTGGTGGTTTTGTTACATATAAGGTAACTTTCACTACTGCTTCCTGCTCTTTACCTGTATGAGATGATGTAGGGAATAGTTTACTCCTAAAATGGTCCATGGAGCAGTATGTTTAGCGAAAGGAATGCTTATTCTTCGTAACTTAACGTATGCAGGCTGTTTTGCATTGCTCATATAGAATATGGATTTATTTTGTACGAGCAGAATAAGGATTAAGAAAGAACATATGCTTCCTCTTTTCTGGGTGGTAAATCCATCTTGCTGTCCAGGAGGAAGCAGCTTATACAGCCTGGACTGAAAAGATGCTGAAAGACAAAGTGACTGAATATAAGAAGATCAGGTTGTTTAAGCTCCCAAAACTAAATTGCCTAAACTTAGGAAGCAGCCAGCAACACTGGGTGCAAATCATCTAAAATCCTTAATCTGCTTCATGAAGTAGAATATGGTAAAATAATGAAGTGTTCTGAATTCCTAAAATGACTTACCTTAAAATTGGAGAGCAATTGTCTTTATTCTATCTCCCTCTAACCAGATTTGCTCCCTTTCCCTTGTTTAAAAAGCAAAAAGAAGAAAGCTGTATACCATTAGCTTCTATGCTTGAGATAATATGTAGAATTTTATTAGCACTACTCATTTCCCTTCAAATTTGATTTTTTTATTATTTTTTCTCCCCTCTTGCAAGGTTATGTTTTTGGCATTGTATGCCGCTGTCATCTAACAAGTTTACTCTGCTTTTGCTTCTGTTTAATAAAATAGCTTAGTATGCAGTTTTCTTCCTCATCTTGGCTCTAAAATTTTAATAGAACTTCAGGAGTAGTTGGCATTAATTGCCCTTCACTGATACAGTAACTTGATTATTAGCTATGTGGTAGGTGTTTTGAAGGCTTGTGTGAATGCAGTGTTCATGTTTTGAGCAGATTGACATCTAAAGAAGACTAAGTGTTTCATGAAAGGATGGGAGAATTTGTTTGGTTTTATTGATGTGAAAAGCTGATAAGTGAGATTCAGTGGCAAACATTACTTTATGGTTATTTGCCAACAGATTGTCTGACTTAGTCTATGCTTAGTCTCTTAAATAGATGGTGGAAAGAAATACAATATGGTGAATATAAAAAAGGCCAGGTTCTGATAGTATTTTCATTTATGTCATGTTATTCCCAAAGCATCTGCAGAACTCTTCTGCTTAACCCTGTTTGGAACCAGAGCGGTATTCCAGCAGCAACTCTTGGTAACAGACATCGGAAGCATCTGCTGAAGGAAATGAACATGCTGCACAGTGCTAATCAGCTGGGAATCTGATGAGTGGAAACTTTCAGGAATCAAGCAGTTTTGCTATTACTGCATCTTCAATTTAAAAAAATTCTGAACTGATTGGAGTAGAATAAGGTCATCCTTTATTCCTCTCTACTTTTGCCGAGTTAGTATTTATGCATTTCTGCATTTCATATACTACATATGCACGTGCACTTAAACAAAAAGACCCTAACACCAAAATCTAAAAAATCTTTTGTCTTCCATACTTCAGAAGAAAATGTGGAATTTTGTATTTGCCTCTGTGTGTATGTGTGCACACTCAAACCCCTCTTGTTTTCCTCTTTCAGCCTCCTGTCATTGGCATACATTATTGAAGTTGTAAAGGCTTCATCATCTGTTTTGCTTTCATTTCTTGAAGAGCCCAGAGCTGTGGTCGTGGTTTAAGCCCAGCGGGCAACAAAGCACTATGAGGCCACTTGCTTACTGCTCCCCCCTCCCCGGTGGGATGGGGAGGAGAAATGCTACGAAAAGCTGCTGGGTGGAGACAAGGACAGGGAGGGATCACTCAACCAATTATGGTCATGGGCAAAAACCAGACTCAACTTGGGGGAAAAAAAAAAAAATCTATTTAATTTGTTGCCAATCAAATCAGAGTAGGATAATGAGAAATAAAACCAAATTTAAAAAAACCCCACCTTCCCCCCACCCTTCTTCCAGAGCACAACTCCACTCTCAATTTTCTCTACCTTCTCCCCACCAGCAGTGCAGGGCAACGGGGAATGGGGGTTAGAGTCAGTTCGTCACACGTTGTCTCTGCTGCCCCATCCTCTTCAGGGGCGGGACTTGCCACACTCTTCTCCTGCTCCAGCGTGGGGTCCCTCCCACGGGAGACAGTCCTCCATGAACTTCTCTAGCGTGGGTCCTTCCCCCGGGCTGCAGTTCTTCACGAACTGTTCCAGAGTGGGTCCCTTCCATGGGCTGCAGTCCTTCAGGCACAGGCTGCTCCAGTGCAGGCTTTCCCATGGAGTCATGGTCATCTTTGGGTGCAGCCACCTGCTCTGACGTGGGGTCCTCCATAGGCTGCAGGTGGAGATGTGCTCCCCTGTGGACCTCCCTGGGCTGCAGGGGGACAGCCTGCCTCACCATGGTCTTCCCCATGGGCTGCAGGGGAATCTCTGCTCCGGCGCCTGGAGCACCTCCTCCTCCTCCCTCTCACTGACCTTAGTGTCTACATAGATGTTTCTCTCACATTCCACTCCCCTCTCTGCTGCAGGTTTTCCCTTAAACATGTTATTGCAGAGGCGCCACCACCGTCGCTGATGGGCTTGGCCTTGGCCAGAGGCAGGTCCAACTTGGAGGCAGGGAAGCTTCTAGCAGATTCTTACAGAAGCCTTCCCTGTAGCCCCTCCCCTGCTACCAAAACCCTGCCACACAAACCCAATACACCTATGATATAATGAAGTATAACTTCTGTGAGGAAAAAGTCTCAGGTTGTGTTTTGATAGTGGCTTGATTTCCATCACTTCTGACGCCATCTTTTTGACTATTTGTTTGTTCACGTGTGTTGATAACTCGCATACTGTAACTCATGGCTACAAAGAGAAGGTGACTAGAGTTTTATACAAACTTGTGTTACTTCAGTGAAGGGTTTTGGATATTGACATAGGCTCTCTTAATTGGATGGTATTTGAGGAGGAGCCAGCATAATGGTGGAGAATTGGTGACCCAAGTGCTGACACAGCCTCCCAGATGTGAGGCAGCAGCTTTTTGTGACAATGCAAACTTTTATCATGGTGGCTAGTCTTACTCTTCTGTTCAAGCTGGAATAGTTCAGCTGTCTTAAGATGAATTTGTGGGGTTTTGTTCTTGCCTTCCAACAAGGAAAATTATTGTCTGCTTTAATCAGGTGAATCTTTCAAGCCCAAGGTCTATGCATGCACTCAGGCCAGGATGTAGGTCCTTTGAGGAACTTCTGCTAAAATTATGGTATTTTTGTATGTCTGGCATTTGTGTACTAGGGAGACACTGCAGTGAAAGAATAGAGAAGATTAGTTTGGGGCACAGGGATTCCCTCTTAGAGTAGCAAAGTCCTTTTCACGAGGAAAGCTTAAGTCAATGCTGCAATCCATTTGATTTATTATTTATGGTTTGTATGAGTTAAGAATCCTGTGATCCTGGCCGTTTGAGTCTCACAAGGTCCTCTTATTCCTGCTAGCTAACTGTATTTCTTCATACATCCCACAGGCATTCCAAACTATTTAACCGTGATGATTAGTCTAACCTACTGACGTTTGTTGTGCTGATTTTTATATCCTGATGAAAGCCTATAATCTTTGAAAGGTATCAACCACCTCTTTTGCCTTTGTTGTCCTTTAGACAAAGGGATTTTCATTGATTACAAGTAGCAGGCAGAACCTGATTTTACTTATATCAGTTGTTGCTCATGGGTCATGTAGTTTGTTGCATTTTTTTGTATATAAATTTTTGCCATGTAGTGTATTCCTTGTGGTTTCATTTCCCTAGAATACTTTATAACTAAAACCTTTTCTTCACTCTTGTTAGAGTTAGGTAATGAAGTTTATTGCTGCTTCTTTTCCATTGCCTGTCAAGGTTGCATTCCTCTCTTCCCTAGAAAACAGACAAGTCATACATGTACCGTGACTGGTACAGCATTTTATATAACCTGTATTGAGATCCTAGCAAAGCATTTTCAGATAGCTACTAATCAAGTAGTAGATTGGATATTAGGAAAAATTTCATCACTGAAAGGGTTGTCAAGCACTGGAACAGGCTGCCCAGGGAAGTGGTTGAGTCGTCATCCCTGGAGGTATTCAAAAGATGTGTAGATGTGGCACTTAGGCACATGGTTTAGTGGTGGACTTGGCACTGTTAGGTTTACAGTTGGACTCGATGGTCTTAAGGGTCTTTTCCAACCTAAATGATTCTGTTTCTCAGTTGTCATAAAAGGCACAAGCTGCAGTGAATTGTAATTCCTGCCTAAGGTTATGTTTCGTGATCTGGATATTTTTTGGACCTGTGACATCTCAAGATACTGAACCTTTGGATGCTACCACTTTATGTGGTAGCCCCCTTGTCTGCAATATGTACGAGTAAAGTGGATTAACACATTCTTACAGAAAATCCTTTGTTAGTACAAAGGTATCTGCATATATTCACTCAGGCAGTAGTTCTCTTGGGTTTAAAATGCTGTGTCTTATCCCTTTCCTCTTTTTTTATTGTCCCCTCCCTTGCTCTGTGTGTGTGTTTGTTCCTTTTCTGCAGAGAACTAATGCAGTTCAATGCAGCTTCAATGCAGTTTTTGGAAATTTCCCTTGAACTCTGCAGAGCATGACTATAGTATGCGTGTCATATACCTGAAAGATTATTTCAAATATTAAGGAACCACATAACTGAACTTGTATTTTCTCTGCTATTATGATCTTTTTTTGTAAAATGAAATGTAAAATGTGTTTTGATTGAAGATGGGCTATCTGAAATGTTTCATTAGTTACATAAAACTTGTCTACATAGGATACACAAGTTAAGAAAAATATACCTAACTCCTTCATTCACTGAATTTGAACATTGATATGGTATTCATAGCAAAAATTGTTCAACAAATCATCTACCTCCTAACAAGTTTTTAGCTTCCGTGAGTCTTTCTTGATAGGTCCAGTTCAAGTACAGTTTGAGCATCAATTTCTTTTTCTATACTGTAGATTAAGAAGACTGAAAATACTAGCTTTGAGTTGCTATTGAGAAATTTTTATGCTGTACTGTTGGAACTTGGTATCAGACATACCAATTAATTACTTTTTCTGAAAAGCTTGTTTAAAAAAAAACCAGAAGAAACACCCAACAAAAACAAAGAAAGAAACCTAGAACAAGTGTGACAAAGGTTTCTAACCTGTAGTTATCCAGGTTTAATGTTGTTTATTCATTCTATACCATGACATTGTAACATGAATGTATTGAATGCTGAATGAAACTGTTTCCATGACCTAACTGTAGAATGAAAGTCCCACACTGTTTCCGTGCACTGTAGTGTGAAGGCTATTTCTGCCTAAAAGAAATGCTTCCTGTACTAATGCCTCTAAAACACTACTTCAAGTAACATGAACCATGAAATAGTGAGCTGCTTCTGATGTTGGTTTGCATTGCCCATTTCTATCTAGATGTAATTAAAGCTTGCTATTTTTAATAATTAGAATAGCAATAAATACAGAAAACATAGAATCTGTCTAGAAGTATTCAGCAAACAGCAGCAACCAGATCTTCATCATCTTCAGATTCTCAGATGAGTTTTCTTTCCGTCTTGCTTTTGGCATAAATTATACATTACAATGGGCCCCCTTTTCCTAAAAGAAATATAGAGTATTATCTTGCCGTGTCTTTGTTTGTTTGTTTACCTGATCTTGGAATTTCTGAGCCACCTGGCAAAGCAGTTTTCTCCCTGAAAAAAAGAGAAGCTAAGCAGATGGATGTATTTCATGCCTAGGAAAAACCTGAAATATTCTTAACATAGAAGCTTTCACACCTATTTGGCAAACTCCTGTGTTAAAGTTAAAGGAGCTTGACAACAGCGTTCTCTGTAGGTACTAATATAATGTATGGGGATACAAACTTTCCTACCTACTTCACACACACACACAGGTGCGCAGCCTGCCACCACCCCCCCCCCCCCCCCAAAAAAAAAAAAAAAAAAAGAAATCAAGACATACCTCCAAAACCCTCTAGCATCTTGGCTTTTGAAACACTCTAACAATGCTGACAAAAATGCACTTGGCTAATGGTAGACATATAGTGGATTAGGAGATGATTTTGGTGGGAAGGAGGCCTGCAAAATGAATGGCTGTTCCTTTGATAGCAATAAGGTGCTTAAAAAACAAGTGGGCAAGCAGTGCAAGTAAGGCACCAATTTGATGCTTGGGTTCTGAAGGTCTTAGAGGCATACTTGCAAGCCGTGAGTAAGAGCAGAAAAACGACTATTTCTCAGTCTCTGCGTGTTGATGGAATTTAAGGTAGGAAATGTTAAAATACATAACTCTATTGCAGAGACTGTGGAAAAAAAAAGTTCCAGAGAGCTCAGGAAAAAATCTGAAAAAATTTTTGGTGGACTGAACAAAATGAATTGTTTGAGAGGCTTTTGAAGAACTCAAACTGCTTATCTGGAAGTCAAACTAAATTTAGAAATTGGGCATTAAATTGGAATAGACATATAGCCAAATTAGAATATGGCTTGCTTTCTCTTTAGACTTAATTAAGAATTGTCACTCCTGTATTTCGGTAGGATTTTGTCAGTGAAATCAGTATTTGTGTTTCCTGATTGGACAGAACAGGAAAAGGATGTGGAACACTGTATAGGGCAAAAAAAGACACAAAGATTTCTCAATCTTTACCACTCAGACTTCAGCCTAGGTTGTATAGGATATTTGACCAGATTATTAAAGCTATATTATTCCAATAAGTTCTTTAGCACATTGGTTTGTTTTTGTAAGTTCTTGTAAAAATGAACAGTTTCCTTCTCTGTGTTTCTCTTCCTGAAATGCAGCTTCTCAATCAGTACTATTGATCCTCCAAGAGCATGGTGAAATGCAGTATCATTCTGTTTACACTTAATGTGTATTTGTGTTATGCAGCTACTTTTCTTTTAGTAGTCTGGAAAAAAACATGCAGGAGGAGAATGCTGCAGATGCTTCCAGTGTTTTTTCTACTCAAGCCAACAGCTATTTTACTATAGATAAAATCAACCAGTTCTGAATACTTATGCTGATTTTAAGAGACTGTGATCAAGTTAAATGAATATGGTTATACTTCAAAATAAAATATTGGGTTGTTATTTCTAATATATATTTTCTTAGATAACACTTGAGTTTATTTATAAATTGGTTCTAGAAAAAAATATTGTTCTTTGTTTTGATACCATAACTTCTCTTGAAAGAGAAATATAAACTGTACTCCTTATAGATAAGATAGTAATTTGTATTTCTTGTTGGAAAAATTACCCAGATTTTTTCAGTAGCTTGGCAGTCATATATTCAAGAAATTGGATCATCAGTAAAATAAAAACTTCTTTCTTTTTTTAATGATGTGAGAGATGAAACTGAGTTGCATAAGTGTTTGATAAAGCGATTTGACACAAGTCTGAATCTAGATCTCAGTGGTTTGAGACTTCTGGGGAAGGTTATCCATCTCACTTTGTGGCCCCAGTTGTTAATCTTTATGAAATATTATTTTGAGTCTGTTAAGTGACTCCCCTTGGGTTCAGGATTGATAACCTTATAGGACTATGCATGATTCCTTTGAGGGAAGGGTTACAGTAACTTTCACCTAATCTGTGTTACCAAAATTCTCACCAAGGTAAGTTAAAGAATATTTGAGGGAGCAAGGAAGAACTTCAGGCTGGAAGATGAATAAGGTTTTCGTCTTTCTGCTGGAGTCCATTACAAATTGCTGCTTTCTATCAGCTGAAATGAAGTTCTGTGAAAATAGTACTTGCCCACTGGAAGTTTGGAATTTCAGTTCAGTAGTTGATCCATGCTGGCCTGCTTAATGTCCAGTGAGTGAGCAGTTGTTGCAACACTGTATGTTACCAGCAGTGATTCAGTGTGCCACCAGCCTATAGCGGAAGGAATGGATTTTTGTAATGATGTAGCGAGAGTTTAACTGCAGTGGGTAAAGTTCTGTACTGGTGTGGAAGGCATATTGCAGTTTACTTAAGCTCTTTTTGAGTTGATGCTATTTAAACCTCTGGCTCTGTATATTGCAACTAGTACAATGAGGCCCAAGTGTGCACTTAAACTTCCCTTTGAGGGCTGTACTGGCTGATACAGAGCAAAAGCTTGTAACAGGTTTAGCTTCTGTTCAGCTTCTATTAAAGTCCTTGTACCTTGATTCATTTCCTGACATAGTAGTTTCCATATGTACCAGTTGCATAGCTTGTGCACTGTGTAATGTTACAGAAGAATGCCAGTATTGATTAAGATACTTAGAACATGTCTAAGAACACTTTCTTACATACTGAGATATTGGCATGTATGTGGCCATATCTAGAGCAAAGAAAACAGTGAGTCTTATAAATGAAAAAAAGACACCTTTTAAAAAAAGCTGTACTTGAAAAATAGTATTATAATTTCAATATATGGGGAATACTGTTCTACATAAATCTTGCTTTTTTAGGCCTAAAAAAAGGGGACTTAGATGGAGATCTGAAGAATCTAATTTTTCAGAATTTAGGGTTAAAAAACCTGTAAATTAGCAAGGGGCTTTTTCCCTACATTTGACGTACAAATTTTCTACATACCATGTATTCAAACAACTGATTTTTTTCCCATCCACCATTAGTACTCTATTTTGTTAGAATTGTTTTGGTCTCTATTCAGACTGTTGTGTGTACCTCAAGTCTTGTTCTGTCCTTGAGTATTGTTCTCGTTGGGTATGGCAAACTTGAATTCTGTTGCCCAACTGATAATCTGGTACTTCGTAACTCAATGTTTTTGTAAAGCTGTTTCATAATTTGTAGTACCTTGGTGGTGCTTTATGGGAATGTCATTAGTCTTCCTGGTCTTCACCAAGACTGTAGTTAGGTGAAGTTTGTGCCCTCGTACCAATCTCTCCCCATTTCCTATCAGTGCGTTTATGTGGCAGCGCAGTGAAATGGCTGACGAACTCTTGTGGCTGTAAATGGCTTTCTGGTGTTTGGCTGTTCATGTTTCAGAATGACAACATTCCATAGCTGTCTTCACCTTTTGGCCATATAGGCTGGGGAAGGAGGTTGGAGAGGGATAAAGATGCTGCTTTCAGTCACAGTGCTGGCTTGGGGTGTTTGAACATCAGCCTAATTTAGAAGATTGTGTTCTTATTACTTCTTAAAATGTTAGGTTCACAGAGGGTTAATGCTCTATCCAGTGGGTCAAATAGCCCCAGTTTTATCTAGCAAATTAATGTTGGGGTTTTTTTCCAAAAAGACTTACACTATGTAAGTACTATCAGTATACATTTTTATGTTTGTTTATCCAAATGAAAAAAAAAAGATCCTTCTCATTGTATAAATTCCTGATATACAACTCAGATTTTACGCTATTGATTTTGGATGTGTACTATGAAAAGAGTTTTTAATGAAGGTGTACTCTTGCCCTTTCATAAGCTACAGAGTATTTTTAAATATGCCACCCACTCTTTAAATAACTAAAATTTGACATTTCATTAAAAAGGCTGCTGATGCAGCATTGTAGTTTGGCAGAAATTACTCTAGAAACCGTACAGTGCTCAATGCAGCCACCTTCCATATACAATGGGGATCAAGCCTGTTGCTCAGGATAAAAAAGTTTGTCCAGGCCACAAAAATGCAGGTTTAAAACCTTTTCACTGTTATTTTGTACTGACCAGCTCTGTCATCCTTGTGTTTGAGAAATGGAGGAAGAAATCTGTCAAATATTATTAGTGTACTTTTTTTTTTTCTTTTGCCAATATATTCTCACTTGGCTTGTGTGCATGGCTGAGTGCACTGCTGACAGTTGTTCAATTTATTATGGTGTTAAGGTCTTCATTTCCTTATTAAAAATTGTTTAGAATATCACATAAAGTTATACCAGTGTTTGAGTTGTAAAACTGATTTTAAATAAATAAATAGGGAAAAGTGTTAGAAATTCTCAAGAATACTGTACAACAGGTTTCAGGGACTTGGTCATACTTCTCTTTCCGTCTTGGCTTGTGTCTGTTTCCTTTCTTATCTATTTTGTGTAATTTGAAGCTTGTTTTCTTTGTTGCTGCTACCTAATTACTGCTATTACCACTGCCTCACTGCTCCACATCCTAAAAGAGTGAAGGGCTAATCATTTTGTGCTCTTTTTTCATTTGGCCTTCAGGAGCGATGCAGGCAGCATATGTATTTTCTGTTCTGCTCAGCACTGGAAACAGCCTTCCACTAGACGTTGAAGACTTTGGTGAATATAATAATCTCTTATTCAGCAGATGTGTTAAAATTCAGGTATCTCTTGATTCTAAGTATGCTTATTTTGGGTTTGGGGTTTTTTTGTTGTTGGTCAAGCTGGATTTCAGTTATGTGCAAGAAGTGTTTCGGGAATCCTCTGTTGTGCTCGGAAAAAAGTAAAATCTCCTTCTTAATCCAGATATCCAAAAGGCTTTTTCCTTTTTTCTCCAAACATCTCATCTTCAAGGATGAGATTTCACCATATGACTTGAAATTTTTTCACAGACATTACATTTAAGCTTTACCTCATGCATTCCTTCCAATCCCCCAAAGTTTACTTCTGAGATTCTTTCTCATGTTTGTGTAACCTGTTTCTTTATTAAATCATTTAGGAAGTGTGCTTATTTACTGAACTCATTGACTTTCAGAATTGGACTAAACCAGAACTCATCCCACCCCACCCACCGTACAAACCTGGACGGATTTTTTGTTTCTGTACAATTAAGTCAAAGTTGAAGTCTCTGAATGGTATATGCACAAGTTGTGCTGAATCTTTGTTATAATCAACTAATAATAGATACAAGATGAACTAGAACCTTTCTGTTGGACTGCTCACCACCTAATTATCAAAACAGATTATTTCAAGCAAGGATTGAATGCCTTCAGAAGGCCAGTTGATCTTGCATCTTTTTCTTTGTCACATCAATAACTCTTTCACGCAGATCCTCTTTCTTGTCTTTTTTCTGATCTGGCTTTTTCAACTTAACTTCAAGCAACTGTCTGTAATGATTGAGGCCATTTTTACTGAAGGTCTGACTCTCTGCCTGTGTTGCACGAACTTTGAATCTACAGAAAATGAAAGTAGCACATTGAAGAGGTGAGTAATCGCTGAGTGGCCTGTAGTTTATCTGGATCTGCAGATTTTTTTTTCCCTGGGGGTTATTTCTACCAGAATTTACTTCCATTTTTTTGCTAATCTAGTCAATATGTTATTGCAATAACCTATTTGGCTTGATTATTCTAGATGTTTGTATAAGAATCTCTTCTAAGGCTATTATTATATGCCCCCCCCCCAAAAGCGTGAAAATATTACAGAGAAAATGTAAGTTTGCTACTTTTAAATTGTCTCAGTCATCTGTTAGAATGTAGGAGAGCTGAGCAGAGCAAGGCATCAAATAAATCTGAATTTAGACAACTTTTTAAATACTACCTTCTGAAATTTCTGATAAGTCAATGCTAGCTATTTTCTTTTTGTAATTAAGCTGCTTCTTTTCTAAGGGGGCTTTTTTGAGTTCCTCTTTGAACTTCCATTGTATCCAGATTTTAGGTGTCTAATTTGGAATTGTGAATGTCATAGCAACTAGATACTTGCAGCCATGAAGCAGTAGTTGGTTTTGCTTTTATTTTTTCAACTAAATGAAGGAAAACCCCTTCCAATTCTAAAGAATCTTGCAGGATGAGAGGTGGAGGGAGATCTGGTAGTAGTGCTGGTAAAGTTGTTCTTAAGGAGTCATTAAATTAACTGGTTGGGTACTGCTGTCTTTAAGGTAAAGCAGACTTGAGTATGAAAAGCAGCAGTAATGCAGTTAATGGGAGAGAGGTTAGGAGTTAAATGAAACCTCACCTATGGGAAAAACAACTTAGTTGCTCAACTGTCTTGATGATCAGATATTTTCTCCAGTTTGGAAAATAAAGTCACTCAAAAGTCATATGTTAAAATAACTATGCAATAATAGTTTTGCATTTAAATAGATATTATAGGAGCATAGAGATGATTTCCAAACCACTCTTCAGACTTAAACCTCAAGTCATGTGTTGACTCCAAACTGTAAGATATATCTCTTCTCAGCATTAAAACAGCAGCCTAAGCTGGAGTAAAGCCTGGAAGCTACTGAGTGATACAAAGCTGCAGAAAGAAATACCACATCCCTCTGAAATACGGAGGGAAATGTTGAAAAAAATATATTCTTTCCTTTTTTCAGGCTATTAGCGTGAACAATTCCTCTCTCTAAGACCAGACCTAATGAACTTGAGTGACTGACTACTGTTGGGTTTTGTTTTTTCCCCCCTCTAATTAGAGATACTATTATATTCTGCATGCATGTGGCTCAAATACAGTGTTATCTAATTTCTGCAGTGGAACGTAGGTGTAAGCCAGTAGGCTAAGATACAATACAGAGGTAGGATAGCCTATGTTGGATCCCCACGGTTGTGGCTTACAAAGCAAATGGACTGCTCCGGATGTTGAAATGTGCTAAGATAATGCCTTAAATAGTTATCTGCAGGTTATCTGTCAAATCCTGGCTGTTACAAAAATAAATCAATGTAGCCCAGTGATACAGAGTTTAAAAGAGAAAGGCTTTTTGTACCAACTTGTCTTTTAAAGATGTGTTTTCCAGCACATTTCCCCAGTGAGTAGAAAGGAATGAGTATTTTCATAATATCAGAAAATCTGTTCCTCTGTCTCTCTGCCTATCTTTTTCTCTTCATTAGCTATGACTAAACAGTAAAGAAATCCATTCAGCTGTGGTAGTATCAGTAGAGTGGTCTCTCTTTTCCTCTCTGCTAGTACTACAGTACTGTTTCAAGACCATTTAAATTCTGCTCAGAGTTTTAAGTGATCTTTTTGGCAGCCTCATATGCATTTACATTAACTGCTGGATTGCAATAATTTTCAAATGGATTGTCTGAAAGTGGATTTTTTTGGGGTACATATTTATAGATGAGTATTCATGTCTTAGAGTTGTGGGGTTTTTTTTACATCTTGTGCATTCACCTGGCTAACATTAACTTGGTTCTAGGAAGATACTTCCTGATGTAGGCTGGGAGGATGGATGCCAAGCCTGCCCTGGAGGTCCAGAAGAAAATCAGCAAGCAGAAATTATTCCATTGGGCTTGCACCTTTGATACAAAGTGTCTTCTCTAAGGGCTCTTCATCTAGTTTAACATTAGGTAGAGTGTATGGTATACTGCAACCAAGTGTCATCCTTGCTACTAATGGCATTTTCTTTTGAGGCACTTCACTGTATTTGTCCTGAGAAGTCTCCTAACTTTCCCTTGTTAGCTCAAAAGACACAATTTTTCATTGTCACCAGTCTAGAGATGGACACTATTGCCTATGGAATTTCCTTTCTGATTCTGGAAACCATTTGGGTTTAGGACCCTAAAGAGATTTCCAGTAGGACGTGTCCTACTGTAGATACTGGCTGGAGTTTAGTATGGAACTACAGTGGAAAGATATTATTTAGAGAATAGCCATAGCAGCTGATCTTCAGCTGCCAATGGCACCACTTGTCATAACTGGAGGTATTTTTTAGAGCTTTTTTTTTTATGTTGGAGGGAAGGAGGAAGGAAGCCTTGATGCTTATGTTTATATTGCTTATAATGCATTTGTATTGTTGAAACACTAGAGAACTAACCTAATAACTAAGCTAATGTGTTTGAATGGACCATGGAAGTCTGACTTAACTGCCTTGTAAATCTTGTTGCTGTGATTCAGATAATATTTGACAAATATATGAATACTTTGTTGTACATATGTGGCATTTTCAAATGATATTAATCTCTCAAGTGTGTGAAGGAGCATTTAGTTGGCATACTGCAAGATTTTCTGCTAGAAGGGACCTGGGGTTTTTTCTCCTCTTGCACCTATGCAAGTATGAACAACATTGTGATGGGTTGACCCTGGCTGGATGCCAGGTGCCAATCAAAGCCGCTCTATCACTCCCCTCCTCAGATGGACAGGGGAGAGAAAATATAACAAAAGGCTTGTGGGTTGAGATAAGGACAGGGAGAGATCACTCAACCAATTACCATCATGGCCAAAACAGACTCGGGGAAAAAAAATCAATTTAATTTGTTACCAATCAAATCAGAGTAGGATAATGAGAAATAAACCCAAATCTTAAAAAAACACCTTCTCCCCATCCCTTCCTTCTTCCCAGGCACAGCTGCACTCCCAAATTTCTCTACCTTCTCCCCACCAGTGGTGCAGGGGGTCGGGGAATGGGGGTTGAGGTCAGTTCATCATGCATTGTCTCTGCCACTCCTTCCTTCTCAGGGGCAGGACTCCTCACACTCTTTCCCTGCTCCAGCGTGGGGTGCCTCCCACGGGAGACAGTCCTTCATGAACTTCTCTAGCATGGGTCCTTCCCCTGGGCTGCAGTCCTTCATGAACTGCTCCAGAGTGGGTCCCTTCCACGGGCTGCAGTCCTTCAGGCACAGACTGGTCCAGTGTGGGTCCCCCGTGGGGTCACAGGTCCTGCCAGGAAACCTGCTCCATTTAATGACAATGCTTCAGTTTATACATGTTTTCTGTGAACTGACTTGTGTTCCCAGCACTGGAGGGAGAAAAGCTCAATGTGCTTTCTTGAGAACATGCCAAAGAGCATGCATGGTAGAATTCCAGGACTGGTGAAAATTCAAGAGAGTAACAGGTATTAAACATAGCTACATAGCTTCAGATTATGTAATCCTTGTATAGTTCAGCCAAGTGCAAAATTACCTCACCAGATTTGTCGTCTTTTTTTTTTTTTTAATTGATTTGAAAAGATGGAGAGGGATAGAATTACTTAAACTGAGAAAGTTAAAAAAACTATGGTAGGTAGGTGAGGAAAATAATCCTCTGATGTGGTTCAGACTGAAAAACATAAGATTAAATCCACGGTAAGGCAAATATAATCTCATTTTTATAGTTACATAAGACTGTTTAAAGTGGGTCATCAGTGTTGGGGAAAAACATGCCTTCATTTTCTAGGCTTTTTTTTTTTTTAACATACCAAATAAGGTTTTTTCCTCCTCCTCTTCCCACACTAGAAGGAACGCTTTCCTCTAGGGACAAAGATAGGCTGAAGCTAAATATATCACTTGTCTACTTTATTCTCCATCATGTTGCTTAAGTGGTAATCACTTTTTTGAGATTTACCTTCAGAGATTCTGCCTGACATATAGTGATGTGCATAATGAATATAAGCAAACAGATAGCAATTTAAAATTCATTCTTTATTGCACTTCGATTTTAGTTTACAAATTGCTATAACAATTAAAGGGATTTTGTAAGCATTAATCTATGCACTTAGGGGAAGTTTCACCTTAATTCTTTATTATTTGTGTGAGATGGAGAAAAAACAGCTTAAGACCCTGCATGAGAGTTGGGGTTCTTTTGTTTTCTAGTTTCAAATGATATATAGGAGGGCTAAGTTTCTCTTCTTTGAAAGTACCGCCCTTTTCAGGGAAAGAGAAGAAGTTGATTGAGTTTGAGGGCCATGACCTGTGTGGCTTAGTTATGGATTTTTTGGTTGATGTTTGTTTGTTTGCATTTTTTTCTGAAGCACCAGCTAGAAGAATCTGAAGGAGGCCAGACTGAGGAAAAAGACTGATTGCATGCTTCTGTAGGAGAAGGAGGCCTGAGAGTTAACAGCTACAGAGAGATTTTAGGTAGAAAGGGAATGGCTTCTTCAGCAGCCCTTTAGAACTGAGAGGTACAAAGGGGAGTGCACCTAGGTGTCCTCTAGATATCTAAAAATGTAGGCATCAAAAACTTGCTTATCTCTCAAACTTTTTCATACTGTGTTTTGGGTAATTGGGGAAAGGACTGAAATGTTTACTCTCCCATTCATAATGGGAAGCATGCAATGGTAAGGAAAAAGTACATACTGCTGTAAATAATGTTCAAACTGTAGCTCTTCCTTTGATACTCCTGACTGTCAGAATTGGCATAATGGGTTGCCAGCAATGGGAGTTGTGTCCAAAAAATCCAGCTTGCAACTTCTAATGATTGAGATAATTTACTTTGACTTTCCATTCAGCAGCTAAGCCCTATTAATCCAGCTACTAGTTCATCGTGTATTTAAATTCTTCATAGGGGTTGACAGTAAAATTTTTCAGCTCATGCTGAAAACTGCATGTTGGCAAATAAACAGGTAACCATTATAATACACATCAAATGAGAATCTATTCAAACTTTACATGGAGCCTTTGATGAAGTACTTAATAGTAAGTTGTGATGTCAGTATGCTGAACCAGAAGAGGATAGCAGAATGATGGTCAAAAAGATTCCTGCAATTTTGCTGGAAGGGCCAGTTTATACTGTCCGAACTACGCTAATCAAAATAGCCAGACTAGCTTTGCAGTTGAAATAGCAAATTACTTCTTGCACAACTTATTTTGACTGAGATGTCTAGGGAACACTCAGGTTAATTCCATGGGCAGATGTGAGGAGGCAATGATTTCTGGTTGGAAAAGTCTGCTGGCACATATAGATCCGGAATAGCTGATGTCTTCCTGGCCTCAGCCTGTCACACTCCAAAATTCAAGCCATGCATACTGAATCACGTGTTCTATGTGATTTACATTTATTAAATCACAAAACCTTTTTCCCCTTCACTCTACCCAGTATCTTGACTTCATTGCAATAGCTTCTGTTACCAAAAATGGCTGCTGGTAAGCATGAGCACTTTTTTGTTTCCTAAATTATTACTCTTCATGATCAGGAAGAGACTAAAAATTCGATCATACTGTATTGGGAAGCACTATTGGGAAGTAAGAACAAAAAAGATGAAGCTTTGAACAAGTTATGAGCACTAATGGTTCCTTAATATTAGCTGTGCTGTAGAATATTGGGGAGTGTGGAGAAAGGGAAAAGAAGGGATAAAAGCACACTCTAATTTGAGTTTAGGAAGGTCAGGTCCTTCTATAGTCAGTACAGAGGATGAGGTTTTGGGGCTGCTGCTTTGAATCACTCCCTAAAAAGGGAAGAAGGGCTACGCTAAACAGTTCTTTGCTACCAAAATATACAATTTCTCCTTTTCATTTTCACTAGCTGTGATACACACCTGACCCATCTGCTAGACAGCTTAGTTTGCAAAACAAGCAGAAAGCTAATGTAAGAAAAAGGCTTCTTTTGTTTTCACGATCTGAATCAGCTCATCGAGGGATCTGTTGATTTGGCACATCTAGCACAAAGGAGGGTGTGAGTGAGTGGCTTGGAGCAGTAGGATGAGAAGTGTGGAGTGAGATGAGCCTGTTCCCTAGCTGTGAGCTGTTGGCTCAGCTCAGCCATCTTGTGTAGCTGGACCCTCTCATGTGGGTTTTGAGGCCTCCAAGGGCCCCGGCTGTCTTCACGGACTACAGAGGGACAAAATGATCTGCAACTTCCCCTTGTGCTGTGGTGGCAACAGTGGCTGCTATTGTCATCTTTGAATGTTAACTTTTCCTTCTCCTTCTTTCACCCTGTGTAATCTTGATTTTTTTAGTTGAGAGAGATGGTAGTCTTAGTACATCTTTATACCTTGTTAGGTATAAAGTCAGTAACTAAATGATTGGAGGGTTTCTGTGGCAAAAAAAGGCTAAATTTAACTTCTCAATTGTTTCAGTAGGGTCACTGTTACCTGCACTACTGATAACTGCAGAATTTTTTTATGAGCAATTCCTCGGAAGTAAGGAGTATCCAGAATTTTTGCTTTAAGGCTATGTCCAATAACACACTTAAAATATATTGGTGAGTGAGAGGCCTTGCCACACCTGTAGCAGTGTCAGAGTTCAGTGCCAAGCCTAGTGAAGCTTCCTTTCACTTGCATCACATCTGGGTTCTTTGCATTTTGGCAAGCTGTCAAAAACCGATTCAGCCCTTTACAGGAATTAAGCATTGCGCTCAGACATCGTAACTCAAAAGACTGTGTCCAGTGTATGGTGTGAAATTAATCAAAAGGCAGGAAAATTAATGACCTGCTGTGGAGCCATCCATCAGGATATCACTCAGCAGGTGTGAAATTAACTTGCCTTGACTGTGGATTAAATTTAATGGCATGACGTAAAACTACAGAAACTGTTTCCGTTATTACTAGGGAGCAAGCAAGTGTTTTTAAAGATTCCAGCTTAATGAACTGGTTACGCCATACAGTGGATAGTCCCATGATCATTTAACAGCATGAGTTTAGATTATGTTCCCTAAGAAGATCAAGTATTACTGTATCAGTAAAAATTGTTAAAGGCAGGCCACAGAAATGCGTTTTTAATTTCTGTAATTACTGTGCACCAGATGGTGGATGCATACTTTTTCCCAGTGTAAGTACTTCAGCTCAAATATAAGCAGTTGTGATCTTTATTTACAATTCATCGGATTCTAACCTAGGTGATCAAAATTCCTTTGTTATGGCCCATTGTGATGACCTTCAAAGAAATACATAGACAAAACCTCACTATTTAGTTACAAAAGAGCCTTTTTTTTTTTTTCCAGATCTTAATTATGAGGATAGCAGAACTACCGACTAATGTTAACTACCCACTAAACATTAACTACCCACTAACTTTGTTTTGGAATAAGTATCTAATATTAGATTATGTACTTAAAGCATTTGGTAAATCCTAGTTAATTTAAACATTGGTTCTGAAAGAACAGTACTACAAAGATGCAAAATACATTACAGGTACAATACAATACATTACATTACATAACAGCTCAAGAGAAATGAGGAGGATGAAGGAAATGCATTGCCCAATTTGAATCTAAAGATCTTGATATTCTGCCAACCATTTTCTTCCTCTGTCCTGTTTCCTTACGTGTATGCACTTTTTCCTCTATAGTTGCCCTGAGTGGTTTTTTTTGTTTGTTTTAAATGGAGCATTTATCACTGTTGTGGAAGCTCCCTTTGACTGCTGAGTTCTTAGGGGATTTTTGCTGAATATGCCTTGAACATGGTCCTAAAATGTTCAGAGTCATCTCAGTCCTTTTTAGAACCCCTGATGTTTTTGCCCTTGGCAGAAAATGGTCGTGTGTGGGGGGTTTTTTGTCTCCCTTCCCCCCCTTAAATTCTGAGTATGCATTTCCAAGGGTTAAGTTGCGTGTTTGTGATTAGAAGGAACACTTTGTTATGACTTGCACAGTAGCTTTCTTTGAAGTAGGGCTGGCATGCATCTATTAATATATTTTCAGGATATGTCCACAGTATATTGGCACATACTTGATTAGCTTGTCTTTATAAGTTGACCCATTTGACCTGTTATTAAGGAGCATCTGTGCTTTGTAAAAGCAGTACTTTTTTTGTTTAAATATTGCCAATCAGAAAGCTGTTAGAGTAGTGAAGGTCTCATTAATGCTTCACAGTTGTGGCAACGAAGTTCTGCGGCTTTTGTGTCAAAAGATAATTCTGTCATTAGCATCAGTAAAATGATGTTGATTCATAACAAATATGATGTAACTACTGAGAAATGTTAGTGTTAATCCCACTCAGTTGCTGTGTCACTGGCAGTACTTTCTACAAGGATAAACTCATAAGTAGTAGCTCTTGTATCATGAGATCTGTACTGTTCTGGAACTTGAATGAAGAGCTCTATAGTCCTTTTGAAGAATATTCATTTGGTTAGAGCTGACAAGATACTTTAGAAATTTCTTCTTTCTTTGAAGAGAGACATCAATCTTGGTACCTATTTCAAAATGAGGAGGTAAGCAAGTCATGGAGGCCTAATGCTTTGTAACATTATAAACGTTAACAATATAAGTCAAGCTTTCACAGGGAACAAAGGTTAGATGATTACTAGAACAGTCATATTTCAGCTGGAGCTTTGGGCTGCTT
Source organism: Astur gentilis (assembly GCF_929443795.1). Taxonomy (NCBI): domain Eukaryota; kingdom Metazoa; phylum Chordata; class Aves; order Accipitriformes; family Accipitridae; genus Astur; species Astur gentilis. The sequence continues at coordinate 47,320,522 of NC_064880.1, forward strand.
TCTTTTCCTGCACTAGAAAATGAATATTTTGATATGAGTGTCTAAAGAAACTTGCTCTTAAGGCTTAGATTGTAACATGATGCTCTTGCAACCTTGCTTATATTGAAATCAACCCTGGGATACTGTGTTCAATTGCCTGCCTGCAATTTGGGTTTTACATTACTGGGTTTATTTAATTGTACTCCTGCCTGTCTCTTATTGATGGCTTTTATAGTTGCCTAAGCTTTTATGATTAACTTGTAGCCCCAGGGGAGGTGGGGAGAGAAGAGGAAAAGAAGTAATTCTTTCTGTGGAACTTCTCCTCTAGTTTTTGCAGACAAGTGAAAAGCCAAGCAGAAGTGCTCTTGCAGCTGTGGCAGCAAGAAAATTTAACTGTCCTGGCAAAGCTTTTTGTCAGCCCATTTTGCTAGGAAGAAGGCCTCACGTGTCTGTTTTCCATGACAGGCTGTGCAAGTTGTGTCACACAGCTCTTCATTGTACTTGCTTTCAAACTGAGTTTGTGTTGGCTGGTTTTGCCATTTGCTTTATCCTCTACTATCTATAATATCCTATCATAAGGGAGCATGCAACTAATTATGGTGTCTTCACAGCAGTGTTTGATTGTTTTTTATGCGACACTATTAGATTGTGGTATGAAGAGAACTAGGATTTCTCTATATAGCCTGTAACAAGAATATGCAGAATTGGTTTGCCATCATGCTCAGAGTTAAGCAGTATGATGTTATATGCCTGTGAGTAAGGGTTCCTGAGAAGATACTTGGATTACTCTTGATCCAGAATGACTGAGGACTGCAGCTGAAATTAGCAGAGATGGTCCATTCATTGCAAGCAAGCTGATCCAAGGGATTAAAAACAAGTCAAACAAAAGCCCTGTTTGTTCAATGCGATTTGCACAGCTGATATTGACCCAAATAGCAGAAGGGGAACTGTCTCTTCTGGTTGCACCCCATGTTTACACAGCGTTTGTTCATGTTCCAGGTTATGCCGACAAGGCTTTAGTTTTTGATGGGCTCAGAGCACATGGGGAAAGGGAGCTTGTGTCTGTTAGCAAAGATGAGCCAGTAGCCACTGGTTAAATCATTGGGTAGGTGTTTTGTGGTTTTTTTTTTTTTTTTTAAACGTTCCTTCCCAAAGGAATTGCCAGTCTGTAGACTTGTGATTGTTATTGTAACTCAGCCAGGGATAGACAGAAGCTTGTTATGTAACAAGTCAAAAATGATGATATTTAATAAGAGGTTTATTCTGCGTGGCAAAAAATTAAAGTTTTGTTTAATTAGCAGTCAAATGACTTGTTTTGCCTTCTAGTTCATTATGTGTTAAGTAGGTTTATGCCACTGATTCATATAGCTCATTACAGCTCATAAATGTCACCATAAAATTAGTCAAAATAAGAGTGTTAAAGTGTCTTGCTGTCAGTAGTTATCCAGTTGGTTTGGTTTTGGTGACAAGTTCTTAGCTAAAGTGTGAATTTTATAGTTGAAGATGTCATAGGACTTGGATGGCATGCTGCTTCTCATTATGGAAAGAGACAGCCTATACCTAAAAGCTGTAGCTGATAATTTTTCTGGTCATAGCTACTACCTGTCCCTCCTCATCAGCAGAGTCAGTCAATGTACTATACCAAGTTTAAAAGCAATAGATGATAGATGCAGTGGTGATAAGTGTCAGTAAGTCAGTGATGCCACTTCTGGGAACACAGTATCAATGAGATGCTTTCATTGAATCTTTGTGTTCTTGGCCCAAATGGCAGTCAGTCAAGATCTGGAGCCTAACAGCGTAAGCTGAAGCTGTTCAGCGTAAACTGAAGTGGCTACTTCTTTAATAGTGCAGCTGATGATTTCCAGATGCAAATTACTGTAATATGCTCAAATACTTCACATGTAGGTAAGATCCTGGAGTCTGCATATTAGAAGACTGTTGGCATTGTGAAAAGGAAACCACGGTATAGTACAGAAACTGATTTGCATCAATCACTTGACCAGCTGATGGATCACTTGGTAGTTACCACTTGATGTGATAAGAAGATGTTATCACTTGTAAAGTACTGAGACTTTTTATTATATTATCAATAGCAGGTTGTAATAGTAAACAGATAATGTCTGTTGGTAAGTGACACTGGAAGATTTTTTTTACAGGGTACCTGTTTTTGTAAATTCCAGTTAAGTTGAACAGGAGAACTCTTTGAGGCTAAAACTTCAGACTGATTTATTTCAACAGTTTCAGGGTCCAAATCTCTTGATACATACAGTGGTGTCAGCTCTAGTTGCCACAGCCCTACAGGTATCAATGATTTTTGTATGGCTTTACATCAATAGATATCAAAGATTTGGGGGTATTATATGCTGTTTATTATATTTTATATACAGTAAATAAGGTATGGGAATGTACAGGGATAGTAGGCCAGTGGCTGAGTCACATAATACATCTCTCAAGTTCTAGAGTGCAGGTCATCTGTGAGACGAGACTATAGATGTGCAGAATTTAAATAGCAACAGCTTCTCTAGTTTTATTGGGGTTGATGTGGGTAGGGTATGTCAGTCTGCTAGAAATTTGGCACAGAATTTGGTCAATAAGAAATTGTATTGTCAGATTGCAGTGTCGGAAGTCCTGCCACCTGATCCCAGATCTTTTTAAGGAAACTCTAAAGCATTCTGGTAGATGGCTTTTGTTTGTTTGCTTGACGGGGAGTACATTTAGAGATATATGTCCTAAGTGACTTTTGTCTTAGGACACTTGTCCTAAGTGAAGATAAACTTTTTAATGTCTTTTTTAAACTGTAACATTAAACTGGAATGTCACTTTTGGTTATTCTCTGTTCAAAGACAGATCTTCTCTGTTTTTAATAATTTATGTAGAAACTGTTTGGAAGATTTAAAATGTGACAGCTCTGAAGTAAGAAGATTGATACTACTCTGGTGTGATCTGATTTGGATTCTGACCTAATTTCTTTTAGTTAGTGATTGGTATAGGACTTCGCGGGGTACATGAGCTTATGACTTTTGGAGATTACTGGCTGATATTTTTAGGTTACCAGCTAATCCTGTTTAGGAATAGGATTTTCATCTGAAAACTGATAGGTTCTTAAGTTCTTCCTGTTTTGCTTTAGAATGACAACTGGAAAGTGTACAGAAAAATCAAAGGATTGTTTGTTTATTTCAAACTGTCTCGTGCTGTGGCTGTCTTCTACATAATTTTCTGCATGCATGGGTTGAAAAAATGCTATTCATTAATGCTTAAACAAAAGGAAAATCTTCCACTTAAGTTGTTAATTTTGCACATGCTCTAAAAGAGGTAGGTAAAAGCGTTGTGTACACATTGCCCCCAAAATGTTTTGAGCCTTTCCTTCTGGATTTTTCTTATGTTGCCTTGTAGCTGTTTGCAAAGCAGCCAGACCATAGATAAAGTAACAAATGCAAATTCACAGTGCCATTTGCTTACTCAACAACTGTGTTCCATATATAAACACTATCTTCCAGATGTTTTCTCCTTGTTAGCAGTTGCTTTCATGTGCTTCTAACGTATGGCAGAGAGAACCTTGTTCTTCAATTCCACACCTAGTGTGGGGTTGCCATCTGCTTTGTGTGTTAATTTGGAAGGTAAGCATTTTGTCACCTGTTTCTACAGACTGAGTCCAAAATGCTTACCAGTCCTATGTATGAGATCACCTTTGTGAATTTTTATTTAACTTTGTAAAAAGTGTAAAGCAGCAGTAAAATAAAGGCCATTGTAGCTTGAATGTAGAGTGCTATATGTAGGATTGTAGCTCCTGTAGCTGTTTCGTTTCCTTTTTGTTGTACACCTCTTCATGGAAAGCGAAGCCAAGTGAGGTGGAGAAATGAGAATTTGCATGAAAAGTGTAATGTGTATGAGTAATACTATGTTGTATTGAAAATATTGCTCAAACTGTGTGCTTTTTGTTGCTGGTTTGGCATGCTAATATTAATAGGTTTTGCCCTTTTTGGTGAAAGGGCGTATATTGGACCGAACTTGATGTAAATTTATGTGGGTCCCCCCGCCCCAAGATTTACTGCCTCAAAAGAGCCCTTGCAATACGTATGTTGTATTCTGAAACCTCTTCTATTGCTATTACACAAAAAATTCCTATGATGGCTTGGTGAGGTCTTCATCTCATTGGTAATGGGGGCTGAAGTGAAAGGAAAGGGAGTAGGAAGATGTCACATTCACATGGGCGATGTCATGCCTTATATGACATCCCTGCATCCTAGCACACACTGTTACAATCATGCTCTTGTCTCCTGAAAGCAGAAAAGGCTGCAATTCTGTGGGTAGTGTTAACGGTGAAAGAGAGCAACTAACTCCCAAGAGTTCTCCCACACAAGTCAAGACAAATTTTGCAGTTCTGCAGATCAGTGTGGTTTTTATCCCCCCTTCCCCCCCCCCCCCCCCCCCCCGTTGCCTTCCACACCAACTCTTGAGAGTTATTTATGGTGCTTTCAGGGAAGAAACTGATTCAGCTACCGCTTGTCAAGCAGCTGTTGGGGTAGATGGAGCATTATCTCTCACTGAGGCTTTCTGTGCCTCCCTCAATCCTTCAGAACTGCCTTAACAACTGTCCATGTCTATTTCCTTATCATCTTTCTCATCCCTCCTCTATCCTCTCCAGTTTCTGGATATCATTTGTGGTTTTCATTTGCTCCCATAACATAGAAATAAATAATATCAAATATTTGCAGAACTTGATTAATTTGTGAAAGTTTTCTGAATCTGAAAAAGCTGAAGCTGTAGAGATTTGACAAACTTATTTAATTATCTGTATGCAGCTTATCTGAATATTACATAAATCCCACAGAGCTTCAGCTTTCTGCTCTTTACTTACGTGGTTTAGATATGCTGGCAGTATTCACATGGAAAGAGGCTATGCTGCCTAGATACCCAAGTTGTTTGGATGTTGTTGGTTTTTTTTAATCACACAACTGGAATTGTGAGGCATCAAAAGGAGGCTGTTTGTGGGAATGGTTTTGACTTCATTTATATGTGGATGCATGGGATTAAGCACATTCATTACGTTAGGGGAGACTTCAATCTGTTTTAAGAGCTGCTAGTCAAGTTCTACTCATTTTCAGCATATTCCTGAAGAGTGCATACTTGTATGGATACTTGGGAACAGACATTTTAAAGCACAATTTTGAAGTCTTACTCACAAGGCAACACAGGAAAACCAGAATCCTTCTCTGAGGATGCAGGTACCTGAAAGAATATACTCTTGAAAAAAAGTCAATGGGATGACTGCTGTTTAGAAAGGGACCTGAAGTAAGGCAACAACAGAACACAGTACACCTAAGCTTAAATACAAGAATTGACCAAACTTGTCTTTAATTGCTTAGAATGAAAGTAGATGCTTTTCACACACTTGCTTAACGATACTGTGCAATGTATTTTAGGAATGTCTGGGAGACAGAATAAGCTTTGTAGTAACCTGCATAAAATTTCGTTGATAAAATATCGTAATTAAGAAAAGCTGTTTAGTGGAGTAATGTCTATAGCTATCCTTTCTTTCATACTGGGGATACAGTTCTTTCAAAGCAATTTCGAAAGACTTGTGTCATTTACTTGGCTAAATGCATACAAGGTTTGTGGCCAAAATACATTTACTTTCATCTGATGCTTGGTAGAAATTGTGTTGATGAAGGGATGCTTGTTGCCTGAAAAAAAAGAAAAAAAAAAAAAAAAAAAAAAAAGGTTTTGCAAGGTTTTAATGGCTTTTTCTAGTAAATGGTTGCAAGAATTCTGTTACTGGCTCCAAAATTCTTTATCTGTATGGGTTGTTAGTAAAAGCCAACTGTGTGTAATCCAAATAAGATGCTTGGAATAGATATTTGAAGCATGAAACTTACTCATTTATTCTTTGACGTTTTAGTAAGCCGTTAAAAGTCTGTACAATATGCCAGCATGGTACCTTGGACTGTGTCTGCAGTGTGTATTTTCTCACTTGGGTTGATGTTGACTGCTGCTGGTGTTACTGAGTCCAGTTACATATAGACTGATATTAATGCTGTTCTTTGGTATTTAAAATTGTCTTAAAATATTTCACTTACAGCAAATCAAGGCTTCTGAGATGGGCAATGTATGCTTATGGTAGTAACAATATAATGCTTCAAATAAACTTGAGCAGCATTAAAATACCTATTGTTTTTAAAACACCTTCACAGTTAACAACACAGTTGAAACTGTAAATTGTCCTCAAAACCTGAGGCATTTATGCTTAGCATTTCATGATAGTGCATTGAAGTACCATTTCAATGTTAAGAATAGTATTTGTTTTTTCACAGATGGCACCATGCTAGCAGGAGTATTAACTAAATTGCTTCCGCAATGTTTATGGGTACTTCTAGAATATCCATGTTCATGTACACCATTTTGGATGATGTGGCTGGTTTGAAGTGTTAAGGTTTGAGTGTGTCCTGGTTTCAGCTGGGATAGAGTTAATTTTCTTCTTAGTACCTGGTGCTGTGTTTAGGATTGAGTGTGAGAATAACGTTGGTAACACACTGATGTTTTAGTTGTTGCTAAGTAGTGCTTATCCTAAGTTAAAGATTGTTCAGTTTCTCATGCTCGGCCAGCAAGCAGGTGCACAAGAAGCCTGGAGGGACCATAGCCAGGACAGCTGACTCAAACTAGCCCAAGGGATATTCCATACTATAGAATGTCAGGCTCGGTATATAAACTGGCAGGAGTTGGCCGGGAGGGGCGGATCGCTGCTTGGGCATCGGCCAGTGGGTGGTGAGCAGTTGCATTGTGCATCACTTGTCTTTTCTTGGGTTTTATTATTTTTAAAATTATTTTATTATATTACCTTCTATTACAATTATAATTATTGTTACTATATTTTATTATCATTATTATTACTATTCAATTTTATTTTACTTTAGTTACTAAATTGTTCTTATCTCAGGCCGTGAGTTTTACTTGTTTTTTTCCCAGTTCTTGTCCCCATCCCACTGGGAGGGGGGGAGTGAGCGAGCAGCTGTGTGGTTAGTTATCGGCTGGGCTTAAACGACAACAGAATGGTTTTCAAGTCTGTCAAAATGAGTTGCCTTACCTACTTAACTTTTGACTGGAGGGGTTATACCTGTTAAGGGACTGGAGCATCTGGCGTGGGAGGAGAGGCTGAAAGAGCTGCTGAGACTGTTTAGCCTGGAGAAGGGAAGCCCTGGGGGAATCTTATTAATGTTTATAAATCTCAGATTGCAGGGTGTAAAGAAAACAGGGCCAGACTCTTCTTGATGGTGCCTCCTGACAAGACAAGATGCTTTTAAGATAATTTTTTAAAACAAATTTGAATGTAAAAGCTATCATAAAGACCATTAGTCCTCTGAGTGCTTTTTGTGTATTCCAAATACATACCGGCATGTCTGAGTCTGTGAGTGCTATCACAAAGCTTGTAGTATTTATGTGAATTGTTTGATAGACTTACTTCAAAAATAATTAAATCAATCCCCCACAAAGCCAAATAAAACCTTTACAGCAGTGGAGAAAAACGTGATCTAAGTCTAAAATCAGAATACAGATAAAAATCCTTGTTATATTTTAATATTAAATCTTAAAGTAGATGTAATCAATGTGTGTTGCTTAGGACTTATGTGATGATTCTTAAGTGGCTCAGTGTATCAGTAGGCTAAGGCAATTAAATACTTACAAGGGACAAGGGGAGAGAAAGACCAACTGCCATTTTAAAAACTGGATACGAAATCCTACACTGTCAAAAATGGTCTTGCTTTTATGTAAATTACCACTCTAACAGGTGTTTGAAAACAAGCACAGTTTTTGTGGTGTGAAACACTTTGTCTATGTTCAGCCAAATGAATGAGTTTTAAAGAAGTTGAAGAGAGTTAATGTACTTTCTTTCTGATCTTATTTGGGAAAAAAAAAAAGGGAATTTAAAGACTTGCTCAGTCACTTTGCAAGGCTGTAACAATGGGTCATTACCAGGCATTGCAGTAGGAGTTAAAGGATGATGGAGGGATCAGGCATAATGCTGAAAACACAGATGTTGAGAGAGATGTTGCTATTGGGTCATACTTTTTCTTCCACTGCTGCAAAGTAGTACATTGCTAATGCTCTTTTATAAAGAGACTGAAGTACATTCAATGGTGGGTTCTTCTTCTCAAGTGTGATCAGTGTAATCACTCAATGTATTATGTTTTATTTTCCTAAATGAAACTGTCTGCTATTTTCATTACTTAAAAAAAGAAACAAAAATGCGTGAGCGGAGATGATTTTTTTTAGTAGTCTTTATTTTCTCAGAACTGTAAACAAATGCACTTTTTTAAGTTGAGTAGCATCATTAAGATGGATTTCTGAATGACGGAAATTATTCCTTCTTAAATTGCTGCAAGCCATGATGGGTTTTTTTGTTGGTTTGTTTTGTTTTATAATGGTATAATCCTTTTCCTTAGACCAGCTTCTAACTGTTTTGGACTGAGTCTGTTACTTGGTACCAGCTATACTACTTTTTCTTTCTTCCTGTCCCTGAACACCCAGCACTGATAATTTCCTATCCAAGATCAAATGAATTACTGGGGAAAAAAACAACAAACCCAAACCAACAGATTAATTTTTCATGTTACAGAAATGAACTGTGCATATACATCATTCTTTGTAAGTAGTCCAACAATGAATCTGGGTACCTTCAAAATAATGTTTTGCACTTCTGGGTAGCTTTCTAGTTTTGTTTTATATCCTTTGATAGAATGCACTGAAGGATAGCTTTCATATTAGTGAGCTGTGGGTAGCCAGTCTGCTAGTTTTGTGAACCAGAAGAGTAAGACTGGCCTACGTGGTCACAGCGTGTATTGGTTGGAGCGCAACAGAAAGCACCTGTGAGCTCTGACTCCTCACGCTAACCTTTAAGTCTGTGACCGCCATATTTATCAGGACTGATGGTGGTAAGGGATAATAGTATTTTGCATTTCCTTACCAAGAGTGTATTGCTAGCTAATACTCTGAGCACACAGACTAGAATTCATATCTAAACAGCGTGGATAGCACTGTGTCCTCTTGAAGTAATTGGGAGCTTTTATAACTTCTCCAAAGTGAAAATAGCCTCCTTCACCTAACATGCAAGTAGTCAAACCACCTCTTCACTTCTAATTTTCTGGCATCTCTGAAGAAAGCTAATCTTGGTACAGTTCTTCTGGAGGCTCACTGTAACATGCATCCAACCCTCAGAAGTAGACCTGTCAGAGAAGTCACCAGGAGAATCATGGAATCACTTAGGTTGGAAAAGACCCTTAAGACCATCGAGTCCAACCGTAAACCTGACACTGCCAAGTCCACCACTAAACCATGTCCCTAAGTACCACATCTACACATCTTTTAAATACCCCCAGGGGTGGTGACTTGACCACTTTCCTTGGCAGCCTGTTCCAGTGCTTGACAACCCTTTCAGTGATAACCCATTCACCTGCTTCTACTGTTAACTAAATCTGTTTCAGTTTGCAAAGTGTCAAACGTTTTTTAAAGTTTGTCTTCTAATCTTTTTCTTCTTACCTTGACTGCAACCTGTGTCAGATCCCTCGGGGCTGTCATTGTCACTGTGTGGCATCAGCTGTGCAATGCTAATGAGTTTCAAGGAAACTAAACAGCAGTCTCTGCCTGGAGCAGCCCTGCAGGATCTTTATCAGTCTTGTCCTGTTTTCAAGAAGGCCATGTTTCTCAGTGATGTTAACTGTAGAAATGGCAACTAATTCTCCTGCAGGGGCAGCTTACTAGCGTTTTCGTGAAGAAGTCCTGGCTGTAATATCTATATTTTATTGAATTTATTAAGAGTCTGCAGGACTTGAGGAAGTTATAACACTGTTAGGTCTTCAGGTTTGTGACAAACTTTTAATGAATTAACTGGTGGCAGAAATTTGCAGTGTTCCTGAAGTACGCTGTCCCATCTGCTTGTGGGCTAAATGAGTCCTGTCCTAAAAGGTCAGTCTGTCCTGCCTATGAGCCACATTTTTATTCCATCTGTTAATATGAATGTTCTGAAGATGATGCCAAGAAAGAATTTCCTAAATATATACACTTTTTATCGGAATAGATAGTCCTTCAACTGATGAAGTTTTCCTGAATACCAAAATTAAACAGCTTTTGACCACCCTCTCAAAAGACAAATGATGGAAATTGACTTACTGTGACTTTTATCATGTATATATGTCCTTTCTCCTCAGATTCTTCTTCATTCTTTTGGGATGTTAGTCTGTATTAGAACTATTTTTGCATTCATTTGTATTAATATATAGAGAAAGAATATATATTATGAATGTATTTATTTTCATAACATAAAAATATAAGACTATTAAAAATATCCTAAATTCAGGTAGAAAACTGATACAATATAAAAAGCAGAGCGGTAAACTATGATTCCTTGTTATGAGGATAATGGGGAATAAGTAAAGCTTAAAATGTGGGTCCTCTCAGATTGTCAGTGTTTAAGCAAATCATGAGAAGTTATTGAAAAGATAACTTTCAGTAACAGTTCTCAAGTCTCAAGAAATGTTCTTATTCTTATGAATTCTTGAGTTACAGTGTGATTTGAATTGACTTTACAAATGTAGCAAGTATAATATTTCAAATCCTAAAAGAAATTTATTTGCTTTTCTTATTTTTTTAAAATATTTTTCCCCTTTACTACATTAAGAAGGATTGGGGGGGGGCGGAGAAAAAGCTGGTGTTGAAAAATTCAGATCTCACCTCTACTCCTTTATAAATTGTTGTTAGTATTCCTGTCTCCATGTGTGAGCCCAAGGTCCAGGCTTGTGGTTTAAACTGTAAACAGAGATGAGATACTTTTATACAAGAATAAATGTGCACAGATGGAGATAATCAGAAGTGACTTAAATGTGTGGGCTTTTTTAGAAGTGCCAAAAGCCCACAATACCAAGTTGACATTGACGAGGACTACAGGTGTGAAGTATGCTCAGACATATCCTTAGAGTCTGATTTGTAGAAGGTGCTCAGACACCTACAGGAGTACTCAGGAGTGTCTCATTAAGTGCAGTGGGAGTTGTGTATTTGGGTGTGTTCATAAATCTCTTAGACATTTCTTTGCATCTTTATTGCGATTTCTTTAAAATTCTTGATTTTTGCTGTGCTGTTGACAGTTGCTGTAATTAAAGGGAATTTTTTTTTTAGGGCTTGCCGTAAAGTTCTCAGTTAACAAGTCCTAATGTTGTGGGCTAAAGGGCAGAAACAACAAAAACTTTCATGGACAGTACTTTGCATAACGTGAAGGATTTTTGTGGGATTCTTGAACCTATTTGATACATTAAAATTCAGGAAAAGGGCTTTCTGTTCTTTAAAAGATCTTAACGATAAATGAAAAAAGAACTCAAAAAAAACCCCAAACAACACTTCTGTAGTTACACCTCTGAGGCATCTATTCTTTAAAACTTAGAAGAAAAAATATTTTAGTATCTGTTAACAAATTCTGAGCGTTTTTTTATTGACAGTCATCTGGCATGACTGACAAAATCCCTCTTATTTTTCTTCATGCGTTACTTCCATTTAAGGCACACTTCTGTAGTAAAGGAAAATGTTGGTGTTGGCAGATACTCAGAATTTGTTCTCAGTCCTTAATAGTCATAGTGATTAAATTTGGATAGTAACATAGCTTTTTTTATTTAATAATAAAAACTGTAAATGAGTATTTTTTTTTGCAATGACGTATTCTTGCATGTAATTCTTCTATTGCACAATAAGCCTCCATTAAGCTAATAAATCAAACCATGTTCTTGAAACCATTTTCATCTCCATTCCCAGTCCTTCTTACCCACAGTATCAGCCTCTCCTTCCAAATTCTGAATGTAAGGACATTAAAAAAAAAAAAAAAAAAAAAGCCTGAGTCTTGCAGAGTTTTGACATACTTTCTATGAGGTATGGCAATTTTCATCCTGTCGTATAACATAATTGTTTTAACAGGCAAACACCCCTTTCTAATCTGAATTTAGCATGATATGATTTTTCTCTGGCTTTCACAAGTGTAGTCTTGCTGTGCTGACAGGTCTCTTAAGTTCTGTATTTTCCCGTACGTACATACTAGTTTGGCTGTGTTCCCCTTACCCATCCTTTCTTCCACTCCTCCCCACTGAAACATAATCTTCTTCTCCTTACTTTCACAGTCTCCCAATCCTTTTCAGCAATGAGGGCTTGCTTCCTACCTCCACCTGGGCCACGTGCTACCCACATTAGACTTTCCTATCAGACAGGGACTCTTTAAAAAGTGTCTTTTGGCTTTCTCCCTTCTTCCTCCCTAACACAGGTGGGAATTCTCTCTTTAATCTCTGCAAAACAACTTCACTGTTCTCCTCAGATCTCTTCTGAAAACTCAGCTTTGCTGTGATGTCTACAGGGAAAAAGAGGACGTGAGAATTCCAGTCATGTTAGCACTACTACCTAAGGTTTGGTTCTCTTTGTTTCCAGTCCAGCTGCTCGTTCTTATCATCTGTTTTTGCATGGTTTGGTTGCCGGGCACAAGATATATCTTTGTCCTTGGTACTGTCGTATGACAAGCCAAAGTGTCCTAATCCATATGTAGGATTTACCATAATGCAAATACTAGTCTGGAGGGGTAGGTCTAACTCTAAAAATCCCGTGTACAATATGAGTTCACTTGTGTGCTCCAGTGAAATCCAACCACTTAGGAGATAGCAATTGTGGTAATTTCTTGTCATTTCTTTTTTTCTTTTGTTGTTCTACAATCTATGCTGTATTGTACAGTTTGATACATTTAGGTACCTAGAATTTAACTTTCCAGACAGAAAAATACATAAGAATTGCAACTTGACTTGTGAAAAATGTGGTCAGGGTTGTGTTTTTTTGTGATTCACAGGAATCGCATTTTATTTGTGTATCTTTTTTTTGCATATATGTTACTTGAGTTTTGTGCTGTTTCCATTCATCTTACATATTGACTCAAAACATCTTAACTGTTTAGCCTTTAAACAATACTGTTAGACAAGCTAGTTTCTCCCTCCTGTTTTAACTGGAAGCTTAGGTCAGATGGAGATGAATGGATTATCTGTTTCACTGGAATTTGTAACCAGCCATATCTTCTTACAAATTTTATTATTCCTTTAGTTTCTTTTAATTCCATTTTCATTGTAAGTGGTACATGACATTATGCGATCTCTTGAAACCTAGGCATTGCTGCTTTTCTTCCTTGCCTCAATTCTATTTTTGGTTTGGGTTTGTTTTGTTTTAGCCAGTCCCATTTAATGGCTTTTCTTAAAATACTGCATGACAGGTATTTAATTTTATATTCTTTCCAAACCTGATCTTCTGAAACTTTCTTGCCATATTGAAATAAAAAAATTCAGTGGAGGAGGAAGAATAGGAAATGTTAGTGAATATATTTTTATTTAAAATAAACTGAATTCAGTGGATGACTTTTTTTTGTTGTTACGCAACACTAAGTTTAAAAATGAATTCTTGTCAAGTTTCTTGAATAAAAATTGTGGGATGTCTTGGCACCTTTCTCTTTTTGAAAGGGAAAAACTATCTGCTCTTGTTCTTTGAAAACGGATTTCTTGGAGTTGGCTGTAGTGTGGGGAGGTTTTTTGTAAGTGGTTTTGCTGACACTTTTCTAAGGCTTGCTTGCTGGTTTGCATTTTTAATCTCCCTGATGTTTATTTGCAATGTACTTCAGTTTTGTTCATGAAACTTTTTAGGCATTTATCCGTTGCTCACTCCTAATGTTAGATCTTTGTTATTCTTTGTTCCTACTTTGTCCTTCAAACTCCTCCTTCTCTCTTATCCCTTTCCTCTGAAAAGACTGGAATGTCAACTAAGGTGGTGAAAAATTCCAATCTACCTGGTTATCTTTTCATTATCATGCAGTCTTAAAAGGTGGTTTTCTTCTGTATTTTTGTAAAGCACATTTTACAAAAAGTCCCGTATTTTTTTAAAATCTCTATATACACTTGCACAAGTTGTTTGTCTCATGTTGTGCATGTTTGTCAAAAATACTCTTAATGCTTTTCTCCCCATTAAACAACTTATAAAGTGATGAAGGTGTTCCTGTTTGATTGCTGAGAGTTGCCTCAGAGATGGCTGGCCTTCAGTGGAGAATGAAATGTTTTTTTTTCTGAAGTTTTACATCTAGTACATTATAATACTCAAAAACTAAATAATGAGAATTACCATTGTTCTAGATCAGATTTGGTCCTTTGTTTTGAAAGTGTGAAAAAAATGAGTAATAATTCTCCCTATCCCCTCAAAAGACTAAAATGTCACCTGAAGTGGGGGAAAATACCTATCTATTTTTTCATTACCATGCAGAGAAAAAAAGTGTATGAAAAGTGATTTTTCATCCTGTTTTAATTGAAAAATATCAAGGAACTAGGCCATAATATGATGGAGTCACAGTGCATTTAGTAGCATAAAATAATTTAAGGGACACTATATACAAACTGGTACTTAGAGGAAATTGGTAGGAGGAGCCTTCAAGGCATCAGGAATAAATGTTTCTGCCCATGGTATTTGTAATGTTTGCCTTTAATGCTTTACATGCTTCCCTATCCCTTTTGTGGCACCTTACTGCTGTGGGAAGGGGGGGCGGGTGTGAGGAAGGTGGTTCAACACTGCAGGGTGGAGATCATGAGAGAGCATGGGGTTGCGATAACAAAATGCAGATGATACGTGCTGGTCTGTGGTAGCACTGTGTTACTTGAAGCTTCATGAAATGAAGGAAGGAAGAATACTCTGCCCCACTCCCACCACAAAACCTTCTAGCTGAGGGGGATTTTCCTGTGTTTCCTCCTTGGCCATGGAACCTGAGTGGAGTTGCAAGGGGTTTTTTGAGTAGTGTTGTGTTCTTCTGCAATTTAAATCTCACCTGTATGGTCTTCCTCCTAGTACTGGGAAATAGAAGCCAATCAGACTTGCCAGTCCATTTTTTTCCGCTGTACTGCAAACTGAGTGAGGCTAGTAATGGGCATTTTGGATTTTTACATTACCTAGATTGGGAACTAGGTACAAAAACCGTTTATTTGGGTACGCCTGCAGTCGGTTGCTCTGCCATTAACTAGGGCAACTATTGTAAGTGAAACTCTACTGGTGTTAGAGCCTAACAAGCCATACCTTCTTAACTTCAATGACCTCTGGTTTGCAGTCATAAATCACAATGAGCTAGTGCAGCCAGTGCATTGAGTCCTGTGCAGGTTACAAGCCACCTAAAAGCATTGACTGTGTCTGTTGGAAAAAGCCTTTGTTTAATGACACAGATATGTTTGGCTGATATCTTTTCTCTTGGTCAACCTGGTAGAAGCTTTCTCCGTTTTATAGTCCTCAGTTTACTTCAGTTTACTGATTAAGATAATGGCATGACAAGATGGGGTTTGCTTCTCAGTGCTTAGCATTTGACTCCTTTGCAAGCCAAAGCAGAAACTCTGGTTGAGGCTTCACAAGTAGCAAATTGGAACCTTGTGCTTTCAGCCAGACTCACAAAACTTGTTGCATCTATAAAACAAGTATTAGGTGGGTTGTTCTTTTGTTGGAGTTTGAAGTTTAGATGGCATATAAGCAAAGGGGAAGAGGGAACGGATGAGATATTTTTCAGATTTCTTCCTCAAGTATGATTTAAATCTGATATGCACCAAAATCATTCTGTTCCTAGCAGAATGTGCTGCTTGGTTTGTGCTTATATAAAAATGCAGAAAGGATGTTATGCAAGTAAGTTTCTTTGCTTGACACTCACTACGCAGCCACCTGTTAGAACATAACGGTATGGATGATTCCCAGTATGGGATACGAAGGCTTTGCTGCTTGTGATGAAGTATGTTTACTAACCTTCAGAAAGCAGATTTTGTTGTTAGCAAAGCAGAATTTGAAAGCCTGATAAAGTGAATGCATACAAACTTTGAAAGAAGTACATAGGCTGGAAGACAGTGTTGTGCTAGTAACAGAAAGAGAGCAGCCAGCTGATTCGTTCTGTAGAAAACTTTGCTTACTCTACTTCCTAAACTGCAACTGTGCACAAGGGTGGTTTTAAAAACATGTTATTTTTTGGCTATCTTTAGAGTTTTCAATATCAAAAAAACCCTCTTGACACTGTTGTGCAATACTTAATGTGAGAATACTCGACTAGTAGCCTAAATTCAGTATCAATAAATGTAATTAATTATGCATTGTCCAACCTCCGAGGGGAATTTATTCTCAAAATGAACACGGAAATTGCCAGAGTCTATAAGGGATGGTTAGTTCTGCCTCTTCTGTCACCTGTGGTTAGATATGTGGGCGTACAGTGTTTCCGAGTATCTCTGCCTGTGTGACTCTGTGTGTAAAATGTGTTGAAGAGGGTGGCTGTTTTGGAACATTTGAAAGTATTACTTAGAGTTTTGCAGAACATAAGTTTAAAGGAACTCTGAATTGTCACTGACCACATGGAAGGAGTTAATGTTCACCAATTTATTTAAGTAATTAATGTGACCCTAGACCTTGGAGTTCCCAGATGTAAATGCTTAATATGTAATTTATACCAAACATTTTTATAATCCTGCATGTAAATCTTGAATACATTCTTGCAGTGTCTGTGGTTTTATTTCCTATCACTGTCTCCAGCATCCTCTTACTGCCTGTACAGCAACCTTAACATAGACCTTATGCAAAGATAATGTTATGTTTCGTCCCTGATGACTACTGAGAGCTGTAGAAACAATTATAACTTGTGAATGTATATATGTGTAGTGGAACAGATCTTACTTACATGCTAAGGGCCAGATCCTTATGGTGTAAATCAATGCAAGTGTTTAGAAGGTAAATTGCATACAGATCTGACCCTATGAGAATTTCATATATTTTTTTTTTTTAAGTAGCTATATTGATAAGACTGACAGTAATATTGAGGAATAGTAGGTCTGAAGGGGTTTCCCGTTACTTTGGATAATTTATTTAAGGAAGGTCATGAAATAGGAAATTCTAATCACTGTTCATGGCTTTCTCACAAATTACAAACTCTACCTACTCCTCGCTTGAGGTGAAAGCTTTAGCAGCTTATCAGGAAATACCGATAACTTTTGACAAGCGAACTGTTTCCTCTATCAATAGTTACAGTCCTGTTTGTATATGAAAACTTATTAGTTTGGCATTACCAGTTGCACTTGTAATCTCCTTTGTGTCTGTTGGCATATCACTCATAATATAGATTTAGTATTATTTAATGTTCTTTGATATGCTTCCTTGGTCTTGGGTGACCCAGTGTATTTAGCCATTCAGTTTGTTTAGCCCTTGTCTATCAGGCTGCTCGTTCTAGTATGTTTTAATCAGCTTAACCTTCATTCTTTTTACTCTCTCTTAGACTTGCATTGAAATGTTTTGTTACCTTATCTCCTTACTCAGGGCATTTGTTGTTCTGCCTCACCTTTCAGTTTCTTAACTAGCTCAATACTTAGTCTTTCTTATAGTGATTCCCTCACCTCAGATTTTCTAGCTGGTTTCCCCCCTTCTTACTAACCATTGTTTTCACTACAACTTTCTTCTCATATCTGCTATTCTGCAATTGCATCGATTACTGCATCAATGAAATGCTGATGACATATGCAAATTTTTGTTCAAAATTAAAAGGAAGGCCTGAGTTTTGTTCCTATTGATGATATTTATCTGTAAACTTACACCTAAAATGTGTGAACACAAAATTTCTGCCCCTTTGATTTTTCTAGTCTAATTTCCCAATGAAACAAGGCTTTTTCAGTCATCAAATTTTGTCCTTCATAACTTTGAATTCCCTTTGGAATTTCAATCAAACTGATGCTGAAATTTCTACAAACTTTCTGTAAATTAGTAGCTGGGTCAGAAGGCCCCTGCTAGCACGGTAAGGAAAGACATGGAATCAGAAGAGATGGTGAAAAAATAAAATGCAGAAAAATAAATTGCTACTCTTCTTTGAAGTATTTGCATTTTGTTACAATGGTTACATGGCTGTAAAATGGATTGTACATGGTCTGGGCAGTCTTAGCATGTTACCATGCTGCAGGAATTCAAGAAACACTTTTTGATATAGTTACAGCTCACTCAAACATAAGCTGAACTCTGGTTTCATGTATGTTCTGTCTTAGTAAATCTGCAATTGTGTGCCAGTCTATAACCAAAATAAATGTAAAGGGAAGAGATAGGGCGGTTTGTATCTTTTCATCCATTAATCGTACAAATTGTGTTATGGTACTTGAGAGAATAACTGCAGGTATTTGATTTATGAGTGTATTTCCTTGGCAATTTCTGTGATGAGTGTTTCTGGTATGAATGAGTTTGGTAGTTCAGAGTAGTTTAGCATGTTTTCAAACATAGGTTTGTATGAGACATGCTTTTTAAAGTGAATTGATAACCCTGCTAATAACACTTTGGTTTATATAGTGGAGTACTCTTAGAGATCACAAACTGAATTCCTCTTTAATGAAAATATTCCAGGAATGCCAGTAATGTCCTCGAACTGTTGGTATTTAGTTGTTAAGACCAACAAGATAGACAACTAGATACAGTCCACAGCACTGTCCTCCCAGTACTGACACCCACACCCCTGAGCTGAAATGCCTGTTGTGTGACTGTCAGGTCCTCAAAACCTATTGCTTTGTTTTGCAGATATGGTCCTGTTCTACTGTGGTACTTGCTAATGTAAATAGAGATTTCCAGACCTAAGGTGTGATTTTATGTCTATTAAAGACAGACTTCAGGCTTCATCTCCTGGTTTATTTAAGGATAACTTTCTTGTGTAAATTCTACCTAGAACTTTGAGAAGGAAGAGGAAATTCATGACCACTCAAGCATTCGATATTGTAAATAATTAAATTAGCCAAAATGTTAACATTTACATTTACTTTGGAACTGCGCTGCAGGAGGAATAAAGGTTTGCTTTCAGCACTGAAAACGAAGCTACTTTTGCTACCAAACCTTGAACAAGGTGTATTGACAATAGCCTCAACAAAACATGCTTTGGAAAGGAGGCCTTTCTACTAATTTGGATGACTTATAAAAAGGCATTAAAGAAAGTTCATTATCCAAACCATTACTGCACTGTGGACCACAATTAGCAGATGAAATAGCTTTCTCAAGTAATAGTAGATTATAGCTATCTAGAGGACCTGAAAGCTTGGGAGTGAGAAAGGCTAAAAAGGGGAACATTGTTGTGAATGATGGGGTATAAGCAATGAAGAGAGCTTATGGGGTTCTACATCCATCCTTAGTACTACGCTGTGCAGATCATCAGCTCGGAAACCTTTGTTGCTTGCTAGGGCTTTTTCATACTATTTCCCAAACTGGGGGGGGGAGGTTGTGTGTCATCCTGCCTCTCCCTGCCGAGCAGTAGTCTAGGGAGAAATTACAAAGTGATATTACTGATTCACTTTCCTTAATGCTGCCTATGCCGGCTGTTTTCTATGCTTCACTTTTTTTTTCTTTTTTTTTTCTTCCCATTTAGCTTTGTAAGGGCTACAGCTGAAACAAAGCTATTCCTCAAGAGTTTGCCAGTAAAAGTTGTTCTCCAGCTGTCTATGGATCATGAAAGAGGGGAGGCTGTTTTCCACCTACTCAAAATAGTTCGTAAGTTGTGCCTTACGATATACTAAGTACAGCTTATATGTTTGCAAACGAGACTTGTATAGTTCATTAGGTCATGTAGATAACTGGAAAACTGATGGCCTTCTAGCAGCTCAGAGGTTATAATATAATAGGTGACAGGTTAGAACGTTGTCATGCTTGGCCTGGTACTGGCTCTCCTTTGAAAATACTATTGTGGTTGCGGCCAAGTTGTTCGATATTTGTTGTAGTTTATGGTAAAGCTGTAAAATTCATAGCAGCCTTGTGAGAATCATGTGCAGAGAAGTTTTATGTGAAGGCTCAAATTATTACTATTTCCTTATGGCTGGATGGATCAGAACTGCGTAGGTATTGAAACTTTTGGCTAATGCTTCTTCTCACAGTTGCTCAGTGGCTCCCTTCCATTAAGGTAGCTGGTCCTGTGCTTTCGGAGGAAAAGCATTACTTTCAAGCCCTACTGTTGCTTTGAAGTTGTGTCTTGTGTGACTGTAGGTTTCTTACTGGGATTTACTGGACATGTACAGAGCTACATGTATGTCCTTTTAAGCATTTTGACAGTGGGAATGCTATGTTTGCAGTAAGAGGTTGTTACAGTTCAACAAAGTGAGCTGTGTAGCTTTGGTGCTGTTGCCGACCCAGTTAACACTATAGTCACCCATCAGTTAGGATGGGATAGATTGTCTTGTTTAATGTTATGCAAAGCTGATCTCTGTGTGACAAATTGTTGCTACTTATGAAGAGACATAAGAAACATTAACAGCTTTAATTTAAATGAAAGTGCTCTTCTAATCTTTGGTGGTATCAGCTGTTGATAAATGTTGTATTTATCAACAGTATACGTACAGGTGATGCAGGAAGTAGGCTAAAGTATTTTCCTGTCCTACTAACTTTCAAATTAGATGTGAAGCAAATTGCAATTTCATCCTTTTCAATAATAGAAAAGTATTTAAATGCAGAAACTAGAGCAGTGGAATAATCAGCAGCACTGTTGCTTCCAAACAGGTGACTGTGTTGAAATTTTAATTCCATTAAATTTTGTGCTTTGGAGATGCAGCTTGTATTTTCAGCCATTTGTCTAGCCACATAAGCTGGAATGCATTCAAAATGCTTGCCAAGAACAAATCCATTGGAAGAAATGTTATACTCTGACCCAGGTTCAAGATGTTCTAAAGCAACAAGAAATAAATATTTCTGAAGACTTATTTAATGTTCAGCTTAGATAGTTGGGGTTTTTTTCCTCCCTATGATCTGATAATAGCATACACATACTAATTTCCTATGTATTTCTTTCTGCTTTTCCTGTATTTCAACTTGACTCTTCTATCTTTTTCCATTGGCATTTGTCCTTTACAGAAAGTTCAGATGTAGAATCCTGTAGTGACAATTTATTTAAACCAATTTAATGAGAATTTCTTGTTGTTTTGATTATCGACCATCTCCAGCAAATAATAAGAAATTCAAGGAAGTTAATTTTTTTACACAGGTGTACCTAAACTTTTGAAAAACTTTTTCAGTAAGGTGTAGTGACTGTTTTGAGCATGAACATGTTTGGATCTTTCCTGAAATCTTGAACTTTTTTTTTGGCTAGCTGTCTGGGGTCCAGCACAATTGCCAAAGACTACATCTAGTATGTTGACCATCAAGTTGACAAGGGATGATAGTTGGGCATCCACATCGATGAGAGCTTTCTTGCTGAATACAAAGAACTTTTTGACTTTTCTCTGTGAGTTGGACAGAGCTGCTGTTGAGAGTTACTTGTTTTTTCTCTTGGACAGACTGCAAGATATGATGTAACAGGCTGATTTGTGGCTAATAGCAGTGAATGAGACCGGAGCCTGGAGTATCTGCTTGATGCAAGAAATGAGCTAATAGATCCAATTTCTATATAATAAACTTATTTCTTCTTGGAGTGCTAAGTAATTTGATTGCTTTGGTTATAAGCTGAAGTTAATTTTATTATTCATTAAAAATAAAGTTTTCTGAATAAGTTTGTAGTGATGTTTGTAACTCTTGGTACCATGGTTATACTGTGTCCTAAAGAGATGAGAGAGAATTACCAGAAACCAAGTTGCATGTGCAGGATTGCTATGTAAGAACCAAGGATATTTTGCTCATAGCTTTGGAGAACTTCCAGGTGATGTGAAAAGTATGAAACCATGCTTCTCAGCAGGTGCCATATTTATGCCTTTCAGAGGACAAATGCCAAATTTAAAATTGGCCTTAGCTGCTGTTTGTAAAATTGGCTAAAATGTAATATTAGCCTTTGACTGAGGGTAGGAGGGGAAGAGAAACAGGTATGTACTTGTATTCACATTAGAAATATGTGTGATAAAACTTACTGGCCATGAGTCCTATCTTCAAAATTCAGTAAAATTAATGAAGTAACTTAAAGGTTGTTTTTTTCAGCTACAGGGGACTGTTGAAGGCATGAAGCATGACTCATGCATACTTTTTTCACTGATTTTAGGGATGTTGTAGATGATGACTGGGGATCTCAGTCTCTGTAAGTTACTTTCTTGCAAACAAACAACAAAAAAAAGTAACTATTTCCAAATCTCTTGATTAGTATGCTGGCATCTCAAAATGTTTTTCAGTGAGAAAATGCGATTTGGGGCATCTTGTTTTAATGCAGCAATAAGACAAAGGGTATTAATATACCATGTACTTTGCCTGTAAATGGCTGTAAAAATGTAAATTTGTTTGTTTGTTCAAGGTCAGGGATAGTTCTGGTGTTCTGAAGTTCAGGGAAGTCCTGTTCCTAGTCCTAAAATTCATTCTGGTTTTTGACTTCTAAACACTTTGTTAAAAGAAGATCATGTTAGTTTGTTATTATGGCCTTAAATGCATTGCCTGGAGTCTTTTTAATTGATATGCAGTATTTGAACCATAAGGATTTCAATCCATAAGGATTTTTCTTCTGTGTCTACTTTGTCTTCTGTGTAAACCTTCCTCCCTTTTTTTACTCTTTCCTCCCTGAAATATCAGGGTAAGCAAACAGCATGAAAGGAAGAACATTGGATGGTTTAATTTCTGTGGGACTAAACTACAGAAAATGGTGTGCTAGGTAGAAAACTGGCGACATTTTGGGGTGTTCTCTGAAACCAGAGACCCACATGGGGAAATTATGGTGGGGTTGCCACCCAAACAGTTTCTAAGTGGAGAAATGTATTTTTGAAAGTGAAGGCAAGCTGCTTGCTCAAGATGAAAATTTAGTTGTTTTTATGGCATCTTATCAAAGGCTGCTTTTCTCTCCTTCAACTTTCATCCCACCACCTCCTGCCAGTTTCTACTACATGCACACGCACGAAAGCAAACATGCCCCCCAACCTAAAAAAACCTAAACCTGCAGTATTTATACTCTTACTCTCCCTCAGTCCATCTGTCCTGCTTCTACTATTGTGACCCAGTGTTGTTCAGCTTTTCTCACTTCATGGGATTGCATCCCAAATTGCCACTTCAGGCACAGTACGTGGTGCCATTTCAACTGTAGATGGGTGGTGAGAGAGAAGACGTAGTGACATCTGTCAGCTAGAAGAAAAGAATGGGTTGGCAGAAGCGTTGCTGAAAATAAAGTTGAGCAGCAGAAGGAAGAGCAAAACTAAGACTCCATAATTCAGCTAAGGAAATGGTTTTATGCATTTATTTTATATACTAAGGAACTTAAATTATAAAATGTGCAGTTAGCAAAAGTGTACGTAAACATCTGTTACCAGATGAGTCTGGTATACTTGCATGATTTTTCAGCTACCTCTTCCTGAGGTGCTGGGAATTGGGGACTGCTTGTGGGTATATAGGGAATATGTACACCTTCAACCAGTTGGGAGCCCCACCTAGACCTTGGACTTGCAGATGTGGGTTAATATTATTGGCATTGCTGGCATCTTTGTGCGCCTTCCCGAACATGCTATCATGAACCTTGTCTTTTATAGGACTGATTACAAGTGAATGATTAAATTTTATTTTAAGGTTAACAAAAATGTTTTGAGGTGCCTTAAAATTTATGACTCGAACGATTGAAATAAGTTAATTGCTTACTGATTAGTTGTTGAAATCAGTGGACTCTTCAAGACTTAGTTATAAACTAACTCTGATCTGATTGTATTTTCCCTCTCTTCAGAGTAACCACCAGCTTGGTGTTTGGGTTTAATGTGTGATCTTTAGTTTCTTCTGAAACCTCGTAAACTGTTATATTGATGAATTTATCTCTTGGAAGAAAAATTAGCAGCTAATGTAAGCTCTCAGAGGGTTGCAAGGCTGTGGTTTTCTTCCTTTGTTGCTGTGACCCAGTCAGGCTAGGAGGGCAGGGTACAGCCCTTCTCACCCTAAGCAGGCATAGAGTCAGCCTTTGACTGTCCTACTGTCTGTCTCCGGCTTCACTCATTTGACATGGTCCGTGACTAAACAGCAGCTAAACTGCTTATGAACTCCCAGTGTAACAAGAGAGGACCCTGAGTTTTGTTTAGATGTGTGGCTGGTTTTATGTTAGTAAAACGTATTTCCTAAGTTTATTGGTTATTTAATTGCCCTGTCAGTACTGGAGTCAAAATGTACATGGTACAAAGATACTTGACGTGGTATGAGCACGCATTGTGTTGAAAGGCAAGTATTCTTACCAGAAATCAGGCTTCTTTTTTATTCTCTGATCTAGTTTATCCTTTCTTATCTTCTACCAACACAACATATGACTGTTCTTTGATTTCACTTGACTGTATTAAGTAGTAAGCTGTAGCTTATCCTGTTGTTAATGCTGTATTTTGAAAGAAGGAAAGGTAGATTCAGCCTCCAAAAGGACTGAAGAAAGCCAACATCTTGCAAGAAGTTAAAGGGTGGTGGAGTGTCTTCAGCACTGATTGCACTATTTCAGAACACAGATTGGCCAACTGGGGTGGGACATCTGCTGAGATATTCCCACAGGAATAAAGAACTGTAGTACCAGGAAATCCATTAATTTGCATTCAGTTGGGGTATAGTGCACATCTGTTTAGGCAATGCAGCTGCAGTAGGAAACAGTGGTTAACATCAGCCTGGAATTCTAGTTGAAGCATGTCTGGTTTAAACTATTAAAACCTAGCAGTCCCAGTTTGGACTCATTACTCCTAAAAAGGAGGTTTTAGGGGATTACCTATGCCTTTTAAGATGCATTACATCAGCTTCTGCATGAAGCATGACTCCTGGCATCCCTTAGCAGAGAAGTGCTGGGTTATGGCAGGTGTTTTCACTCACCACTGGGTTTTCTGGCTGTAGCTCTGGTGTGTTGGCAGCCCACTGGGTTGACACTTGAATTATCATTAGCTTTTAGGTTAACACACCCTTCATAAGAATAGAGGAAATTCACATCTTGATTTTTGTCCTCAGTTGGTCTGTATGTAACAAGTTGTTCTACAGAATCAAACAGTTGCAAACTGAAGTGCAGTGTGCCCTCTTCAGAAAACAATCTGGAAAATAGATCAGTATTTGCATTAGGATCCTGATCTGTGGGCTTTTTAATAGCACCTCTTTGAGGTGGTTGTGATACAATAACAAATTGTGCGGGGTCAGGCATGGTGGCAAGATGTTGCAACTAAATACACATTGTGTATGGATATATGTAAGAAGAGAATGAGAGATTGCTGTGACTGAAAGTTTAGAATGCCGATAAAACAGTTTTAAACCAGCTTTAAAATTTATGACAAAACTTTACTAGATTGATATTCATTAACAGTACATGTTGCTAATGAGTTCTTACTCATTCCTAGTTGTTACTACTGCATATTCAAAGCAATTAGTCTGCAACAATCTCATTATAAATTAATTGTGAGCACACAGTACCACAGAGCTGGTGCCACGTATTTAACACTGATAGCTATGGTCCTTGATGGTGAGATATTTGAGTGCGACAGTTGCTTACAGGTCTGGGGCCTCTGCTTTCAACCCATGCCCTTATTTTCAAGGCCTTTGTGCTTATATCTAAGCTGTATACCATAACAAGAGGCACTTGATACCCAGCTCTAGCTCACACAACAAGTTCTCCTAATAATTTCACAAGAATAAGAGGCCAGAATTTGGGCCTTGCGCATTTGGTGTAGGAACGCAGTTGGCATAAGGCCTGAGGCCTGTTTCTAGCAGTGGCAATACTATTTTTACTGAGCCATTTGGTACAAAAATGCATGTATGTTTTTTACTAGTCATGCTGTTTAAGTTTGCTTATGTTTGAGTTTTTAACAAGCTAATAATTAAATATAACTTAATCTGCTGCTACTTTTATGGGTGCAACAGCATCTGCTGGGGCTACAGATAGTTAACGTTTTGTAACTGTGAAGCTAGTGGTGAGCAGTGCATTCAACTGATGACCAGTTGAATCCTGCCTACTATTCTGAGGATAGTGCTGTTCCAAGTTTACCCTGAGTAAGTACCATTTCTTAAATAGGTACAGATTGGACAGAGAGCATCAAGCTTTGTGTATGTACATACTTACAAAGAGACTTCGCTTGATCTCTTGTAGATTATTATTTCTCCTTTTTAAAAAGTGAAGAGGAATACATGGATATGTGTCACCAAAATCTGTTCACATGAAGTTTAACTGCTTCTACTCTGTTTTAAGCATTTAAAAAAAAAAAAAAAAAAAAAGGCTTAAAATGCTGAGAAATGTGTGGTTTGCATCCCTGATGTACGGATCGCTCTAGCATTGGGATATTTTCCTGATACGATTCTAAATAGCATGAGGCATTTTTTGTTGTGATGACATAGGCATGGTAGTGTTATCCTCTGTAACTAGTAAACTGACCAGCTATTGAGCAGGATTTTATTAAATATAGAACAGAAAAAAATGAAGCTGTTTGAAATACTAAAAGTACTAAGACTATTAAAATTCTTATGCCTATGTAAATGGGTGTAAGGTTAGCCCTTTTCCAAAGAAATATGCTAATCGTTTTTTGTTAAGGGTAGTGGCAGTTCTGTTTTTAATTATGGTATGTTCATCACAAAGGGTGTAACTGATCTGTTTAAAAAACAAAACATCAGTCTGTTGGTTCAGTTGTGGTGAAATTTTGGTTGGAGTTGAATTTAAGGAAGAACATAACAAAGCTGTTCTTTGTTAAAGGTTTTCTTGCCTTGTGTATCTTTTCACTTTCACCCTGTTTTTCACACTTGGCGTTTAGTTTTGGTACATTAGCTACTCTCAGTAAATCAAGAGAAATTATCTTCCTAACGGTTTCACAACTTCACAACTATGACATATCCAGTTTCCAGAGGGGTGCTGGAATTATTTCAAGAGTTGTCTTAGGGTGAAACCACCTCTTTCCAAAGCTTTTTTTTTTTTTTTAAAAAAAAGCCTGTCATTCTTCAGAGGCACATACAAATATGTGTTTCCATATCCTCTTTAGATATGCCTTCCATTGTGCATTTTGGAGACTAGACTAGGAAAAGGCCTTAATGGTTAACAGGATCAGCTGCTTTGAGAACATTTATAAGGCAAGGGGGAAAATAAGGGGAATATTCGACCACCTTAAGTTTGGGAGTGCAGAGAGATACTTTACTTTTTAGTCAGCAGGCACTATCACAGTCATGAGTGATTACAGTAGATGAATGTGTCTTTATTGCTTCAACTGTTGCTCACTTCAGTTATTAATTTCTTGTCAAGACAGAAATACCACGGAGACTTTTCTGTGCTCCTGTCTTTATGCATTCCACATAACCCCTTGATATCTTCTGATCACTGTCCACTTAGATACCAAATAATGAGACATTACAGGTATTTGGTAATCATTAACCATGGAATAGTTGTGTTGCGGTCCTTGACATCTGTCAAATCTAGAATTAAACGTATACTGAAATTGGTGCAGGTGTGCATCCAGCCATAGAAGTGGTGGGATGGACAGAGATTCTTTTCCTGTATGCTTTACAAACCTCCATGGTCAGCAGCAGTGCTGTAAGTTAATTAAGTACATGTTGTTGGGCATTCATCAAGTTGCTATCCACTGGAATTGCTTAAATGGCAGTAAAAATAGGGCTGGCTTGTAGTGTTTGGACGTTTGGGTTTCTTGGTTTTTTTGCTTTTAGCACTTGAAATAGTGGGGGCCATTCTTCCATCTGTCAATGAATTTTAATCCTTTCTTATGGCAGAACTTTAATATTTCATGTCTACCTTACAGTTTTTGAGTGGATTTAGGGCTTTTTTTCTGTTGATAAACAGAATAGAAAAGTTGACAGCTGTATTTAAGTAGATCATTCTTATAGGTTAGACATACACAGTTTTTTGTAATCATCATTGTTTCTGTTCTAGAACTTTAAAAAGACAACTGTGAAATACTTGGATTTTTTTATTGCTGTTTTTAATGTTAATTATGTTCTGCAGGTTTTTTTCCTAAACAGTCATAAAAAATCTTTACACTTGCCTGTTAAAACATGGTGGTGATAGGCTTACTTTCTTGTTCAGTGTTTTCCACTTCACAAGCGACTGATAATTGGGGAAGACATACAGACTGTTATAACAACAGACCTTATTGCCCTAGAGGACACTGTCAATTCTTACTTGAAATTAAGTCACTGAGGGAGTTAATCTTGAATATTTTGGATTTCTTTTTTAAAGTTGTGATGTTGTTTTAAAGTATGGAATTTTCTGTATGTTATCACACCAGATATTGCAAGAGAACAGTTAAACATTCAGTTTTTAATGAAATAGTACTACTTTACTTTTTAGTCAGCCCAAGAGTGTCCCAAGGCTATTGTTAAATAAACTCAAAGAAGTGAAACTTCCCTCTGCCATTTCTTGGAAAAGTAACAAGTTTATGGAGAGCAGCATTAAACAGAGTCCTTAATTTTCTCTGCTGAGAGCATTCATTTTCTTTATTGAGATATTTTAAGTGTGGTAGAAGTCAACTTGAGGGCTTTATAATCTTTTTCACAGTACTTGCAATTCATTTTTCTACACCATTCCTCCTCAAGCAAACAATGACTACAAATTGTTCTTCGTAAATACATGGTACAGTTGCTTCCTTGTCTGCTTTTAGTTTACTATGTAATGCACATTCACTTCTACAATCAATAATGATCAATAATGCTAAATGCACACACAAGTCATGTTGGAAGGTAAGTGGTCCAAAGGTATTTCTGTCCCTCTGCAGAACTGCTGGTTCAACTAAAAGCAGAAGATCTAAAGGGAATTTTAACAAACAGGGAGCACTGCTAGCAGGCATCTATGTAATTATCCTATTAAAACAGAGTAACATCTGCATTATCTGTGCAAGTGCAGAATGGAAGGGAACATTATGTTCTCTAATCCTGTCTGGGAGCATTATGAAGTTAAAAGGATAACATTTTACCAAATCTGTGTTTTAACATGATAGGTTACACTTAATTACCTTTTAATTACCTTTCTTCTCTCTGGGTTTTATGCTAAGGACCCTCCCTCTAGCCCTCATCACAGAGCTTCTCCTGGCTTTGGATTGTTTATGCCAGTTTTTATCTTTGATTTTTACCATGAAAAGACGGTCCTACTGTGTCTTGAAGGCTGTTATTACAATTCTTTTTCCCTAGTGTGTGAAAAGCTCCAAGAATATTAATTTTATATACAAAAGACATGTTGTAGCATTCAGAAGTATGTGTTTTGCATTTAGTTGCAAAGAGCAAACTCATTGGACTATGTTTTATGAATAACGAGTAACTATGCATGGCAGAGGCCACACAGGAGCAAGAGGAGATTATTCCAGCCTTCTGACTGCTTGCAGTGTAAGCCAGGAGAGTGTATTGGCTTAAATAATGTAGATTTCTTTTTTCCTCTTTACCCCTGAGGGAGTCTGATTTCCTGATCACCTATCTAGCCATATGCCGTAGCTCTTGCCAGGAACTCCGAGCAGTGTCACTGCCAGCTAAAATTACTTGTTTTCTGAGAACTGAATTATGTTGAGAATTGTCTTAAATTGCTGCACTGGCAACATCACAAAGTTTTGTGTATACACACACACACACACAAATAAAATGTAAAAGCAGCCTTACCTTGAAATTTAGCTTAGAAACTGCTTCAAGCATTGAATTCGATCCAGATACTGAGAGGTGTTCTACACCTGCTCAGGCGCATCACTCCCTCTTTTTTCTCTTTCCAGTGCTTTTCTCAGCTTCTTTGTGCTCTGGCTAGTACAGTGCAATGTTGATACATACAAATTTACAAAGAAAGCATATTGTCTACTCCTATTTAGTACCAGTTAGAGTGAAGACCTAGTATAGCTAGTAAAAACTTCTAATATGTTGTGGTAACTATGCTTCTTTTCTTTCCTCTTGCAACAGGATGGAACTGAAGTACGGATATACGTTGACTAAGGAGTTGGAATAAGACTGAGTCCTGCTCTGTGATATTTATATACCTGGACCATGAACTTGCTGTTTGGCTTCATACTTTAGGAACCTTTGCAGTAACTCAGTGAAGCTGTTGGGAATCATGGCATTCTCTCCATGGAAGCTGTCCTCTCAGAAACTTGGCTTTTTTCTGGTGACTTTTGGTTTCATTTGGGGAATGATGCTTCTGCATTTTACTATTCAGCAGCAAACACAACATGAAAGCAGTTCAGTCCTCCGTGAGCAAATTTTGGATCTCAGCAAAAGATACATCAAAGCATTAGCTGAAGAAAATAAAAATGTGGTTGATGGGCCTTATGTCGGAACAGTGACAGCATACGGTAAGTGTGTGCTCTAGATTACATGATAATCTGATTAAGTTTTTTGTAAGTTGTACAAACATTTTACCTCATAGTGCTGCTCAACTGACAATACTTTGCACTGTGTATTTTCCACACAAATGGAGAAAACAGTCTTTACTTGTAAATATGAAATAGGACAAATTTTACATTTCCAGTCACTTGGAGAAGAAGTTGTCTGCTAATTTTTACTACTTAAGTCGAGTAGCTATATCTAGTGTGCCTCAGGTTATTTGTTAGAACTTCATTTTAAAAAACCCTTTTCAGCTGTTTTTGAGAAGCTTGGGAGGCTTTTCAGTTTGTGTGTCAATGATCTATGAAATTCCTTGTGAAAGAACAACTTGCCTTATTGATAAAGTGGAGACCTGCTATGTTTATTTCTTCTTCTTTCCCATTTCACTTCTTTGTTCAGTCAATTTATGTAACGTTTCAGTTTATTTATCTGGCATAAGCTTAAATTAAGCTTAAATATATCATATTTGCCTCAGAGTAGAGAACTCTTTCTGTGAGCTTCAGTGCTTTCTTCGGCAGTAAGTTTTAATGCTTACTCACTTCCAGTTTGTACAACATGAGAGGTAAGCTTGTGTGCCTGCATGAGACACAGCATGCAGAAAAGAATGTAGCATATCACCAGAAAATATTAGGAAAATAAAAATATAATCCAATTTCAGGTTAGGTGTGGCCCCTTTTCAATCTGGTAAGTTCACATCATCCACCTTACTTATTTAGCATTTTTTTAAACTCAACTCTTTCCTAATTGCCTATGCACTTCCAGGCTATCTGGAAAGCTAATGGCTAATTAATCATTGAAATATGTTTCCTTTTATAGTTGCCTGAATATTCAGCTGTGAAGAAATTGGATAGATGGGTTTTGTAGGTTTAGACAAAGAATAAAGACTAGGATGCAACAGATAATAGCTGTACCTTTTTCTCTAGTTTTCTCGTAATACTCTTTACTTTCTGGTGCATGTAATAAAAATATCCTGCTGGGAGGTTCTCTCCAGGTCTTGTTTCTGTTACCGCTTTTTTCCTCTAAAAAAAGAATTTTTGAGTTTGTGTGAAAGTGCTTGCCTGTAAGCCTGAACTTATCATCGCAAACATAGGTAACAATTACATTGCTTTGTAGCTTAAATAACAAGCCATCCTTATTCTGTAACTTCTACTGATTTGTGACTGCATGTTGAACTAAACTGGTATTGTAATCTTACAAAGCAACACAAACTAAATGGGGTGGTACTAGATAAATATTTAGATTGAAGTCCTCCAAGCAAGTAGATATCCCTAGAGACCTGTGTGTGTAGGCTTAAAACAAAACCCTATCTGCTATATAGCCTTCATCAGTGTGCTATTATGTTGTAAGGGTGCTTGATGGTAGGTGAATTTAAGAAGAAGAAAAACCAGCAAAAAAACCCAAACAATATGTCTGCAGAAATTGAAGGGTAATTGCATTAATATGTTCCCTAGCTAGGTCTGGGGGTACAGGATATCCTTAAGCTAAGTTCCCCCTGCAGCTTGTTGCCTGTGGTGTTCATTTCCTGTTCCAAATCTTGCTGAGGAATAAGTTGACTTGCTGCCAAACAGTGGTCAGGTTCCTTAGGAGAAGTTAAACTGCATTTTAAAATGGGTGAAATAGTTTTGTAACACTTCAGTGAAGGTAAAGCTAAGTTTTGTGTAGAAATTTCAAGTTCCACGGCTAAGAAGAATTTTAAGTTTAAAGACAAATTTGGACAGGTGTTTTCAGTTAAAGAGTTTGGAAGGATGCAAAATAATGATAATGTATTTATTTAAAATGTTAGAGGGAAAGGCGCTATGGTGAGTGAATAACACCATATTAAGTAATCATCTTACTCAGTTTCATAAAGTATTATTTAATAAGTAAGTTAGTTTGTCCTGTTTGGCATACCAAATGATTTGTTGATAGGAAATGATCAGGTTAGCTGTTCAGGAATAAACACATTAATGACTAATGTTAATGATAATCAGAAGAAGTTGGTTCACTATTCTATGAAAATTAACACCCTTGCTATTTAGCCTTTTTATTTCTTTTAATCTTATCCTCTGATTGCTATTAGTAAACACGGTCATAATTTCCATGTTCAAGAATAAGTTTTATGTTTGCTTGATTTGGCTGCTTTTACCCACCCAAAAGGTTTGCAGTCATTCCTTAATTGTGGTTGCACATCTTGTTCACTTTCTCACTTTTTTCCTACCATGTATTCACCTGTCACATAGTGAGTAGTAAATTTCTATAGCAGTAGTTGTTTTACAGAAGTTATTATGAATTTGTACTTCTGCCCTCCCCTTCTCAGATCAGCCTCCAATTGCTTTTTTGTTGTGGTAAACAGTCTCTCATATCAGTGTTTTGGTATCAGTATTAAAAAATTACAATGTTGAGCCATTTTTCTCTTTATCATCTGTGTATGCCTTTATGTATACTATGTTTCTTCCTCATTGTTTCCTGAATTTTTTTTTACTACTTTTTTTTCCCTAGATTTTTCCTCTTTCTGTACCATGGTTTTGTTCATGTTAAATCCCTGCTCCACTCTTTGCTTTTCTTCTGCACACTATACCATTAAGTGACTTCTGGACCCCTTTCAAAATAGTCCAGAGTATTAGTGCTTAAGATTCCATATTCTGATCTTTAAAGGACAAATGAAAACACACAGTTATAAAGAAAAAGATCTACTTTGTGGCTACATGGAATAAATATAACTCTTTTTATTTGGAAAAATAAATCATAAGCTTTCTAAAACTAATAGCCTTTTCTTATTTACTCTCTCATTTGCACGAGAATTGGGCTAGCCATGGCAAAAAAAATAAAGTGAGCACAAAATAAGTGTGGCAAAAATACAACTGATGTAGGGGCAGAGGAGTCCCTTCAGATGTATGGAGAAATTTTCTATTACAGATCAAAAAGTTATTTGAATCTAAAGTTGTGAAAAGCAGAAAATGTACGATACATATGCATGTGTAATTATTTTATATAATTAAATGGGAAAATAATGTAAATTTGTCATACCAAATTCTTTAATCCTGAGATAAGCATAAATGAACAAAGAACAATACTTTCTTTCATCTTCTTGGGCTTGTTGCCATTATAATCATACAGTTCAGTCTGATAGTGGTCTATTTTTCCCCTCTTGCTCACAGTTCTTTTAGCTTGCCCAACTGTGTTACTTCAAGAAATCTGGACAAAAGAAAAGGGAAACAAAAAATATCAGAAAACTCTTTCTGGGTTATCACTTGATATGCAAACTCCTGTTATTGTTTGTTGCTTTCCATGGGAAGAAAGTGCTGTGTCAGACCAAATTGACGCGTAGAGGCAGTCACCAACAGGCTGAAGAAAAGAAACAGGTGGTTTATGGTGTTTTGTGTATAGGACAGAAGGTTCAACTTAACTTTTTTTTTTTTGCTAGTGCAGAACCTGATTGTGATGGAGGAGATGCAGAAGAAGGTTTTTGTACTGGCTCAAAGCTGTCCCTTTTGGGAAGGGGTTTTTTGTTTCCAGGTGACTGAGCATCTAACAGACTGTTCTTCTGATAGTGCTTGAATAGGGATTTACGCTTAGATTCATTATTATTTAAGCAGCTTCTTATTACTTGAGCTATTACAAAGCATGCATTTTTTTTGTTCCTGTGTGTGCACTCCTAAAGGCGCACACTTCACCTTGCATACAGGGTGTGCATATGAGTTGCAGTGTGCTTTATAAAATACACAGGAAGACAAGTTCCATGTCGAGGGAAACTTGTGTCTGAGGCTGAACAGAGTAGGGAACATTAGTGTATAGAAGGGCTAATGACAAAGATTTGCACTGAGAAAGTGTCTATATATATATTCCAGTCACATTCTTGTATCTATTTTTTTATTCTGTCTGACAGTGTGAATTGCATTATTAAGCAATTTAACTTTTCATTTTCATTTGTAGATTTGAAGAAGACACTTGCTGTCTTGTTGGATAATATCTTGCAGCGCATTGGGAAGCTAGAGTCCAAGGTGGAAAATCTTGTACTTAACGGAACAGGAGCAAACTCTACCAACAATACCACCACCCCTGCTCCCAGCTTAGGAGCAGTTGAAAAGCTTAATGTAGCAGGTGGGTATGGCAATTGTTTAAAATATTTATGGGCTGTTAAATCTGTAATTTTTTCTCTTGGCCATAATGTGATTTTTCAGTGTTAGATATTTGGAATGTCTTAGAAAACAAAATTCAAAGTCTAGCCTGTATCAATGGCAATCTTAAGCCCAGTGGTCTTTTACAAGCCCAAGGAAGACTTTCTTCTATGGTAACTTGAACACATTGAAGAAAATCAAATTCTCTGCCAAAGGGGTACAGTCTCCCTTGTTCATAGTAGATGTTTCATACTTTAAATTGTTGCACTTTCGAATGATGAAACTGGGCAGACATTTTCTCTCTAAGCCTAATTACTTGGGTTGGTATGAATCTGCTCTGCATTTCTACCATATGCACTTTCTTCGTTATTAACTGAAAGAAAACATCTATTATGTTTGTTACTGGTTATGATTTAAAAATGTCTTTCCCTGCTCTGCTTAATAGCTCTTACGATTTGACACACAGAGGTGACCTACCTCGTACCTTCAACTTAAATACATGTTCTAAAATGTCATTTGAAGTCATTAATTTTGTCTTCAGCAAATGAACTGTTCACTACCCTTTCAACTTCTCAAAGCATTTGAGTCACCCTGTGGTGTCAGAATGCCTTGTTGACCTCTTCACCTGCACATCTCGATTCCCTTAGTGTTCCCAGTTGTGAATGTGGTTGGTACACTGAACAAATCTTGTTGTTTATACTGCCTCGTCTATTGCCCTGCATTTTGCTCTGCCACCCAAGTCTAAATGGATACTGGCTGTCCTGACCCATAGGAAGGTGTGAGTTTGCCCTGCTAATGATATTTGCAGTCCCAAAAAGGGAGCAGAGCAGAAGAGTTAGGGCAACTTGGTAAATAGGTTGATAGATGGTAGTCCTAAGTCTTGCCTGTGCTTGGGTTTCCTGTAAAAATAAATACTTCTGTTTAGAGGGTGTTACCCTCTTAAATTTGTCAAGCAGAGAAGCAGATGCTGCGTTTGGTAGGGTAGTACTACTGAAAGGAAGTCTGGGAGAGCAGAAGTACAAGTGTTTACCTGATTACAGTATACCAACAGAGTTGCTGTGTCAGCTGCTCTGTTGTAACTGCATTTGTCTGTACCAGGATGTTAAAGGTTTGTTATCTCTTGGTGAGATAGACCTTTGTGTCTCTCTTGCCACATAGTAAAAATGTGCTTATAGGTATTTACAACAGCCCTTTGCATGTGTGGTTTACTACTGCTTGCCCTGTGGTACCTTTTCTTTCCCTGTGTCTCTCATCTTGGTTAGCCTGAAGGCAGATTAGAAACAAGTAATAGCACCTGGAAACTACTAATAGTTAGCCATGTTGCTACCATGTGGCATACAATCCAGGATTTTCATTGGAAGATCTTGCACTTCAATGGAAGGTGAGCTAGTACAGTATTGTTGTAGTTCCTGGGCTATACATAAAATGAAAAACATCCCTGTGCATTTTCTTTTTGTTCGTGGACAAGAGAGAGACTTGATGCTGTTATTTCAAGAGATTTGCAGATAATTGGAAGGAGCATACATATATTGTTGCTTATACATTTATAGGCAAAGGGTCGTTGTTTTTCTCTTGACTAGGAAACATCTCTCATCAGTTCTTTAGGGTGAATTGAATTTTGTTTGTTGTTCCTGGAGTTTGCTAGATTCACAATTTTAGTACTCAGGAGCAATGTTTAAAGAGCTTCATAGGAGTTTTCAGTTCACAGTGTTTACATAGCTTTTTGCTGCCTGAGGCTTGCTCTGAAGAACACCATTTGTCTTATTAGAGCTTCAGTTTTTTACCTTTGACTCTTGGTACACTAAGTTTAGAATATCTGAAGCAACTATATTAAACAGCAACAACAGAAAAACCTTTAGGAAACAGTTTCTTAAGGTTTGATTAATGTATTTCTCTGGTGCCCGTTTGGATCATGTTATTGTTTGGGTATCTCCAGGCTGGATGGTACCAATGGGTAGAATAGAGCTTGAAGATAATCCTTGTGTTAAAATGCCTACTATTCGCCCATTTGAAGCAAGCAGTGGAAATACATCTGATCAGAGGTAGCCAAATGGAAATGAAGAACTCGTTTCTACTTCTGTCTTCATAGCAGTTTCCTGATAGTAGCAAACTCTGGAAGCCATGTGATTCCAGTAAAATCATAATGTAAGTATCTTCTCTGTTAGGAAGGAATTGTTCAGAAAATAAGTTAGGTGAGTAAACATTGTGATTACAATACCAGCTACAGTGCTGGTTTTGTCTGTAGTATTTCAACAGTGTCCTTTCCTGTTGTGCTAGAGCAATTGAGATAATCTGAAAGTTGTTGTAGGGCAGGCGTTTTGTTACCCAACAGATTGTCATTTTACTGGAGCTGAAACGTGTATGTATACAAATACACATGATACTTCCATTGTTTTCTTTATAATAGTTTATTCAGCTGTTATGCTATGAAGTGATCACAGAAAGCAAACATGTTAGGATTACCGTTTCTCTTTTTATCAGCTATAATATTTTAATGCTGACTTTAGACAAATTCATGTTAGCTATTGTTAGTAATTTCACTCTTTCTGTCTGGACAACGGTAGTATTTATGGAGCATACTAACAACATCATGTTTAATATTTTTTAGTAGTTTTTTTTAAAGACTTCTTGAGTTTATTTTTTTGCAAATCTTTTTTGCTGCGGAGTCACTGCTTAAAACTCTGAAATAAATTAAGCATTTTATAGCCTCATTCATCAGTGCAACAGTGCAGTGTCATTAGCACACTTTCCTAGAAGAGTCCTACTGCCAGTGGAGCTACTTTATGCATTTATTATTTTTGGATTGAGCTGTTAGAGTACACTGAGACCTAATTCTATAATCTGTATGACCATGTCCCTTTACCTATGGAAAGCCTTTCTGAAATAAATGAAGCTTCATGCAGGCTTAAGATGCACCTTAGCATCTATTGACACTGCTTGTAAACCTTGGTAGTAAATAGTGTAGTCACTAATCATACTAAAATCTGCATTTTGTCTTCACTGACCTTGTGTAGAGTTTACTGTGTGTTACATACTACCTGAGTAGATACAAGTGATAAAATAAGACATAATGACAGAATGACAGGAAGGTGATTATACTGTAAATATTTGTTCTCATTGCTGATTATGACTGGGTACAAACTCAAGAGCAAAACATAATATTTTTCTTACAGTTTCAGACAGACTACTGTGGCAGGCTAAACTTGTTAACTTGTCAGTCTGAATGTGGTATGAGCTTTTCTTCTTTGTGTGTTTTAAGTATTAGTAATGCTTTCATGGAAAAAAAATTAGTACTTTTATCTGCAAACTAGGAAGAACAAAGATGATGATGATTAGTCAGTATTTCTCCTCCCAAAGCCTCTCTGCAAGTAGAATTTTCTTCTATTAGGTATGTTGCTGTATTCAGAAAGCAGTCCTAAGAACAGTATCCCTATGGTACAGGTAGCGGATTGTGATAATGCAAGAATCCTGGTTTAGTTCCTGGGTCAAGTTACTGAAATCAGTCCAGGTTATGGTTTTATCTGACTTTAATAAACTACTGATATGTGACCATGACTCAGATTTATGTACTGCAAAATTCTTTTCTGCGAGATTAAGGACACTGGCAATTGGACCAGGTATGGATTTTTTTAAAAACATTCCACTCCTGTCCACCTTTTCTGTATAGACAACTAGAATAATAGGATAAAAAGAGAATATTTATAGTATTAGAATGTATGGATGTTTTCTTCAGTTCATATATACCTTGTTTTTAGCTTAGCTCAGATAGGAGTTTGAATGTGACTATGTAAGTAATCCAGGTAACAATGAAGAGAATGTATGTTGAGAAATGGTTGTCAGTTGCAAAGTGCTTGAAAAATCAATTTGTTTAAGGTGCTGACATTTCTCTTTTAACCGAGTTCAGATGGTTTTTAATTTTTGCCCAGTATACATCTTGATGGCAAGATGTCTATCTGTCCAGGAAAGTTCGTTCTTATTGTTAATAAACTTGCAAGGTTACTTCTTCTAATGCATGACATTTGAGCTAAAACCACCTGCAGTTACCACAGTGTCTTGATATTGCAACATGGAATCTATTATCCTTCTTTCTAATGAAAAAAAAAATAAATAAAATTGTGTGCTTTTTGTTATTTTTAATATTCTTTGGGGGATGTAGATACCCAGCATTTGAGAGTGGTCACTGCAGCTTCCTGGGCAAATAAATTTGAGTAGTTCATGTTCTCCTAAGGAACAGATGTGCTCTGTGCTAGTGTGCAGCAGTTGTCTGTAACTCCATGACAGTGTTAATAAAGGAATACAGAGCCTTTGCAGCCTCACGGGTGTAAAAGCAAATGAAAAATTTCTTCTGAACTGTATGGATGAGAAAAGACCTAATAATGATGAGTTTTGTAGCTCCTTTTAAAACAACTGTAACTACTGTTTCTAGTCAAGATGTCATTTGAAGGGCTACCAAATGTCTTCTAAAACTTTAATCAGCAGCTTCTGTAGGTTTTCCTGGTGAATAAATGATAGCACCAGTAGCAGAAAGATGAAGTAGGACAGTTTCTTGAGGAAAAGAAAAAACATTAGGGAAGTACCTGGCTGTCAAAGATTTTTGTTAAAAAACAGTGTTCAACAAAACAGAATGTAGTCTTGACTGTGGAAAGTGTTAGGCAATGTGAACCACAAAGTCTGGAGAGGTCCAGATAAGCGTTGGACTGGGAGGTGTTTTAACCTGGAGTATTATGCTAAAGTAATCCATTATAAATTACTTCATGAAGGAACGAGCAATACCTTCTCTGAAAGAGCCCATCAGCAAAGGAAAAAGGAGGCACTGGTATGGGAAATAATTAAACTGTTTAGCAGTTTGGAAAAAAACCTATCTTTGGTTTAGGGTTATTAGCACAGCCGGAAATTGAATAGTAGCCATCATGGCTATTTATGCCTTGTAACAGCCTAATAGAAATGTGGCCCAAGAGCAAAACAGCTCCTTTTCTCTTTTGGGTTGCGAGAAAGGGTAATAGAGCATGAGCATTTATTATCACAAATATCTTTAATCTTAATCCCAAAGGAGCCAAGGATGAGACCTCTGCTAGAAGGTGAGGTGGCATAGATTATGTTAAAAAGTACCTTGTGTAGCTTGAGTTGGAGGTTAGGTGTTACTTCTTGTTTTTTACTTCCTCTTTAGATCCATGTGTAAAATCATAAGCATACTCTCCTTTTTCTTCTTCCCTCCTCAAAAACATCAAACAGTCTGGTTGTTTTGATAGTGACAATTTTCAACTGCTTTTTCAGAACTTCTATTTCATTTATGAAAGACTGAACTGTTAATAAAGATGCTTATAGGGCTTCAGCTGATTGGTTTCAGAAGCAATAAAGTCCTCTTTCCTTCTCTCTCTCTCCCGTCTTTATTTATCCAAGTTGTATCTGAAAAGCTTTTAAGAGATTTGGTAGCCATCCTTTCTGCATTTGTGGGAAGTAATGTATACCCATACACAAAAGAAAGTATTAATCTAAACCTTGGGTGCCTAGCAGATATGAGTTTTCATCAGCCTTTACAACAGGAAACTTTGAGCCACTGCCGCAAATAACACCCTAGGTAAATTTAAAGTTGTTTTGGAGATGATTAAACGGAAATGGGGAAATATGAAACCATAGCACTTTGAGTCAGAGCTCATCTACATGGCTTCTGTTGTAGCTGAATCCTTGGTTCCATGTGACAGGCACAAGATCAGTTTGGTTTAGGCAACTTGGTTTTTAATAGTTGTGCTTTTCTAAGTTAACTATGAAAGAAATCGTTGATTTTTGTGGGACAGTATTTCACTAAGCATATTTCATCAGATAGGGCAATCTGCTTGCACAAACATGATCAAAGAGTCAGTCCTCTTTTTTTTTTCATGTGATTTTTTTTGGCAAGTGGGGTGTGGGGTTTGTGTGTTGTGGGTTGGGTTTGGTTTGGGCTTTGTTTTGGGGTGCTTGTTTTTTGGTGGTATTTTTTCTCTTAAATAGTGAACTCTTGCTGTTTTCTTCTGGCAGCTGTGGGAAAACTTGATTTGAGCAAACTAAAAGAAATTATTTCAATTGCTTAGGCTTTAAAACGCTCCTAGATAATAGTGGTATTAATTCCAAATACGCATGTTGCAAAACAATTTTTTTAAAAATAAAAATGTTGATTTAAAGCAAGGGCCAAGGTGCTCTGAGGCCATTGTAATCACTTTACTGTGCTTGTTCAGTGAAAAGCTAAATTTTTGAAGAGTGCAACTATCTAACTCCTCAGATAGTAGAACTGCACTGAAAACTGGTTGTTTACAAAATGTTCTTTTGCCTTGAAAAGTATAACATCAGAAGATTTTAACCGTGTGTCTTTGATCCTATAAAAATGAGCAAGTAAAGGTTCACGTCAAATCCTCCTCCACACCCCACTTGTACACAGGTGGTACTTGGAGAACTCTTTCTAAGACT
The DNA here is from genome assembly GCF_929443795.1 of Astur gentilis. NCBI lineage: Eukaryota > Metazoa > Chordata > Aves > Accipitriformes > Accipitridae > Astur > Astur gentilis. The sequence continues at coordinate 47,361,273 of NC_064880.1, forward strand.
AAGAACAGATAAATACCAGGTTGCTGTATGTAGCACTGCTCAGTGAGGGAGAGTATATTTGGTGTATCTGTTCAAAGTTTCCGTAGCTTTTCTGCCTTATGCATTAACTTGTTCTGCTGTATTTGGCTGTTGAGTTCTCTTTTAACAACTTTAGTGTTAACATCTTTAAAGTCACTCATTAGGATGCAGACTTCAGTATTTACTTGTCATTTAAGACATGATGGCTTGGATGCCTGTCAGATATCTGGCATCCTTCTTGAATATGTAGCAAGGCAGGCTGACAAGTCAGCTTTGGCAATGCTGCAAGCAGGCTTTTTTTTTAAACGTTACTATGGTGAGAAGGACCTTTGTCGTGGTATTTCCATGTCCTTCTTCCTAAAGACTTGGGGCTGACACACTGAAGCCTTTTGGGTGAAGAGGAAGACTCGAGTAACTTTATGATCAGTTGATTTCTTTCCATGGCTCTCTTTCCGATGAACTTTTTTACACATATAACAGCCTCATTAGTTTCAGCAGTCTGCAACCATAGTTCACCCTATAGTTCTGTACTTGCAGAGCCAAACTAGATTAAAAAAAGCTAAGATACTGCATATTATTTTGAATTTCCAAAGCTGTCCTTCTGTCTTAAGAGGACTACAGTAGGCTTTTCTTCAGTTAACATAGTACATACAATGTTCTGTATGGTCATGCCTTAAAAAATAAACTAGTTGTCCTTACAGAACGTCAGTGTGTACCGGATGCAATAGGATGTGGGCTGCTGCACCGGTGCTAATAGCCAAGATTGCAGCTTTCTCAGTGTGATGCTTTGCTTTGACTCATATTTATTCTGCCTTATTCATTGTATTCTTTTTCCACACTGTATATAACATGAAGCAGTTTTTCCCATTTTGCTGTCCATTTGCCTCCCACAAAGGCAGTAGTGTGAAGCTAGGGAGAATTGTGTGTTTTCAAGCCTCACTGTTGCAGTGCAGTGTAATGACTGTGCAGAAGACCACACGTGAATATTTTCCACTGCAGTGCTAAGCTGTATTAGTAATGCTGAAGGGGCTGTTAGTGGTCCCCTGGGCTGCATTTTGATTAACCACTTGACTACTATTTGAATTCTCCTAACACTGCATTGATTTCAGTAGCACTAATGGAACATAGCAGCACAGCTGGTGTGAGGATGGACTAGCAGCAGAAAAGTTAATTTTCTTTAAATCATACCGATGCTTTGCTACTGAAGTTTCTAAAATGTTAGTAGAAAGCATTTTGCACTCTGCATTTAAAATCTTGAAACCTTTAGCTAGTTTCATTGAATATGTTGATAGTGCTTTCAGCTCACACTGCAACTTCTCTCGTTAAAGAAATCTCACCAGCTGGAGATGAAAAATGTGAATTAAATTGAGAATGTGTTAATTAGTGGGAGAAGGGAAAGGAGACCTTACACAAACTAAACCAGCCTTAACTACAGTGTTGTGTCTAACCATAGATACCAGACTTCAGAACTGAAATAGAAACAAGAGAAGGGTTCCATGAATTAAAGTAAGAATAGTACTTTTATTTAATTATCAAAACCAGAAGGGGAACAAATAGAGATAAAATTGGTGAATAGACTTGATTGGATATGATTACTCTGTCCTTTTAATACTAAGGAGCTTCCTGATTTTATGACATCTGCTGTTGGGAAACACTTTGGGTTGAGCTATTATGTGTGCTACATATCATCAAAAGATATTCTAATATGCTTTTTTGCACTAGTCTAAAAATGTGGGGTTTAGCCTCAAGGTTCCAAAGCATATAAACTTTCGTGTCATGTTAAATTCTTAAGATATTTCCATTCTCTGAAGAATGAGGAGTTGGTCCTTAGCTGTTGGTTTCACAGTTTGTAATTTCAGCAGTATTGCGGCTTTTTCATTTGTTTTAACCAGTATTGCTATTTTAAAACTTTTATGACAAATAGAATACATATCAAACAACAATCACTGCTGAGTAACCAATTATAACTGTTACTCAGCTTACTGTCTTAGTGGATTATTTCTAGACTTCCTAACCATCTGATGGAGAAAAATTAAAGCAGAGTGTGCTGTTACAGAGCACATTATTTGAAGGATGTGCAATATAGAAAAGGGACAAAATACACATGTAGTGCTCACTATTGCTTATTTTGTGTTTAGTTGAAGAGTAACTAGGAGGCAAACAAAAAATCAATTCCCTATCACAGATTGTGCTTTTAACCACATAATTCTCTCTTGGGTATTGTAGACCTTCACTAAAACAAACAAAACCTGTGGTGGACATGGAGTTTAATTGCAAGAGGTGATGAAGACCTGTACCTGTGAACTGGTGTTTAAAGAGAGTGGTGCCAAAGGCACAGGACTTCAGCCACTATAGTTGCTCATATAGAGCAACAAGGGAGAAGTATCTTTTCCAGTGCAAGGTTAGGTGGCTTAGCTTAAATCTTCCAAGTCATTCATGCTAACGTGCTAGACTTTGCACTGAAATAACTGATGATTGTTCACAAGTTCAGTTTCACCTGCTGTGCACTAACGATCTCTGATGCAGAGCTGTATATTTTTAAACAGCCACAGACATTTGCAAAGTGAACATATGGCTCCTTTCTAAACATGAGGATGGAGTTAGTTATATATTGAATATCCCAGGACTTCACAAACAGACCACTGTATTTAAAGAGTTCTTTTAAATCTAGAGTTGCTTGGTGTTTTATCAATATTTTCCATTTTTTCCAGGATAATCTGTACAACTTTGTGCTCTTAGGTTTCTAGTTTGCTTACAGTCATATTTTGAATTTCTCAATGCATTGACTTTTAATGTAACATCATATGAGATAAATGTTTAATAATTGTGTCTTTGCATAACAGCAGTCAGGAGGAGATAAGCTGTGCATGACTTCAAAAACACTTAGGTGACTGTAGAATAGAAATTAGTATCACGGCTCACACAAAGCTTAAGAGAAAAAAGTGTGTGTATTAACTACTGTTGCTTTGTACTGACTTGACAGTTGCTGTATTTCTAACTTTTTTGGCTGTAAGTTCTAAGTTTGGCTGGGAAAAGAGATCTCAGAACTTGCATTTTAAATTACATAAATCCTAATTAAGGATAAAAATCCTTGTGGTTTCTCAAATACTATTTTCTAACAAAAGTAACTTTAATGTCTGGCTTAATATGTTTTTCCCCTTCAGGAAAGAACTATCTGACGTGAATTTGGTAACAGCATAATACTTCTATCCAGACCTTTTTAACAAGAATCTTCATAAGTTTATTAGGGTTTGGTTTTTTTCGTCATCTCCAAATGATGAAAAACTCTAAACTCTTGACTTGTATTTTAATACTTGAATTTCATGTTTTGGAAGATCCAGATGTGTAGATCAGTGTTGTGGTTTAACCCCTGGCTGGCAACTAAGCACCATACAGCCGCTCGCTCACTCCCCTTCCCGTGGGGGAGAGAAACAGAAAAGTGAGAAAACTCATGGGTTGAGATAAAGCTGGTTTAATAGGTAAAGTGAAAGTCATGCACGCAAGCAAACCAAACCAAGGAATTCATTCAGCACTTGCCATGCGCAGGCAGGTGTTCAGCCATCTCCAGGAAAGCAGGGCTCCGTCACGCCTCACAGTGACTTGGGAAGATAAACGCCATCACTCCGAACATCCCCCCCTTCCTCCTTCTTCCCCCAGATTTATATGCTGAGCATGAGGTCCTATGGTCTGGAACATCCCTTGGGTCAGTTGGGATCAGCTGTCCCGGCTGTGTCCTCTTCCAGGACACTTCTTGTGCACCCCCCCGCCTCCTCGCTGATGGGGTGGGGTGAGAAGCAAAAAGGGCCTTGGCTCTGTGTAAGCACAGCTCAGCAGTAACGAAAACAGCTCTGTATTCTCAACACTGTTTCCAGCACAAATCCAAAACATAGTCCCATACTAGCTACTATGAAGAAAATTAACTGTCCCAGCCAAAACCTGCACAGTCATCATCCCCAGGGTTCCACTTGCTTCATCTCCCTTGTCTTTGATCCACTCAAAAGTGTAAATTGGTGGTGTCTGGTTAAAGTTGGATACACAAGGTTTGTTCACGTCTGGCTTCCTGTTTCAGAAGAGCCAGCTCCTAGTTAGCATGGATGATCGAAGCCTCTGCACAAAAAAGGGAGTGAGCTGGTTTGCCAGTATGGGCCCACAATGAGCTGGAGACATGCTAGGGAATATGCTGGTCAGCTGTGCAACATGGTTTGATGAGGGCAAGCTGGACTGTTAATTTGTAGCTATGAATTTGTATTTAAAGAAGCTTGTCACAGCTTTCTTGACTTTAGATACTTGACAAGGATGTTTCCTATGTTTGTAACTATAGTTCAGAACAGCTAGTTTAGTAAGCATGGGGAAAGGAGCCCACAGGCTGCTAGCTGTTACCAACAGGCTCCAGCATACCCTTCATGCCTAGTTAGTAGTGGGCAGCTAGAGGAGCAGAAATGTAATTCTTCATACAGGTTCTGATCTTTAAGGAAGAAAAAGTTGGGAAGGATGTTTCTCAACCTAGAACTTGCTGACTATGGCTGAGAAGAAGGGGTGTGGCTTCAGTGCAAGCAGTAGTTGCCTGGAACCATCAAAATTGTTCACAAGTGAATTCAGACTTTTGTATTGAATTCTTAGGTTTATGTGTGGAAAACAGTATGGTCCCATACTGACTTGCTTATTTCTGCAAGCGGTGTGTTGCTTTGGACAACCCTCCCTAATGTAGATGTGTTTCCAGTCTGATTACATCAGCTAGCTTCCTATTTGCAGGCAGGAAGGAAAGATTGCTTGTTTAGCAAGTACTTGGATGGAACGGAGTTTCTTTTTTCTATTGCTTCTCCTGTTCTTTCACATTCATTTCATCTTGTGTGCATATATTGCTACATTTTGTTTTGCTCTGGATAATACTTTATGTAAATTGTTTCATTGTAATTCATGTAAATTATACTTAAGCTTTATAGAATTGCCTTCACTATGCTATTACCTGATTGGTAGCTGTGAATGAAGCAAGTGAAAGTTGAGATAGGTGTTTGGGATAGATCCATGGTAAGGCTGAGTGGGAAGATGGAGTGGCGAGCTGGTTGGTGAGCATGTGAAGCATCTTCAGAGTCTGTAAAGGTGGAAAAAAGATGTTAATGTTTTTGAGGAAGGTGAGTCCTAGGAGTGTTTACTGTTGCAGGCAAGGAGGGGAAGGATGTCAGGTACTCTTGGAAATACTACTAGAGACATTAATACTTCACCAAACATTTCAACGTGGTTAGAGGTGATAAAGGTGGGTGTTAGTGTTCTGTGTTCCCTATACATACAGATTATCCTGGTGAGGTCGCTATATGGTTTGTATGTAAATCATCCCAGTGGAAGAGCAAGAATGTGATTGCTCTGGAAAACCCCTAGTGCAGCTGGCCACAGGTGAGACCAGAAGCCTGAGAAAATCTGTAGCTCGTGCTGTTGTAAATGCCTGGCTCTTGCTTTTTACTTCTTGGAGGGGGCAGGAACAGGGGAGCTGGAAGGGTTGGCTTTCTGCTTGGCAGGTATCTGTATGTAGTACTGCCGCAGCTGATCTGAGTTGTTGAAGTGGATGGCTGGTGCAACATGTGACTGTTGGAAGAAGGCAGTTTTTATTCTTGCAAGTAGATCTTGCAAAGACAGGGATCCTGTAAAACCTTGTGAACAATGAACAGTAGCAAAGATCGCTACCCGTCTACAAAAACACACTTGCGTGCAGAAAATGTGGTTACACATGACAAAAGCAAACAGATATCTAGATTACAGTTGTGTATCTACCAAAAAAGAGGCCATTGTATTTTGTGGTTTTTTTTCTCCATCCTTCCTTTCTTTGACAGGTCATGAGATACCTATTAAAATGCAATATGGTGTGATAGACTTGGCACACGTAGGTATTTATGATGTAAAATAAAGAAATATAGCTTGTACTCATGTATTACCCTGTACATAAAAGGACTTCAGAAGAAGAGAGGGTTTGCTTGGCTGACCTTCTGATATGGAAAGCAATCATATGACAGCATTGTTAGCTTGAGATAGAAGACAGTTTTTTATTTCAAATTACAAAGTTCATGGATCCTTCATGTTGGCAAGCTATATCTTCCAATCAACAGAAAGAGCAGAATTGCAGCTTTTGAGTACTTTCCTACTTTTGACAAATAGGAACTGAAGGAGTAACATCATGTCTAAAGAGGAATGACCATCTTGCAGAGTAAGATCATTTAGCCCAGAGCAAGCAGTGCAAAGGCTGTATGTTACGCTTTAAGTGGCTTTGCTAGGCTGTGCCAACAGCACCTCCTGCAGCTGCAGCCCATGGGGAACTGTCATACCCATCTCTGCTTTGTTTCCTCAGTAGGGCCAATGATAAAATTATTTCTGGTTTCAAGTAATACTTTTGGACAAGAGCTATTTTTAAGTGATTCTATATCAGTGATCCAGCCAAGAGTCAAATACTGGAGTGTGTCCAGAGAAGGGCAACAAAGCTGGTGAAGGACCTGGAGCACAAGTCTTATGAGGAGCGGCTGAGGGAACTGCGGTTGTTTAGCCTGGAGAAAAGGAGGCTGAGGGGAGACCTTTATCGCTCTCAACAACTACCTGAAAGGAGGTTGTAGCGAGGTGGGTACTGGTCTCTTCTATCAAGTAACAAGTGATAGGATGAGAGGAAATGGCTTCAAGTTGTGCCAGGGGAGGTTTAGATTGGATATTAGGAAAAATTTCTTTACTGAAAGGGTTGTCAAGCATTGGAACAGGTTGCCCAGGGAAGTGGTGGTGTCACCATCCCTGGAGGTGTTCAAAAAACTCATAGATTTGGCACTTCAGGACATGGTTTAGTGGGCACAGTGGTGTTGCGTTGATGGTTGGACTTGATGATCTTAGGGGTCTTTTCCAAATGTAATGATTCTATTCTATTCTAGATGTGGCACTTAGGGACATGGTTTAGTGGTGGACTTGGCAGTGTTAGATTTACGGTTGGACTCGATCTTAAAGGTCTTTTCTAACCTAAATGATTCCATGATTCTACGAATGGTAGTGCTGGCATGGTGATTGGTGGGTAGTGACTGAGGAAGGATACCCCTTAAGAAGGATACCCACTGTTGCAGAGGAAAAGGTATGTGGAAATGCATGTTGAATACCATTAATAATACCTTCTCTTTAATGTTTTAATAATTGTCTCTTACCTTTCTGAAAATTGCTAATTACAGTTGGTTGGTGCTATGTATAGTAGCTATGTGGGGAAGCAAAAAACCTTTGAGCATGACAAGCATAACTTGTCCAAATGCAACTGAAATTGATAGGAAGACTTGTTTGATTGAATAGAATTGCCCAGACATTCAGAATTTTCAACCCTATGTTCAGTATGGTGCTGAAAGTTGAACGTTCCCTGTGATTGAACTGCATCTCTGATGTTATATCATAGATTTCAGGTGTCCTTTATGTTTTAGGAATGTTGAATTTGACATGCCTTATGAAAAGCTCTGTACGTACTTTGTATTCAGGCTTATGAGTTTAAGATGAAAAAAACCAGCAACCAAAACCCCCCAAAAACTCAATTACTGAAAATTGCCATCATTTTAACCATGGCACTTTTTGTTTTAAGGTAGGTTTGTTAGTGTCTGATCTCAAGCACTGATTTCAGTGTGATTCAAGCAGAAGGTCTGATTCCTGAACTGTAGTAAAGCAAAAAGTCCCATTGTTATCTAGCTGTGCTGACTGAATTTAAAGCATAATTTAAATTGTTGATATTTGTATGTGTGCTCTGTATGTTCTTACTTGGAGCAGAAATTAGAGCCGTAGATGTTAGTGGTCTAGTCTGCAAGAATCCTATAAGGATAAGAAGATAGGGAGAATATTTTGAAAGTGCTTATTGAGTTGAAATTACAAAGTCATCTTAAAACCTACTTTGTTTCAGTGTTATTGTCATTGGCAGTACAGCTCAGTTTGTCAAATTATTGCTGCTGCAGAGACTGACAAATAAGTCTCTTCTTCCTGGCATGTTTCTTCTTTGCCCATCCACTCCATTTTGCAACTCTTTATTCACATTTCAAGTTTTACCTTTAAAAGAAACTATTTGCAAAAAAAAAAAAGGAAAATATTTGGATGAGGAGGTGATTTTTGTATATAATACAACATTCTAACTTCTATCCACTGATTTTGTTGCTACTCCATTCTAATACTGCAGTCTTTTTTTTTTTTTTTTCTCTGAGATCTCTAATTAGCATATTCTGGGTGAAGTCATGCACTGTAACTGCCATAGCATGAGGTGTTCCTAGGTTGATGGCTGGCTGGCTTTAATGATCTTGATTCTTGCCCGTGGAAAAAGCCAGAAATGATGCAGGTATAATTTAGATAACTCTGGGATGAACTACCTAAATTGAAAACCTTATCCTCTGCTGCCTTTGGCAAGAATCTCTCCACCATGTTACTCATTTTTCTTGCCTTAAAGGCCTGCGTTAGAAGGTTCTTCTAAGTTCTTAGAAGAAAGTCCCATCCTAGAGCTGATGGGGTAATGTCCTTTAAAACTGCTCCTCTTTCCTTGGTTCACGGGCTAGAAGTGTTGCTCTGTATTACACTCTTTAATGTGTTGCAGAAATCTAGGATGTTAAAATTTTAATAGGCAAAAAAAGAAAAAAAATCTTGGGAGACGTAAGAAATATTTCTCATGAGATACAATGTAGTCCTACTCAGTTGTAAAATTAGACCATATTGCAACATTTATTAATTGGGTCATACATATGAGGCCAAGTTTCAGATCATGGCTATTTGATAAAGTCATAACAGAACTTGAAAAATTAGTTTTCACATTTAAGAGCAATATACATCTTACAAATGTTTGACAATTGGAAACAAATTGTTACAATTTAGTAGTTTTAAGCACACTTTGATTAGGAAGATATTTTGCTTTTTATTATTCTCAGTACAGGTTAGCTTAATTTTTAAGCCTTCATAGAACAGGTTTTGTAATTCAGCACTTCTCCTGCAAGTCAGAGTTGAAATCTACACAACCATTTTCTTCTATAGTCAAAAAAGAGCACACTGAGTTTTAATGTTATAACAAATATTACACAGTAGGACTCTTCAGTCAGTCTGGACTGTGGATTCATGAAAATAAAAGGAAGGATTCATTAAGCTCTCTGTCAGAACTGTAAAAAAAAATTCAGTTATGGTCCATGTTTCTCTTTAGATCTCATAAACGGAGCCCAAGAACAGTGTGAATTGCCTCCTATGGATGGTTTTCCTCACTGTGAAGGGAAAATAAAGGTAAGTGAACCGTTTTTAATCTTATTATGTCCGTACTTTTAAAAACGGAATGTATGTTGCAAGAGGTCACTACTCGGACAGTGGTGTAAAACAAGAACAACTGTGTTGAAAAAGAGGATATTTAGGAGTGTGTGTCACTACAGCATTGCTCACCTCAAGCCTTTAATACTACTGCTGCAGAGAAATAAGGTGGCATGCTATTAAGACAGGAATAAAATGCCATATTATATTAAAATGCAATATTATTTAATAAAATGCCTTATTACTTGAATTCTGTCTTGTTATGCAGAAACTTTCTTCTCCTTTTTGAAAAGCCCTGTTCTCTTCGCCAGTATGAGTCATTTGGCGTTCCCCTACCCCAGGACTGGGCTTCTGTGTGTACCTCACTCCAGCCCTTTCTCTGTTTCAGCAGGACATTTGTTTACACTTCTTTCCCCTCTTCACCAACAGCTCTGTCCAGTTCCTTCCTTCCCCTTTTCTGTTAAAAGCATTCCGCCTCTTCTGCTCACAAGCTAGGCCCTGCAGTAAGTGTGCAACCAGAACTTTGGGGTTTGCAGTTGATTCTACAAAAATCTAGTATTCTACTAATAATGCAGTTGGAAAGGCTAAGTATTGAAAGCCATCAGACTTTGGCTGGAAAATAAAAAACAAAACCCACCACAACCCAAAACTGAAACAAAAAAAAAAAATGCCCAACAAACTTGCAGAGATGGAGGGTTTGGGGTTTTTTACCCCCAAGATAGATTTCAAATGTAACGATACTGTTTTACTAGTTGGGGGACAAAAGTAAAGTTGCTGGACACTTAAATGTCATTATCAAGTATTACAATTTATTTCTGACAGTGAAAACAAATCACTGCCAAAGTATGTGTGAAATTATGTTGCCTTTTTTCTCTAAATAAAATTCTTAGACAATAGTATTTTTTAAAAAATCTGTAAGTTTTAAATCTCTGGTCAGTATTTTGATCCTTTTTGATAAACCGGCTGCATAGTAACTATGTAGTACGTTATTTGAATATTAAAATATAAATTTAAATTAATTACTTGCTTCCGCAGAAGTGGCAGATTCTTGTCAGAATCAGACAGATTTCAGTCTTGGTAACTGAAATGGTCTGTTAAATTCCAGAGCAAGTGTAACACCGGGGGGTGGGGTGCAATGCAGTCAACTCCAGCCACACCTGTATGTTTGGATCCTGATTATATTCTCCTTTTGATATTTGTCTCTGCTTGTCTGGCTACCAGTTTGTATAAACTGTGCTTATGTCTGGTATGTAGTTACTTCCCCAACATAACTGAATGCAGAGTTGCAGTATGCTCCAAAATATTAATGAAATTCCTTTTTTGTTAATTGTGATTTTTATCTGGTTGGCTATAGTCGCTTGCAGCTTTCCCCTGTTATTCCTGAGTTCCGTGTGAAACAGTATAGAGTTATTACATAGTACTTAAACCTAACAGACTGTGGTTTTGTTCTGTTACAGTGGATGAAAGATATGTGGCGATCGGATCCCTGTTACGCAAGTTATGGTGTAGATGGGTCCACGTGCTCCTTTTTTATTTACCTCAGTGAGGTCAGTAATCTTTTAATCTGCAGAAGGGGAACATCGTAGTGCCTCCATATTTTTGGTAACTGTTTCCAAACTTTTCTCAAAAGAAATCATAACTTTCTTCAGAAAAATTCTATAAAGAGGAAAAAACTATTAAAACAGAATTATTATGAAGTGTGTTGCTATTATTCATAAGTCCTCCAGAGATTTCTAGCCTGGAGAATTCTAATGTTTATAACTGAAGTGATGTAAGCAGCAACTCTCCAGGGAGTCCACGCTAGGTATCCTGTTAAACTGAAGTATGAAGTTCAGTCATAGATCCTTGCCTCTGAACATTTTTTCTGTTGCTTTCAATGTAGCTCTTGAGGTAGTAATAGGGAGGTATTTTAGGGGAGGCACTTGGAATGTAAAATTTGGAAAGTGAAGCTAGATGGTACATCCTCCTGAGCAGCATGGCCACTTCCTGCTTGGAGACTGTTCATGAATTGTGGAGTTTGTTAACACAAAACGAAAAAAAATGAAAGTCACGTTTTTGAGTGAAGTTGCAGATACATTGGCTAAAGCTTTTGGTACCTATCAGAACCAAAGGCCCAGTTTTGTACACAGATGAGCAAGGTACATGCCCTGGTGGTTTTTGCACAGACTTCGTGTTTCCTGAGTAACACTTGTTTTCCAAGAATGAATTTTGTCAATTATTATGAGCTCTGTTACTGGCTTGTAGCATGTGGGCCAGAAACAGTAAGGTGTTATTTGGTCACTTGACCTCTTCTTTCTCATTAGTAAGATTTTTGATAACTTACAGCAACTGATCTTGGAAGTAGTATTGATAATCTAGTGGCTTACTGCTTATAAAGAACTGCAAGAGCCAGCGTGGCTACAGAATTGCAAACTAATACTAATTTTGTAGTTTCTGCAGGATTGGGGGGAAGGGGGGCGCTGGTTTTTTAAATTGCGTATCTGAGATTAAAACAGTAAGTCTATTACATAAGTAACTCAGTTGTAATGAAAGCAGTTTCTGTTAATTTACTCAGTTGACTGTCATTGAACTTTTGAGGGCATTGCTTGAAGCAGCAGTAGTAGCTAAATGCGTATCCAAAACACATACCTGAAGAAATCAAAAAGGCTGGGTTGAATCACGAATTTGACTCATTCCATTGCTAGTACCACGTGTTGATTTATTTATGGGCTATAAAGCTGGGGAAGGAAAAAATTCAGGATGACTATATTATTTATCTTGTTGTTTATCATAGAAGCTAGAGATGTGGTTTCATAATCATATGAAGTTATCTAAGTTTCTACTAAAAGGTTAAGTTTTAGCATCAGTGGAATTACTTTTATGCATTAGTATTCTGCCAACCAAGAGGTGCTTCGTGTTTTTAGTACAGATGTTATCTTAAAAATGGAGATACGTGTCAACTGAATGTGAGAATCTAATATTCTTAAATGACATTTATTATTTTGTATTTCTGTTAAATCACAGTATTTTCTGTGACAATATTCTCTGATCATCAGTGTTGAAAACTCAGTTGATGCTGTTTTTTTATAACTGATTTTTCAGCTCATCCTCATGGCAAAATGCAGGCATTTGCAGAGACCCAATGGTTGTTTTTTCAAGGGTCTAGGGATTTGCAATTTTTCTTTAAGCAGCAGTATTGAATTGGGGTAACTTCTCATTTCATGATGGAACAACAGTACAATCAATCTATGTGTATAGTTGGTACCTTCAGTCAAAGGTCTTGTACTTTCTTTTTTAAAGTGTTTTCCCATGACAGAATGTAAAACTAATATTGGGTGAACATGTTATTAACCTTGAGTTTAAATTTGGTATTCTTAATCCTATGATTAATTCCATGATTAATGCCCAGCAGCAGAGGTTGAAAGCTTAAATGTTTGCGAATGCAAGCATGAAGTGAAATTCTAATAACACTACAATGATGTGGATTTATGAGGTGTGTTGTCTGCTAAGGATAATTTGGAAATGCTGTTGCGAGAGTAATTTGTCAAGTGGACAGTGATGAAGAGTTGACAGTTTATAGTATGGTTGCACAGCTGAATGATAAATGTGTCTACAGAGTTCTCAAGTCAGAACTGCTGATTTAAAATATTAAAATGCATGAGGGTACTGGAAGCATATTACTGTTAAGATTTTTCTTTTTTACTTTAAGGTTACAGTATGGGAGTAAGATGGTTCTGTATGCATGCTGTGTTTGAAAAGGCAATACATACATCAAACGATGCACAACCTCAGTTTGAAAAGACAGAATATGCATCAAATTGTGCATATGTCTACTTTTGCTCTTAAAATCGCCTGTACAATCTAGTGACAAAACGCCTGTGCTCTTTCATACTCTTTTGAGATCCACTTTTTTCTTCTGAAACAGTTCAGTTAGGGTATTACGTTACACTCATCTAGCACTCTTTGTAATATAATTTTAAACTTGTAAACAAAGGACCCTGAAATACTACATTTTGGTGTGTAATATGGGTCAGAACCAGAGACACAAAGTAACTTGCCCACAGTTTATGCAAAGGTTTAGAAACAAAGCTTGGAATAAAACCCAGTCTTTGTGTATCTGTCACTTGCCCTTGTTATGTCTCCACCATGTGTGACTGCAAAACAGAAACAATGCAGTCAAAATCCAGGCTGCCCCAAGTCTTCTCTTCTGAAGAGCCTGTGCAAGTTCAAGTATTAGCAGTTCTGCCTCGTCTGATTCGCTTTGGATGTCACTCCTGCAGGAAAGATAAGAACAGCTCGCTGAACAGCTCTTCTCCACTTCTCTTCTTGTGTCTTGGCTGCTTGAGCAGAATGGAAGGCGAGTGTGGCAGCAGAGGGAAAGCAAGAAGCAATCCAGCATGCTTAGCCTTATGTTTTTTATTTAAAGTTGTCCCCTGTACAGACTTGCAGAAAAAGCTGCAAGAGTTTTTGCACTTCTGTCTTGCTGTTTTGCTGCAGGCACTGGATCACTCCTGGTGGATGATATGCAACTGTGCAGTCTTCATAACACTAATTGTGCTGGAGCCTTTGAAGACTGGAGGAGACATAAGTGGCCTGAATAGCAAAACCAGACCTACATTCTCTTGAATAACAGAGGAAGACAGGGATTAGAAGTAGTAAAAATTGAAAAGCAAGTTAAGCTAACTCTAAGGTTTCTGGATAGTTGGGACTTGTTTCATTTTAACTGTGATACAAACTTGCCCATTGAGAAGAGTTACTTCCTTTTTAAACTTAGCATTTAGTTATGAAAAAGCCAGTTGTTTAACACTGTAATGTCACTGGCACAGTTATAATTTTCACGGATGGCATTGCCTCTGGAATGAAATGTGAAAAAATTAATTTCTAGACAGTACAAAAATGTATTTCAGTGCAAAATGTCAGTTTGGAGCTGAAGAATGAAGCTTTTAAAAATATCTTCTAGAAAATGAATTTTTCATACAGCTTCCCAGCTTAACTAAAAAAAAGAAAAAAGTGGAAGGGTCTTATCACTCCTTTTCTTTATCTAGATATGTGCTTTCTCTGAGAGGACTGCCTGCCACATGGGAGTGGGACTGCTGCTGTGCCTGCTAGTCGGCCAGTAGCTGTGGTACAAGCTACCACTGCCCAGGGGTCATTCATTACATTGCCGCTTACCTGCTGAAGCTGGGCAGATCTCATTAAAATACCAGGTTTGGGATCTTGAGCTCACCTTTCAGGTGCAAGAGTAATTTTAGGTACCCACCTTGGAAGTGGATCCAACGCTTCAAAAGACTAAAACTGTTTCAAAGACTAGCCTTCAAGACTCCTGTAGCTTTTGTGCGTATACCACTAGAAAGAATTCTTGTTTTCAGTCCTTCAGACTTGATGGAAACAGAATGTATGGTTTGGTTGCAGGAGTATTTTTCTTTACACTGTTAGTTTGCTTTGAGGGATAAAGCAGAAAAATACAAACTGAAGGTGATTTTGAATGTGGGTTTGTTTCCAGAATGCAAGCTGTAGTCTGAGGCACATTTTAGTGAAAACACCTGGGAATCATAATTATACAGGTTCCTCAAATCCTTGTGGTTTTGGTAGTTTACTGCAGTTTGCTCATGTCTGGGTGGAAGTCCCCTTTCCACAACTTCTGCTGTGTGTGTGTAAGCTAATTTCTGACATAGAAGTGAGTTAATGAGTTGCATTTCTTCAGTGTAATGAAACATCAAACCAGCTTCTTTGAATTCTGTGGAAATACTCGGAAAATTGACAAAAATAGTATTGTTGTCTGAAATGTAAAGCAGCAAAAGCTCAAACCTCTTTAGTCATCTTAACATATGTTCCTAAGAAAGTTAAATGCTAATGATAGCACTTTGTCCCCAAATCATCCGTTAGTATATTGGCCTGGATTTGGGTGATTTGGGCTCAGTTATCTTTTCTACTTCTGTCACTTTAAAAACTGGCATTATTAGTCTTTTTCTGTCTTGTTGGAAAAGCCATAGATGCCATTGTAAGAGAGGAATCAAATTTAGTGCGCGTAACTGAAGTTAGATAAAAGACCATTTGTTGATTGATGGTTACGTATAAAATTTTGTGCTGCAGTGTCACTGGGACTGTGGGTACCTAACACCCGATGTTTGAGATTGCCTCTGGAAACAACCAAAGCCAAAGTTCCCTGTACACACCACCATTTCACTGAATAGGCCAGGCAGTCGTCTTGCACACCACAGATTTTGTAGCACATTCAAAATGACTACCTATCAATGAGGAAATGCTAAACAAAATATAGGTATTACAGCTTCTTAAGGAGTTGAGAAAGTCACCTTCCCGATGGGAGCAGTTCTTCCACATCAAATTCTCAAATGGGTTTTCTAAGTGAACATTAAGAGTTCGCTTCTCTGCCTGGCTTCATACTGCCTAATAAATTTAAAGATGCACCTTCTTTCACCAGCTATTGCAGCACTGTTTTGTTTTGGTTTTTTTATTTCCCACTCTAGGGCTGACACAAGATACTTAATAGTAGCACTTCACCGTGGATAGCAGTACACTGAGCAATAATGTTGTTCACCTGATGTGCAAAGAAAGTTGCTTTAGTTTCCCTGTAGATGGGCTGCACCTGCCCTTTGGAAGAGTCCAAAATGAAGATTATCCCAGGTGTTTAGAGAGAGTAGCCTTCAGCTTCTGCTTTATTAAACTCCTACTGTGGCTCTTCAAAAGCATAAAGGACTTCCTGAAGTTTTGGATGTGGAGAGCTTCTGGCAGAGTATACTTTCATTTGGTTTGGAAGATGCTCACACTACCCCGGTGCTACAAATGTTTGCCAGGTTCTTACAACTGTGCTTGAAGTACTTGCTCTCTAATATAGTCAAGTGCTGCAATATTGACTTCCCTTCAGTTTCAGTGTGTTTCTGAGGAAGTGTTACTGAAACAAATACCTGCAAGGCTTCTATAAAACATACTCTTTGATTTTCTTAGGTTTGTTTGTTGGGTGTTTTGGTGTGTGTTGACTCACCAGTAAGCTATGAAAAGATAAAGTTGCTGTGAGAGTGGGTTGTCTATGATAATGGACTAGGGAAACTCTTGAGTTCAGTTTAAGTAGAATCTAGGCATTCAGACCCTGGTTCAAAACACTGACTTTTCACTAATGTCTGGAATCATGTAGCACTTAAAATTTGAACTTCTAAACTACCATGCAACCTAACTTTTTGGAGCTAGCTACATGGACTCTAGACAGTGCTGTGTCTACTGCTATTCAAACCAAGTTGCGAACACTTGACTTCTCAAGTGGACCTAGTTTCTTGAGCATGATCAAAGACTACCTACTGCATTTGATTGGCATTGAATTCAACACTAGGTACAGGAGGTACAACTGGTCTTACTCAAAAATATGATAGTGCAAAGGTAAATATAATGCGTTCTGAATAATAGTTTAACATTTATATCACTCATCCAAAAAATGGTTAGTCTTCAAATCTGCAGTTGCTACTTCCCAACAATCTTCTCTAACTGCTAATTTGCCGTCTGATATCACATCTTTCCTATTAAATCATGTGCATGACAGTGTAATGGTTGCTATGGAGAGAATAAGCTAGAGAAAGAACTGATGCTAACACAGTAAGAGGAAGGTTATCCTGGAGAGAGGGAAGAAGAGTCCTGGTTCCTTCTTCGGAGACAACTTCTGTTTTTTGTCTTAAATGATCAAATGAAACTCATAAACTAGTTGAAGAGCAGGATCCAAATGAACACCACTGCCCCCCTTCCCCTTGCTCAAACTTAGGGCTTGTTGCATGTGGCTGTTCTGTACCTAAACAAATACAAAGCTGAAGTATTTGTATATTTCTGATGGAGATTTTATCTAGGCCCACTTTAGTGATATCATAATCCTTTCTGTCATCATTGCCAATGACAGAGAAAAGTTGCCTATGAATGGAACAATACCAGATTTGTAACTGCATGCTGCAACCTGAGCAGATGGCATATCATATTCCTGTTTATAACCATATACATACACATCTATACACACATTTGTATGTATACACACGCACATGCTTTTTTTCCCATTCCACATGTTATTTAATCACAGATATTCCTGGTGCAGGACACATTATGCTTTAATGCTCTTGCATTTTCTGCAAAATTTTGTTATGAGTTATCAACCAAAGCAGGTTCCCCTCCCCTGTCACCCCGTTCTGTATCAGGAGCTTCCAGAAAATGTGTTGCAAAACAAAGTCCCCAGTTCCTCCCCTCATGTTCCCTGCCCTATCTCTGCCTAATCCCTGGTAGTTTCAATGAAAGCCGATAGGCTTTCTTTGGGCAATTTGGGAGCAAGGGGAGAAAAGCAAGTTCCAGGCACCAGGTTTTTTCACAGAGCTTGCATCTCTGTTGGTGCTTACTTGTCACACAAGACGAAGGAGATTGAAGGCCTCCACTCAAGTCAATCTGAGCAGTTTTAGACATTCCTTACCTACCTTTCTCCCACATCTATAGTTGGAAGTTAGTACTCACTGGTGGATTAAGGTTTCACTGGTATTTGCTGGGAAAAAGATCATTTCCTTGGCATCCTCCTGCATTTTTCAATAGCTATAGCACCTATCTGTTTTCAGAGAAGTTCCCATGGCAGTGGTTAATAGTCTGAATCTGAGAAGAGCAGCTGCAGGACTTGTTCAGAGATGATGAGTACAGCTAGCGTTGCTGTTGTGGGCCATATTTGAGTCATGCAAGGCAACCAAGAAAATTACTTAACCACTTAGGTTTCATATTTAGTTGTAGGCGTCCTTGTGGTGTTCTGTATGAGAAACCCTGAAGTGATTTGCCGAAGTGGCAATACTTGGTTATTTAAAAAACAAACCAAGAAAAACCCCCACCCACCCACTTTCTAGGTCATCTGAAGTTCTATTGAAACTGTAGGTCCTGCCAAGAGCTGCAATTAGAGGTAGTTCCTAGGCTTAAAGGTGAGAGATTGCATGTTCTGGACAGGAAGTGGTTAAGGACTCAGATTGAATTGAATATTGGTACTCTGGGCAAGAGAGGAAGACCAAGTAATGAAAGGGTAAAGGAAAGAGCAGAAAGTGGTTGTCTTGAAAAAGGCCAACAGTATGATTATTTAAATTATTTGCAACAGAAATTGTATGTATTCTGCACTGCTATGTATCATTACATGGGGCTAAATAGAGAGGAACACAAAGTTAATTTTGTTACTCATCTAGGTTAGTGCAAACTGTTGCTTTTAATTCTGACACGAAATATTGAGTACTATTTCTTTACAGGATTTTTAAGCAGTCTTTACTGAGGCTTTGTACTGCTGTAGACTTTAATTTTACATAGTGCAATGCAAAAACACAGCTAACTGGAAGCTTTTTTTACTTTAAATGCATATAAAAATGCAATTGCTGTGGTTTTTGAGGAAAGCAGCAATAAAATTTAGCAGCCTGCTAGATATCTTGTATAAGTAACATCAAATCAGCACGCTTTTTAATTCTGTAGTAGAAGCCTGTCAATGCTATCGTTTCCTTTTCCAATAGTTCTACAAAGGCTGTCTCTGAAGTCTTTGATACCTTGTGTAGTTGCATAGGTTGAAACCCTTCTCCCTTTCACCGAAGCATATATAGACGCTTGATCATCTGCTGCTCTCACTTAACAGGGAAGCAAGAATCAGAGATGGAGGGAGATACCTCTGTTTTCTCTGAAAATCTTGGTTTTGTTGGAAGTGTGATATTTCTTGAGTACTAGGCACCTCTAAATATGGATGTTATGACTTGTGTAACTCCCCTGCTGTAGTTTTTCACTTCTGCTTTATTTGCTCTGTATCTACCTGGTAATATCTACTATGATTTAAAAGTGTCTTCTGGTGCATGAGCTTCGGTGTTGAGTGTTTTCATGTTCTGCCCTCTGACATCATTCTAATCATATTCTGATTTGCCTCTCAGTTTCGCTTAAAACCATGAGTTTTTAATTCCAGTTGATTCTTTAATTATCTGCAAATTTAAGTCATGTTCTGAACAATATTGTATTAGCATTTTGGCTGGTTTTGCTATCGTAATGCTTCCATCTTAGGGGCATATATACCCCTGATCTTTTTTGCCCAAGAAATTCACTATTAAAGTAATCCCTAGTTTGGCTGGTTTGACAGTCAGTATTTTGCCTTTCCATCCCCACTTTCCATGTGTCAATATGTTAAATTAGTAAGGTTTTTTCTTCTTTCCCCTTCCCATGGTACATCTAGTTTGCTCCATCTTTGCTTTCTTGGCATCCTTGTTAATTATTACCCCCCAATCTAGCAGCTCTTTGTGAGCCACTGGCTTATAAAAATGAGCAGAATTCTTTCCTTTTTCTATAACAGAATGCCTATGCATTATCCCCAGTGCATTTATCAGTCCTGAAAATAACAAAACAACTGGCATACTTTGAAGAGTACGGGTTTAAAAATCCTCTGGTGACTTAAGTTGGTCTTTCCAATGAAAATAGGAATTGACTTAAGTATCAATAAAGAAAAATGAGTGCTAGGCCAACTGTGTACACTAATATTACTTTGAGTCTACTCCTTAAGTGTTTATTTGTGATTAGAATTACTGTAATTTAATTTAGACTAGAGGGATTACTTCTAAAAGCACAAAAGAACTATATTTGGTTTTCAGTCAGTGAGGCATGCAGCTAACTGTCCTTGGCAGCTCTGAAAAATCTTCAATTCCTTTAGGAAGCCTGATGGTACAATGTGAAATACATGAAGCCAGATAAGGGGCACGTACAGTAGTCCTTGAAATGTCATATCTTAATTTAGATCAGTTTTAATGCTAGGAATAATTCAAAATTATTTGTACTATTAAAAAAAAAAAAAGACAGAGAGATTGAGACTGTGCATGATATGTAATATGGAGCCTGCAATTCTTTTCTACCACTGATTCCACAGCTTAGGTTAGTAAAAGTTTGGATTCTTAATTTCTACAATTTCTAATATGTTTCCAGAGTGGGAGACCACTGAAGAATCAGATGTTTTCAAACAAGGTTGATCAAGTCACTGCTTTCAAATGTTGTATTAAATACGTTGAGTAGATTGGGTCATAGAATTTAATTTGAATGCTTTTTATATAATTTGTCTGAGGAACCTAAGCTTGATACGTTTCTTCCTTTTAATGAGGTTATGATGTGTGTCACCTTATTTTCATGTGATTGGTCTTCTAGGCAATCATTTGTTATGATCTTAAGCTTTTAGTCTCTATTGCTTCAGGCTAACTGCAGCATGATTAAGCTGTGTGTTTTGACGGGTCTATGATGGGGGGAACCATAAGAGAAACTCTGACTTCTAATTCTCTGGGTCTTGTGAACTTTTATCAGTAGCGATGGGGTATCTTAGCTGGCCTATAAATTTCTGCATTTCTCCCTTTTTGCAGTACAGTTATGTTTCTGTTTTCATGGGTTTGCCTCCAACAGTGAGATTCCTTCTTCTGAAATGCAAAGGGTCTAATTTCTTAAGGCACATGAATAATAAAGATTCTACAGGACAAGCAAGATCCCTAGGGAGAGCACAGGAGCTTTCAGTGACTTGCATTTGCTGTTTCTTCCCTAACTACTAGCTGTTGTACTTTTTTCCACTAGACAATAGTGGAAGTATTGCATTTGCACTGATTATGTTTCTCTAAGAATTACAGCTATTAGTACTTGTGGATATTGTTACTTATGTTATAATTATGTTATTTATACCCTTCAAATAGGGTGGGTTTGGTTTTATTTTTCTTCCAACTTTTTGTCTAGGTTGCTACAAAGTAGAACTTTGATCCTTGGGTTTTTTCTGGCTTTGCCTTTTTGTAAAGATATTCTAGGGAGATGGGAAATGTTCCAAAATACGTATGTTTTTTTTTAAGGTCTAGAAGTATAAAAAACTGAGAACTTTTTGAAAACATTTAGGAACTACTCAGAGAAACTGTATTTAGAGCATTTAACAGCTGATCTCTGTCTTGAAAGGGTTTTATCTCCTGTATTCATTATCATGAATGAATATCTAAATATGACTTTTGGTTGCAAATTTGCAAGGTTAAAATAGTATTGAATTGCAAAAAGTCGTCTTAAGCTTTTCTTCGAAAAAGCAGTTTTACCTTGTGGTGACTTACTAATCAGCTGATGCCTTATTTAAGCCATAGAAAGGTGTAATATAAAGGCAGTGAGAGACTTTGGTAGATCAGCTGAAAATGGAATAGAATGATTTATTTTCATGTGATTGTTTTACAGGTTGAAAATTGGTGTCCTCGTTTACCTTGGAGAGCAAAAAATCCTAATGAAGAAACTGATCAAAAAACAGTGGTAAGAACAACATTAAAACATGAGAAATAATTCAGTAATTGTGATTCATGCAAAAGATCCTGGAACCCTGGGCCACATAAATGCTAATAAGACTAGAATTTACCATTTTTATTCCTCAGTTCCTTAAAACTGAAGGGAAGCATCCTTGGCTGTATATATGTAGCTCATCGTGTGTTTTCTCCAGTCATTGTACCGTGCTGCAGTCTTGGTTGTAGATTTCCATTAAAAAACATTTTTCTGTTTAAATATATGAAATATTGTACACAGATACTGAGAAGAATTGAAAATCCATAGACTGTTCACCAGTGTTGAGTGACCATGTGTGAAACTGTCCATTTTTATTGTCCCTTAAATCCGGGCCTTATATATAAAAATACCTTAATGGAAGAGGCTTATATACATTTCATTTTTTGTAGTAACATTTTGATTACTCCTAATTTTTTTCCTTTAAGAACTCTACAGCATGCAGAGTTGTTTCCAAACTATTGTAGCCTAATTACGTAGCACTTAGGTATTTTAAGATAATTTCTGGGCTGTATGTGAACATTGCTTACATAATTTAGACATAGGGTGTCTCATTTTGTAAGGCCAGTTGTTCTTAGATCAGTCTAGTTTTAAAACGAGTATTTCCTTTAAAATTTATACTCTAGTAATGTTTCTTCCTTCATGGTATAATAGGACAATTCCTTGTATTTGGAAGATTCATGATATACATGAATCTTCAGCATATTGTTCTGATTTTATATTGTGTGTTACAGGTACTTTAACCTCATTTTGAAGCACATGAACAAAAACATATTTTATATTGCAGAAAAAAATACATTGTGAAATATTGCAAACATATTCTGGGGCTACCAATACTACTAATAAAAATCACAGTAATTTATGTGGCTTAGAAATGTCTATTTAAAGATAAATATTTGAACTAAAACCTCAACTTTAGCATTCGGAGTGTCTCTTTTTTTGTTTTTTCTTTAATGAGGAATGT
The DNA here is from genome assembly GCF_929443795.1 of Astur gentilis. NCBI lineage: Eukaryota > Metazoa > Chordata > Aves > Accipitriformes > Accipitridae > Astur > Astur gentilis. Next base: position 47,383,807 of record NC_064880.1, read on the forward strand.
AAAGCACAGAGTTCACATTTGAGAAGATTTTTCACTTCTGGAAAGTACACTATTTGAAGAATAATTAATGTTTTTTAATGTTTTAATTGAAGGCCGAAATTCGTATCAACTTTGATAATCTCTACAAAATGATGTCAAGACATGAGGAATTCAGGTGGATGATGTTACGCATCAGACGAATGGCTGATACCTGGATTGAAGCAATTAAATCACTTGCAGAAAAACAAAATTTGGAGAAGAGGAAACGAAAAAAGGTAGATGAAAACATTTTTCAGTCCTGCCATTTGTAGTCATATAGGCTCTTTTAAGCTTCTTGTTCCAGAAGTAACTTCAGAGTGGAAATACCAAATATGTCTAAAGGGCATCGTATTTATACTTGTGCCTCATTTCAAGAAGTATTTCACTGTTTGAAATTACTGTTACATTGGGTATTTGCTTTGCAAATAGTTTTATATGCTTTCCACAAGTCAATCTTTGAGTAAGTTTTCTAACCTCTTTAATTTTGAATAGAGACTATGTAGAAGTTTCTAAAGGGAGAAACTGTTTATTTACTGCAAGCTGGTGACATTCGAGTGTTTCACATAGTCATAAAAACAGATATTGTACATGTTTTCTGACCAAAATTGAGACTTTAAATGGCGTATTTCTGTTTAAATTTGAGTAGACTTAAAGTTGACCACAACTTTGGATTGGATCAGTTTAGACCTCCTGTGATGACTTCAATTTAAAACCCATGAGATTCTTGAAGTGAAAAGTTCTATTTTATTTAATTACCTTTTTTTTAAAAAAAAAAAAAAAATATCAACAAGTTAAGGTAAAGGCAATAGTTGTAAACACAAAAATGGGTTTCCCTTCCTGTCTTGCTCTTACTGGAGGCAGTCCTGAGTGACAGCAGGCCACGCACAGTCATGTTTCTACCTGCTCTTAAGTGTGGCTGGCTGCAGCTCAGCTCCTTGCTTGAGATTCTGAGTTCTTGCATGAGGTCTAGGCTCCATGTTGTGGCTCTAATGTTTGTCACATAGCACAGTCCTTGAGTAGGCTCACCTTCTGTCGAGAGAAGCCCTTCTATTTCAAACAGCCCTCCAGCCTGTTTCACTGAAGAAATATAACATCTGAGAATACATAAACTCAAGAATAAACAGAAGTGGTACTGTACTGCACAGGCAGTTTTGATGGGATGCTCTAGTGCTTATTCTTTGCTTTTAAAAGTCCTTTGAAGTTGCTTTTCTAAAACATATGATGATTTCATTTTAATATGTCCAGTTCAATTCTGGGAGCTGCAGGAGATTAGAACAAAATGGGGTTATGAATGTTGCTTCTTTATAAAGAGTGAGGGAGAAGTTTTTTGGTGTTTGGAAGTTTTTATGCTTGGTATTGTATGTACCCACACTCAAATAATAGTCGCAGTATGTAGCAAAGTGTTTGGAACTGCACTTCTGTGCTTTTTTAGAAAGGCAAGCACAGATTTCAAGGAACTAGAGAGAAAACTCTCCTCCAGTGGCCATGGAGAGGTTCGGTTCGGAAAGCATCCTGTTACTCTTATGCAGTCTCTTAAGTTCTTAGTGGCTTGTTCACAACAGCATCCTTAACTATACTGTCTTGCATAAGCAAGTATATTGTACTTGAGAATATAAGTGGCTATTCAATCAAATGTAAGCCACAACTTGCTGTGCAGAATTACAGATTATTTTGTGTATAACACCAGTTTTGGGGGTTTGTTTAATTACTGATCTGGTGGCAGATAATAGTGCAAAACAACGCTCTTACAATTGCTGTTCTAGAGATCCATTGCAAAGTTAAATTATTAGGGTGGGAGTGTTGGATTTTTTTGTTTGATTTTTTTGGCCAGAATTCAATAGAAAGAAAAAACGCTGTGAGGTGTAATAGTTTCATGTTTAATGTCGATAACTCTAACATATGACTTTCCTTTCTAGATTCTTGTTCATCTGGGGCTTTTGACAAAAGAATCTGGATTCAAGATTGCAGAAAATGCGTTTAGCGGTGGCCCACTTGGTGAATTAGTCCAGTGGAGTGATTTAATTACATCTCTCTACTTACTGGGCCATGACATCAGGATTTCAGCTTCACTGGCAGAGCTCAAGGAGTAAGGAGATTACTTTCACTTTTGAAACTGGAATGAAAAAAAAGAATTGTAGACTCTTGAAGCTTCTATTAACAGTATATAATTTCTTGAAGCATAAAATGAAAGTGATAATTCACTAAACAGATGATAAGATTATTTTCATGAGCTAAGTGTATGTGCTGTGAAAAAGGTAATGTGTTTTCATTGTAGCTTCAGGCTCCTGAGACTTCAAAAATGAATGCTGTAAAATTCAAACTAAGCAGCTTATTCTTTAACATTCCAGGTGCTTTAACCAGCTGCAATAGGAAATGCTACAGACTAGCATAATTCTGTGTCCTCTTCTTCAGTTTCTGCTATTCTTCACTCAGTATCTCATTTTAAAATAAAAGTTTAAATCCTTTAAACACGTTATTTTTGATGTAGTTAATTGCTTATGTTAGGTCAAATTGCTACCTCACTTATTTTTTTCTTGCTTTGCATACTAGTTCAGCATTAGGCATAAAACATCTGTTTTAAGCTCAAACACGTACACTTTTTCTGTAGCTTTCATTTTTTTTATAACAAACATGACAGCATCATTTTATAGAGAGCTCTTATACTATAAAGCTGTCAATAGAAGTCAGAAAATATTTCTAATAATTTCAAAGCACACTATTTTTAAACATTCCAAACATATTACTCTCGTTTAAACTAGATGAGGTTTTTAGTGAAAATTAGTGCTTTACTGATGTATAAACATTACTTCAATAAAAGCTGAGCATCTTTAGCATTTGAATGTTCTTACATGGTTTCTGATTTGGAAAAGACAAGAGTAAAGCTTTTTTGGAAAGGGGTATTATTGGTATAAATATTATTACAGCATCTATTCAAGGTATTTGGAAAGTAATACTTTTCCATATTCCTTCTTTCTTTGTTTAGGATTATGAAGAAGGTTGTAGGTAACAGATCTGGCTGCCCTACCCAGGGGGATAAAGTTGTAGAACTCATTTACATTGATATTGTGGGACTCACTCAGTTTAAGAAAACCCTTGGTCCATCATGGGTACATTACCAGTAAGTGTAACGCTTATTTGACCTCTTAACTGCTTTGTGAAGGAGCTTTTGTTGCATAACACATGTCAAAATACTGAGGTGCGTACATTCACATGATTTTGAATTTATTTGAAAGTGAAAATGTTGTTCTCTGTTCTCTTAGGCAGAAAGGGGCTATTACCTGTTGTTGCATACCATCTTCGTACCCCCCAGCAAGTTTGGGATTCTTGGATTCAAACGTTTTTAATCTTAATGAATTACATTGTCTTGTTGAGTCGTTGTCTTTGTCTTTCTTTCCCTCCCTTCTTTACACACCCTCCCCCACCTTTTGTTCTGTAAATTAGTAGATAAGATGAGAGATTATTGGGTTTTGTTGTTTAGCTGGAATACCAAAGGCATGTTTTGCTTGTCAGTGTTTGTAGCTGTACTGGTTTAATGATTGTGGAGATTCATCTATTCTAATTGTATTGCCCAACAACCACAATGCAATTTTTTCTGTTCCATTCCTTAAGATGCTGGGCAGAGACTTGTCTTCAGAGGTAGGTCTAAACAATAAACTGTAGTTATTGTTGCTTCTGTAATCTATAAACATCTTTCCATTAGAAATGGAAGATGGCAGTCAGAACAAATTACTTTGTACAGCCTTCTTAGTGTCTGCAGCTTTAGAACCACATTTCTTTTTGCCAATAACTTTAAATTAGCAAGCCTCCCATGTGTTGTACGAATACATATCAGCATGAAATAAAACCAAATCTAAATTACTGACTTTGATTTTTCTATACCTAATCAAATTAGCTGTGTTTCATGATCCATAAAGTCCAGTAAATCCTCCTTGAAGGAAGGTATTGAAAGGTTTTCACTGCAGGCAGAAAAACTGTTTTCTTGCAGCCTCAGGATTTTCTAGAGCATTGGGTCTTTTCAGCATAATTTTAAATGAGAGCACTATGATCAACGTTGCAGATTAGATTACTCTTAATCTCTTTTTTTGAAGCAGAGGAGTAAATGGATATTCTGGTTTTTTGGAGCCTGCTAATAAAGATAATCCCATTTTCTACTGAGCTACAGTTGGTTGTCTGTCTGCCAGATGTAATTGTCACTAGGCAATCACATACAGTATTGTGGTCAGGATATAAAAGCATACTTATAAATTTAAAATGTTTCTTCCCTTTTTGCTTTCTATTTCCTATTTGGTATATTCTGTAATGACGATATGGAAATACACCATGACATTGAGATTATTAGATGAGCTCTTCAATTTTTCATGGTTATTTCATGTATCATTAAATCTTAAGTGTCAATCTGTTTTTCATTGATTCCTAATTTGTAGTAATGATGGACTTTTTCTGGTTTAGGAAAGTAGAATTTAATTCAACTCTAAATAAGTACCTTAGGTAGTATAGGAGGTTTTGTTAGACCTTTGAAGAAGAAAAAAATTACTTAATGCCTCTCTTCTACAATACTGGATGTCATGGGCTGGAAGGGGACCTCATCTAGTCCATAGCCTTGCTGAAAAGTAGATCGGATGTATTTGTCCTTCTCGAGAGATTTTTGCCTGATCTTTTACTGAAGACTGCAAAAGATGACCCAGCCATTGTTTTGTATTGGGAAGCTTTGGGAAGCTTTTCTTTAAAGTGTTTTTCTTGGCCTGATTTCTTGCAAACTGCCCGTAACTGCTTATTCTAAATGGTTCTGGGGAATAAATTACTTCCCCTCTCTGCTAGCCTCTAGAATATCTTAGATACTGCTTTTCCTTCAACTTGCTTGTCTTCAAAATAAATATAGGGGTTTGGATCATTACTTATAATTCAGGTTTCATAGACCTTTCATCAAACTTGTTGCATTTGTTGGGCATCTCTCTAATTACTTGATACTATTTCTCAAGTTCAGTGTACAAAACAGGGACCAGAGTCTAGCAAAGGCTACCAGAATTGGTTAGAGCAGAAGAATTAATTCATAGCTTCAGGCATGCTATCTCCTATTTGAGGATCCTCTTGCAATCTTTTTTTTTTTTCCTCAGCATCATGAATTACCTCATAAATTCTGTCATCAAAATATTAAGTTAAAACTACTAAGTCCAGTATAAAGCATAGTTATATGTTTTTAATTCATTCCAGTAAAATAAACATTATCACAAATAAAGCTGCCTTATAGCCCTTGTTCTTTACATTCTTTGCTTTCTTAGTTGTATTTAATGTCAGTAGGAATAATTTTTTGTCTTGAAAGAAGTGTTTTGCTTTGTGCCGTATAGTTTTTCAGCAGATATGTGCGGGTCGGTTCAGTCTGGTTTATGCAGACCGGACTCAAATGCAAATTAATTAGAACTTGTTTATTCACTTCAGATTGGAATAGAGTGGTGGAATAAACCTCTGACTTCAGAACAGTCTCTTGGTAAGAGTGCTGTATATAATCTTTGTGAGTGAACTTGAGCCCTGAGGAAATTTTTAGGTTTCTAGAACTAAAATCAGGTTTCTAGAACTGCAAGCTCACAAGAATGACCCTGCTGCTCTGAGGGTTGAGTATTTCTGAACAACTGAAATACTGTTCTGTACGTCTGAGATCTGTAGCACCAATGACTCTAGCAGATGCTTTATCTGCGGTATAATTGGTGCTGTAAATAGCATGAATATAGGAAAACAGATCTCCATTTTTGAGTGCACCTTATTTTCAAGCAGAATGCCTGGGCATGCTGTATTTTTCATTTCTGAAGTCTGGATATTTGAATGCAGTGTATGTGCAATAAAGCAACATAAAAATTAGTAGCTTAATACAGTTTGATGAGTGCAGCTCACTACATTTCTTAGGACCCGCATCCTCCATACGGCACGTAGGAATCTGGTATTTTTTTCATTTTTCTACAGTCTCTCTAGCAATGACTCATTCCCATATGCCAAAAATCCAGCTGGCTTTATTCTTGAAATAAATTAACATGACAGCTATCCTGAAAAAAGAGCAACATTCCTGCTTCTTACATGTTCTCTAGAATACATCTGTTTTAGGAGGGTTATTTTCTGATGAAGTTTTTGCATTTTAAATGCAAGTACTGAGTGGCCTGAAAGTTAATGAGTGTGTCTTCAAGGATTTCCATAGGCAGATAGGAGCTGCTCGTGATCTGAACTAGCTGGACATAAGCCAAAAACAGTATGGAGTCCATGTATCTGTGCTGGCATGTTGCTGTGCCTGAGCTCAGTGCACCTACAGAGCTTCCAAACCAGAACTGGTTGGGTTTTGACCAGCTTGCTCCCAGGAAGATGTCTGCAGCCACTGTCATACATGTACCCTTTATTTAACCGTTTATGCCGGCATAAACACTAGTTACTGACAGCAATGGGTGCTGCTGGACAGCATTGCTTGTTTAAACAAAGATGAAGTATGTGTAAGTAGAGAAAAATTATACCCTCAGGAGGGAGAAGGATATGAATAAATGTGTATAAATACTTCCACTAGAACAGCCCAGTTAAGATTGCGCTTGTGCCCAATATTTATGGAAAAATGCTCACTTTAAAAATGGTGATAATCCTGGGTTACTTTTGTCTGTTTGTTTTTTATAAGACCCAAAATTCTCACTTCTAATATGTTAGAAGAAAGAAGACTTTAATATGGATGTTTCTATAAGCAGTTTGCCACCCACCAATCCTCTTTTTAATTAGTCAGTGAATAGACTAATCAGTCCGACACCAATTCCAAGGCATGCTGTAATTCTCTGCAAATTCAGGGCTAAAGCTAGGTGACATTTTAGGAGGGAAGGGAGAATGGAGTAAAAATTGAAGTTAAAATCACACTAAATTAAGATTTTATTTAAAATATATCCCTGATTTTAAAAAAAAAATAAATACTGTTTTGCATTTTTTAAATTAATTATCTCACTTTAGAAATGCTAAAATATCGTATGCAAAAATCAAACTTTTCATTTTAAAATAGTTCAATTGAAAGAGATTTAAACCACTAAGTGAAACAAATGGAGAATATAGTACTTGGGAGACAATTGAGGCATTTGTACATATGTTAAAATACCAGTTCAGCATGACTGGCATAAATTACATTCACTTCTAAATTTTAAATCTTTACTTTACCAGTTCTTTTCTGCTGCATTTTAGGGATTAGGTTCACCACTTGAACCTTTGATCTCTCATACCATTTCTGCACACACTTGCACTTTCTGCTGTGATCTTTTTCTCTTTTCCAACTTATTTTATGCCCGAATGATATAAATATTTTTTGTTTTCCCTTCTTTCCGGTTTAGCTTAGTTTCTGTTGCATCACGTTTCCTGTCCTGCTTCAGAGACCCTGTGTGTATTGGACATGGTTACGCATATCCCCATGAACAATTAGTGCTACAGACCTTACATCTGAATACTGGAAAAAGAAAGGAAACAAAGCACTTTGAGATGATCACATGCGATGTAGTGCTCCTTACACATACACTTTGACAAACTCCAGTTATGTTGCAGTTTTTCAGTAGCATTCACCCGTTTTTCATTTCCCTGTACTCAAGTACCTGGCCAAAAGCTGTATATTTGATAAGAATTTTGTTTTAAGGCCTGCCAAGAAATAAGAGGGCTTTTATTACTGAATGATTCATCAGTGCAGAAGTTGTTTTGGTCCTGCTGGAGTATTTTGTATGATGCAGAGATAATTGCCACTGTTGTAAAATATTTTCATTGAGAACAGTTGACATAAAACACTGCACAGAAACTGATCTGTCAGCTCTGTTGTTTGGTGAATCATAATGCCTTGTATATTTTGACTTTCTTTTTGCTTGGAAGATCTCTGTGAAGATTAAAAAAGAAGGAAATTTTTTCTATTTGTACTTTCAAATACAAAGGTAGCATTTCATGTGAGAGTTTAAAAGTTGCTGGGTTTTTTTCTATTTGCCAATTTAATGGATACTTTAGAGAAAGGAGCAACATATAAGAAATATGTAAATGTATTTTGGGGACTAAATTCTTTCATCTTTTAAAGCTGAAAAATGCTTGGAGCTAAGTTCTTTCACTTTTTGGGGGCTAAATTCTTTCCCATTTTAAAGCCAAATCCTGGTGTTTTACTGAACAGAATGTGTATGGGGTTGGAGCATGGGAAATGTTGAAGACTGGGAAATATAACCATTTTTAATAGTAACTTTTGCAGCTGCCTCCTTTCTCTGCCACCCGTGAGGTTGTGTCTCCACCTTGGCATGTACAAGCCCAGTGATACAATGTGCAGTGATAAGAGTTCATGTCTTTATAATATAGTGGCACATGATGTAGGAACCCATCCTATATAACTTTTTTCTGAAAATTTTGTTGATTGGAGCCATATAATCTAATTCATTTGCAGTGGAGCCAATAGTCAGTATGATGGCCATAAAGATCCTGTCCAAGCCATATTAAAGGTTTGGCAGGCTGCATTTTGGAAACATAACTTCTAGAATCTGTATGCTAGAATGTGTGCTGTCTTCTTCATACTGAGACTTCTTCTGCCTTTCACGTACCATGGGCCCTTTTTTGTAAGGAGCCACTCGTAAATGAAGTAATTTTTTTTCAAGGAATTAATAGGAGCTTAAATAAAGGACTGAGTACAATTCTCTCATCCCAGACCCTTTGTAATACAATGCCAAGGTTTCTCTCAGTTGTAGACTGGTTGTTGCAGACATTTGACTTTTATATTGTTTCTTCAAAAGTGTGACAAAATATTTCATAAACAAATAAATAATCTGTCTGACTGCAAGTGTTCAGCAAATTAAACTGTCTTTACTGCTTCTTCAGTAGGTCTAATTGACCCAAATGTCAGAACCTGGAGAATAAATACAATTGTCTAAAGACAAAGTACTGTTCTGCTCTGACCTTCTTGGCACGTGGCCCTTGGCCGTTGCATTTGATTTTGTGGTAATGGGTGAGAACATTAGAAAAGAGATGAAGAATCCTTTCTTCTGCCTAAATTCTACTTCAGAGCCCCAGGAATGTAGGTGACCACAGTAGCATTCCCATAAGCTCTACTTGGATGTTAAAGCATAACTTCGTTCTGTAAGAACAAAGAAACCCAAAATAAGCTCCAGGGTTGCTATTTGAATGTCTGATATATCCTTGAATTTGCTGATCGTAATGTCTTTGTGAATGTAATATGAACAGAAATGTTTGAAATTAAAATGTACCTTCAGTTTATAAATCATCCACAGTTGCAAACAAAAACAAAACATACCTTCTTCATTATCATAACTTTGTATATATATACACACACATGCTTATATGTACATATGCATGTGTACCTATAGTAATTTATTTTTTTTCTTTTAGGTGTATGCTAAGAGTTCTGGATTCCTTTGGAACTGAACCAGAGTTTAACCATGCCCATTATGCCCAGTCTAAAGGCCACAAAACACCATGGGGAAAGTGGAACCTTAATCCACAGCAGTTCTATACAATGTTCCGTAAGTATCCCTGTGTTTTTGAAGAATTTGGAGCTTTAAAAAGGAATGCTGTCATTGACAAGAATTTTTGTATTATTAAAGACAAGTTCATGGTTTAATAAAATGCAACTGCTAAATGGGCAGAATGGTAAGTGTCAGTAAGTGTCTATGCAAAAGTTCTATCGTGCTTCTGTCCAGTAATCAGAAAATAACAATATCAACTTAATATAAATAATGATAGGGAACTTTAGTCTCAGGGTACCTGTGGAAGGTGGTGGTTGGCTTTTCCCTCAAGTGTCAGCAGGTTGCTTTTGTTAATTTTACCTTCTCAAATCCTGCTATGGAGTGCTAGGTTTTTGAGGAACTTGCTAGATTGCATTTTTACAAACTGCACTCTTGCATTTCATCATGTTAAACTGAAGTTTGTAACTATGTTAACTATGTTGTTGTATTTCTGCTTTTTTTTTTCCCCTCAACAACTGAGCAGCACAATTCCTTTGCTCTTTCTTTGCGTTCAGGATTAATAAGCTAACACTCAGCAAAAGTAATTTTTTGTCTCTACTTTTTTGTGGATTTCTCAAAATTTTCACCTAGCTTGTTTTCATGTTGTGAGCATCCTGAACTGATTCACATCTATTTGCCAGCAGCGTACAAAGCTATTGAAAAACAAGTAGTAGATTTCAGCATTGCTGTAGATCTTTGAAGCATTGTTAAATATCCTAAAAAAGAAAAAAAAAAAGAAACAGAACACAAAAAAAATATAAATTCTGTATAAATTGGGTCAGATTAAATGATTACCATGACCTGCTCTAGCCCTGGTCTGACTTTATGGCACTAGGTTCTAGAATCAAAGGATCTTTCTCTTGCATGTTGTAGTAGTAGTTCAAGTTCGTTACCTTTGAAAGGTGCAGAAAGATTCACTACTGCCAGCTAGCTTGAGGGTAAGTGCGACTTAGGAAAGAGGAAAGTGCATGCTGTTGTGTGCAGCAACTTCTCAGCCCAAGTATGTAACGAAACACTTGGTAGTGACCAGCCTGACCTCCAAAGTTTGGTGGTGGTCCCTTTCTGAGACTAAGGCCAGGGCATGCACTGCTCACTCTCATCAGACTTCATAGTCAAGTCTTTCAAACTTTCCTGCTTTTCATAGCTGAAGTATACATGCTGCTGTCTGGTTGACATGCTTTTGATTTCAGTTGCCCTGTAAAATTCTTGAGAGGCATATTTTGTCTGTCAACATTCGCTGTGCAAGTTTTTCCAGAGAAATATAAGTGAAGGTTGTTCAAAAGATAAAAGACTTCATTCACAGTTGTTTCAAAGCAAGTAACAAAATGCGTGGTGGGGAAATGTGACTTGGAAGTGGTTGCAGATTTTCTGTCTGGACATTAGTAAGTAGAGCTTGCTTCATATCCACATGATTTGCTAATATTTATTGGTTTATGCCCTAAATGGTAAAGGAGATGAAAGCTCAATTGTGCTGTATTTAAGTAGTCCAGCTGTTTGGAAATTCATGTGTGAGGTCCTGTTTAAGATAGCACCAAGAGTGATGATGCACTTGAGGAAAATGGTTGCATGAATATTTGTGCTACAGCTGCGTGCTCTCTGTGTACACTCCTCAGTCCGACTCCATGAAATACAGAATCATCATAGAATCATAGAATGGTTTGGGTTGGAAGGGACCTTAAAGATCATCTAGTTCCAACCCCCCTGCCATGGGCAGGGACACCTTCCACTAGACCAGGTTGCTCAAAGCCCCATCCAGCCTGGCTTGGAACTCTGCCAGAGATGGGGCAGCCACAGTCTCTCTGGGCAACCTGTTCACTGTCTCACCACCCTCACAGTGAAGAACTCCTTCCTTACATCTAATCTAGATCTACCCTCATTTAGTTTAAAAACATTATCCCTTGTCCTATCACTACATGCCCTTGGAAAAAGTCCCTCCCCAGCTTTCCTGTAGGCCCCCTTTAGATACTGGAAGGCTGCTATAAAGTGTCTCCCGAGCCTTCTCTTCTCCAGGCTGAACAACCCCAACTCTCTCAGCCTGTCTTCACAGGAGAGGTGCTCCAGCCACCTGATCACTCCGTGGCCCTCCTCTGGACTCCCTCCAACAGGTCCGTGTCCTTCTTATGTTGGGGGCCCCAGAGCTGAATGCAGTACTCCAGGTGGGGTCTCACGAGAGCGGAGTAGAGGGGGGGAATCACCTTCTGGTCACGCTTCTTTTGATGCAGCCCAGGATATGGTTGGCTTTCTGGCCTGCAAGCATGCATTGCCGGGTCACGTTGAGCTTCTCATCAACCAACAGCCCCAAGTCCTTCTCTGCAGGGCTGCTCTCAGTCCACTCATCGCCCAGCCTGTATTTGTGCTTGGGATTTGTTCTGGTTTCAGCTGGGATAGAGTTAATTGTCTTCCTAGTAGCTGTTACAGTGCTACATTTTGAGTTCAGTATGCGAAGAACGTTGATAACACTGATGTTTTCAGTTGTTGTTAAGTAGTGTTTAGTCTAAAGTCAAGGATTTTTCAGCTTCTCATGCCCAGCCAGCGAGAAAGCTGGAGGGGCACAAGAAGTTGGCACAGGACACAGCCAGGGCAGCTGACCCCAACTGGCCAACAAGGTATTCCAGACCATGGGACGTCATCTAGTATAGAAACTATGTGGAGTTGGGGCAGGGGGATCACGGCTCAGGGACTAGCTGGGTGTCGGTCGGCGGGTGGTGAGCAATTGCCCTGCGCATCATTTGTACATTCCAATCCTTTTATTATTACTGTTGTCATTTTACTAGTGTTATCATTATCATTATTAGTTTCTTTTTTGCTGTTCTATTAAACTGTGCTTATCTCAACCCATGAGTTTTACTTCTTTTCCTGATATTCTCCCCCATCCCACTGGGTGGGGGGGAGTGAGTGAGCGGCTGCGTGGTGCTTAGTTGCTGGCTGGGGTTAAACCATGACAGGATTGCAGAAGAAAGTAAATCTCCTCTATACAGAAGAACTCTGTTGTGGCGGTATAGACTACTGTTACAGTCTGTTGTTCAGAGCAAATCACTTCATAATGAATTTTCAGAAGAGTATGACTATATTGGAATTTCAATAAATAACTGATGTGTCTCAATAACCATTTCCAATTTTTAATACTGGAAATGACTGTGGGTTTTCTGTGGTAAACAGATTGCAAGCAAACTCATTCTGAAGCATGAGTGATTCCAGTGCTATAGATTATTCGAGGATTTTGCTTCTTTTTGTACCAGGTGCAGAAGAGTCAGCATGTTTTGTGATGTTTAAAGTTTAATTTTGGTTTTTTGTTTTCTGCTGCAGAGATAACACCATCTTTATGGAATTGTGATTAAAAGTGCATGTTAGGCATCAGTAAAGATTTCATGACAGACTGGAACCCTGGACAGCTTCCCAAGATCCCCAGACTCTATTATGTTTTGAGAACTCTGATTATAAGGGCAGAAAATTATTACTGAACAACAAGCAAGCCATATTCAAACTTGTGGCCTATTACCAAATGCTTGACTGTTCTCTGGGCTTTCCAGAAGCATGAGGGAGGGGGTCCCTCTTTTATGTTTTTTATTTAAATTGTTTTATGCAAAATAACAGCACTGGTACTTTTAAAACTGCCTGATCTTGCTTAAAAATCCATGTGAGTGCTTCCTGTCAGTGATGTTTGAGGCACTGAATTCTACCAGTTCTAAGTGCTGACTTTAACAAAGGTTTATTTTGCTTTTGAGTGTGTACTGCCTTGCCTCTCCTTTGAATGCAGTCTCTCATCCAAAAATATGAAAGGATGGAAAAATGCCCCTTTTCAGGCATATTTGCAACGTGCCATTTGCTGTGCTAAATTCTAAGAAGTCCTTGGGTCTAAGTGAGTGCCTAGCTGTTGCTGAGGCATTTTTTGTGAAAAAGAGTAATTGTCATTTGAAAGACTAAATGTAATGGCAGAGGGAAGTGTACACTGTGTATGGTTTCTCTGTTCTACTGCATTATCCAGTTGGCTGATTTTCAGGAATCAAAAAGCAAAACCTCATAATTGCAATAGAATAATTTTTTTTTTTCTTTTTAGAACTCTGACTATAGGTTTAGCATTGCCTGGGGTGTTGTCTTTGGGTTTGTTTTTTTTTGTTTGGGTTTTTTTAACTTTGCAAAACGCACTTAGTAAGAAGTTACCAGCTTGTGTGCCAGAATTTAAAAGGAAGGCTTATAGAGGAGATCATAGTGCTTATTGCAGCCTACTTCTATGTAAACTTGTGAGGCTATGACACCTTTTAGAGAGGCGCAAAAATCCCACATGTTGAAGTAATGTTTATATAGTCGGGATAGATTTTTACCTGAAACGTTGAATGTTGCAGTCCATCCCTGGAATTAAACACCCTGCCTACAAAAAGAAAAAAAACCCAAACAAACGAAACAGCAAAATACCTTAGTTTTAATGAGCCTATAGGTCTGTGTCTTTGTAGGACAAAAACAGTGGCTAGTATTGCTAGATATCACTGCTGGAAACAGACCAACAGAGGCTAAAAATAATACAGAAAACTAGGAGTAAATTGCATATCTGTTGTATGCACTTTTTTGTCTGGGTGTTGGATTAACGACAATTTTGCCAACTTCAGTTGTCACCTTTCAGTATTTTATGATAGATCTATCTGAGTGAATTAGGCAGTGAAATTTGTATTCTGATCTGTGTAGTGTGACTTTGTAGGCTCTTAATTAGCATGGATATGTAATATGCAGCGAGTTGAATGGTTGGAATTAGCTCTTCCAATATAGGAGGTGAACCCAAGAAATTTACTAAAATTTGTTTGTGACATTGGGCATTATATAGCTTTGTTAACAAGCATAAATCCAGGTGTTTTTTTAAATTGTTGGTATTGCATCTCTGAGATTGTCAAGCTGGATTTCTTCCGGTTCTGTTATCTCTAATAATAAAATAAAGCTCAGCACACAAAAAATCATTATCATTGGCCTCGGTCCAGCTACAAAATTTTTACTGTCAGAAACAAGCCAGAAAATAACTGCTTACTTTAGTAGACATATGCAGCAGGACTTAAATAATAAATATTCTCAATAATAAAGTAAGCAAATGTATCTCTCAGTATGAGTGTGAAGGAAGTGATCTGTTGAATAAGATGTTCCTTATACCTACTTTTCTGACAACATTCATGCTTTTCTAACATTAACTGATACTTGAAGAGGTTTTGAATATGCTCCATTTCTTACAGCTCACACTCCGGATAACAGCTTCCTTGGATTTGTGGTAGAGCAGCATCTGAATTCCAGTGACATTAAACACATTAATGACATCAAAAGGCAGAATCAATCTCTCGTTTATGGCAAAGTAGATAATTTCTGGAAGGTGAGTTTTCTATACTCATATACTTGAGCAAATTTATTTTTATCAATATAATAAAGCATAACTCTAAATATAAAAATATCCCTTCTCTAAATCTATTAAGTTCTTTTTCTGAAAATAAACATTTGTAATTAAGTTGAACATTTTGAAGTCTCTCTGCTGAGGAAACTTCTGTCTAGATTGATGTGGATCCTTTCCTATTGATATACACCTTTCTGATAGAATAAAAAAAAAAATTATAGTCTTGATATAATAATTTTGGAAAATGCAGAAGCTGTTAAAACTAATGGGAAATTGGATGTGTCAGAGGCTTTGTGAACTTCAATCAGTCATAAGCAAATGTGTCTTTCAGTCATTTCTTTTCTCATATCTGCAACCAAAAATGTGCTGCATTTTGAACTGGAAGTTGTGTTTCACTAAAGACCCTACAAGTGTTCAATCTCATTTTATCTCCCTGTAATAATATCAGAGTTTCTTAAATATTGCAATTACTCTGTTGTCTCCCATCTGCAGACAAGAGCTGCAGAATAACAACACTGGCGTTTGGTCATATTTTCACCAAGTTAGGGTATATTGTGCTGTTAAGCTCACAGTGGTCTCTGCTTTTTGTCCACTGTCCTTTTCTGGAGCGCCTTCATCCAGGCTGCCACACCTGGGAGAGTGTGTGTCTCATTCAGTTTTCAAGTTTACTAATAACTGGATTTCTTCCAAGTTATTAGGAAGAGATAGCTAATAGCTCTAGCTCTGTGTGCCTATATACTCTATGCCTTCCCCCGCTGCCTAGAAAGACCTTATTTCAAGCCTTTTGTCAACTGAAAAAGGAACTGATCAGTACGTGCTATGCCATACATGGGACCAAACAGTATGACAGTGTGAGAGCACCCATGTCTCACATTTTCTTTGCTTTTCTCTTCCTTCGCATGTGAATATCAGTCTTGCACAGTTTTCTGAACCACAGAAGCAACATTTATTCTGATAACTGTATTTTGCAGAATAAATTCTTGAAAAATGACAGCTACGAGTAAACGGTCCCTCTGTGAGACAAAACAAAACAAAAACTTAAGAGAAATGGGAGGATGTTGCCAGTGGTAGCAAAAAGGTAGAGCTGAATACTGCTTGGCTACTGTGCTGAGAAAAATACGTATATTAGCTGTGCATATTCAATTGTGATCTCTCAGGTTTATATTTGGGCTTATTGCATTAAGCTATGTAATCTGTGTCTTAAAATATTGCTTTGCATTGTAGTAAATACTGTGACAGTTACTCTATTTGGCTCATGGTACAGAATGATTTAGTATGCCCCCGTCTGCAGTCTCTTCTGTCTGCAGAATGTTGGAGCAGAGCTGGGATCCTTTCATTCAGAGCTGGGATCCTTTTCTAGCTGAGGCTCTTGTACTTTTAGTTCTTGATCTGATTATCAGTCTCTTAGGAACAGCTGCATGTAATAATCATCTATACTTCCTGACCTGATTTGTAGTGCATATCAGCAGAACAACCTGTTGAATACTAGCTGGATTTAGGGAACAAGATAGTTGCTTAGTCACTAGGGGTTTTTTCACTGACATATATATCTTTCTCAGTTTATTCAGTCTGCATGAATTTAGAAATATGTATTAATAGCTTATATGCCCAGAGGGGAGATTTGTGATTGCCTAGTCTGAGATTCTGTATGACACACAGGATATTCATGGGCTGATTAAGACAAAAACATGGCCTTTTGGAAAAGAACATCCAATCTTGATTTTTAAATAGCACACGATGGAAACACTACTATTTCCTCTGGTAAAATCCTCAAATAATTGCCTTCTCCCTTAAGACTTTGCATTATTTCTGGTACAGATTTCCAAATGGTAATTTCCAGTCTTAGTAGCAGTTATAGACTTTGTCTACTGGACTGATGATGTTTCTGTTATTTTTCCCTGTAGGAATATATAGGTTGAGGTCAAAGTAACCCATAGTTGTCTTTTGAAAAGCCTCTATGTGCTGAACCACTAAGAGCTTTGTACTTTCTAATCCTTAAGTGTTCTCACGTGTCTGTTTTCTCTGAACCTTTTCAAGATTATTCACATTCCTCTTGAAATGTGAATGTTAGCAAAGGGCACATGGGCCATACCAGCACCAAATCAAAAAGAAATACTATATGCATTGTTAGGTATATCCCCTTTTCACCATCAGGAACTTGTGTTTAGACAAGTTCTCAGCCAAGGCCCTTGTATCTTTTTTTAAAACTGCTGCTTTTCAAGTCACTGCTCTGTTTCTGTCAGTATTGCCTGTCTTGTTTCTTCCAAGATGTATGACTTAATACCTGGCCATATTAAAATGCTCACTTTATGCTTGTAACGTCAAGCACATTAAAACTGTAACTTGCAGATTATAACTGCAGTCATGCCCATATGCAGTGGTACATAAAATGCAATCATCGCAGATAGGCTTTGAATTGGTGACAGTGTGGGCTGTCTTATCTGGAGTGATAAAATCCAATTCTTGTGATCCACAGAAAGCCTGAACTAATCTTGTGTCTGTGTAATTTGCTTATTTCATGTTTCCTTCGTTCTCCCTGTTCAGTGCTCTTTTCATCTGCCACCATGGCTTGTATGGAACCAGATTAATCTATTTATCCCGCTCCTTTTCTTTATATTGAACATGGCCAATTAATGAAAAGTGTAATCTCCACAGAATACATGTGTCACTGCTGGGCCTGATCAGTCATTAGAGAAGCACAGCGTGGAGGAGAGAGTGTTCCAGTCCCCAGAACTGCTATAGGGGAATGGCAGTTGCAAATAAATTGTTTAATTTTAAACCAAACAGGTTGAAGTGGAACTGAGGTGTGCACAGGACCTTTTTTGCCTGGGGGTGGGACTAGAATAGCTAACTGCCATCACGGTTTTATATAGCTGTGGACATGGGTTCTTTTCTGCATCTGGCTAGGCCTCTGAAAAAAAATAAATAAATGCCAAATTACTTGTCATTTCATCTTTGCTAGAAATCCCCATATTCCCAGCTCTGCTGCATGGCTGGGCAGAGTTGGTGACACTAGCTCAGAGCACATGCTTAAACTGTGTGCGCTCACCACGTTATTGTAGCTAGACAGTTATGGATTTCTTACAATGTTCTGTCTTCCCACATTGTTCAATGGGGCTAAACTCTGGTATGAACATGATGAGTAACAGGGGGAGAAATACAGTGATGAATTCTGTCGGCTCTGCTGGATTCAGAAAAAAATGTCAGCCCATGCCTGAGACCAGTGGCATTCATCCCATATTACAGTGGGCGAGTCTGGGTAAGTCTTGCTGGAGGTCAGGAAAGATGTAAGCTGCAGAGACTGTAAGATACATCTTGTTTACTTCCCTCTGATAACTAAATCAGTCTTAAGTGGGTTGAGGATTACAAATAGGATATTGTAAAGAATTTTGCTACGTTTCTAAAGGTTATTCTTAGAAGTAAGCTATCAAGGGCAACATTTGCCAAGTTCTGGATGTTTGTTGAAATCAAAGATTTGGGGTTTTGTCTGGGATTTCTGGCAGTACTAAGGAGTAAAGAGAGTCCTGTCTCTGCCTAAGTGAAAAAGAAGGAATGAATAAAATGTGAGTAAAACCCATAATGCTCTCCATTATCAAAATTGGCTTTAATTACAGTACATTTCAATTAAAAGGGAATTTTTGAAGCCTTTCATGTCGTCTTAGTTCCTGTTTTGGTCTAAGTCTTTTCTTTGTTCTTCTTCCTGCAACTTCCTGTCATGCTATTCCAATACTTCTACCCTTAATCATAAGAAGAAAA
Source organism: Astur gentilis (assembly GCF_929443795.1). Classification (NCBI taxonomy): domain Eukaryota; kingdom Metazoa; phylum Chordata; class Aves; order Accipitriformes; family Accipitridae; genus Astur; species Astur gentilis. The sequence continues at coordinate 47,402,428 of NC_064880.1, forward strand.
AAGAGTTGAGATTCATTTTACACTATTTGCTATTTCTTTTTTTTTTGTGGGGTTCTATGAGAGAAATCAGAATTTTGCTTGTTTCAGAAAATGGCCATCGATGCATAACATACAATTGTATGATGATTGCTTTAGTAGATTTCATTATAGTGTATTGGAGTTGTCTTAAAAATATTTATATATTTAAAGGCAAAATACTGTGTGAGTTTGTTACTAATACTGTTTGACAAGATGGGCGTTCTTCTTAAACGTATACTGTCTGCATAACAAGTTTTGAAGATTTGGAGATGGTAAATGGTTACATTTACCTTGTTCTCAATAGGAAAGTACATGACCAAGGCTGTTCTTACTAACGTCTCCCCTTTATAGCTCCATGTGACATATGTAATTTCCCCATTGTATGCCCTCTTGCATGAAGTGGGAGGAAGAAAATGAGAAGTCAGAGAGGAAAAATAATACTTCTAGGAATAGTTCTGTTATGAGCAGAGATCAGTGTCTTGCTGCTGGCAGCATTGCCTTTTCCCTTCCTTCTGATTGGTTTTTGTGCTTCATATTTAGCAACAAACCTTGGGTGAACATTTCATATAAACTGCATTGTGGCTTAGCTAGGACTTGACATTTTGGCAAATAAGCACCCAGATGTTAGGACTTCGAGACTTAATGGTATGCATTTAGGATATATACAACGATCTGTGCCAGTACTTGCTTTTCTGAGTTACATTTGTCAAGCTTTATAAAAGATTGTCTTCTGAATTTTTCAATGTAAGAAAGTGAGACTGGGTATATGGTCTGTTTTACATACATTTTACAGTTTGAACTTTCAACCCATAAACCAGTTTAGGGCTCTGAATCAAGCTATTCTGTAATGTAGTTGGCCTGTAGCTCTGCATAGGTGATGCTTCATTTCATTTGGTGCTGAATTTCTGGTGTTCTGTGGGGGTACATAAATGGTCTAAAACTGCAAAATACTGTGATTGCCTCGGACTGCCAAAACTGATGGTAAAGCAGAGTTGTTAGTTACTGCCATCTACTACATGAAGAAAACTAAAAGCAGAGTTTAGTTCTTAATGCATTGTTTTTCTACCCTGTATTTTTGTAGCTTTTATACTTATATTTTTCACTTACCAAACTTAAAATTTCAGCCCTTCAGACTGTATCTTCTTGTCAACGTTGACATAGGGAAAGACTTATCAGGCAGTTGTCATTTGATTTCTTTGATGAGAAAAGCCTTATCATGATGCTTTTTAAAAGTAGGTGGAAATAATCGATGAATAGTAATAACAGTTCTGCAGTCAATGATCAATAAACAGTACTTTCCTGAGTGTCATGTTTAGTTTAGCTGCTGAAAAAGTTTCAGAAAAGATTTTTATGACTGTTACTTACCGTTAACACTTCCATTTTGATTCTGAGAAATAATTTGGGGGTTTCTTGATATTGTTATCTTTCATGCTTAAAGTCTAGATTTGCAGTATGGACAGCAGACATGGGTGAATAGCGCAGTCTGATACAAACTCTGCAGAGAATGTTGATTTTGCATTACTAGCCAGCAGCCCGTGATCTTTTCTCTTTGAATTCATTTTGGAAAAAGTAAAAATCTGGAGTTTACTGTGTAATTATTTAAGATAAAAGAATATTTATATCTGCAGCCAAGCAAGCAAACTCAGCAAGTGGATTAACAGTTGAAGGAGTGTTGATATTTTGTTTGCAAATCACATTTCTTGATTTATTTACTTATAGACTTTCTATTTATAAATGCCATATTTATGCTCTGTCATTTTCTAATTCAAAGTTTTTAATGTTTAGAATTGAATTATGTGTCTTGATTATTTTTGTGAAGTGCCTTATTACAATATTTACTTTTATGATCCAAAATAACACTTTTCTACAAGGAATGTGAAAATTCAGGACTACTTAAATGGGAAAGGAGACATGTTAGTGAGATTTGTGTAAGGTATGAGGTGCTAATGGTATTTTTATGGTACTTTATAGATTATTATGAAAGCAGTTGCTTTTGACTCAAAGTGAATAGGGAATAAAGGAGTGATTTGTGGATTGTGCTTTCTGAGTATTTGGTTGGGCTTTTTTGTTTGTTTCCTTCAGAAAGAAAGACTTCTTGAAAAATTAAAAAAAAATTGTTTTATGTACAGGGAACAAAGGGAAGATGGTGTTCTCGGTTCCGATTGTTCTGTAAAATTTCATTTGATTAAAAGAAAGAGGGTTGCCCTTTGGGGGATGAAAGATTTTTCTCAGCTTGTGCGTGGGGGATTTTTTCATGGTTTTACTCTTGTGATTTGAAAACTAATTCATAAAATTTTTACATATTGATCCCTTTGCTTACGCCTTTCTAGCGATAAGGTTTCCTTTGTGAGGAGAAATAATTTCTATAGACTATAGCGCAGTCTACAGTACTTACCCTGTCTTGTAGAGGTGGAAAGCCAGTGACACCATTTAAAAGTCCATTATTTTTCTAAATATTATGGATGGAAGAATTGACGCTGTTTGGGATACTGTGTGTTTTATTTGTGGTTTTAGATTCTGAATCGGGAAAGAAGTCAGTCATATGGTTAAGTAATATTCCCAATTAAGGTTATGAATAGCTAATGTTTTGTTCGCACTTGCAGAGATGCTTAAAACATGCTGATTTTATCGCTGCTTTTGCGTTGTCTTCCTAAATTGTATAGATTGGTTATATATTAATTTTAAATGTAATTTTTATGTCTGCTCAGATAATTTGAATGTATGAGTAATATTTATTACATGTTTTTATAAATCTAAGTTTTTAAGTGAAAACACTCCCTCTGCCCCCCAAAAATACTACTGTAAATACAGCATGGCAGCCTGTTCTTTTCATCCTGTCTTGGTATACTCCTTTTTTTTAAATCCTGTATTCCCTGTTTTGTAGTCATCAAGTGCTGGTATTTATACAGAGGACAGCACATGGATATAGTAGGAGGATTCACTTTGTTATTAACAAGAGGATTTGGGGAATACTTTGGGCTAAATTCAAGGTCCATTGTATGTATGAAAGATTGTTTCCAGGAGAATTTAAGCAACAAACTTCACAGATGCTTTTCAGAATCCCACTAGAGCTTTACTGGCATCACATATAAACAGGAGACGTGAAAATATTACATTTCTTTTGGTCCATTTTATATTAATCTTTGAAAATTAGCTGATGAAGATAATAAGATGGCAGCAAGGTCAGTTCAGATCAAAGATTTATCTAGTCCAGTATTCTAACTCCAAAAATAGGCAAAACTTGATGTGTAAGGAAGAATATGAAATCAGGCATGTTTCACAGCCACCAGAGACAAGTGGTTCATGAACCTCTTGGGCCAAAAGTTGTGTGTCTCTGTTCAATAATGATTCATGGATTTTTTTCTTCCATAATGGCTTTTTGAACCGATGTAAAATCTTCAACAGTCCTACAGGCAATAATGTAGTTCTTAAAGAACCATTAGAAAGATTGTAAAGACTAAATAATTTCAGTGTCAAATATTTTATTTTAAAGCAGCTAAATATTCTGTTACAGCTTTGTAAAATTTTCGTTGAAGTTGTTAAAATAAGTGCAATTTTAGGTAATCCTGGTTTTCTTCTTTAGCTGCTTGCTTCTCAAATTTTTCTTGAGTTAGAGTGCAATCATGTCATCAGTTTGCGTGATGTGAGCCAATAAAATCTGAGTCAAGTGCGTTAGTGTTCTTACTGTAGCCAGATCATGTCAGTAGTATCTGTGCTTCATTGCTTCTGTTCCCATTCAGAACACTAAAGCCTATCTTGTAGGCTCTGTTTGTACTGGAAGCCAGGTAGGCAGGGTTAAGGTGTGCCTCAAGCGACAGACCACTGCTGCATTCTGGTAGCGAGGCCAGGCTACTCCATTTATATTTCCCCTGCACATTTGCAAAGAAAAAGTTCTACAACTGATTTTCTCTTAACAAAGTATATGAGCTTCTCAACAGTTTCTAATTATGCTACTTTACATATAATTGGAGGAATATATTTTCCAGAGTAATTAAAATTTGAAGTAAAAGGAAAAATAAAAATGGAGCAAGCTTTTTGTTTCTTAAATAGTTTGTCTTAATTAACAATAACAGCAACCACATCAAACAAGAAAGCACATTTGTCTGCATTTGTTGTCTTGTTTTATATAATACGTAGCCCAGGACATTGATTGGCACAGCCTTGGCATAGCTACCAGAACAGGGCGATTTAATAATGAGGCAGGCAATCTATTTCGTCACAAACAGTATTACCAGTAGAGTAAGCTAAACTAGAAGCCAGTTGTTATGTGACATTAAATATCCTGTGTATTTGAATGTATACCAACAATTAATTTAGCAAGGAAGTTTTAAGAAGTGATAGTGTTTATTCACCTAGGCCTGATACCTTATTGCTCCTCCAAGATTTGGAAAGACAGGATTTTCACCAGTCTATTTGCCCTTGGAATGAACTTCAGTAAAATTGTTGGCCAGCTTTCACACAGGGCTGTGGAGGAACAGTGTACAGAATTTACATGACAAAAATAGCGAGTGAAAGTAGAATTCTTAAAAACTTTCTTGCTGCCAAGAAGTACAGAAACTTGTTGCCTGATTTTGGAGCTATTACTAAGACTATGTGCAAATACTGAGGGAAAGTCTCTCTAATCTGTACTGGATACTGGCCGTAAATACAGTCTACAGCGAACTGCTTTTGGAATGCTAGTAGTTTTTAAAACTCAAAAAACATATGGCATTGAAAATTAAAGTAATTCTTGTTTGCAAACTAGGATGGTGTACTATTTTTTTTTAATATATATATATATTTATTTCTTTTTAATGCAACACTAAAGCCATTACTCTGGGTTTTTTTCCAAAATGCCTTTAAAACTTTACGTAAGTGGAATTGTTGTAGGTATCTCACGGGACTAAGAAACTAGGTATTTAGATAAAGTTGTGTATTCAGTTATTCAGTTGGCAGGAGTGCATCTTACTAAGGTGAGATTCACCCTTTTCACAACGAAGGTAAACAATAACCAATTATTTCGCATCTCTGACAAAAACAGAGTGAAGATTTGATATTTCAGAACGAGTTTTTTAGTATTTTTAGGCCAAGTATTGTTTAGGCATGCTGAGATTACAGCTATCTGATGGTGACCTGTTTTTTGACCAATTAGAAGTTAATGTGACCTTGGTATTGATTTATTTATACCTATACTGTGAATAAAAAAGCTGCAGTTTTCTTCCAATCTAGTAGAAAACATAACTAATAAAAACATAACTAGAAAACATAAACTAATAACTAATGAAAGACCAAATATTATAGAAATCCTATAAGAATGTGTGAACTTCTCTTTCTGGCTTTTGTGATACAGGAGATAAAAAACTAGCTCTGAACACTCCTGCTTGAAATGTGTAAAGACTGAAAATATTTTATTGTCGCTATTACAGGATAAGAAGGCTTATCTGGATATCATCCACACCTATATGGAAGTTCATGGAACTGTTCACGGGACAAGCACCATTTATATTCCCAGCTACGTAAAAAACCATGGAATACTCAGTGGGCGGGATTTGCAGTTTCTACTGAGAGAAACGAAAGTAAGTTTATCAAGAGGGAATAGTGGCAAAAATAGCTACAGATAGACAGTATCTGAAGTGCACGCATTTCACCTCCTACGAATGAGCTCCTAATTTAAAAGCATTGGAAAAATAAATGATCAAATGTAAAGGAGCGTAAGTTGTCTTCTGTGTGCTAAGAATATATTTTTCATCATGTCCATATTTTGTGGATTGACAGCTATTATTAGAAAATTGGGTCGACAACCTACATTCACAGACACATTTAACAACCAGCTTGAGAAACATGGATGAATGCTTTTTTCGTTTTCTTAATGTGATATTCAGCTCAAGGAAATTATCAGCTGAGAATGTGCTTTGTTTTACATGCCTGATGTGAAAGTTAGGTAAAATCTGAAAGCTGTACAGTAGGCATGCTTGCTCTGCCCTACCGGTGACTTTAACCTAGAGTGACCCTGCTCTCTGGGGGAGAAAAGAAGAAAAGCAAGCACTTCATTTGCCATTCAGTTCCTTCCTCTACTTCAGTTGTGCAGAGAGAGAGAGCAAAAGAGTGTGCTTTTTGTGGTGTGCTTTGCCTGTGGCCCCATAGTTAAGGGAACTCAAGATAAGGGACAGTATATTGAAATAAATAAACTTTTGTCCCCATAGTTAGAATGCTTTGTGGAGTTTTCTGTGCCATTCCCATAATCTTTGTGGCACTTTATAACATTAAAACACTTTAGTAGATTACATTTAAATAGGATGTTTAACTTTCAGTTGGTGAAAGAAGTGGTTTGTGTGTTTAAAATTAGCAAAATGCGTGGAACTGCACCACTTACTCCCCATTGTTGATAGTTTCTTGCTGTGCAGTTCTACAGAAGAATCTATTAAAAAAAAAAAAAGAAAAAAAAGCAAGCACCTCCTCGTCTTCCCACACGACTGCAGAGATCTCCTTTTTGAAATATTTGGGAAAATGATGGTAATTTGACGTCTCTGTGTGACAGCTGTTGGCAAATTATGACTTTTTAAAGACAACCACTGTGTGTATGTACTTGATGCATACAGATACACATAATGTTGCAGATTAAAAAGTCAACATTTACTTTTGTCATAGATAATACTGAGATTACACAGCTTGTCTGTGTGGAGTATGAAATCACTGTGTTAATCATAGTACTAACGTGGGAAGAATATTGACATTGAAATAACCCCAAGCACAAACAGTGACTTTCTTCTGAAAAAAAAAAAAAAAAAAAAAAGTGCTCTATTCACTGGAATAGTAACAGAAGCTAATGGACTTCCTATAGAATTGCTGAAGTCCTTATAATTTACAAAATACAGTTCATAATAATAGTTATGTTTGACTAAGTCTTCCTCTGATTCTTTGTCAGCCACCTTGCATGTATTACACTAAAACCCTTGATTTTCAATATTAAGTAGATAGCTCATATAGTTGTTATTGGTTATATTTGCTGTGCTCTAAGATGCAATGCAAAGACACATTCACTTTAGGACAAATTCAAGTTGATACATACATATTATGCAGCTCAGCACAGTGCAGTTATATGGGTTTTGTGAACACAGGAAGTAGCCAGACTAGTTTCACTCAGTTTTTGACTAGTAATTGCAATTATCAGATAGAAGATAACTCTCTTGTGATTGTGAAGAACTCCCGAAATCAACAAGTTGCTTATTTTTCATAAATTGTATTTTTGTGAAAAGCGTGGATCTACGCTGTACTGTAGAGTCCTACAAGCATTTTAGATTTTAATGATTTTCTATGCTATTGTTGTGCAGTCTTTTTTTTTTTTTCTTCCTGCTATTGGGGAAAATCCGTAGAGAATTTGCTGCATTTCTTAGTAGATAGCACTGGGAAACACATCAATGTGTTTCAGGACCCTGTATCAGGAAGCCAGTGTTTTTATCACATTATCTCTTTGATACAATCTTTCTTCATAAACTTTTTTTTTTTAATTAAGTCTGCAAAGAGTATTTTCATATGGCTTTTCTGAACTTTTGTTAGCAGATTTGCAAATAACAAAAGCTGTTTTAGTCTTATGGAAATTATTTATTTATGATGCAGCCAGGCTAACAAAAGTTTGACCTGATGATAAGCAGTTAAGAGTCCATCTGCTTCTCCTAATACTTACTATTGTCAGGCAAATGGGAGTGCAACATAGTTCTGATGTTGCAATGCAGTGAAATGAAATTAAATATGGCTTACTGCATCATGAATTTCGGTTATTATTCCTGTCTAATACTGTTCCAATATATCTAGTTTATCAGAAAAAATAAAACAGCAGCATCATGAAAGTGAAAGTAGAAACTGAGATTTACCATCTAATTTGTTTGGACTTTTTCAGTTTGAGGTGAATTTTTGTGTTGGTTTTGTGTTGGTTTTTTGGTGGGTTTTTTTTGCTAGCTGATGCTTAGTATCTCATAGGTACACTGGCTGTTCTGCCTTAGCATATGGATTGCCTTTCATTGTCAATCAACGGACATACTTGCTCTAAGTCATCTTGTTGCCTTTACCTTCACAGTTTTGGATTTTTATATCCTTCAAGAGACAATAACGTAGCTTAGCATAAAAACACCGCTCACCTGTCTCTACTGGCCATCTGCTGCCTGTGTGGGTCAATTGTGTTTATATCAATTGGATTGTGGATTGAATTGCTAAATTAAGTGCAGGTTTTCCACAAAAATCAAGCTGACTTGAATGGGAGCTTTGTGCCCTGAGGAGCCTCGTGTATGTGTGCACATGCATCCGGTGATGTTCAAGGACACTTTTTAATCATAATCACTTTAATCGCTAGGCAACATGGCCAGAGCCCCATAATGAATTTAGTTATGGGGTTTTGTCACTAGACAATCGGTGTGCTGAAAGTGTGTGAGTAATCAGAGCCGTAACTCTGGAGTGATAACATCTGTGGGCGCAATGCTCACTTGAACCATCTAGGCCTGCTGTTTGCTGTCTCCAAGCAACAAACTTTGTCTTTAAGCTTCCAGAAACTTTCAGATTTTTCTTTTTCTAAACATATGTTTTGAGACCCAAGGACAAGGATTGTCTTTCATTGCTTGTGCTTTCAACATTGTGTTAGCAAGTTTTTGTTAGGTCAGCTGACAAACAATCTAGTTTTCAGGAAGTCAGAGCTAAATGATAATTTAACAAATCACACAGTTCAGTGTACTCAGAAGTGTCAGTTTATGTTGCACTGCTTCATTTTGCCCTTAGACAGCAAAATAGTGATAGGTGATGGCTCAGTCATGATTCTTGATCACAGCTTTGCATTCCCAAAATGTATTTGGTCTCTGCAGTAGTTTGTATACGACACAGTTATTCTCAAAAGCTTGCAGCTGCCATTTCATTCCGGTATTGTAAAGCATCGCATTTCAGAATAAGTGTATTTTCCAAGCAGGAGGGGGCTCTTTGAGATTCATCATGGCTAGTTCAGCTGTGTAGTGCATGACAAAAACGAGACATGTCAACAGTTCCTAATGAGAAGATGTAAAGCCATTCATCACGTCAGAAGAAAATAGGGTAGGCGAGCTGGCAGCCTTCCTGCCAACTTACATGGCTTCTTGCCAAGTGGGCAGCTGGAGGAGTTGGACCAGACTCTCTTGGAAGAACCAGTACTGAATTCTTGAGAAATATTCCTCCTTTCAAGAAAGTTTCAGATGCAACTTTTTACTTCGAGTCACTGTGAATTTTTGAGGGAATCCAAATTCTATTACTAAGTGTAATTTACAATTTCTGAATAGTGATTAATAGAAGTAGGAGCAACACCCTGTTTAGACAGTTTGGGAAAAATCCCCTTGCAAGGTTGAATAAGCAGAAATAGGAAGACAAACTTTTTTTTTTCATACTGCCTTTTTTGAAGTAATACATTTTTTACTTCCACACACTTCACAAAATCAGCTGAAAAGACATTTAACTGGTGATTCTATTCTAAAGCTGTTTCAATCGCAAAAGGATTGACTTCTCCAGAAAGTATTTCATATTCATGAGAAAAATATATCAAGATAGTTAACCTTTGCTACACTTCTCTTTCTGTAGCTCAGAAGAGAATATAGAAGTTCAGTAAGGAGGCATACAAAAGTGGTGATAAACCTACCAACCTGACTGAATAAGTTAGATGAAGTGCAGTAATGTTAGATAGAGGAGAGGAGAAGATAAACACTCCTGTTTATGGAACTATAGCATTTAGTCTCTGGAATTTGAAATTTTTCTTTTAAATATTCAGCTAGTCAGAATTACAGTCAGTGAAGTAAAACATTCATTTCTTATTTTATACTTTTGGCTATAATTTAGAAAGACTGTTTTTTGAAGTATTCATTTTAATAATAGTCTCATCTGGCGCTGTAAACTCCACAAATAAATTGCTTAGTGTCAACTGAAAGTCAGTAGCTTCCAAAAAATAAACCAAAACCACACTGTTTTTTCACAGGAGTGGTCGTGAAGCGCTTTTCACGTCAGAGAAGTCTCCACTTTGCTACTACACCATGAAAGGACTTCTTATATTATAATCAGTAAAGAATGGTGTCTTGGCTAGTCTGATGCTGGGTGGCCAACTCAAAAGCCTGAAATTCCAAACCAGGGGTTCAGTTCACTGCAAAGGCAGAAAAGGTTCTTGAGGAGCCTTTCTTATGAAAACCAAAGTATTCCTGCTTAAGGGTTTCAACACCTGCTTTACTCAAGTTGGGCAAGTGAGATTGCAGATAAGAATCCCCTTTTTTGATTCATGCAGACCTACAGGCAGACACATCTGGGTAGCAGACCTTGCAAAAAAGGAAATGTTTTTTTTTAAAAAAAAACCACACTGCTGTTACCAAGATCATTTTACATCCGTATTTATTTGCTATTACGTCCTTTAGATATACTTTTATAATGTGAACTCCTCCTGGCAATCATCTCATTATATGGGGCATTAGCATACAGAGCTTACTGTGGCATGTGCCCACTTAAAGCACTGTGTGAAAAATAATGGTTCAGGCTTTCAAAAACATTTGAAAGGTGAGAAAAATGCTCACATACAGAAAATCAAATGGTTTCAAGCACTAATCAACCAGTAAAGCATAAAGGAAATTCTGCTGCAGCTAACAAAGGAGGATCAGGGCTAACAATTCTGAACCATGTGTACCCACAGTTACGTTACCAACATTGTCAGATTTGGAGTTTTGCATTATAGACCTTCAGCCATAGGGTGAAGGTGCCTCTCCGTGGTGGACTGGGGTTACCAGACACAGTGTCCGGTAAGAGAGTACCCTAAAAGCCATAGTAGCACCTTACGTGGTGGAGGCAAATGTACGTTTATATCACAAAATAGTGGAAACGCAGTCTGTTCTAAATCTTTACTGGTTTGTGGGAGAGCCTTGTCTTCCACACAGACTCAACTGTACTGAGGATGGATGCTTGCTTCACTGGTACCTGAAAATTGTTGCCTGTTATTTCTACTTTTTTCTTTTATTTTCACTTCTTTTTTCAATTTCACTTGCAGCATTTGTTGCATACTTTTAGGAAGTACCTTGACAGATTGTTTTAGCCTTTCTGGAAATAACATGCTGCATGTAATTCAAAGGATTAGCAAATTAGAGCATCATAACAATGAGTTACAGAAATTACCTGTGTTCTCTAATGCTTACTTTTTTAATCATAATGGATGTCACTTTCTTGAGGCAATTAAGATATTCCTCAGTTTTGTCTTTATACCATACCAAAATACTAGCTCCCTAACGAAGGAACGTTAATAAAGGGCAATTTTCAGGAGCAGGGTCTAGATTCAGTTTGGGAATTTCAGCTGACCTGATGACAGCGTGATAGAGAGGGATAGAAGATTTTGGAGGATTGAAAGAAGGAGCTGCAGGGGCTGTGGGCAGCTCCGAGCCAGGCTGCAACCTCAGGCCCACAGGCAGCACACACAGATGCACCGTTCTAGCCATCAGACACATCCTTCTTTCTTTCTTTCTTCAAAGGTATGGTGCTGATTAGCGGTAAGGTTGAAAAATGGATACGAAACAGGTGGTAAGCTATTTATTATAGATTAAGTGTTGACAGTGTGCTCTGTGCTGTCAAAACATAAAACCATGTTTCTTTCCCCATGGAGCTTCTTTCTAAATAAACGGACCAGTCGGACACAGAACTGTTGAGCAGTGCACAGCAGCAGTTTATTAAAAAAGCGAAAAATGAAGCAAACAAACCAGCATTCTCTACATAACAGACAAACAGGAGATCATAGGAGAATTAATACTTCAGATGGTTTTAATTGCCAGTTCTCAGCTGGTTTTCTGCCTGAACTAAGCAGTAGTTTAAATAAATAACATTATGTGTGCAGATTGCATGAAATGGTTTTGTGTCTAATTAATTATTTTCAAGAGATTACCTTTCTTTAAATTGAGCCTCTTTTGAGATGAAATTTAGTATGCGTTTTTTCTGACAGAAAGGTAATATATCTTATGCCATATACAAACCCCAAATTTAGATAATCTAGCTAGTGGAGGTAGCAGATCTTTTTTTTGTCAGCCACTGGAGAGTTTCCTGTAAGATTTAAATCTGCAAGATAGCTGAGAAACTTTTTGCAAGTAGGCGACTTTTTGAACCTGAAAATTGAAATCTGAAATAACAATGTTCAGCTCCATGCAGTGGAAACTGTATGTCCTTAACTATGCTGAGAAGCATTAGCTTTCTTTTTAAAATGAGCCAACTCAGAATTTATACTGTTGCCATGGGTCAGAGAGGATTGATGCTGCAATGCCTGTGCACAACAATACTGACTCCAGGTTTATGCATCCATGTTAAGATCAGCTCCTAGAAAAGGCCTTCAGTTTTGAATCTTCTTTCACTAGGATTCACTTCCATGTTGCAGAAAATTCAATGTGAGTAGTATAATTTGGCCTCCTTGAATACGTACATCCTGAATACATGATCCTAATAATTGTGAAGATTGCTCTTTTTATTTTCTTGAAAAGAAGCAGTAGGTATATATATGCATGTTAAGTCGTACAGCAGTGCTGTGAAACTGCTGTTATAAATGAGAGCTGGTAATTCTCTCATTATACACAGACATTCAAATAAAGATGAAGAATCCCGTATTTAATTCAGGGGTTTTAATTATGTTGGGCCAGGAAAGGGATCAAGATCCAAATAAAAGCCAGACAGCTCTGAAAAAATATTAAATTTCTTTACATTGGAGAAAAGCACTGCCTTTTCTAGAGCACCTGTAATCTCGGCTGATTTAAGAATAGCTGTGTGATGCATTTTTTCCTCCTTCAATTTACCTTGGAGGTGAGGTGTTGAACCCTCTTCACCCTATGCAAGCTCTTGCTGCCTAGGTACAGTATCTTCAGCTGATATTTGCTGCCATCTATCGTTTTAATTACAAGACTTAATCAGTTTGGCAGGAGTATGTTCATATTGGCAAAACCAGCAGGTTAGCTGTTGTGGGAGAGAGGGGGAAAACAGTAGTGTGGCTGTTCCATGAGGTTACTGTAGTAAAACCTGTACCCGCAAGAGAGCCCCAGCAGTTTCATTTCAACACCAATCAAACCACCAAATGACTTCCCCCCCCCCCCCCCCAAAAAAAAATAGCTGAAAGGGTCCGTTGTTGCCTCAGCTCTGTGAAAAACCACCTCAGCTCATTACAGAAGGTTATTGTCAAATGTGTTTTACAGGACATTCTGTTACTGCTTGGGTAGGAGGGGGTGAGCTGCTGAATTTCTCCCATTTTCTTCTTAACGTTACATTTTTTTAGGCTGGTAAATTTAAAATGCATTATTGTTTATTTTAAGTTAGCTCTTAGCTTTCAGGTTTTGTAAAGAACAAAAATTAAGATAGTCTTTTTTTTTCTATTTTTCAGCTGTTTGTTGGTCTTGGATTTCCATATGAAGGGCCAGCTCCTTTAGAGGCTATTGCTAATGGATGTGCTTTTCTAAATTTAAGATTTAACCCACCAAAAAGTAGCAAAAACACAGAATTTTTTAAAGGCAAACCTACACTCCGAGAGGTAAGATTTATCAATCTTGGTAATTTCTTGATTGAAAATGATTGTGGATTTATTTTTAGTAACCCAATATAGGAAAAATTGCCTAGGTGTTCACAGTTTATTGCAAAAGGTGTGCAACTGTAGTTTTCCTTGGCCATTGATGAGATTATCAGTCCTTATTTTTATAGGATAATTAAAATTTTTCCTTAAAATATTGTTAAACTTTATGTCTAGATTTGCTTATGTGCATTCTGCTAATTCTTACTGACAGACCATAAACTGAAGTTTCACTTGAAAACCTGATGTTCTTCCCAGGAACAGATCATGTCATCGGATCCATGATGTGTCATTTGAAAGCGGTTTTATTTTGTTGAAGAAACAAACGTTACTGTGTACTGTGCAGGAAGTAAATAGGTGTTTAAGTAAACTATAAAAATGACATTTGTGGGTTGTTGTGTGTGTCTGGGGATATTTTTTTTTTCCTCCAGAAAAGACCTGCTCAAGGCACTGTTGAGCTAAGGTCACAGCCCACAGTGTTTGTGGTTAAACACTGAAGACCTTTGGAGAACTGACTCTGTAAGAGAACAGTAAAAAACAAACCTCAAGCTTTCAAAACAGCCAGTGAGTTTAAACTCTAGTAAGAGAAAAATGAGGCTAAGTAAACTAGCCCCTCACCCCAGCACTGACTTTGGAATATTTTTCTTCTTTGGTGTAGGTAAAATTCAGCCTATACCACTTGTAAGCATTTAACAGTCATGTAGCCGTTTCTGACATTAGCACTTTTGCCTTGACCATGGCTTGTTCATAGGTGTATATACATATTTTCCTTACATACTTATCTGAATGGAAAGCTCTGATAACACTTAGATGGTGAGAACTTTGCACAGCCATATTTCCCAATTCATGTTACTTGGGCTATATAAATTGCATACTGAGCAGCGCCAGCTAGTCGATAAGCAAAAGACAGTTTACTGTTTTAAACCAGGAACATAAACTCTTTATGGCTTTGTGATCCAGGACTGTAATTGCCTTTCAGCTTGTACAGGACACGAGTTCAAACTCACCCCTTCTCACAGCTTGCGTTGCTAGCAAAGGAGATAGCGATAAGAGAAAAAAAGTCTGTTTAAACTTTCTCCTTGTCTTTCTCCTTGTGCTTGGCACTTCTCAAAACTTTTCTTCTGTGGGTCACTCTACTGTTTGTCTCGTTTCCAGTGGTTTTGTGCCCAGGCACTATAGCTGGTCAGGCTCAGTAAATAATCTGGACCCACCTAACTCTTTAGTAGGAATTTTAGTGCTTGGAATGCTGTGCTAAATCCTGCTGGCATGTGTCAGCACTAACAGAAACGCTGAGCACCTGACTTGCACAGAAAAATAATCCCTATTGACTGCTTTAGTACAAAATAATAAAATGAACGTTCGTCACAAATGTTGCTGCGTTCACATGCTCTGCTGACCTATCCTAAGAATAACCTTTTCTATAACTGGTTTTCACAACTGCATTTAGATCCGATTGCCAGTAATCCGTGTGCTGGTTCTTTGGGATTAAGAAAGTCCTTAAATCCTTCTCTCAGTTTTTTCAAGTGTTAAAGGCAAACAAAAGAAGCTTGTGTAGTTCTGCAAATTGATTATCCATAGGCCAATTTGAAGATGAAGTCTGTGTTAGTACTTTTGTAAAGTAACCATTGTAAGTCACTACTTCTCTCTTGTTCTAGGTAGAATTTATTGGGAGGGGTATTAACTGTTTCCCCTCTACTCCCAAGATGGGGTCATGTAGTGAAGACTCTGTACGAAAATTGGAAATGACAATTTTCATTTTAGATCAGCAGTTGTTTTGTCTTGGGACATGGTTTTGCTGGGGGAAAGAGCCAGAAAAAAAGCCACCAAAAACACCAACAAAAAAATCACCTTCAAGCAGCTTGTTTTGTACCAATATTTCTTTTCCAAAGAAAGATGTACTTGGTGGGTGTAGTTTCTTTCATTTTCTGCTTTTAGGAAGGGGGGAAAAAAGACCTGAAATTAGAAATTAATTTAAATCTATTTATAAGAATTCTTACGGATTTTAATTATAGACAGAGGGAGTATCTCCTAAATATCTAAAACATTAAGGCTCAGCCAATTAAAGCATTTCAGTATTAGGAAATAGTCTTAATATTTTTTGAGAGTATAGATGTAGAATTACTGGTGCAATAAAATTATGTTGCTAGTTACTCTGAATACTTAAAACCGCTACTAGTCTGAGAAGTTTAGTTGTTCGTCTAACGGATCAGATCTGGCTTTAATGTTGCCGTCTGTCTGAGATGGTAGAGAAAGAGTGGTCTAAAGCATAATTCCTAAAGCTTTGTGGTATTTCAAATGCTGTTCTATGTTCATATTTTTAAAGGTGCAATAGAAGGTTTTTCACTGTTACTGAAAGCAGTAGGAATGTAGCTTCTGCCATCTGAAGTCCAGACATAAGTGCCTTGGGAACTCAGTCGTGGTAACCAAATTTTTAAGTACATATTGTTTTAGTTGCAGTAGAAATAGTCTTGAAGAAAGGTTAGAATATGTCAGTCTTCGAGAAGCATTGGACTTTTTGGAGGAATTCAAAATATGCCAATGGGAGCGCTGTGCAGTGGGCTGCGAGTGAATGTAGGCAGCTACGGAAGCTATCTGTGTGCAGAACCATCCTGAGTGACCAGCCCAGCGGCTGCAATCTTGAGCCAGTCCGTGAGCCCTCCCCACCACGCTGCCCTGCAGCCGAAGGTGGGAGCTGGCCCAGAGTCCCCTGGAGCATTGCTCTCAGAGCGCGGATTTATGCTAGCTGATCCCCTATGTAACGAAGACTGGCTTCTGTTGTCCACAAGCAAAATGCAAGAGGCAAAAATTGGTTTAAGTAGTTTCTTGAATTCATTTGAGGAAGAGAACAAGTATGGTATATGCCCAGTGCGGAAGGTTCTTTCCAACAGATGTTGTTTCCTTCTTCAGATCTTTTGAACTAACTAGATTTTTCTTTGTGTCATGCATAAAGAGGCAGCTGTATAAAAATTGTCCATGAATAATCTGTCTGGGGGGAGGGGGGGAGGGGGTGGTGTATTTATTTAAAAATCAGTTGTCTTCTGAGGCCAGTGTGAAGCACTCCCCCCTCTTCTGCAGCTTTTGCTTCCTCTCTGTGTGTTCATTTGCATGTTCCTCTCACTGCTGTGCAGCCCGTCACAAAAATTACTTTTAGTGCCATCCTGCTAGTTCTCAAAGCAATCTCTGATATAACTTTTCTTAGTTGTCTACTTGGGTATTTACTGAATTTGTTTTCTGACCAAGTGGTGAGCAAAATACCAGTTAACACTCTTATTGAGGTCAAATCACTCTTGTCCTAACAGCAGTGAGAGTCAGAAATCATCCTAAGCGATCGGAATGATTCTTTATTCACTACTACTCACAGAAGCTTGGAAATGTTTGAAAGTTGAAGGAGAGACAGGACAAGGATGACATCTCTTGAAGCCAGTCATGCAGGTCTAACCAGGACCCGTTGCAATTACGGGTTGTGAAAATGGAGGGCTGCTCTGTGAATGAGCTGTGGGGAAGCAGGGTCACATTGTAAAAGTAATTTCAGTAAGCATCAGGTCTTCTGTGATGTGGGTCGTTATGAGGACCAAAGCCACAAGTGAGAGGTGCACAGATGTTACTTGTGATCTGTTTTATTATCTGATTTTCAGTTTTCCAACTAAATTCACTCTCTAAATTTAAACACAGAAAATCTGAAAGATAATTCAGAAGGGATGATGCTGACTGTCAGATTCTAGTTGAATTCTTCTGTTGTCGTAGTTCCTATCATCCAAAAAATCTGATGAGAGTGAGAGGGAAGGATATCTTGACGCATTAATTATTACCAAAATCATTTCTTCCCTTCAGTTGACATCTCAGCATCCCTATGCTGAAGTTTACATTGGGAAGCCCCATGTCTGGACTGTTGACATCAATGATCTTTCTGAAGTTGAGAAGGCTGTGAAATCAATTTTGAATCAAAAGGTGAGAAATGTATTCTCAATTTGTCATCAGCACTTGAAGGTGTATTTTGTACTGCATGTAGAGTGCTTCCTAATGTTAGTCTGATTAAAGCAGAGTGCTGCACTTTGGCAGGATATTGGGGAAAAAAATTGTTATTACATATCTGTGGTATCTGATTATCATGTTTTAGTACTGGATATGTCAGGTTTTTACCTGAAAAAAATAAGCATGAGTGGATTTGTATAGAAATGTGAATTTCTTATGTAAATTATACAGCAATCTACATTTTCTGTGCATTCAGTGAGGAAGTTTCCTTTTTGATTCTTAGAGCATTGCAGGCTGTCCAAATGCATGCTCAACTCTTTTGACTGATTTTGTAGCCTTGACATAACTGCCACTGAAGTGCTTGTGCACTTACAGTGTGGAATTGTAATGAGGGCACTTCAAGGAAAAAAAAAAGTTTGAAGTAATTTTCAAAGCTATCACATTCTGGTTTTGCCATAATGTTTTCTTTTTCACTTCAACTCCAGAACTGAAACTCAGTTAAAGCAGGAGCTCTGGAATCCCATAGGGTCTCAAGCTAGCTTGATACCTATTACATCGCAGTATACCCTGAGTTTCCTTAAAGATAATCACTGAGTAACTTTTATTGCCTTTACAAAGTAGCAAAAATCAGCTTAAACTGCTGATGGTTTTGTGAAATTGTGATTTGTTAATGAGTTTATTTGCGTTTATTGTTGCTACTTAAGCTACAATGTAGTATTTGGAATACACACAGTGCACCACAAAGTTCATTTAAAGAAAAAAACCTCTAACATTAACGCACTGTGTTTCCACAGATTGACCCTTATTTGCCCTATGAATTTACATGTGAGGGAATGCTTCAGAGGATGAACGCGTTTATTGAAAGACAGGTATGAACTTTTATTGTGGATGACTGTCTTGTTTTATTTTGGAAAGGGAGGACCCTCTCCGTTTTAAAGCTTCTCAGTGTTATTGCTGTTCAAGTAGAAATAGTAGCTGTGCAGTCCCTGGTGTTTCATCAAAGCAGAAAGGCAAAGTAATTTTTCAGTGTATATGTGACTTCTTTGACTGTGTACACACAAAAAATCTTTGGATCATGAAGTATCATGTAAATACAGGGATACTTTTGTGGTAGAATTGCACTTAAGGCTAAAGCCTCTGGGCAGATTTTTTTAAGTGTTTAGTTTCAACTGATAAAGCTTTACGTGGTTAGGAAACCGGTTACTTAAAGGACTTTTGGCCCCCATGCATTATTGCCAGCTGACAGCAGCAGAAGATACTGAGTTGGAGTAATAAACTGCAGAGATCTATGCGGGATCCTGATTTCTAGAAACTGTATGTTTGCTTGGACTTCTGCCCAAGGCCAGATCAGTTGCAGTGGCCAGCTCTGCCTTTTGTTCTGGCTGCTGCGGAAGAGAGATAGGAATAACCTATATCTCTGATATGCCAATTAATTGCCAGGATTTCTTTCAAAAGCACTGGACATGCTTCTGTACTTGTATTCTGAAAGTGGACGGTGTTAAAGACAGTAACAAAGAATAACACAACTTCGGGTCAGAAGTGTAGTTAACATAACATAACTATTTCCAGTTCCCTGCCAATAAATACTTTAAGCTTTTTGCTGCTGTATTGATGACATAGCCTTTAAAAGTATCTCTGCTTCTTTTGATTCTTCTACCTGAGTGAGCTATAACTAGAGGTTTTGTCAATACAGGGAGAAATAGAGCTCAGGGTAAGGGAGAAGAAAAGACAATCCAGAGATAGCATCTGTGGGGCAAAGCTATCTTTCCCCCCTGGACCTCCCCCAAGGGCTAAGCCCTGGCCTGTACCCTGTGCTTCTCAGAAATAAGTAGAGCATTGTAATTTTGTTCATTGCTTTGACTAATTGTCAAAAGCCATTATTGTTTCACAGCCCCCAGGATGCTCAAGCATCATTATTAGCTGCATGTGCTTAGCACTGTGCCCAATTAACATGTCAGATGAAACCAAAGTAAAGGTTGAGACCTTATTTTGAAGAGTTTGTGGTGGGAGGCAGGCAGAACAGAGAGAGCAGCACAAGCTTGGAACAGGAACAAAAATGCACGGAGTTGATGTGGTTCAGAGGTTCTGGGGTGCATTAACTATGAGAGTATGGTCTTCAGGGGATGTTTGAATGTGAAGAGGATGGGGCCAGATACACTCACCCCCAAGTCACCCTATGGGACAGGGAAACTGTAGAACTTAAAAGGAGTTGTCTGGAGTTCCCCTTTTGGGGCCTTGACTCAGGATCAGGAGGGAGGACAGTGTTCACAAGTAAGGTTTACAGAATTCCCTGAATCTTCAGATCCAACAGCTGGGCTGAAGGTTTTTAGGGTCTGAAGTAAGAGAACTACTGTGAGCTGTGGTTTCATGTTTGGCAGTGCCACCTTCAGCTGGATTAAAACAGCTTTCACTCCAAGCTACTCCTCCCTGCCAGTGCACTGCCCCTGCCAGCAGCCCAGCATAGCTGTGCCATCTGCTGAATCCATCCCTTGATCCTGTTTGCTCTGTGGCTGCACAGACTGTTGTGTCAATCTGCAAAGCGACAGTGTAGGGTGGGAACCAAAGGGTGGGACTGCTTAAATTGGCACTGCCGTCAAAGGAGCCGCCAGGCAACCGCAGCCGAAGCAGCTGCGGGATTCCCTGTTGCAAACTTGGGAGCTGTTGGATGAGGCGGGCTGGGCTGATGGAACAGACATGCTGACTTTGAAAGATGTGGTCAAGCGGAATGCTTGGTAACCCGGCAGAAAATGTTTTTGGCAGGGCTCTGCTAGGTTAGCAAACTGACTTGGCTCGGCAGAGGGTCAGCTGAGCACCAGAGCTTGGCGAAGGCAGTGGAGTGAGGACATTGGTGTAAGAGCAAGAAAAGCTAGAGGGAGGAGGACACCTCCTTTGACAGAAGAAGTAAGCCTGTCTCACCTTGAATTTGTGGTTATAGGCAAAACAAAAATAAACACAGTCTCTGGTGGAGCTTAACCTTCTGTTTTACGTAACATCTTTTCTTTATTTTACCCTTATGCTTGTAGGGTTGTGAGGCAAGATAGACTGGGGTGAAGATACCAAATTTAGGTTGCTTTTATGGTTGATAGGAAAACTAGCCAGAGACAGCAAACTGAAGCACAGCCCTGTGTGCTGGTACCTGTGAAAGTGATGTTCTCCGAGACATGCTTCAGGGTGGCATAAGCTGAGGAGGGCTTCCCACCAAGCTGTGGACTGGAAATGGGAGGCTGTGCCCAGTTTTGGGGGAGAATTTTCAACTAAGAGATGTTAAAAGCTGAAGCTCCCAGCAAATAGTGAAGCCTCACAAGTGATTCACTGTCTTTGAAAAACTGTCTCCTGCCCGCACTAGCTGTGAATCCAATCTGATATTACAGTACTATATTGTATATATTACATTGGTATATATTACAGTATTAGATTGGATTTTGAACCTATATACATTTCCTCCTGCATCTAGTAGTTTAAATATTGATTTATAAAAGGACAGAATAAGCAAGGCGCTTAAGCCAAATAGCAAAATGACCTTTTTGAAACAACCTTATTAAAAAGTACCTCCAACCATCTATTGTTAACGTGTTCTTTTAGATGCTGTTAAAATTATTCTGCCATAAATATGCTCTAAAATTACTCAGGTTTTTCAAATATGGCACAAGGGAATGGCTTAGAGCTGCATCAGGGGAAGTTCAGAATGGATATTGGGGAAAAAGCTCTTCATGAGAGGGTGATCAAGCACTGGAACAAGCTCCCCAGGGAAGTGGTCATGGCCCTAAGCCTGTCAGCGTTAAGACGCGTTTGGACAATGCTCTTAGATATATGGTTTAGCTTTTAAGTTGTCCTGTGTGGAGTCAGGGGATGGTCTCTATGATCTTAGTGGGTCCTTTCCAACTCAGGATATCCTGTGATTCATGACTGTATAATATTAAATTTATGGTTAGACCTGGGAGTATGAAAACTTCCTCCTTCAGCAGAGGCAATCTAAACAGAGAAACCCCCCCCAAAAACTGATGTTGAGAACTGGTAAATGATCTGTGGTCTTAGCTTCATTAAAATTTCAAGTAGTTCAGCCTTTGGGTCACAGCGTGGGACCTGTCCATACAAGTATTAGTTTTGTCAGGAGAAAGCAAACCATGAGAGACTGGGCCCAAATTTTCTGATCACCTTTTGATGGGAGTTGCCAAACGTTAAAATAATGGCTGAATATCATGGAATGTTATACAAAACCAGTGTTTAAAATTTTCTCTTTGCTTTTTCTCATTTTAAATGTCAAGACCGTACGAACGTGTCTTTGAATAGTTTTCACTAGCAGTTGTGTTTATATATGATTTCTTCCTTCCCTCTTTCCACTGTGGTGACAGTTGACTGCATGCATTATTTATAGCAATTTTTTTCAGTGTTGGGAGAGCACTTTTACTAGCAGTTCAACCAAGAAGAGCAAACAAACTCTTTGAGTCCTGGTTGCTTTATAGAAATCTTCAGTCTTTTATGAGTTCATCTCGCTCCGTAGAGCTGCGAAGCCCCTGATCCTTTCCACGTGGCTCCCTGCATGGGCCACTTGAGACAGTTCTCGCCTACAGGGTAACTGGCCCCTGGAATTCTTCTCCTACCAGAACTTCCTCCTGATATTTGTGCTGTTACAAAAATAGTTCTGCTAGCACCAAATTAGTGAAACAGGAGTCACTGAGAAAGCCAGAACAGGTTGGGTGTGTGGAAGTAATGACACTAGCTAGAGTTGCTTATGATAAATTAAAAAAGGTAAAGGTAGGGAAGAATGATACTACCACATTTTAAGTAGCAAAGGTGATAATTCCCTCATGCTAAAAAAAAAAAAAAATTCTTTTAAGATGTGCTTAAGTTACTGATTCTAATACAACTGACATGAGCTGCAAAATAAGTGTTTGGGTGATAATAACCACTTATTTTACTAATGGGGAGAATTGCTGTCAAGGGACTGGATGCATCATAATAAAGTATGATCTGTCACTGCAGGATTTCTGTCATGGGCAGGTGATGTGGCCCCCATTAAGTGCCCTTCAAGTAAAAACTGCTGAACCTGGAAAATCCTGCAAACAAGTCTGTCAGGAAAACCAGCTCATCTGTGAGCCTTCCTTCTTCCAGCATCTTAACAAGGACAAAGCTCTGCTTAGGTAAGTACTTAGAAGCACAAGCATATTATTTGGTCTCTTTTTATTGCACTGGCTTTTGCCACACATTAAGTTAGTGCACGAATTCTGTGAGAAGGGAAGGTGGGGAGAGAAGTACTGTCTTGTTTGGCTGCAGCAAGCTATGAGGTTAGCTGTCAGTCCTTCGTGGCAGTGGATGGTAGAAGTTACTGCTGTGCTGAGAGCACCGTTCCACGTAGCATGTGTTTCTGCAATGAGGAATACAGCACCGAGGCCAAAAAATTACATCTCTTCCTTCCCTGCCCTCCGTCTCCCATGCGTGTGGCCCTTTGATGTTGGGTTGCTTGCACTGCGCAAAGATGCTCGTGCTGCAGGGATCGCAGATGCCAGGGGTATAATTGTGTTTGGATGGACCCTTTGCAGCCCTGGCTGAGCAGGTGCACCGTTCCGTGGCTGTTGCCATATTCTTCTGAGAGTTAGTGAACTTGCAGGACTCTTAATGCTCATCCAAACTGTGCTCAGTCAGCTGGGTCAGAAACAAAATGCATTTTGTTACAGTAAATAGAAATCTGTACACATTGTGTGATTTCTGTCAGTTGTTCACATGATTTTAAATTTAACATTTATAAAGTGTTGCTTTTACTTATTGAGCTCCCTCATTGGTCACTATTAACATCTGTATGGCAACATCTATATTCACTGGCAATTAGCAGTTCCTGTTTCTGCAAACCTTTTGTCGGTATTGTCCTGGGTAAAGAATTGTAAACCTGTGTACATTAGAGGTATTAGTACCGACTGATAAAAGCTTACGACCTATGCATTAAGGAAGTTAATGTTGCTTTCAGGTGCTGTCACTTTGGGAATATGTCTGTGTTCCTTTCAGAATGAAAACAAAGCACTTAAAGCTAGGCTCCAACAAATGGCTGCTAGGAAATCTGCTTTCTAGGTTTTCTATCTCCACTTTTTGCTAAACTAAATTGTAGAAGGTTTTCATTTTTGTATTTTGTTTGAAAAGTTGTAATTTCCAGTGGAGTTCACTGGAGAAGCAGCTCTTACAAAATCTTTGTCAGGCTTCTTTTCTAGCTGTCTAGACAAGATTATAATTCTGTGGAAAAAAACCCTGTTAAATGCTGAAAGCTACCAATGTTTCCAGAGTTAAGTGAAAAACAAGCTTCTACTGGAATTGCTACCCTCGTGCTTAAGCTTTGTGGTCAGAAAATGGCAATTTGAATTTTTCTTTTTTTCAGCTAGCTAGTGCTAGCTGGTTCCTCGGAGCGGTGGGTCCAGCTCTGACCTGCTTCTGCTGTACCCCAGCAGCATCACCTTATCCTCACAGTTTGGCTGACCGAACCTCAAGCTACCCAGGGCTGCGTGGCACGGTGTGGCTTGCCTGGGGGAGATCCCTGCTGGTATCGATGAGAATATCTCCTCATTTCAGATTCTTCGGTTTTGTCTTACTAGAAATCCATGGTGTATTTAAATATTAGCTTTGAGGAACAGTCAAAAGCATTTTTTTCCTTTTTAACTTCTTTTCTTAATCTTTAGGAAACCGAGTAAAACTGAAAAGGCTGTACTGCCCTCTGCAGAGAGAATCTGCACAGGCGAAAAGAAATTAAAGTCATGTTCTGGAAATCTACAATTCTGAGTGTACTTGATTTAGGATGTAATAGAGCATTTTATTTTATTTTACTTTTAGCAAGGAAGGATGGAAACTGTACTGAACTCCTGTAAACTGCACTGTGATTTAGATGATGTGCTTTGCTTTTTAGGCATAATATTGAATGTCTCACCATGGAGTCTGCAAATGATATTCTGGTCCCCTCTTTTGATGGAAGAAGGAAGCACTGTGTTTTCCAAGGTGACCTCTTATTGTTCAGCTGTGCTGGCTCCCACCCAACCCACAGAAGAATCTGTCCCTGCAGAGACTATATTAAGGGGCAGGTTGCGCTTTGTAAAGACTGCCTATAGCAGCAGCAGAGCTTCTTTTGAGTTGAGGACAAAATGTAAGTAGTTTTGAGAGGAGCTACTTATTACTTCCTGCACTTTTGTCCAGGTTTTTTGCTGCAGGCAGAGCTATCATTGCTGGGCAGAATTATCTACTAAGAGAGGAGGGATTCATAACAAACAGCTAACTGATCTTTTCTTCCTATAAGAACATTTGCAGTGTAACTCTTCAGATTCTTTCATCTGTTTGTGAAGAGAAATGAGTTTCATGTTCTACAGTGATTTGAAGATGACTGCACAGAATAGTTTGTAGAAAATTCCTAGACCCATCAAACTTCTTTTTCTGTTGTTTGGGTGAAGTGTTTTCTATTTTTTTAATGAGTTAGGACATCCCCCATCATGGTTAGCTAAAGGATCTCAACTTCATTCCAGTAGAAAATTGAAAAAAGTGTGCTTGAGGGAGGGGGGTGCAGGGGAGGGAGGACTAACACTTTATTCTAGGTGCACTGGTTTGGGTACTGCTTTAGCTTGAACGGCTATAAAGTGGTTTACTTCACGAGAACTCAGAATCACAAGATAGCTCTGTACCCTGTTATTGGGTTATCTGGGCCCAGTTCTTCTTTCTGTTTTTGTTCTTTTTTTAAAAAAAATCTTTGTATACAACAAGGTATTGTCTGCGTCACGGCTGCTGCATCGGAGCAGTCTAAACAGAGAGTATCATGAATGAGCAAATAGGCAGTTGCCAGCGTGTGACACATCATCTTGGTGACTCAACGACTGACTAGGATTGTGGCATTTTCTTCAGTGTGGGAAAGCTACAAAAACATACTGCCATTTTTGGAATGGACTTGTCACAGTTTACTGGTCCCATTTAGAGATTAATCCTTGGAATTTGCCCATGCTTCTGTTGTAGTCTGTCTACTAGAAATACTGTGTGAAGCAAAAAGTATTCAGCATCATTGGAGCAATATTATCGTTAGAGCCTCAGTTTGCTACGGCTTCCAGTAGTTAAAGTGTTGCTGAATGACATAGAAAGGTTAAACTAAGCTAACTATAATTATTGTATGATAGAAATGTAAAATGTCTTCATAACTAGCTAGGTTTTTAAAGAGAAATTTTTTCTGAAGAAAAGTAAGAGGAGACAAAAAACTGCTAAGAAAAGCATTGATCAATCTCGTGGGTTCTTTGGTTTTCTGTTTTGGGGGGTGGTGTTTGTTTCTTTTTTTTTTTTTTAGCAGGCACACCAATTACAAATTTAGACTAAAACAATTCAAGAGTTTGGTATTCAAATGAAACTTCATTTTTTTAGACCAGCAAGTTAAATCTTCTAAACCACCTTCTTTTTGTAGAGGTAAGTTTTGTTATTTTCAGCAGAAGGTGGCATGCTTGACAGCACCATTTGGAGTCAGGAAATGATACGCTAAGATCAGTGAGAAACAAATCTGCAGTGTATTTTGAAAGCACTCGTAGTGTGCAGGTTTACACTTTGGAGGTGCTCTGACCATACGGGGGAAAAAACCTCAAATCAACATGAAGGGTTTTTTCATAAAGATTAACAAACATTACCAGTTAATAATGAAAAGCATAGATACTTTAAATTTTCCTTTCTTGGATATATCCGGTTGGTTCAGATTTTTCTTGTAACTGGCATTCATTATCTCTGTGTGAATATTGATGTGTCTTTTGACCTACCAAAGACCAAGCAATGGAAATGCTATTTAATCTTGGATAAATTCTCAAGACAAGAGAGCAGAACGGTATACATTTTAAAGTTTCAATTTGAAAGCATTGAATTAGTTTTTTCAAGTTTTTTTTTTGTTTACTGTCTCAGCACTCCTGACGGTGTTATCCTGTAAAACTCCGTAACATTGCTGTGGACTACACAGAACTTAATCCTGAGAGATTGTTCAGTATCCGAAAAGGGTATGTGGGAAGTGTTGAACAGCAGGGTCACCAGGAACTGCATTGTGATGATGTGCTGCATTTTAGAGTAATTTTCCAGAAACGGAACAGCTGGGCCCTGTAATGGGAGGCAAACTTTTTGTATGAAAACAAAACAAACACAAACTAGTATGAAAATCCTCACTGTTACCATAGCTCAGCGTTTGCTTCAGTCAGCATAAATGGAGTTTGCAATAGTTTTAATACTCTGGAAAAGCTGGGGGAGGAGGTTTGGAAATGAGTCTGAGCAGGCGCAACAGTTCATTTTGTATTTATATAAAATATTTCCTGCATACCTGTGCATATTCATGCAACTGGAAAATCCTGCATATTAAAATATATACACTTACACCTGGTGCTGAAAGTAAAGGCAACAGCAGAATTTGCCTTTACCCATTCAGCCTGAGCTTCTTCAGGCAGGAATTTAGTTCGGAATGAGATATCGCAGAATTAGATTAGAAACAAAGATTTGTATGGGTACACTTAAAGAATGCAAAACGCTTAGTTTTTGCTGTAGTGTAATTCTTTGCTGTAAATACATATTTGCTTGTTTCCCGCCCCCAGTGTATGGTCCACATGGCATACTGCATTTTATTTTGCCTCTAAACCTTTAAAGACAGGAGGGGTTTGGTATTTGTTGTTATAAGATTTTCTGGTCTAGTGTTTTGCTCAATGCTAAGTTTGCCTTTACCACAGCAGGGAGAGTCTATATAAGCTCTGGGGTTTTTTCATGCTGTAGCACTGTTTCTTTCTAGTCTACTGAATTGAATTACTGCATCCTGGCAAAAATGAAACGGCAGATACCGATGCTGCTTGCATTTTAGCCAGGGACAGAACATCTAAATTGGCTTCAGAATCAGTTGGGTCTGATCCTATTTCCACTGAAATCTATAAAGAAGGCTCATTAATCTTAAAGGAAAAAGAACCAAGACCTATAACTCGATAGGCCTCTATTATTAATTTTAAACTCTCTTTTCAGAAGAAATATTACTTTTATGAACTGCAGCTTCAGTCTAAATTTCTGTAAAAGGGAACTATCATATGAGAACTGTAAGTGCGTAAACTTTGTAAACATTACTCACTAAACCCGATACAGCACTCCCCCATCACTCAGCAGTGTTTGTTCGTGCGTTGATAAATAAGTGAATCCTTCCGCAGATAAGCACTCAGGCAAATCCATGTGGGACTATTTAAAATTTTGAATTATTTACTAAAATGTATAATATATTTCCACATGTCAGGATAGAGGGCAGCCTTCTGTCCAAGTTCCATGACTATTTTCCTTCCTAATTAAAGAATAAAGGTGTAGTCCAATTATTGCACTTAGACAAGGTTATTAGAGATGGGACTGTGCTACTGTTTTGCAGTCTGACAGTAAAGCTTGCAGCTTCCTTTACTCAGAAATCAGGTTTTTGCATGACTTGCATTTGAATATATTGATCAGCAATTGATGGGAAAAAATGTCAAAAAAGTTGACTATAAAAACACTCTACAAGCTTTTAAACATATCTCTCATATCAAGACATTCTTTGTTTTAAAATTTTGTATTTTTGTATGTGACCTAGTTTTTTTCAAAAATCTTGTTCCTACGAGATTAGAAAACTTGAGAAGCATTTACATATTTATTAAAATTAACATAAAGGCTTGCCTTTGAAAGGTAAAGTTGGTAAATACACACTGTTTAAAAATGCCAATAAAAACCTCATTTATTTCATATATGCAAGTTGATTTGCACATGTATAAATAGAGTTGCTTTTTGCATTTTTTGCTTAGTTTCTATGTTTCTTTTTGTAATTTATAGTTGCAGCTGCGTGTTTGCTTGTTTATATCAGATTATGTTTCTCCTACAAATATTTAATGTTTATGTGCCTTTTTTTACTTTCTTTGGGGTTTGGATGAGCGTTTAGAATATGGACACTGTCTGAACAAGTATAATGGAACACTACTTACAGGTAAAAATAGGGCTTGATGACTATACAGCTTAGCAGTATGAATTTGGAACGTTTTTAAGTAGCGGAGAAATCGGTTCTAAAACTATAAGGTAAAGGTTAATAAGATAAAACTATAACTTTCATAATTCTTGCAAAACATTGCTCCTGCAAGCAGAATACCCTTTACTGAATATCTGTAATTTGACATGAGAGCTCTTGCTGGTATGGGATGTCTTTGTTTAATAACCAGAGGGCAAACTAAAGCTGTTAGGAGACAATGCTAACAGAAAACCTCTAGGAACAGCCATATCCGATTTGATCAGCAGGAGAATTGAAGATCCACATGCAAGTTTGTGAGGTTTTGGTTTTCCCGATAAAGACGTCTGTACGTGGAAGTGCACGGGGTGATTCCTGGTGCTACCCGGAGAATACAGCCCTTTTATGGGACCTGAATTTACGACTCTCAGTGGGGAGGGAACTCTGGATATTCAGCTTATTGCAGATGTTTTTCTTTTTAATGCTACTGCTTTTCTGCAAGAAGAATATTTTGCAGAATAGCCGCTGATCAGGTGTCAGTTGGAGACCGCAGAACGGGGTTGCAGACAGAGCCAGGACTCTGCATCTTCCCCGCTCGGCTCTGCTCCCAACTGCTTGTACTGGCTTTCGCAAGTTGCTTATTGACAAGCATTCAGACTTGCCGAAAGTTTCTGTTGATACCAGCTGCAAATCAGGTTGTCAGCTGATGTCTTCTCTCTCCTCTCTTAATCGTGTTGTACCAGTATCCTTTAAAATCCTAGTCAACGTCCTTGGTTTATCCTTGATATGAAAGACATGCCCTCCCCTCTCAAAAATGAGCGGCCCATCTAAATTACGAAGCTGATTTACGAGCTTGCAGCACTTTTCACATAAACAAAATCCAAATTGCTTTCTCAGTTATGTATTTTGCTTGTAGTGCATTTCAGGACCAGATTTTGCGAGTAAAATAAATTAAATGGGATGAATCAGGCTGAATACAATCTCAGTCAAGTCTAACTTCATGACTCCCACTGGCTTCAGTGATAGCTGAACTCCTCCATTAATTTTTCTTCAAATTAAAAAAGCAGCTCTCCCTTTTTAATACATACAAAGCACTGTATCTTACAAGATAAAGACCAAACACTTGCAGGTTATATTGTACACATATCAGCAGCCAGTTTTCCTTGCTGTTAACAGCAGATATCATCTCTGACTAAGTTGATGTTACCTATTATTAAAGTATCAGGTGAAAACTTGGATAAATAGCTGTTCAGTCTACAGTTTGGACTTGGGAGGGGTGGGGTGTTTGGGTTTTTTGTTGTTTGGGTTTTTTAAAGACACTAGTAGTTATCAGTTTCCAGTTTCACAGTCTTTTTTTCCAGGGGTGCTAACATTTTGGCATGGCTCGCTCTTCATGATGTTCGCCCTACAGCTGCTATGCCTTCAAGTTTGGACTTGGGACCTCTTTCCATTTGTAGTTCTCCTTTGGTCCCATCGTTTTAGGGACCGCTGTAAAGTTGAGGCGAATAATGCACTGACAGATG
The DNA here is from genome assembly GCF_929443795.1 of Astur gentilis. NCBI lineage: Eukaryota > Metazoa > Chordata > Aves > Accipitriformes > Accipitridae > Astur > Astur gentilis. The sequence continues at coordinate 47,432,456 of NC_064880.1, forward strand.
TACGCTTTCATTCAGGCTGAAAAGGCCAGGGACAGATATGGTTTCATTGAGATAGGCTTTAACAATATTGCTGAAAATGTAACATCAAACCATATTGTTTTATGGGCAGCGACTTAAATCTTGTCTTCATATTTTTAAGCAGCTCTATAGGTTGTTTGGTTTTTTTAAAATTAGTTTGTAATTTCCAAATATTATGTTTAAATGGAATGTGTAAAGAGCAAACTCCGTGTATCAAGTGTAAGATGTTTACTGTAGGAATGTGTTGAAAATACCAGAGGCTGAACCCCAGAATGCCTCAGATGTGAGGCATGGTTCATGTTCTTTCTTCCAGGGAGAAACAACAAAGTGCAACTGTTGCCAAAGTGTCTTGCTTTTATAGGTGTAATCCTTGACATATTCATATAATTATGAACATACAATAGTATGTTTTAATTCAGCAGACCTCTCTCAACAAGCACTAAGCCACCTCTTTATTAAATGGGTAAATAAAATCAGGTCCTCAAAGTTTTGATGAAATAACTCCACCTTCCACACACAGAAACGGCTTTAAAAAAAATCAGTTGTAATTAAGTGAATACCCTTCTCTCTGCTAGGAAGGTCAGCGCAGGTGCCATTTAACTAAGGTGGGCTATGCATGGGAACAGAATTCGTCACCTTGCGTAAGGGCTCGCAGGACTGAAGCATTGTGGACGCTGCTGTCCTCGCGTTTCACAGCTATTGTAACACGCGGCTGCTGCTTTGTACAGGAAAATATATCTCTATTGCACTGCACTGTCGTACTTGCAAATACTAGCCCTAGGTCAGTGCTGCTGCACTCGCGGCCAGCCACGCAGTAGAGGCTCGGTCCTGCCGGAGCCAGCAAAATCCTTGGCTTTAAGGAGAGCATGTAAATAATGCTATGGCATTTACTGGAGCCATCCGGACACTTGGCAAAGTGCATGCAACAGGTCCTGGCTCGGACTCCAGCAGCTGCAATGTAGTTCGAAGTATCAGATAGGTACACAATAAATCAAGTTAAATTGCTGTCTGAAGGCAGTTAATTTTAATAGGGTTATACCCAGAACTAATTTGTTACGTTCATTACCAGGTCTGTGGCAGTACAGTGAAACCATTTTTAAGAAGTCATGGGTTTATTTGGTTTTTTGCAAAGGAATACAGCAGAGCAGGAGGAGATGCCAGTTTTTACCAAAGCAGAAAAAGAGTACATTTTATGAGAAAAGTTACCCTGAAGCTTCCAGGAGAGCGAAAATAAAAATACAAGGGGATATTTACAAAGCTAATTTGAGCTTGGAGAAGTAGATCCCCCTGAGCTTGCTAGGCTGACTGCTGCGGGGGGACCCTCCAGAGGGCAATTTGGGGCAGCAGTTTGGTTTCTGGTCTGAGTCATTCCCTGGGGGAGACTCTCTCTCCATGGGCAAAGGGGGTCAAAGTCTGAATAATCCCTGTAGCACTGTAAATTGAAAAAACAACCCTACTGAAATCTGTAAAAATAAGAGTGCTGCATTGCAGATAATAATTCGGAGTCAATGAGAGTTTTTATATGTACATGAGAACTTCAGGGTCAGGCTGCTACTATGTGTGTTTGGTTTGAAGTCTCTCTTAAAAGGTTGATCCTTTGTCTTATTTAAATGGTTGTGTTCCACTATATTACGTTCAAGCAGTTTGATTCAGAAAGAACAGAATACAGTGGTTCAGATACTGTCAAGTTACTGGGGTTCAATAGGATGGGATTTTTTTAATTTTTTTTCTTTTTTTTAGAAAAGTAAATGTCTGTACTTTAATGGCATAGAAAAATGCTTTGTTTTCACTGTTGTAGAAAAAAATACTAGGGAGAACTTTATTTTTCAATAAACCTTTTTCTTGTGTGATTTGGATTTATGATTGCTTTGTGCTTAAATGGGAAGTCTGTGAGCTGCCATTTGTCCAAAATCGCGTTTCTGTGGCTTATCCTTGCAATTCTGTAGCTGGGCATTTCTGCTGCTGGCCCACCTCTTCAGAGGTGAGCACGAACAGTCCCATCTACCCACATCTTGGCCATAAGAACAACAGGCAAGTAATTATCTTTTTACTTTTTTTTTTTTTTTTTTTAAATCCAAGCTGGACAATGGATAAAATCACGGTTCATTTCAGGAGGGCGTTTTTGCCACAGCAGTAGTGAGGAATTCCTGGTTTCCTAGAAATTTCCAGCACACAAGACTCTGGAATTGCACAGCGGCACATGGATAGGCAAGACTTACTGGCACAATAGACTACAGAGTTAAAAAATGAAAGCTATGTTGTGGTAAAATAACAGCTTTAGAGAGCGTTGTCTTTCAAGATCCAAGTTTAAATGCGAAGAGCTGGGATGGCTTATGGAATGCTCGCCTATGGAACAAGAGATCAGGCGTGAAACTTTGGACTACGCGCCTGCGTTGCTTCAGTCCGTGTTGCTCCCAGGCCGGGCTGAGGTTTCAGCAGCCGACAGCAGCTGGTGCTGCAGGAGCCGGCACCCGCGAGGCGCCGCGGAGAGTCCCTCTGCCAAAATCATCCGAGAGATGGTAACCTGTGTCTTAGGGGGAGTGGAGTGTGCATTCAGTCCGCTTCATGGGTGCCACATTAAATCACCTTGGAGGTTGTAAGCACATACATCAAAAAAGACGTACAATATAAACGTGCACAGATTGAGACTTCTTAGAGGGAACTGTCGGTTTATTTTGGTTGCACACATTCTGCTGAATGGCTCCTTCTGCCCACCTCATTTTTTGTTAGCCCAGCCAAGACTGAGGGAAGGGTCCTCTCCTGTCAGCTTGTGCTAGGAATTTTCAGAGGTTTTGGTGGAGGTGTCCAAGAGTAATAGAACAATTAATGCAGAAGCAATATGCGGTAGTAAAACGAATAGCAAAAAAACCCAACCAACCAACCAAAACCAAAATGAAGACCGGTTCTTTTTTATCTGTTGTAAAAATGTCCATTTGTAACATAGCCGCTATGTGCTTTTTAAAACTACGCTGGTGAGAAGCAACTGCTTACTTTCTTACACCACCACCTTTTTCCATCTTTTTTGTATGCTTTTTTTTTTAACATGTGGCCACACATAACTGGGTAATGTAAAATCAGAATAGTACAGAATTCAGGAACTATCAGCTTGGGATCCTTTTTTTTTTTTTTCCCCCTGTCCCAATTAATGATAGACAACGCTGGTAAGCAATAGCATAAATAAAAATGTCACGCTGAAGTGGGAAGGTGAAATGCCTGCAGGTTTGGGAGAGGGTTTGTGACCTGGGTTTGAATTGCATAATCTATTCACTCCCGGAATTGGGGAGTTCAGGGCATCGTGGCTACACAGGATGGTTTTCTGCTGCGTGTTGCTGGCGGTACTTCTGCAAGAGCCTTTTATTACTGTTTCAGTGAGGTGAAGTACATGAATATTTTTCACCAGTCACCCCTTTTTATGGGTATTTCCGTGGCGAACTTCACTTCAGGTTAAGATTAGTGAAAATTTTGTTGGTTCTGTGCTGCTATTCAACATACCACAATTCTGAAATGTTTCCTAACATCAAAATTAATTAGTGGAGGACACTGCTCATTCAGTCCCTTGTTCCGGTTATTTTTGGAAACATTTTCCTTCCTGTTTCATTCCTCTAATTATTGTTCAGCTTTGACATTATAAGGAGACATCTGTAAGATGGTGAGCAGCTAGAGTCAGCTGTGGGCTGTGTTGCAGTCACATAACGGAAAAAAAATGTATGAAAATTGGAACTTGGAGTAAAAAACACACATGCCATGCAGCTGTATTGGAAAGATCATTGAGGGAGCTTGAATACTAAATCCTTCAACTTACACGCTTAGACTGGGTTCAGTCAAACTCCATCTGGTAGAGAGTCCACAGCTGGAAACATTTTGCTGGGACTTTGTGCTGCTCTCAAAAGCCTCACCTCGCACTGACACTTCAGCTTGCAAGAGACAGAGGATCCCAGTTTACTGCTTTACCATGCCCCTGTATTTATGTTTATGCTTGTTGGGACTTGCACATTTTATTATTTTACTGATTATGGAGATTGCATTTAACTAAAATCCCAGTAGTAAATCTTTGTTGCCAAAGAAATTAAATACTGTTTGCACTGAACAGACTCCAGGTGTTAGGTCTCACTGTATGTCCTGCTTTGTCTTGTGGACCCGTGGCTTGGAGGTCTTTCCTCCCATGAGACTTACTGCAGGACGTCGGAGGAGCGCTGGCTGGCTGAAGGCGTCTGCCTCGTGCACGTTTTTGAGCACGTTTGTGAGAAGGAAAACTTGAAAGTGAAAAGCGCTGAACAAAAATGCTGAAGCAGGAATACCACCTTTAGCAAAAACGTACCAAGGTATGATGAGCCTCTGGTGTTTCAGCAAGTAACAACTGTTGCTTGCTTGCAATATAAGTAATTGGTCCAGTGGATCTTTGAAGTAAAGGCTGCTAAATTGTTTTTTAGATACTGAGAGACCCCTCTCAGCTTTTATTTCCTCCCCGCCTCCATAGGCGGAGGGAGGAATCAATGGGATTTGCCCAAGACCATGCTTCTGGCTTGGATTCTGCTTGATGGGTCTGCCCCAGGAAAAGGAGGTTGGCACTTCTTGTCACTTCGCTATTTTAGAACAGGTGCCACCTTCCCTCCTTGCTCAGCGTAGGGTAAAGGGTGACAATCCTGTAAGGCTTGTGTCATGAAGTGCATTCAGAAGAATACCGGGGTTGGTGGCAACAGCGTTAGCTGACCAAATAGGATGTTTCCTAATTACTTGCCAAACTAATGTAGAGAAGAGTAGCCCTTCTGTGCAGGCTTTGGATAAACGTACTTTCAGCCTCCCTGCATCCGAGTGCTTTTGTTGGTGCCTATGTCTGTCCCTGCTGGACCTGCAGGCTGGGCTTCTCCTGACCTGCTCTTGCAAGCTCCTGGGGTGGGCTGGAGGCTGCCCAAGGAGCAGCTGTGCTGACCGCAGGGAGTAGCACCAATCAGGTAAAACTCGAGAACCATTCAGTGCTGCCTCAAATACCGATCTTGTGGCTGAAAGGAAAACGTCAGCTCCCAAACGTGGGAGGAACAGGAGAAGGAAATATCCCTGGGTTGTCTGCTACTTGATTTAATTATGCTCTCCAGTTGCGTAACCTGGACCCACATGCCAGGCCGCAGGAATGTGTTTTTGTGTGCTACTCCTTAGTTACTGGTACTCAATAAAAACAGGCTCAGTGATGTGCTTTGTCACAGCACCACTTGGTGGCAGTGCACCTAACAGACTAGCAGCAGATTTAGGAGTAGAGGTGAGAAATTACAGGTGCTGCGAGCACAGCACACCACTTTCCTACGTCCAAACTCTGGATGAAGCATCTACACATGTCCGTACCCCCCAGGGATAATCTCTGGGTCAAGTAGCTTCAGCTTTTCCTAATCTCTGTTGCTGCAGAGGCAGCTTGCTGCTATCATGGCCCTCTAATACTCCATCCTCAGAGGCTTCAAAAGAAAACAGATTGTGAAGACATTACTTGAGTATAAATTTGACTGTTTAGGCAAAATGCATTGCCATGTTGGGAACAAACATTCCTACTTTGTGTATTACTAAGGCTTACTATTTGTCTCGTGACCTCGCAGCTTCATGAGCTGACCCACAGAAAAAAATGCCAAAAATGTCTACACTTTTTCCCAGGCAGCTGGGTTTGCAGCAATGCAAATGGTATTACTGACCGTGAGAAACTCTGTGGTACATTCCCAGATGCAGGTGTACCTAGAGCTGAATTTGCCCATGTCTGAGGAGCTTCTTGTCTGGGGACTTTGCTTCAGGTCCATTCCTGGAACATCATTTTCAGCAAGGAGCTTCTTTTGAGGCTCCATTTTTCCACCATGGTTGGATGAGACTTATTTATGGCTTTTACCTACTATTGGGAGAAGAGAAATGGGACTAAATCAGCAAGGGATGTTAGTCTGGTGATTTCTTGATGACAATCTGCCTTTTAGCTGTAAGTAAGTGGACCATTTATTATTTTCCATTATTAAAATATACCTCATGCCTACCTGGTGCATGTGAGGCATGGCTTGGGATTCAAGACTGCAGTTGGTGTAATCCTTACTGTGAGAGTTCTCGATAGCTTCTTTCTCTGCTGAACAATACGGCTAAATTCAAAGCATCTGCTCAGATGCGTAGTCACTTTCAGGGATTAATTTGCAATTCTGAGTTTGGCCAGACTTTAGTGTCAGTTTGCAGTTTCTGTACTGGCCAGTGCTGTTCCTTGTGTGAACACTGAAGCTCATTCCTTGTGGTCTGGGCACAACAAAGAGGCTTTGGCACTGCTGACAAGCTTCTGTGGCCTGTGATCACCAAGCAAAGTATTATGTTGGCCAGTGCCAAGTTTCAGGCGATTAGTCCGAGTGCTTTTGAGCTATTTCAGCTTTTGAAAAGCCCACCTTCACTTAGCTTAGCTGGAAGCACACTTGTTATCTAGCTCATAGTTAGAAAAATCAGCTGGCACAGACATTTAATAAAGAAAACTAACATAGGAACTGTTACCTTTGGGGGTGGCTAGCTAGAGCAGAGTGTCTTGGTAAATTGGATGAGCAGTTATTTTTCTTTTCTATTGTCATGTACCATACAAAGTCTCCCTGATGCTAGCTGGCTTTATCAGCATGTATTTGCTTTCATTTCTGAGTATCATTATTTCCTGGTCTTTTTCCTTTGAAGTATCGCAAGTATTGCAAGTATTTTCTTGTATTTACCTCCTAATATCAGAAGTGCTTTGAAGCACCTGTGGTAACTGAAAAGTTTCTGCAATTGGTTTAAATTAATCTGATAAGAAAAAGTATGATTAACTTGTTTAACCACATCTCCTTTTCGAAGGCTACACAGCTGGAGTCTGTACTTACAAACACCCTCTAAGAGCATGCTGGAGTTCCAGCACGAAGTGTGAAACTACATTTACTCAGCTTTTAGCTTGGCTTCATGCATGAACACATCTGCATAGTCCTGTGCTCCTATTTACACTCAGCATTTTAACAGAATTATTTAATGTTTGAGCTGGGTGTTGGTTTTAATGTCCTACATACTTTCAATGGTCTAGGACTTCTGCGTCGCAAAGGTTGTACCAGGAGTTAAGTGTCTTGCCGCAACCAGTTACATCTCCTCACTTCCCTTCAGAAGCAGTTGCCACTGGCCTCTGCTACAAAAGGGCTGCTGGAGTGCATGGCCCTGCGGAGCAGCACTTTTAGTAGTTCCCAAGTGTCATTCTCACCACTAGAAATGGGACTGGAGAAGAAATAAAGCCCCTGCAGGGGCAGAAGAGGGTAGACAGTATTAATAAAACTAACAAAACCATGAAATGTCTAATATAGCTACGTTTATGATTCTGAGGCTGAAGATGCTTGCCAAAAGCTAGTTAATCAGTGGGGAAATATCTGTTCCACAGCTCACTTCATGGAACTATGAGACAGAGAAGCAGCTTAACAGGAAAAAGCCAGGAATAAGCAAAAGCATACCAAATTAGGAACTTGTGTAGGAAGAAGGGGTCTTGGGGAGGTATTTTATATTTACAAATCCACCTGAGATGAGCACAGTGATGACTCCTATACTTTACAGTCTTTCTGGAGTCCTTGCTGAATGCTTTTATGAAGTAGCTCCTTTGTCTTGTCAAAGCGTTGTACTTGCTTTCATCGTACTGCTGAATGACATGATGATCTCTAACATCATCCTGTGACAGTAAGGCACAAGCAGCATCAGCACTAATAGCAATAATATTATAAAGTTTCCATACAAAGATTTATACGAACTTAATTAATTGATCCAAAATACATACAACCAAACTATAGCAGCAGAACAAAATTCATTTTGCCATAAAGAATTTTCTGTTTGAAGTGGAACTGAGTGTCACCTTTCCAATATTGTGTACCTCATATAGGCACTGTCCGGTCAGTGAAACCTTTGGGTGGTCTCTTCCTACACATATCTCTTGGAGTTGGCTTTTACTAAAGATCCTTAAGGATCTGGCTGAGAACTTGCTAAGTGACATATGATGGGAAATACGGTTTTAGGATCACAAAGTACCAGTAAGAAAATCAGTGTCCCCACTGTACATCACTGAACAGCCTAATTGTACATCTACTCTAGCTTATGTAGTCTATTGTGATGTAGCTAGAAATGGGCATTTCTAGCTCCTTGGCTACTTACCGTGGTCCTATTTCAAACATAACAGTGGACTGTCTATTTTTTATCCACCTGTGATAAACAGAAGCAACAATACTGGTTCTGTGTTGTGAAAACCAACCTGGAATATATAAAATAAAGAGAAAATAGATACAGCCAGAGAATCCAGTTTAATAGGCTGCTATACAGGAAGACTTTGTTCTATGATACATTCTGGAAATAGTTTTCAAATGTTACTTACAGATACTGTATAAAATAGATACCAGTTTTATTGATTATACATCAAGATTCTTTTATAATTTAACCTGCTATTAAGTAATATATAAGATGCGTGATGGAAGGTGAGCAACACTTTACAGGACAATCTAAATCTAATAAATAGATCTGTATCTCACCACCAGATTGAGCCACTGCTGTGCCGTCATCAGACTACAGAGCAACCACAAAGTCACACATGCTGGTTTATCTGCATGTAGTATAATAGAAGATGAGGATCCCATTCCTCAAGCAGCTCCTCTTCCTTGCACGACTTTTTGGCTTTGGTCTGTACAGTAATACTGTGTGTGCTTGTTTGGTCCATGCAAAGCTATGAACAGTGTCTCGTTAAGAAAAAACGGAATTTATGTTGAAGAGGTATAGTTTCAGTTAATTTAGGATTAAAATGAAGTATCTCTCTGAGCACAGAATGGTTTGTACCTGCTCTTTCTGTGCATCTGTTTGAATGGTGGGGGAGGAAGTAGCTACTTAAGTGTTTTAAGCAACACAAGCTCTTGGTGTCCAGGCTCTACATAGGATACTCTGTTAGCCGAAGAGGTTAGTAAGGATTGTACTTCTGTTACAGCATGTGTTTGGGAAAGTACAGGCCGGGGGGAGGGAGGGCGGAAAACATGATCTGAAACTGGCACTTCTTTACCCACAGGCTTATCACACCATTAAGAACACTTTCACTCTGGAATATACAACATGACAGCTGGGTTAAAACTGCAAACCGCATGTTTTCTATTGTCACAGGAATCAATAGCATACTTGAAAAAAAAAAAAAAAATGCTGCTGTTTTGCTGAATTGCAAGCAGTGTGCACATATGCCAGTTTTACAGAGAGATTTCCCATTAAAACAAACGTCAACAAAAACAGACCACGGGAAACAAACTGCATATTTAGTAAAATACCATTGGCACCACTTGCCAAAATGTACGATGCTGTAGTTTTACAGTCCTGACACAGAAGAGGGTGTGATCTTCACTCAAACATTTCATAATGGCGCGTTTGCCTTACACGGGGTATCATATCAATAAGCAACCTGCAGAGGAAAGCACAGGAGTGTTGATGCAGAGACAGAGGAAAGCCCTGGAACGGGGGTGTTCTGTTTACTTATATTAACTTATTTTATGAATTAGAAAGAACTCAGAGCTAGTAACAGCCTTATCTTGCTTTCTCCTGATCAGGATTAATTCTGCCCCACAATTAATTCTGCCCAAAAGGGAGTGTAAAACAAACTGCGTGGAGAGGGGCTGTCCTTTAGGAAGCTGGGATGCAGGGCTGCACTAAGAAATGGAAATACAGAGCAGCAGTCATTTTTGGCTGGAGATCCCATGGAGGGATTAGTGGGAAAGGGACTGTTGTAGCAACCTGTTTCACACCAGGCTGCTGGAAGAAGGTATCTAACAGTAGAGGAGAATAGCAGTAGTTTCACAAACTGTGAAATTGGATAGTTGCCAAAACAGAATTTAGTTTTATCCTTCATTAGCCTTCATTGTGTCTTGGTGACACAATGGCTGAGCGCGCTGTCGAGGGGACTGAGGGCATGTATGTATCATGAGTTTCAGTGGCTGTACAAAATGTTCCTAATGCTGTTTGGTATGTTTAAATAAATACTTTTATATAGATTTGCCTCTACAGTTTTCCAGAACAGTTAGTTTTACAATGGAAATAGTAATTATAGTGATTTTTCCAAGAATGGTATTCCCCATTAAAATGGTAATTTAACTTTCCAAGTTTAAAAAAACAAACACACAGCTTCCAGATGACGGCTTACTGCAGCCTGGCCAAGGTCTGCTTCTTAACAGGCGTGATTCCAATTCACTAAGATGCTACATCTCCCCCTTCCTCTTATGGCAGAAAGGGGGATAAAACAGAAAATGCTTAGCTAGATTCCATGCAGCCAAGGGAGACTGTGGCAGCCATAAAGCGTGTGGCAGAGTTTCATTTGATTTTATTCTATTTCTGGTGTCGTGAATCAAGAAAGCATCTTAAAATTCAATAGAAACAACATTTGAAACATGACTGGCTAACCTTCAGTTCAGAAGTTGCTATAGGGTAGGGCTAGGAAGGGAATCACTAGCAAGATCATTCTTTAAACTTGGGCACCTTACCTTTAACTTGGACTTTCTCTGGAAAAAAACAGTGCTTAGAAATGTGCCATAAAAGCAACAGGGACTGATTTTATCCAAGATTTGTGGTTATTTTTCAAATGTTTCAAACCTTCTATTTCCAAATTCAGGAATACAAAAGTCTTCTAAAATTATTCCAATTTCTTCTTAAGTCCTGGCTTCTTTCCAACTGATGTGAGACACACAATCTTTTATCCCTTTCCACACACTCTACTTCAGTATTAGTGGCTAGCCTAATAAATTCCAGTGACTGATTTTACTGGAGTTATATAAGCCTTTAAGAGCTATGGCTTATTACATTAAACAGACAGCCCATCTGCTATACATACTGAAATACCTGCTAGCAGGAGATACTCACTTGATTCCATAGGCAAATATTGTAAGTCCAATTAAAACTCCTATACTGCCATCCAGATACCAGACAGAAGAATTGTGTTTAAAAACTTCTGCACTAAGAAGGATGGAAAATCCCATTATTCCACCTACAAGAGAGTTGAAACCTAGAAATGGGGGGTGGGGGGGAAAGAGGAAGAAAGCAAATTTCTTGAGATTTGGTTAACTGTCTTGCCTAAGCAGCAGTAATCTGTAGGGAGAGAAGACATTGTTATATCAATACCACCAGAGAGGCGCACAGACCCTTGTGAGACGTTACACAGTAGCACCTATGGGCTACTGCACTGCATTAAGGAGGAGGCAGGGCGATTTGTTCAGACAGTTAGCCAGAGGTCTTTGCCACGCTTCTCTTCAACAAATCAAAGACAGACCATTTGGTGTCTGACCAGTGCATTGCAAGACCTCTGTCAGTTGTCATGTCCGAGATAAATAACTTTACATTCATTTTGCTGTACTATCATCTTGATTTGGTCAGTCCTGAGTTTTTCATTCTCTGTTTTGTTCCAAATTCCAATTCTAGCTGCTGTTTATTTGATGGGGCTTTCACCTCTTGATGCTCATTTTCCAAACAGCAATATTCCTTCAAAATACTGGACCTGCTCCACATTGACTCCGACAGTCAAGCACTTAGCTCTCTTGTAGCGTATCGTCATGAATGAAGTATCTCTGAGCTGTAAAATAGTGGCTGGCTGGCTGCAGCCCTGAGTATGACTGCTGTAGCCCAGTTATCTTCCAAAGAACCTCTTCATAATATATGTAGCATTGCTGCATGTACAAATGTCCCCAGTTAGAACTTCAAAGGCCACTTTGTAAGGTACCCAAAAGGCTCTCACTTTCTCTCAAAAGGAGCAAACTGGAGTCCAGTATACGTGAGGAGCTCATGAAAAGGAAAATGGTTTTGGACAGCAATGTATCAAAGACCTTCTCTTAAAGATTTTGACCCCATCCTATATATTTATTTACATGTATTTGGCACTATAGCTTAGAGCTACATACACTGCTGAATGCATTAGGGAAGACATACAGGATAATCCTAGGAGTATTCTCCATTTATGCCTTATATCACAGGAGCTTCCTATCTATTATTCACAATTTTTATGAACATCCTTTTAGAGTCCTCTTTCTTTTTTAAACCCTTTCTCTTTGCCTCTGTGATTGTCCTTTCAAAATTCTCCTAGAGCTTTTGGAATAATTAATCCCATTTTGCCTTCAGCTCTTGTTTGATTGGTTATTGCTTTGGGGTTCTTTAAGTCATTCCTTGTGTTCATTTTTTTCCCCCCAAATTCCTTTTTCTGATTTTTTTTTTCCTCAATAACCCAAAAGACATCACTGTTGTTCTACCAAGAAAAAAAAAAAAGAAAAAAAGTCACTGATAATGCATTCATTTTGTGGATACATATAATACTTAACCTAGTTAACCAATGAAAAATTGAACTTGAAATACTCTATATTGCCTGGTGAGTCAACTCCAGTCAGCTGCTGCTTACAGTACTTAGCCAGTTTTTTTCCAATTCCACACGACTGCCAACAACGACATAACATGACACTTATTCCTGAATGCCTCCTTTGATCCAGGCCTCTCGCAGCCACTCCTCACCTAAATCACGTTAAGTCTTTCTGAAAAATGTAGCTTAAAATTGACCTTTCCTAGGTATCCAGCTGAAATACTTGTATAAACCATCAATATTTTGATTAAGATTCACCAGATCCCTATCAGTAGGTACTTAAATGCAAAGGAAACCCCAGCACGGAAAAGCACGTGTTACTTAGCAAGTCTGTGGCAGAACGGGGCATATAAAGGTTTCAGGCCTCCAGTCCTGCAAAGAAAAGGGGGTTGGGGATTTTTTGGACTGTGGCAGTGCATTCTACAATTGGTATCACAGGCGTTGCATGTAAATGCCTGATTATTGGATTAATTATACCAGCATAGCTGAACCAATATAGACATGATCACTCTGTCAACACTGTAGTCTAGAAGAATCCTGATCCTTTTTTAATTCCCAGGCAATAGAACTTATACTGCTAATACATGTCAATGAAGTGTAGCGTGTGTGTGTATAAAGAATATATAAAGAATATTAAGTATAAATTAACTGTAAATTTTAGAAAGTGTTACTTCCCCTGCTCCAGCTTAAGTCAGAATCCATCAGCATGATTTGCAAAAGGCAGGAATAATACATTTTATTGCCATTATTGGCTGATGGTTCCAAATGATCTAAAAGCTACTTACAAAGGAAACTTTTCTCTTCCTGACTGTCATTCAGTCAAACCTTTCTTTGCTGGTGTGGCAGGAAATCATGTAATGGCTGCAGGTTTTAATCCAGATACCAAGTTCTGTGCGTAAGGCTAGCACAGGAAAAAACAGGTGGCTAATTCTGGGAGGGAAACAGGTCTTTAAAACCTACAGGAAGGTTGGCTGACATCATCCAACTGTTACATCTCTGCATTTGTTCTCTGAGAGGTTACAAAATTCGAGACAGGAAATGGCTGGTTCTAATATCCAAAAGTCCATGAGCTTTTGCTACAAACAAATTGTACAAATAATGTTTTGCCTCATTAGGGTTCATACATTTAGGCTATAAAGAGATATTATTGTCAAGCCCTACTGTAAAACAAAATTATTCTTCAAAAAAATAGTTAATAGAGGTTGACATCTATGAGAGAGAACTTGCTGTTTTGAAAATAAACCTCTTTTTCAGGAAGAAAAATGTATGCTCTTGTTACTCAAAACAGTTTGTTGGTCTACAGCCAGTGATCACAGGAGGTAAATTAGCAGGAAACAGAAAACACTAAAAAAAGATATGCAAGGGAGTGCTAAATCTGTCTCAGCTGCTGAATCACATTGTCTCCTCCTGCTTGTTAATAAATCAAGTATATATATAAATATATCTTGTGAAAGAAGATATTTAACCACACATGGTAAGAGCAGCCTCCTACTTTTTCTAAAGTAGTTCAGAAGGGGGGAAAGGAGAGAGAAAAACCAGACCGAGGTAATTGTGTACTTTATTCCCTATTTTTTTTTAATCAAAGAATGAGCAATCTCCAGCTCAGAAGCAATATAATTAGCACGAGGATGTAATTATAGGGGAAGAGATTTCTGTGTCATACAGGAGACCAATTCAGAGCTATTCAGGAATTTTTCAGCTAATGTTTTGTTTGAAAAAACTGCTCTGTTTCAAAAACAAGCTACATTTTTTTAAAGGAAGGGTTAATCATTTGCCTGCCTAGACACAGTTCTGAAACAGTTGACAGGGCCCACTTACACTCTGACAGCGAAGGCAGTCAGACTCACTGGTCTGTAGTTCCCAGGATCCTTTCCAGAATCCTTTTTGCAGGTTGGAGATCTTTTTGTTTCAAAATGTTTAGGGTGGTAGAGTCCATAGTAAAGAATAAGATCACTGAACAGCATGGTCTGTTGGGAGAGAATCACAAATGCAGGGAGGCAGCAGCTTAGTTGTAACCCCCGCACTGCTGTTTTGAATACTTTTTTGCTTATTTTCTATTTAAAATATAAATACTCATGGAGCATTTATATAAGCAGGATGACATAAAATATAAATACTCATAATATGTGTTATCACACATCACCAAAAAAAAATTGAGTATGTTTAAATTACTTAAAATAAAGCAATTGTATGTATTTCTAGAGTAAGCTGAAAATTGGATTTCCTTAAAGGGAAATCTTCAGCAGAGTAAAATAATTTACGTACCCCAATCCATGAACCATTAAGACTCTACCGTGTATGTTTACAGAGTATTTCAAACTGTCCTGTGCTTGCAGATAAAAACTGGTAGAGATTCTCAGGGCACTGTGAAATCTCTGCCATGACTGTGGCCTCACTTGTTTGCAGAGTAGATCCCTGTGGCTTTCTGAAGATTCACAAGCTTGAGCCTTGTCAGTAAGAGGCATATCTGGACCTACTTTAAAACACGCCTTTAAACATATCTTTGAAACCAGCAATAGTCAGGCCCTACATGCCTGTGTCAACAGAATACTGGCAGTGAGGTCTTCTAAGGATATAGTGGACAAGAGTCACCTTGTGCGGAACTCCGGCAGGGCCAGAGGAGTGCGGGGCAGGAGGCAGTCAAAGGCTTTGTTTTACACATGCGATTCTCCCCCGGCTCTGCTGAGTGGCACGAAAAGCACTACAGTGGCAAATTAAGTCTACAGGGGGTATGTATGAATGATGGTTTTGATTCCTGCTCAAGGCAGGGAGGCATTTTCTGCAACAGACTTGCTTCATTTTAACCATGGGGATGGAATTGTTTACTGGGCATAGGCAGTAAGGATAGATGTGACTTAACCAAAGCTACATAAATTGGTGTCATAACCCTCCTCTGTAGTCTAACCTCTGACTAGTCCACACCTAATTTATTATGTGCTCTACCTCTAACTCTCCATTATTGCTTACTATCCATACATTAACTTTGACCTCCACCAGACATACCCATTTCAGCTGAGTTATCTATACAAAAGGCTGGTGGTACCACAGGCTGTTCTGGGTTTTTTCCCCGTTTCCCAGTGGCTGCCTTATTTCAATACTCTTTCACAGTTGCCCTCGTGTGGGGGTCACTTGTATCCTCTGTGTCTACAACATTCCCTGGAAGAGTCCATAAATGCAGCAGGATCAACTTCACACTCACCATCAGTTATCAGCGCTCTGCTTGTAAGGACCTTTCCCAGCATAAATTTGATTACTGCCAAGACAGTGCAAAGTATTCCACTTAAAACGGAGACGCTATACAGAAAGTCATCCTGAAAGAAAAGATGTCAGGCATTAGTATATCTTCTGGTCATGCCCCATATATTAAATGACAAATAGTACTAGTTATTGCGCAATTATTTGTGCCACTTAAGTATACAACCTGAGAAAAAGATTTCCTGAGTTATGACTTTCAAAACAGCTGGTGCTTATTTTGCTTATACTGCTGTCTGTAATTGCTTTTGCAAACATAATTAATGACAGTTCCAAGCAACAAATTTTGAACTGACCCAAACTCCTCAGAATCAACAGGTTACATACCTGCAGGGCTTACTGCAGACTGCCTACTAATCTAGTGTCTAATGCAATCAGTAATGAAGTCCCCACATGCAGAATAAAGGCTTGAGAGTAGAATCCCACTTACCAGACCTTTGTTGACTTTTGGTGTGAGAAATAACCATTTAATATTGTTTCTGATTCTGCACTTGCTTTGGTTTCGTTTGGTTTCCTTCTTCTAAGGTAAAGTCTGGTCCAAGCTACATCCGCAAGAGTTTTGATACTGATGTGCAAAGTCACGTTTAGCTCTTTCTTAGAAAACAGATTTTCCTTGGACTTTCATTTTGCAGCTACAGAAATATCCACATTTCTTAATTTGAATGTGTAACACAGGCTCCCTAGGCTCCCTCAACAGAAAGCTGCATGTTTATGTAAGGCAAATAAGAGTAACTAATTATTGTTTAACACACATTCTCTAAAAGGTCATCTGGAGGCACCTACCTCTTTCTGCTTACTATTTTGTGTTTGGCTGGCGTGGGAAGAAACACTTCTGGGCGCCAAAACACCCGCATTGCAATAAAGTGCCTAAAGGGAGTCCCTGTGCCTTCTCCCCAGAGGTACATCAGCCCATGGGCTATGCAGAAAAACCCAAGCGAGCTCTTAGCATGCTTGCCTGCCATCTAGCCACAGAAGTTTGAAATAGATCAAGTTACTACTCTTAGTAGAAGCTTTAACTTAAGCTGTTGCAACATAAGTACAAATAAAGGAAATAGCAAGAATTTTTTTTTTTTTTTTTTTTTTTAATCTGCAGGTCTAAGTGGGCCAGTGCCATTGGGTCAGTGCCTGTTACTGATTAAAACACTGGCAAAAATCCCTGTTGATAGTAAATATTGTCATGATGATTCATCATCAGCTCCATCCATTTTCATTATTTTAGCAGCAATTCAAAACCCAAAGAAATCAAAAAATGGTTTTGAAAGCTGCTTAGGAAGATACTGGGAATTAGATTACTGGTATAATGTACTTGCATCCCTAAATAAATCATTCAATATATTTTTATACAATTTTTTATGTCATATAATTTTTAACATCTACTTCATTCACTCTCAGTCATGAGCTCATTCTCTCTAGTCCTAGTATGATATTGAATATTAAGACAAAATGCACTGAGGGGAAGAGTATAAAATAGAAGCAGTGAGAACACAGAACTCAAGCACTGGGTAAAGGTAAGATAAAAAGGATTTGTAAAATTATTCTAACAAAACAACTAGAAAATACCCAGGCAGTTTTGGAGTGCTAGGGAAGGACTGGGCATATTTGCTTGCTGTCAGCCTAGCAAGGAAAGCTGGGAGCTTTCAGAAGATCTAAGAAATGATAACAAAGCTCCAAAAGTCTGGATAAGCTTTGCAAAAACCACTTGAAATTTGAGATCCTTGTCAAATTCATGCCTCCAAATTTTGTGCGTCTTTCTCAAAAATGTATATTTACCATGCCCAAAGACTTAATTTTCATAGCCTGACAAATTCGGATTGGTCTTGAGATTTTAATCTAATCTTTTCTTACATATTTTACCTAATATTTAATATACAACACGTGTAAGACTTCAGAATAATCTGAAGCAGAATGATATGCTCCATCAACCTAGTCATGTCTACCCCAACCTGCCGAGTTAGCAGCCAGAGTGCCATTCCCACTGTCCTACAGAAAGCGACCTTCCATAGATGCATGAGTTTGGTTTTTACTTTAATCATTTGTAACTGTAAGCAAGGCAAGCAAACCTGCTTGTGATGCTCTCAAGAGCATGAAAGCCCCTCACTCACTAAATGGTGAGTGAGGAGCAGATGAGAAGAGCAGTGCAAAGGGGTGTGCAACCTTGACGGGCTCTCAGCCGTGCACCGGCCAGTGGCTAGCCCCAGCTTTCCACAGGCAACGGGTGTTGGGTGAGCGCTCAATGGAGTAATCGGCAGTTCAACACTGTGTTTCTCTTGCATCTCGCTTGCCAGTGCTCAATGACTACATGAGATCTCTTATTTCATCATCACCCACAGACTCTCCAAAAACTTTCTGATGGCTCCCAGGCATCCCTACCTCTTGTCTTCGTCTTCCTCCTCAGCAAAGCACAAGCTTTCGTCATTAGCACAGAACTGAACATTGTAGACCCAGTGGAGGTGACAGCATAAATTACTTTTCTATCAAAAGCTATGTTACTGTCAGCCTTGGGCTGACAAAATTCAGTTTTCCTACACCGATGAAATTCCTGGGGATGGAGCTGCAAACAATTACAAATTCACAGTTTGGAAAAAACTACGAATCCCAATACAAGAGAATTTGAAAATTATTGATACAGATGTTTAAAGTCCAATTATTAATTCAGAATCTTGAAAATGTTATGCCTTATTACTTGTGTTGTTATAGTGCAAGGTTTCATCCTCTGCATGGCACACGACTTTGAGCTGGTTTGGTTTTTTCTCGCCATAGCATGTACCATAGATTTTGGGGCTGATTTCAGGTTTTCTCCCTGCACGTGCCACTAAACTCACATTATGTGGAAATGCATCTTGACATTTGTTCCAGCTGTAAAGTTGTGATCAAAATTAGTCGAGCCGCTTTACTGGAATCCAAGAATGACTTCAATGTGATTCAGATTTCTGAATCAACTCATAAAGTGAATTAATCAACAGGCTTTTTATAGGCGATTCAGGAACTAGAAATTCTTCATATGTTTGGTGTTTTTCTTCATAGAATCACAGAAGACAAACTCATTTTGTTTCTAATAGTAATCCAGTAACCACTGATGATGCAGAAGGCCTGAGAAATCAAAGCTCCTTTGTTATCACAGTGGACACTTGAAAGGAAAAAAATAAAAATCCCTGCTCTTAATGCAAATGCCTCAGCAGTTTCTTGCTTTAGACTGTGCCAAACAGATTTTCAGAATACGATACTCCTTTTTTTTAATCTCTAAACCCCTAAATCTAAATAATATCTAAAATCACCATCTCCAGTTGTCTGCAGCTTTTCGCAACAGCCACGGGGAGGCGGCAGATACCTCAGTAACTGAGCGCACGGATGCATGCAGACAAACCCAAAGAGAATGAAAATCTTTTAAAAATTCACTTTCCTCAGTACTTTGCTATGCTTTCTGAATGTCCAGGCAACCAAGAGCTGGAAGAAGAGTGAGGCTACTTGCTACTAAGAGGAAGGTTTTGCAGCTGTAAGAGATGAGCCCAAAATCCGTGGCAAAGCCCAGCAGCGTGGACAGCCCCGGCGCCGCGTTGCCTGAGCAGGTGAAGCGGTAACAGGAGAGAAACGGCTCGAAACGCTGCCTTGGCCCTACTTTGCTCCAAGGATCAGAAGCTGGAACCAGTTTAGGGCAGCGGCTGGCTGCACTGGTGACCTACGAGTCAGGATGCCATGGTAGGTAGCGCCTGCTAAGAGGGACTCAACAAATTACCTGAGGGAGAGCTGCTGTGGGCTAAAGCACCTGCGCTGGAGCGGGGGCCTCCGGCCGACGACGGGACACACGACTGACACATGCACTTTGCTGCAGTGCTACGGGCTCCGAAGAGTTAAACACGTCATACTGTGGCTGTGAAATGATTCCCATTAAACTAACTCATCCTTTGGAGAAATGAAGAAAAGAGAAGCCGTAATGGAGATCTAAATTAATAAAATAAGCCTGGCCATCTGGCACCATCTCCCTCCGGATCTTCCCGCAGTCCTGCCCTCTCTGTACCCCTTGCCTTCCCATCTGACAGTCATTAAGAGCACGAAGCACATCTAGCCAGGCTCGCTCTACACATCCTTGGTGTGATTTTAATTAAAGCAGCAGCAAATTGTGACAGATGATAAAAATTTAAATTCTGATCATTTCCATATGATAAGACCTTCTCAGCATGGTAAATAACGCTCTTTCCTTTTCCATTTCTTTTCATCACTTTGCCTCATTATACTACACTGTACACGAGACCTCTATTACAGGACACATATATCTTATTAGATGGCTTCGTGTATAAAACAGCACTGTACGTAAAGCAAGGTGCCCATCCTGGACTGCAATCTCATTACACAGCACTCTAATAGCTACAACAACCCTACTTAAGATTTATTTTGTGCAAGATTTTATGCTGTGACAGTTTCCCAAAAGAAAGCTTTCCTAGGATGCTCTTTTTTCAGTCCTAGGAAAGGAATAATAGAAGTCGGCATGTAGCTTTCCTCCACTTTATCAAAACGCATTGTCCCCATCGGTCGAGCCCAGAAGAGGGATCTTCAAAAATGTGACAACAGTTCTGCCCCTGCTTTCAAGGATTTCAGCAAAAGCAGCAGTAATCTTATGGCTTCAGGAAAATTTGTTGATGATGATGTTGTGACTTTGATCTCTTTCTGAAGCTATTGTAGAAACTAAAAAAAAGCCACAGGGGACGCTTCAGTGCTTGGCTTATTAGGTGGAGATATTTTAACCCAATTCCCAGCCTAGTAACTAAATTTCAGCTGATTTGTGTTCCGAATTTTTTCCTAGAATGCATCTCACTAATTCTGACCCTAAAACTTTGCCCTGATTCCATATATTGTTTCTACCAACTCCCTTCCACCCCCTCTCCTTTAATTACAGTCCTTTCACTTCCACTTCTGGGAGGTAAAAATGTTCTCATTTCACCTGACGTGTACAGCATTGAGTAAAAAGGTAAGTGTTGAGTAAAAAGGAGGAAGAAGGCATGTTCAGTGTTCCTCCCTAGTGGTCACAACACATATAATGTTATGAATAAAATCTATGTACGCTCCTCCTCTCCGGCTCTCCTTGGTAGTTCATTCCAGTGTGACCTCAGAACAAGCTGCTTCTCCTGCCCCCCAACAGCTGCAGGTTTCTTTCCACTCTTCTGCCCTCTTAGCTTCCTCTGTGAAACGGCCAAAGGCTGAACCACCTCCCCACTCCCAGAGGAGCCAGGAATTACCAGAACCCCATTTTTCGTGCCACTTTTCCCCTTCCTGGTGAAGCCGGTGTCTCAAGGTGTTGCACTTCTCTGCTGAGCCTTGTTCATCTTGGCTGAGGAGGTAGGGACATGTTTCTGGAACACTACAGATGCTGCTGGCAGAAGCGATGTCATGGCTAGCCCAAACTGAGCTGACTGTGTTATTAAATATTAATTTTGCCCATCTCTGCAACTCACCATCTGTCTCACAGGTCCTGACAATGACCCTTCTTCAGTCCAGGTGACTGGTCACCATCCTCCCCAGTGCCTGCCAGGTTCTGCTACCACCCTGCTCCCCATCCCCACCTCCACACACTTTCCACTGCCTCCCGCTCCTCCAGGTCCCTCGGCAGCTCTCACATCACCTGGGCCCACTGGCTGTCAGGTCACTAAAAGCCAGTCTTATGCAGCATGTTACTTAACCAAAAAGGACTGGTTTCCCCCCTCTCCTCCTGAAGGATTCTTTTTATATAGATAATAATGGAGATTTTTCTAATACAAACACTTTAAAAAAAAAAGTCCATGTCTCTATCACGCTTTCTCCGAAGTAATAAATAGTTTATGTAATCAGTCTAGAGGGAGCTTCTGGGAAGCCAGAGGGTCTCTCTCCCCAGCTAACTTCAAAAGGGACAAGAGTTTTAATTGCACTTCACTGTCAGAAAACAAACCGACAGCCCAGTGTCTGACTCACGTAGGAGACAGTCTCTTCACATGGAGATATAAAGATCTATTATTAGTACAAAAAAAATAAAAAAATAAAAAATCTTATGAATGTTTAAACTTGTATCTTTGGTGCTGAAGTGCTGTGACAAAGCAAATCCACAGCGCAGAACACTTCTTCAAGAAACAGATAACAAAGACAGGGTGTGCTGAATGCCACGGCAGCGGCACCGGGGCCCAAGAGCCGAGGGGCTATGAACTCAGAGAACTTATCTTAGGTGTCCTTAGGACTCCTGCAAAGGGTCTGCTTGAAACTCTGAAATCACTCGTGCTTCCTATTTTCCCAGAATTCATCTACATTGTTTTAGTATCAAACAGCTATAAAACATAATTTGAAATGGTATTTATCCACCCTCAGAAGTGTCTCTCTAGGGAGACTGCCATTTCTCCAATTAGTAGGGGATTGAGACCAGCGATACATTTCACAAAACCTACCAAGTGCCTAGCAGCCACTTGCCAACTTTCATTTCTTATCACTTTGTGGTAAAGTCTGAAAACAAGACTTGCCACCAATCTCCTGAACACAGAGGGATGTGTAGTTGATATGTTTTTCCTAACCCTGGCTTACTACCTAGTTGAAGTATCCACAACATTCTCACCAATCTTTAAGAAGCATGTGTATTCTAGGGTTAAATGAATTATTTAAGGCCAAACACCAAACCACCAAACCATACATAATAGGTAACAATTATAAAACAGGATTCTAATGTATAATTAATGTATACAGTACTTTGATTTGAAATGGTAAGCAATAAATTATGTATCTATGAGAGATTAGAAATGTATAGGGAAGCATCTATAAGGACATATATTATGTGTATATAATCACAAGTACCATTTGCTATATTACTATTGACCTATAATTCAACTGTTGACATTATTAAATATATTTATGATTTATTTATTATAAGCGATTAAATCAGTAAATAAATTAGAACTCAAAGCTACACTGTACCACCCCTAGCTTCCCATTTCAACTTTAATCAACAGTGTATGACAGAATTACACACGGCCTAATCTTTCAAGTGATTTCATTTATAAAAGCATTGGAGGCGCCACATCAGATGTGCTGCACATCTTTTGTACACAAACTGATTACATGTTTCCGTCTTTGTTCTGCAGAAAATGTCAGAAATATGGCATGATGCTTGCTTACTCTTGCAAAAAAGTGTCCTTTGCCATACTAATGAGGACAAATGCCAAACTGCATTGACATTACATGTGTTATACTATTACCTAGGGAAATGCAAGCAGTAACTGAATAGTAGATGGATATTGATTTACAACCCCAGGTGAAATTAAAACAGTCATTCTCAGTGTGGCTGGGTCAGGCTTTTTTAGCCTTCTTTAATAAACAAGAAAAGGTTTGCAAATTCTTTGTGGCAACAGTCAAAATAAAATACACCATGTACACTTAAATTATATTTATACTGTCCAAGAATATATAGTAATTGACATGAAGAAGCTAAAGGGGCAAATGAAAAAGATTATTTATCAGGGAGATGGCAAGCATTAACACTAGGAAATGCAAAAGCAAAACAATGCTCAAGACCTATGCTTGATTTGAGTTTTAAACTCCCTTCTCAATATATTAACAAAATGTAAAAAAATAACTAAAATTTACACAGAAATATAAGCATGACATCATCAACAATATACAATATCATTATTCCTCCTTTTTTGTAGCAAAATGTGTGCATACCAAATCCTCAGAGTCAGTACTGGCTGTGGATATAGCTCTCTGAAACATCAATAAAGGAATGGTAATTCCTTTTCCTTGTGGGAATTATCTTATTATGGCTAACATTAGTTGGAGAACAAATGCTGTGAGTAACAATAGGGGAAATATTCTAAATCTGATAGCTAGGGGAAAAAAAAAACCCTATTGTAAATCAATTCTGAGCCAACAAGAAATGATTCTATTTTACGTTCAAGACGCAACATTGTAGAAAAGAAAACCTTAAATTACATGATCTGAGAAATATTCAGTTAAAATTAAGTGGAAGGGTAAACAGAATGAAGGTTTTATATTCCAAATGCCAAATACTGATTAGCTTTGTAAGTCAGGTGTATCGAACAACAGCTAAAATTTTCAGAAATCTTAATTCCAAACACCCCAGAAAGAGCAGCAGCCAGCCTACTTTTTCTAACACTTCCAGCAAGTGCATTACAAAGAAAAGACAGGGGGCGGGGAGGAGAAAGATCTGATCAGTGAAAAATATTTCCTTGGGCGTCAACGATATGAAAATGAAGTAACTGTGACATGTCATGCTGAAGCAGACCCTCAAAGAGTAAAGATTCACAGCTATATAAAAAACAGAAGAACACAGAAAGAAGTGGAATTTGTAGCTGTAAGGTTCCCACACGTTAATGGCACACCTCTCTTTCCTGGAAAAAAGTTTGTTTTCTTTGGATTCTGTGATCTTTCCATACGTTTTAAAGTTTTCCAGGTGTACAATAGCATGTCCACAGCTACTTCTCACTGCAAACACATGTATAGTGTTTGGCCAGATCCACTGTACAGCACATGCATAAAACGTCTAAGACAGCATCACTTAAAAATTCTGGGGAGGGCTGGAGGCACTGTATGGGCTCTATATAGCACATGCACACCTACTTTTTAGAGGAAGTTTTACCCAAATATCTAAGCATCCTAGCTATATGATAAAAATAGGAGACAAACAGTAAGATTTCCTTCAAATCCAACATGTTCCAAGACAAGTGGGAAATGTCATCACATCTCTAAATTCATAAAATAAGAAAGCTTTAATTAAAAATATTTTCAGGCAAATGAGAATGGAGTCACAGCCTGATAAAGAAGGCGACTTGCATGTATGTGTTGATGCAAGCAGAAACTGCGTCTGCATGCACACCCCCAAACAAATTTGCTTCCAAAGGAAAATGAAGCGCCTCTGCAAATTCAAGGTAAGGTTACATGACAGACAGATGCTCTCTGGAAGGGACATGAAAGCTTTATTCTCATCATTTACTCCTCTGTCCAAAAATCAGAGACCCATAATACATTTTCTGATGCTCACTAAAAGTAACGTCCAAAGCTTCAAAAATGTGAGAGAAAAAATCCATTACACTTCTCACTATATATATTCAATATTGGCAGTTTCCAGACTTTTTGGACAAATATATCCCTTCAAGTTGCAATATTTCTGCTACATGTACCTTATCAATCAACCCTGTAATTCATGTAATTCATGACTTCATGAATTAATACATTTAAAAACACAATACGCAATACAATTCTATGGATTAGTTGTTGGAAAACACTGCTCTACACTGCAAATATTGAAAACACTAGCACAAGGGATTGTATTTTGAACCCTGAGGATTAATATAAATCTCAATTACTTGAAAAGAAACTTTTCCCCATGATAGTAAGAAGTGTATAATTAATACAAATACAGAATTGTATAGTAAGTGTATAATTAATTTACTGGCCAACCCTCTTGACACAGAATGTCATTTTTCAGGGCAGACTTCTTTTTAATTATAATATAAATATAAAGTACTGTGCACAGGGAAAACCCTAAGTTTACCTAATTGTGACAGTTTCTGAACTTGCTGTTAACTGCAGGAGGTGGAATCTACAGTTAAAGATCTGTAAAAGTATCAATTCAGTGCTCAATAGCAATTTGCAAAAAAGAACATATTGTATAAATCCCTGGCGACCTCTATGCCTTGAATCTTGTGGGCTCTGCAGGCTTCCTCATCTAAAAGTGGAGAAAAAAACTAAGAGGAAAGGTACAAAGAAAGTCAGCGATGACCAAAGATGGGCCTTTAGCCCGACCCAGTACATCCACAGTTGCTGCTGCATATAGAACACACACACACACTACCAGGAATCAAAATTCCAGATAAACATTTATCATTAAACTTATCCGTATTTTAAACCAATTAATCTACCCAGTCATTCATATCCTGTGTTATAGGCCATTTCAAATTAACTACAGTCCTTGGCATATCAAGCAAGGGAACCAAAAGGAGAAATACACCATTTCCGTTTCCCCCAAGGTTTTGTAGCATTCAAAATAATTACAAAAAACATTCCCTGTGCTGAAAGCATGTATAGTGACATACACTACCTATTATTTATTTTTACTTAACACAGAGAAAGAGGTAAACCAAACAAAAAGCAGAAAAGAAAGGCAGAAGCAGTACTAAGAAATGCAGAAAATCAGGAGCTCTAATTGTCCTCTCTTCTATGCCAGTGCAGATCAGGAGTGCTGTCATTCACGTTGTTTCAACAAAATTACATTCAGCACGGAATAAAAGAGAATTCAAATAGATGAATGAAAAATGCCTGACTGAGTTAAACTGAGGTCCTGTCCTGTAAATGAAGTAGCTCCTCTCTGCAGTCTAACAAGAAACTGTGGACATTTAAGCCCCTTACAGGATGGGGTAGACGAGCTGGAAATGCCATTAACGTGTAAACCTGTCGTTCTCCTTTTGGTTCTCTGAATCCTGGTGAGGATCATCAGACCTGCAGCTGAAATCATCATATGAAATGACAACAATATTGAAGACTCCTCTTTCTAAATGTCCACGTAAGTAAAAGAAAATTTGTGTTCAACACATTTGAAAAAGCACTTTAAATGATTTCTTAGTCATGTGAATTTTATATCCTTTCTCATTGGTACTATTTTCATGAAAGCAACTCTTCTGAGATCCACTTCAAGGACATCAGAATCTCTGTATTAAAGATCTCATAAATTCTTTCCAAGGAAGTATCTTTCTTCCTACATGCATATTAAGAACTGAGAAATACATAACTGATATATCTTATATGCAACAAGAAATGCAATGAACTTTGTATAATTGATCCAGAATTATTCAGAAGTGACCGACTATGCTTTTAGGATTGTAATCATAGCACCTTACAATGAGCAAGCAGATACTTAACTGCTTTATGTGTTTCATTTCTTAAATTAAACTTGTCCATATCATACTATTTTCTCCAAAACTTACACAAATAAAAATGAACTCAGAGAATTATAACTGCTCCCAATTTTCAACTCTGACAAAGTTACTGAAGTTTACTACAAATTAAGGTGTAAAAAGAGACTTTGTAGTTCTGACAATGAGGCAGTCAGTCACGTTGCTCTGCACTAAATTACATTAATCTTGAATCCTCCACGAACAGTAGAGCAATGTGTTCCAAATCATTTCTTTCTTCCAGACTGACAACACTAGCTTTGTGTTCAGTATCTGAACACCAAGAGCAACATTTTCCAGTTGGGTTTTAGCTACATTATCTCCCCTATAATTGAAGTCACACATCTAAAATTTCACAAGACGCTTTGAAAAGTACCCACATCTTCAATGACCTTTGCTTCAAGAAAGACTAATAAAAACATAAAGGGTACAAAAAAAATCATGCGACTATGACTCACATGTTAAACTTATGTTGAAGCATATGTCCTCTTAATCTAGTGCAGAGCTCTTCACCCTAGTTTTATACCAGCTTGGGACACCAGTGGAGTTACACTAGCTGTCCTTGGTCTTAATGTTCTGTTCTTGCTCACACCATGAGGATACTTCTCTGGCATCAGAATAGTACATTAATATGAAATCCCGCAATACAGAAATCACCATCAGAAAATATTTCAGGTCACTATTTTGATGCAGAACTGGTTACTTGACTGCTATGCAAAAAGCCACTAGCAGAAAACACTGTTCTATTATTTTTTCATATATGTCCATACATTACAGCTAAATTACATGATAAAATATTACAGAAATTAGCAATTAGTTCATTGGTGGTCCAAGAAGTAGAAGACAGCACCCTAGAGAAAAGAGTAGAGGCAGAAACTTCTCCCCCTTACTGATTTAATTTGAGCAGACTTCCACTCTGCTAAGACACTAATGATATCGCCTGGGCAGCTGCAGATTAGATGAGAACATACTCAATCAGCAAAGACCCAAACAACTTGGAAGAATGACCATTTCTGCTGAGACACAGAGCAACTAAAGGAGCATTACGCAAACAGAAAATCAGCATCAGATTCAGGCACAGCTAGAGCAACTGAAAAGGTTTCTATTAAACAACATCCGTTCCCCCCCAACTATTTTAGTACCTCCCTGGCCATGACTTGCAGCAGTAATGCTGTTCTCAGTCTCCCCATTTTTCAGTGTTATTTTTAGTTTACACAGAGATATTTCACCTGTCATGCAACCCTTCCTGAATCAGTTTCCCACAGTGAGATGTACTGAAAGACTTTGAAATGAGAATCCTTGCCATGTCATTTAAGAGACACTGAACAGAAGTAGCATCTTTTTTCATCCCTTGTTCTAACCTACTTTCCAGGCAGGATCACAAGGTATGAAAATACTTTACTTGCATGCATGTGGCTTTCACCCTGCCACTAGTCAGCCACAGCCCGTGCCCTGCCAGATAACATCTTTCAAACTGTTGACAGTACTTGAGGGCCTAAATGAGCAAGAACAGTCAGCCCGATGTCACAGGACAAAATTGTCTATTTATCCGGATACTGTGTCAAAGATAAGTAGTGTCCATCCTAACTTGTACCTACTTGACACAGTTCTAGCACATGCAAGTCTGAATCAAAGGTAGTCTGTGACAAAAGGCTTCTGTACAAATTATTCTTACAGGACACTTGAAATGTAATGGGATCTTCTCTTCGGGGATACCCTCCTGTATCTCTGATTTCATATTTTTTTTCCTGCTGTAAACACATTTCAAAATTGAGGATGTACAACATGTCTCCAAGTCATAAATAACTTTGATGCTGCAAATAGGAGACATTTCTGCCCATGTAAGAAACAGAGCCCTCACCTGTAGACAGTATCTGTAATGATAGAAGAGTGAGATACAGATGACACACCTTTTAAACTTTTGTTCCTACTGCTAGAATTAGGACATTTGCCCACAATGAATTAGACTATTAGTTCTATTAAACAACATCCATTCCCCCCCAACTATTTTAGTACCTCCCTGGCCATGACTTGCAGCAGTAATGCTGTTCTCAGTCTCCCCATTTTTCAGTGTTATTTTTAGTTTACAGAGAGATATTTCACCTGTCATGCAACCCATCCAAATTAATCTGATCTATGCTACCATAAATTCACCAAACTAGTGTTTTAATTATTATTGCAGCCTCCCTTCTTACTTTAGTTCTGCTTCACAGAGTCAAGACTATATATTTCACTCTCTCACTAATTAGTAGTCAAACTGCAGCCAGATGCACTGTTTGGGTACAGCCAAGTTAAGTGGTTGTCCTGTAGCTAGCCATCACTGTAGGGTCTCCCCTCACCCTTACCAGGATCTCCTTCAGCCTTACTGGCACAATGGCATGCATGCTCACTCCCTAACCCAGTTCTGTCAAAATGTTTTGGTTGAGTTTAAGAACCAACTACTAAAAGTGTTTAAGCTAACCTAGATCATTTTGACAGAACCAGGCTGGTGAACAACTACATGTGCTGTTATGCTGGCAGAGCTGAGGCAGCAGTAAATTATGAAGACTAGAAAAGAGGGAAAGTAAAACGCAGAGAACATGAATCACCTGTGGTCAAACTGTACCTGGCTGTAATTCACTAATGCATTAGTTCATGGCTTTTGCTATGCTACTCATCTTTGCCCAAATTTTGCTAAATTACTCAAAGGAAGTTTCTGTAGTTGCCCAGCTTCTTGGAAGTTTCCATGAGAGCATAGGACTCACTAGGTCATCTGCACTGCTAACAGTGGGTAACAAGTTGAAATTCCATTTTGGCTTTTTTTTCCAGCTCTGCCTCCATCTCCTGGTTCAAAGTGAGGAGTTTAGGTTTCTCTTTAGTGATGTGTTGAGAACGGTACTTGGCAGGGTGAAGCCCCAACGCGAAAGTCTGCACGCACTTACAAATAGACCAAACTTCATTAAGACTGAATACAAAAGGTCCAAATCGGGTTATATATACAATAACTGAACTGAAGCCTCATTTTGTTTGAGCACATTAGGAAGAATCTTCTGGGAGTGGAACCATTGCCAAATGGCTGTCCCAGTGAGTAGCTGGTTTGGATGAGTAGAGCTCAGGGAAGTTAATACCCAGTACTGAAAGGAAGCAAGCAGGACAGGACAGAGCAGAGCTGAGAGAAAGGCCGCTGGGGAGAGCTGCTCTATAAGCCAAGTAGGGGCTGGCTTTCATAACCAAAAGAAAGCAGAGAGCAGGAGAAAAGCCCTTTGTGATGCTCCATGGTGAGCCAGTCAAAAAACCAGCTCTTTCACCCAGCATGCTCCCCTCACCTGTTTCATTCCTGCTACTCGTACATGGCTCTGGAATTGGAGGCAAGAGCTGGAAAACAAAAAAATACAATCCCAAAATACATTTTTTCCACATTAAAAATAAAATACTGAAGCCATTGGAGTAGTAAACCGTGGAGGCATTCTCCTCATAAAATGCTACTACTTTCATTAAGCCTAGAGAGACCGCCTCTCTGTAAGTGAACTGCTACAGTCCTGTATAACAGCTTTAAGTGACTATGCCGAGAAAGATTTGGCCCATAAAGGTAACCATGGAGAAGAAGATATGGGGTCAAGCCTATAAAAACCCATAAAGACTAGACTCCCATCACATAAGGAGAAAATACTGCTTGAAGACTAGGACCAATACGTGCAGCTAGGCAGGAAATGCCCCTGCTACAGCTTTGCCAAGTTCAATGCGGCTTCTTGAAAGGAGACGCTGGCCTTTCTCAGTCTCACTGGCAGTGTAGTGAATAAAGAGAACATTTGAAAGAACATGAATCACCTTACCACTTCTGGAAGCACCTTCTTTGCAAGATCATGGATGGCTTTGATCACAATACATATAGATGACAGGAGGAATATGACACCCAAGATAACACAAGCTCTGGGAAAAAAAAGAGAAAAATTAAAAGAAATGTTAAGAGCGTATTTGGAGTTGTCAACTCCCCCACTGAAGGATAACACACAACAGAATATTAATAATAAAAAAATCTTAAAGAGCTAGAGACTTGAATTAAAGAAGACAATGAAAAGAAGTGTCCAGTTCTTCTCCAGTTCTTAAAACCTGGATTATATGTGAGAAGACAGGGCAGACCAGACGATGTTTCAGAGTGAGAGAGAAAGACATGTCTCTTCTGCTCCTGATGATTTATCTATCATCAAGTCCTCTAGAGGTCTGTTTCTCTTTGTTTGTTTTGCTAGGATCTCACATTAGAAATAATAAGGGAACTTCATTCTCTTTACCCAACCAGGACAGATGTTTGGTAAATCTGGTCAGTAGCGTAACAGAACCTGAAACATCTGTTTCATCCCCAAATGCCCAAGAAAAAAGATTTTAAGTGCAGATATAAAAAAAAATCAGCAGGTTAGGTGCATCACTTTGTAGGTTGTCCAAGGGTCTCTCAATACCTAAATAAGGATCAGAGACTCATCAAATTAGGTGTTGTGCAGAACCAGACTCTCTATTCACACTCTGCAGAGCTTACGATACAGTCTTATAAAAAGCAAACAAATGGGTTAATGAAGAGAAGGTAAAGTAACAGAGAATAATTAGCAAAAAATAATTAAGTTTTCCATAGGACACAGGCACAATGAGGCTTACAAAGCACATAATGCATACCCATACTGTAAAAAATAAAACTCTTGCTTTTGTTCAAACATACAGGCCGATACTACTCTGAGATCAAGTTCCTCTTGCCATGAAATACTACAGGATATGAGGCTTTGATTCCCTTTACACAAACAATAATAGCCAGCCTTTTACAGTATTGATATATCCATAACTTCATTTTACTAATAACTCTTCATATAAAATTCTATTACTATAAGCAGATATACAGTAAGAGCAATTTTAATGTTTAAAGCATGAAATAATTAAGTGATACCTATATGTAGACCTTTTTCTTCAATAGTTGTATTTCCTTTGTTTGTTATTCATCATTTGGTACCTATCTGTTAGCTCAGTTTATGGATGCTATAATTATTCCAGTAGCATTCTACTATTTTCAACAACTCAGACATCAGGCCATCTGGTGGTTGGCAGCACATGTAATGTTCACATCAAGCTCAATCTAGAGACTGCAGCTGAACTGTCATTGCTCTGCCTAGGTCAGAGGACACAGCTACAGCAGTCACGTAGGTGAGTAGCTCGTCATTTTATTCCCCCACACAAGCAACACCAAACCACGCTGTGGACAATGCACATACTCCTACAGACAAGTCCTCAGTAAAGGGGCTGCCCTTCTACAGAGGAGTACAGACAATGTAGAGGCTAGCATCCTTCCTAGCAATGGAGTGGTACACTAGACGAGGTACTTATCTCAGGTAGGCAAAACTCTGCCACACCGATTTTAAGAGAGATGTTTAACTCCTTTGCAGTAAATTGCAACACAGCCCTCATTCTTGTTACACATAACCTGTTGTAAAAAGTAGGCAGAAAAGGCTTGAGACAGTCTGGTTACCCTGGTGTCCTTCCCCTAGACTCAGACACAAGAACAAAAATCTGGCCTATCATCTGTGATAGAGGAAGGAACTCACAGGGTGGATGGATTCTCTGCAATCCTGCAGCAACAGGTGATCGTTAAATGGTAATATGGATGGAAGGAAAGTTCATCTCCCAAAAAGAATGAATAAAAGTGAAAATTAGAGGCCTTTCCATTTTCCATTGCATATTTGTAAGCAGGTCTCTGTTCTGCAAT
The DNA here is from genome assembly GCF_929443795.1 of Astur gentilis. Taxonomy (NCBI): domain Eukaryota; kingdom Metazoa; phylum Chordata; class Aves; order Accipitriformes; family Accipitridae; genus Astur; species Astur gentilis. The sequence continues at coordinate 47,464,713 of NC_064880.1, forward strand.
AGATTCTTTTCAGAGATTTGCAGTTTCACTCTATCTGAATGAATCACCACACAGACATGTGTCCAGAGCCTCTTGACCTACTTTTGTCAAACTCAAAACTTCTCGGTACAACCTTTATGTGTTAGTTCTGTAATATTTAGCACTGCTATAACCCAAGAAGCTTATACTGCACAATCCTTTACAATAGATTCTGTTGTAATGAATTTTTTGGGGGTGGGGGATGAGGTACAGAAACATGCTGAAAGTTCTGCTCATTTACCTGGGACAAATGCAGGCATTATTAGATAACTTGAACACAGAACTGGTCCACAAAAGTTGGCTGACTTGTCTAAAGCCATCTGCTGAGCCAGTGACAGGCTGACATAAGATACATACACTTCATGCAAGAACATGCTGACATTTCATCCAAAAGCAATGCTGAGACAAGCTTTTCTATCATTCCCAGCAGGCTTAAACCAACATAGCCACAAATCTGTGAGTTGAAAAAACAGATTAAACTTCCTTGTGCCAATACATATTGTTGAATGCCAAGGGTATGGGAAAGAGAAGACTGCAAAGCACCATCACTTCACCTTAGCATACCTTCTATTCCCTGTACACATCTTCCAAGGAAGACAGGCAAACATTCCCTAAGGGCCTGACAGGAGCCTTGCTGGCACAAGTCTAACGTGCCCAGGGAACCAGCACTTGCCCTGACCACCAGCTGGAGTTTGTTCTCACGGATGTTGGGAGAGTCCGGGGTTGTGTCTATAAACTCCAACCACCCAAGCCTAACAACAAATATTTTGCATCTTTGCCTATGTCAGCAGATAAGTAATGACTTCAGCAATCTTGAGCTGCTTCTCTTATTCCCCAGATCAGTTTTACCGTGTCAAAAAAATTCCCATACACCTACTTAACCAGAAATAGCTAAAAGTAGAAAGAAAAAAGGAAGGTGTTAATAGCAGTGACAGGGGTATTAATAGCAGACAGAAATGTAGTCTGAGGTTTGAATCAGCATTCAGTCGTCATATTTAGAAAGTCTAGCTTCTCCTTTATATGCTGGCTTTTGGAATCCATAGCCATGCAAAATTCATGAGTAATGGCATAGTACTTTAAGTGCAAAAATACATGTTTCTTGTCTTCTTGAGTGTATCAATTTATCTGCAAAACCACTAGAACAAAATACTGCATAGTGTCTTCTTTCAATCTCATTTGCCAGAAAAATAATTTCTATCTAGACTGCAAATCATGCAAAATCCAGCTACAAATGTACAAAATAAGAAACCTTCAAAAATTAATCTGAAATTTTTACTGTAGTACATAATAAAAAAATTGTAAGCTTGTTTTATTTTCAGGCCATTAGACAACGAAAACTTTAATACAAGCCTGCTAACTTCCATCTGCTAACAATTACTCAACTGATTTGTAACTAAATAATGTTTCCAACTGCACATGAAGGGTGTTAGTGCCAAGGTTGTTGGCAAATGCAATTTCATTAATAACATTCAATTAAATTAGATGAGCCAACTGCCATGTCTAAACAAGTTCAAGTCAGCTCAGAAGTACCCATAAAACTTAGTGAAAGAGGAGTTATACAGAAGTGAGGTTTGACTGAAAAACTAGAGATTTTACAGACAGCCCTGGCTTGGAATCACCGTAGTGTAATAAATGCTCCTCAATCTCCAGGTTCCCCATGATCACTGTCAGCTAGTCAGACACTCTGGAGCAACTGATGGTCCACCTAATGCCCTCATATTCCAGAGCATTGGTATCTTCTTGCTGAGACATGAGAGTGCTCTCTGTCCAGTGACACCCATGATGAACCAATCTCCACGTACCATATGCCACCAGTACCACTTACACCTGCAGCACCTATTGAAGATCATGTACTTATCTTACAGCCATTTCTATGTGAATTAGTATAAGACCTTCCCACTAGATATCTACTACATCATTAGAGATATAATTGATCTATAAAGCAAAACAATTGATCACTACAGGTTTGACAGGCAACAGAAAAGATCTAATGAAGAATGCATGAATCTAAAATCTCCTTCACTTCCATGTAACATATTGCTTCTAAAAATAAAGAGGAACAGAGACAATTTAGTCAAAACGTTTTAAAACATAATGGAAAACCATGATTTGATTTTCAGAAACAATAAGCTTTCTGGAATCCTTCAGAATGCAGTATTTTTTAAAGAACAATGGACTAATTCAGAAAGGACAAGGTGAGGGCATCTCTCTGATATCCAGGCAATAATCAACTTTTAGGTCAACTGAAGCTCAAACTTCCAAGTTTTTTTTCTTAGAGCAATGGCGCTTGGCATGCAAGAGTAATTCAAACTATATCATTAAGTTGTTGGTAAAGACAATTTAATATTACGATTTTAACAGTGAAACCACTAAGTCTTCTTTAGTTTGCTGTAGGTCTTGGTAGCAGATCATGATCTGACAAAGATACTTCTTGATGTGATTTTGATGCAGTATTTCTATCTGAAAATCCAGAAGATAATATAAAGTATAATTCATTGTATTAAAAAATGAACTCATCAATTTTGTCAACTTTTCAATGTAACTTTGTCACAGACGAAACATCCTGTTAAATCAGTTGTACTCAGCCTCAGGCATTGAGAATAAAATTATTTGGACTTTCAAAACTGCCAAAGACTTTATACAGCTTTCAAGCTTCAGTTACTGCTAGTTCACTTCTAGTAGAATTCAGAAACATGATTATGTCTAAATCCTAAAAACTAAACTCATGTCTCCAATCTAAAGTTTGGTTCTGGGTGCACTACAACCTGACAATTTCCAAAAGACATTTTTCCAAAAGCAGTATTACAACCCATATACAACCCATTTATACCTGTACAACCCTGTAAACATCCATTTTCTATTACACCAGTCCTGGATATTTGCACTCACACCCATCTAAATAAGATCAGTGTAACTGTATTACATGACACACAGCTGCCACCTTGTCTTTTCTGTAACACATTTCCTGTATAGAGTTCTAATAGCCACAATTCTTCATTTTGATAACAAATTCTCACAACTCATAGGAAACCAGAAAAGGAAATCTATCACTGTAAGCACCCAATAGTCTTTCCCTTAATCAAAAATCTGTTACTTTGCATAAGTTAATGGCTTTTAAGCAAATAGCTATGAAAAGTACTGAGATTCAGGGGGGAGGCATCTCCACAAACTGTCAATTTTAAGGCAGCTATTAGTAAGCTAACATTTTTCTTCCTCTTTTTATCACAAAATCAATTTCCTAAGGTGAAAAAGTCCAACTATTCAATTCATTTGCATCTAGAAGACACAGCAAAACATCCTTCTAATTAATGGATTTATCCTTAATTTTGTCTTATATAATTATTTGTTACGATTCCCTACAGGTAGTGATAAGACTAAAATTCCGTGATATTTCCATCATAGAACTAAATACTAATCTCACTCGGATCTCTATGGTGCTCAATCTTCAATGTAATAAAGCAATTTTACCTTTGGCATGGCTCTTGCCACACTGAATACTCTTTACGTGAGTTGACCCGTTCCAGCCAAAGGGACTGCCTTTCCATGTAAGCACCAGTCAGCCTGAAGTAAGACTGCAGATTTAGACTCTCAGCTACTTGTTTTGTAACATTTTTTAAAAAATAAATAGATAATAATATTAAAGTCACAAACACAGCCCCAGTGACAAGCTCTGCTATATACTACCTCAAAAGAGATCTGGGGTAAGCTACACAAGGGTGACTGGTAACAGGGTTTTTCTCATAATAATTGACTGCTATAAAATAGCCACTGCAAAAGGCTTCCTTTCTTAATTATCAACCTGCTATCTTTCTGGCAAATGGAATACAGTAACACAGTACCAATGAGGGTTTGTAATGAAGCTCTTGGTAATTACTCCTCTCTAAGTCAATCTACTCTTATATGCAGCAAAAGTGGTGCAACAGAATTAAGGGTTTAGAAAAAATTATTGATGCATACAAATACAATCTGCAAAAATGTGTTAACTTTCTCTTAGTGGCTCACAGAGACAGTTGTTTTGGGGCAGTGGAGAGGGAAAGGCATCTCACATACTTGGTAGTATGTCTGTTATATCTTGGAACCTGTTACCACCACACTTCAAGTTCATTAAAATAGTCCCTAAGACGTGATGACACCATGTGGAATAAAACAAGATTGTCAGTAGCAGTCTAATTACTTCCCAGTTTTGTTAACATATGATACAACTAAAATGCAGTATTAAAAACCTAACGTTCTTGTCAAATACTGCTCTATTCTCCCACCTTTTTTATTCATTGCTGTATCCCAGATTACTTGATCTTTTCTGATTACATGGGTTATTTGCGTTTTTGTTACTTTTACCAGTGTAAAGAACCTCACAGAACCATAGAACAGCCCAGGTTGGAAGGGACCTCAAAAAATCATCTGGTCCAACATTTCATGGGAAGGGGAACCTAGATGAGATTATCTAGCACCCTGTCCAATTGCATCTTGAAAACCTCCCACTATGAGAACTCTACCACATCCCTGGGGAAGTTGCTCCAGTAATTGATTGTTCTTACTGTAAAAAAAAATTATTTCTTGTATCAAGATTACTTACCTTATTCATTGAAAACATCACTTACCTTATTCATGGAAAACATTTTAATAATTTCAGCAGAGCTACAGAAGTAAACATGACAAAGAGAACTGTGAGAAAAGTCATTATAAACCACTAGCATTTGTGTTAATATTCTTGAGGTAGAAACTATATTCTTACATTTGGAAGCTGCCATCAAAACAAGCTTTAGTTCCTCATCCAATTCTCTGGCGGCTACGATACTATAAATGAAAGATAATACTCCTAATTCCTACAGACAATCCTGTTACCTTCCAAGAGCCAGTTTACATTAGTTTATTTTAATTCTGTATTTTCTTGATTGTTAAGAATCTTACCATGACATATTTTTCTAAAAGAAATGAGTTTTCTACCATGGGAATAGTGAAACGTTTTGCCCAGAGAGGTTGTAGAGTCTCCATCCTTGGAAGTTTTCAAGGCCTAAATGGATAAAGTTCTGAGTAACCTATTCTGATCTCACAGCTGACTGCTTTGAGCAAGAGTCTGGGCTAGAGACCTTCAGAGGACCCTTCCAACCTGAATTATCCTATGATCCTGTGAATTTTTATTCATGAAATCTTTATCTCTGCAGGCTCTGTCAAGATCTTTCAGCTCTAATGGCTCCTAATAGCCCACAGAAAAGGAAAAGTTAAAATCTCTACTGGCTGTTTTCACTGCTGGAGTGAAAAGGTAGTGTTAAAACTATACTTTGCAAGAAACTGTAACTTCGCATTAAAATGAGCTGCAGGCCAGTAAGAGCAATATGAGATCTAAGCTCAGGAGTAATCTGAGCTTTTTCAGCAAAGCTGAGAAAATCAGTTTTATGATGGACACAGGATTTAATTTCTGAATAAACCCACTAATGAAAATTCTGGAGTTTAAGAAAAAAAAATAATTTAAAAGTAATTAATTCAATAAAAATTATAAATGTGCTAACTACTGTTTCCCTATGATTTGAAAGGATTTTAGTATTAGTGGGTGACAGAGTGAATATCATGTATGGAATCATTCAGGGGAAGTCATATGGCACAATAGGCAAGGCAATTTTCCAAGAGTTAGGAAAATATTTTTGAGCATACAGTTTTCATTCACTCTCTAATTCTCTATATTTCTATACATTTGTCTCAATTGTTTTCAGTGCCTAGCCACATAGAATCGTTCAGGTTGGAAAAGACCTTTAATATCATCAAGTCCAACCGTCAACCCAACACCACCATGCCCACTAAACCACGTCCGTAAGTGCCAAGTCTATGCGTTTTTTGAACACTTCCAGGGATGGTGACACCATCACTTCCCTGGGCAGCCTGTTCCATTGCCTGACAACCCTTTCAGTAAAGAAATTATTCCTAATATCCAATCTAAACCTACCCTGGCACAACTTGAGGCTATTGCCTCTCATCCTATCACTAGTCACTTGACAGAAGAGACCAACACCCACCTTGCTACAACCTCCTTTCAGGTAGTTGTAGAGAGCGATAAGGTCTCCCCTCAGCTTCCTTTTCTCCAGACTAAACAACCCCAGATCCCTCAGCTGCTCCTCACAAGACTTGTGCTCTAGACCCTTCATCAGCTTTGTTGCCCTTCTCTGGACACACTCCAGCACCTCAATGTCTTTCTTGTAGTGAGGGGCCCAAAACTGAACACAGTACTCGTAGTGTGGCCTCACCAGTGCCCAGTACAGGGGAACAATCACTTCCCTGCTCCCGCTGGCCACACTATTTCTGATACAGGCCAGGATGCCGTTGGCCTTCTTGGCCACCTGGGCACACTGCCAGCTCATATTCAGCTGGCTGTCAAACAGCCCCCTCAGGTCTTTTTCTGCCAGGCAGCTTTCCAGCCACTCTTCCCCAAGCCTGTAGCGCTGCATGGAGTTGTTTTGACCCAAGTGCAGGACCTGGCACTTGGCCTTGTTGAACCTCATACAACTGGCCTCGGCCCATAGATCCAGCCTGTCCAGATCCCTCTGTAGAGCTTTCCTGCCCTCCAGCAGATCAACACTCCCACCCAACTTGGTGTCATCCACAAACTTACTGAGGGTACACTCGATCCCCTCGTCCAGATCATTGATAAAGGTATTAAAGAGAACTGGGCCCAAAACTGAGCCCTGGGGAACACCACTTGTGACCGGCCGCCAAGTGGATTTAACTCCGTTCACCACTACCCTCTGGGCTCGTCCATCCAGCCAGTTTTTTACCCCGCAAAGAGTCTTGTCTAAGCTATGAGCTGCCAGCTTCTCAAGGAGTATGCCATGAGAGACAGTGTCAAAGGCCTTACTGAAGTCCAGGTAGACAACATCCACAGCCTTTCCCTCATCCACTAGGTGGGTCACCTGGTCATAGAAAATCAGATTGGTCAAACAGGACCTGCCTTTCATGAACCCATGCTGGCTGGGCCTGATCGCCTGATTGTCCTGCAACAGTACATGTTGCAGGACATGACAGGAACCCTTTTGTATCTCCTCACTTTGCTGGTACTCTTGTTTTCATTCATTTCTTCCCATAACCAAATACAAATTACATCCTGTGAATGCTCCTTCATTAGTAACTCAGAGCTTGCAATAATCTGCACATTTCTTCTGGATGAGAGGCAGTCAGCCTGTTTAAACAAAGCCAGGCCTACTTTCATTTAATATTTGTATTATGGCAGCTCTTATAGTCTCATTACAGTAGCCAAGTATAAAATTCCAGTCACACCCCGCCCAAGATTTCTCAAGCACAGGCAAAATTGAATGCTGATACTCAAAGGGTGAGAACCTGGGAGGAAAAAGCTCAATTTTTGGTCACCAAGAAATGATTTTCTGGTGGCAAACCACTGGGTTCTGACTGATGGGGAGGGATGAAGCGGAGCATGGTAGAGAAACCGGAAGTGGACTCAGAACTAAGTCAGTGGACAAAGAATATGGAAAGGGAAAACATCAGAGGATGTTTTGAAAAGAAGGGGCTGAAAGTGTTTGTTCTGGTTTGCAGTCATTTGGGGGGCCAAGGGACGGCAAGGGATGTTGCTAGTGTGGGTCTCTCTTTGCTTTTCTTCCCTTGATCTCAGCTGCAATCCATGTCCTTCTGAGACCCGCAGCTTTTCTTCTCCTCACAGCTACCTTTTCCTCCACAGCAGCCTCTGTTTGCTATCTACACATCCTAATCTGCTGTCACACAAGTGAGGAATAGGAGGAATCAAGCAAGGACCGTTCCTGCCACCAAGGAAGAGTATGTAAACAAGCACGGGGGAGGCCTAAGCAGCCATGCTAGCAATATCTGCCTGCACAGAAATAGCCACCCCTGCACACACCCCAGACACAGCAGAGGCAGATGATAGCAAAATCTCTATGGCTGAGTAGCATATCTCTATAGCAGGAAAGGGCCTGTTCAGTCTACTGTATGCTGTGCCACAAGTACAGGTCTGCTGCCCATTATTTTAAAAAGAGGCATTAAAATTAAAATGCAGCTGTTCACTAACAGTTGTTCCTTACTACCCATTCTGCAATATTGCCGAGAGAATTCTAGCCACGTTTTTCATTAGGGTGACATCCAGAACTGTGAAGACTGTAAAATCTGCCTCATAAACCCATTAAAGGGCTTACTCGAAAAATAACAATTACCAGCCACTGTGGCATATTACTGTAATACACAGGCAAAAGATGTAATATCAGCCTAAGTCCTGAGATTCCTGCTTCTTTGTCATGCTCTACTGCTAATCTTAAGCTTCTTTGTGTCCAATTAGACAGTTATACTGCTTGTTTGTGTTTGCGGTATAGCTTATCAATTATCAGGTTTAGATACTGAGGAGGGCTTGGACACCAAACTGTACAGAATCACAGCTGTTCAGAGTATTTACACCTGCCTGTTGCTGGGTGAAGAGGGAATAGAGTCACTTTAAGATGCACTTTACAAGGAATCCAGTGGGCTCGCTGTTCATCGCACATGTTCCATAACACACCTCCAACTGCCAGAATCCAGACCAGCATCGTTACAGCTACTCTTTCTTCCCACCATAAAAAAAACCCCAAGCCAGATCACAAAATAAAGAGAATTCAAGTAATAGTCCAAATTATCATTGAAAGCTAATTTCTCAATTATTACATTAAACAAATACACTGTATATCACACAGTCTAACCTCTTCTTAAACAATAGAGGGGAAATGCTGTTTATAGCTGAGACTCAGATTAGCTATGCTAGGGATCCATTTCATGTTGAAAATGTTACAGGCCTTCTAAAACTTTTATTATCCTCAGGAGTTCAACTAGTCACTGCAGAATAGGTTATTTACATCCTTTAAAATCATGCAGCTGAACTGGGGCAACAGTTCCATAAAGAATTTGATTCTCCAGGTATTAAATATCTGCCAATAAAAGCTAACAGACATTTCTACAACTCAGAGATTTTGAAAACTCTTACGACCTATATTCTACTTCCTGGTCTGCACAGACTGTACAGTTGCACTTATGGTACACCTGCCTTATAACCACCCTCCTGGCTTGTTAAGAGCTGATCACCCCTCCTAGCCTTGTAGCAGGTGATTGGACATTCTGTCATTCCCCTGAAGCTGGACATTAAAGCCTTTTGAGAATTTCTGTAATATTCATTTTTATGATGATTATCAAATTCCAGTACAGAATGCCACCATGTCCCTGATTTTTTTATATATATCTATGTGTAAATACTAGCCAATATACACAAATACTGCCTAATCAACTACCAGCAAAGTAGAAGGAAAGGCTTTCGTAAATTAAATAGATTTTGGATCTAGCTCCAGTAAAATCATTGCCAAATCTACAGATGCCATGCTTTTAGAAACAGATTTTAGAATGTATAAATATATACATTTGCTATTTCATATTTAATATAAATTCTATGTGTGAGGATTTTGTGTGTGTGCGTGCATAAATGTATGCATACATGCATTTCTGCCTGGATAAGAGCAAAGTTTATGATTGCTTCACTTTTGCCTGAATATGGGATAATGGATATATGGAGAAATGATGCAGTTTAATAAGTCAGCCTGATGAAGCACCTCTAAAACTTGTTATCTAGCACTGTAGCTGGATGTAGTATTTCAGCTAAACATTTCAGAAGAAAGAACGGTTTAGCAATTTTCAGTGTGGTTAAAAAGAAACTGTATTTCTCCACCTATAAAGAAGATATCCAAGCACAGGTGAACACTTATTTTGCAAACTCTGCACTGTGCTCCACTGGGTAGGAGGGACATGCATGTGCCACGTGAGGACCACCTCATGGTAGCTGAGAACTAAACAAGAGCTACAGTGGTAGGTTCTTAGCTATTTGTAGTTTGTAGGCTATCTCCGTGCATTTGACATATTTCCAGATCACTTAGCTATTCCACTCACTCATCACAAAAGAGTTTTTCCTCCAGCCACAGAGGTTTGCCCTGAACTGTGGGTAGGTGTGGATTTTGCCATCTGTGCTTCAAGTATGTATGGCATAGATAAAATTATCCACAGTTTTTTCAATGTGACTGATATGTTGGGTCTGAATTGAGAGGATTATTTTCATTCAACACTACCTAAATAGACAGTGCTCATTTAGTTGGGCTAACCAGTACAGCAGAGCCAATCCACACAAGAAAATTTAAAGACAATACATGGCACTATTTCAAACACTAATATGCCTACTTGCTACACTGCCCCATTTACCTGAAGAGGCTACTTACAATGAAAAACTGAACACAAGGCATACTCTGTGAAAAGATAACTGACAGAGAGTACGTACCCAGGAGGCTATCAAGCAGCCAAGGAAAGGGATTGGTATACTGGTAATGGTGTAGTTATTGGGTATTATAAAAAGGCTGTTGATATCATTAAGATGCTTCATGAAATGTTTTTAAATATCCTAATTCCCATGTCATGCAGTTACACAGCTGTAATTTTCACCCCTAGTGCATGAAGTCCTAGGAAAGGGTCAGAATATCCTTGTTTCCTTTCTTCCTTCCTTCCTCTCTTCATTACATATGTAATCGATAACCCATATATATAGATACCCACATAGTGGATTCCTAGAGTTGCCTGACAACTGAAAACCCTGGTGAACCACCACCAGGTTCTTCCTTCATCAGAAAGAAAAAAAGGCATAACAATGCTGACCACTTGTAAACTGAAGCTATATATACACACAGAGATTAGAAATAAATACACATCTTTATCATTGAGCTTAATTAAACATAGTGATAGGGTAGTGAAGGATATAAGAGATTTTCTAATTGTTGCATCCAGCATTCTAATTATGAGTCAGGTTTCCTATTTACCCCATCCCTGAGTAGTTGTCAAATATCTTTCTTAGAGATTGCTTTTAGCTCAGACCAAGCTAGAAATTCTTGGATTAAGCTCTTACAGTGTGCTTTTCTAGATGTCAAAATAGATGAGAATACCAGCTCATTCTCCCCACAATTTAAGGATCTATTAAAAATCAAATCCTCAGGGCAGGCATTTTTCACTTGGCCAATGGGTTCAGCATTCTAATGGTATCAAATCCAGCTGCCACAGCTGAGGTATAACATATGGAGATGAAAGTTAAGCTACAGACACATAGCGAAGTTTTTAGAGAAAGTCTAATTGCAAAGCTGCAAAGACTGCAAGACCTTCCCAATTCTTGATCCATTGTTTTTAAACATAGCATAAAGTGAGAAAAGATATGCAAAATAAACACATGAGCAGAGATAACTGAAGCCACCTACAGTGCCAGTTAACGTGTCATCTTACCCACAAAGAAAGAGCACTCCAGAACCATACGGTGCCCCACCGAAGATAGGAATGACTATTTTCTCCTAGCAAAAAGCTTTCACAGCAGCAGGTGGAGGTATGACAGATATCTGCACCTTTGTCTGCCACACAGTAGAATCCACCTTATTCTTGTTATTTTAATATTACTGCCAATGTTTTGGACAACAGCTTCACCAATATAAGGAAAAAAAACCCAACAAACATATCTGCATTCATTATGTATTATGTCATGGCAACACAGAGCGCCACAAGTTCATTAAAAATTATTTGCCCTTGATACAATTTAATTTTCTTATTACAGTAATAAAGGAAAGAATAGCTGGAGTCTGACATACGCAATCAAAAAAAAACACAACCCCATACCCAAAAAACCCACTTAACATTGAAAGAAATGTGAGCTTTCTGTTCTTGGCATAATCCAGAGTGCTCATTATGAGTAAGGTTTCCTATTTACTCTGGCACTGGGTTAAGAAAGATGTTGACAGATTGGTTCTTGGGAAACAGAATTTAACTTGGTACCATCAACAAAATAATATATAATAAACACCAGCTGCAACTGTCAAGAATCACTATGTTAAATATGCTGTACAGAGTTAGTTTTTGCAATACTGAACATACAAGCTCAAACAAAATCCAGTAGCCAAAAAAATCCTAGGAGCTATGGATCCTACCGGCATAAGCAAATACTCAATGCTGCACTGCAATGTACAGAAATGCAACATTGTAGCTCTGTAATGTAACAATAAGGATATTGCTTTATAGCCTAAGTAGCAGCACTATTCCATTTGACCTGAGCAGGCTGCCAACTCACTCTATTAACTTACCATAAGCAAAGTCCTTTTTTCTTGAGCAGACAGAATCAAACAAGAGTTGTTTCCTTTGTTGACAGTTTTGAGATCTTTCCAACCAAGTAGACATAAAAAGCTCCATCTTTTACAGCTTTTTCACAAGGCTGTGTGCCTGAAGTTTGTTATTCTGTTTTCTCCATCTTTCCTTTTTTAGTGGTATTTCTCACTTTCCCTTCACACACAGTTCCAGCACTCCAGTCCAAGTCTTTCATTCCTAAATTTAACAGATCAAAGAGCTGCCCTTTGGCTGTATAGCTAGTCACTTGTTCAACCTCTCATGAGATGTTTTTCCAGGTCCCTAATGCTTCAGTCTTCTATTAAGAAATTACTCCTACGGCTACTTACTGGGTTTATTTATGCACATGAAAAACCACTGTTACCACATCAATTTCAATAAATTTCTTCCTTCAACAGAATTTAGATTTGCTTCAGCAGCTCAATAAGCTGTTATGTGGCTACAGATTTACTAAAGGGCAGAATATTCAAGAATACTTGTACACTGGTTATGGAGAGCAGGAAGGGGGACCATTCAGATATCTTTGTGCATCTTGAATGGCTCAGTGATCATTCAATGTTCAAGTCACAAAACAGAAGATTGGATTCAGACCTTTAACCTGACGACCTGCTCTAATAAACCCTGCTTTGAGCAAGGGGGTTGGACTGATGACTGCCTGAAGTGCCTGCCAACACCAGCCATCCTATGGCATAGCACTGCATAAAACTCTTACCATGATGTAATAAGCTGTACCTGGCCCAAAGTGCACAGGTAATGGGTCTACTATAGTTTTACAGTCTCTGGTTTATCAGCTACATCAGAGTATACTCCATCTTAGTTTCTCCTCTTACAAAGAAAAATAGAAAATTGCAAAAATTTTATTTTGGTCATAAATTTTCATCTTTTGTTGACATTCAGAATTATTTCTCAAGTTATTTCAGCACTCTTCTCTTTCCTGGATTTCTTGATCATTGATCTGTCGATGATTTGTTCAGCACCTCTTAAGTTTCCTGCATGTTCACTTGCAACCCAGCAGATCATACTGAGCAAATCAAGAACTTATGAACTACTCTCTCTTCCCCGACAACTGTACTCCTTCCCAGCTCTTGCATTGCCTCAAGACCTACAATTCTTTCAACCACTCTTCTAAAATACACGAAAATGTAGTAGCCTGGTTTTACCCTCTTCTATTTGACTGCCAAAACAGAAAGATGGTGAAGTGCAAAACCGTCCAAAAAAGTACCAGTAACAAACACATCAAATATTCATCCCGCTCCTACATACTCTTTCATTAATGAGCCAGCTAGGCAGAATCAAGCAGTGTCTCATATGGCCCACAATCTTACAGTGGTTTATACCTGATCTTGGTGAATATTCATTATATTTTCAAAGCCACTTGGTATATTTAAAAATAAAGCATAAAAATTTCATCATAATTTAAGACATACCTTGAACATATCCAGCTATATCTTTTTCACAATGACTTAAGAAAAAGTCTCATCAATAAAAGACTTGAAAAGCCTGCCAGCTTTAGCTTCTCAGGCCATCAATATCAAAGACTTTTCAAGAAGGGCAAATTGCAGAAGTAAGTTAAAATATATTTTGCAGTTACTACATGTGAACCAGGGTAAGAATCAACAAAGATGTACATTGTATAACTTTGGTCACATGTACACTGAAAAAGCACCTTCTCATCTTGCCCTAGAAAATTACAGAAATCAAATGATCTAGTAAAAATGAAACCCATTAAACTGAGTTAAACTCAGCAGGACAAATTTTCATTATAGTTTCAGCACTACAATTTCCCTGAAGTCAAATGGAAATGCATTGGTTCAGCTTAGCAGAACTTGGCACAGCAAGCAGTTTTTTAGTGTTCATTCTGAATACCAGCCCATGAAATGTTGCAACTCTAACTTCCATATGGCTACATCTTAAGTAAGATTACGCAGTTCTCTTACATCTTAGCATTTTATTCTAAGTATTTAATTCATAGCACATCATGAGTCAGGCCGTATTCTCTGTGTCTTTTTCTGGGATTTTGTTTTTCATTTTATTTTTATGTTCTCTCTCAATGACATCCAACAGTTAGGCTCTAACGTTGCCCTTCCACAAAAGGCTTTCCACCGATTTCAACAGATTGTGGATCAACCTCTTGCTGTCAAGTTTATGAAACAGGAAATATTATAAATTTGCAATACATAATTAATTGGCAATTCCACTTGGCTTTTGTCAAGGAGCTCACTTTATTTTCAGATATGTTAGGATACACAGACAAATATAATATTTAAATCCATAAAAGACAGGGCTATGAATAAAGAACTACACTGAAGTCACCCTGGCACACCTAACTCTGGTAAAAATTAGTAATGCTTTTGCAGAAACCCAGAGTTTTGCACAGGCTCCTCTGCTAAGGTAAAATATGGCTAGGTACACAGGAACAGGAATAACGCACAGCCTGACCTAAGCACCTAGATGAATTTGCACCAAACTCTCCAGGAGTCTGAGAGCAGACTTCCCCACTGAGGCACTGGCACACAGAAAACAAGGACTGTGAAAGACCACATGTAGTTATAGGCACATGTGATACAAAGATTATTTACAAGGTACGCAAGCAGCCAGGAGGAGTCATGAAACATTTTCCCAGTGCGGAGGAAAAATAATTGCATGTAATCTTTCAAGCAAGAGATTGATTAAACACAACAGGGTGTCTCCCTCAAAAATCTGACACAGTAAGAATTGCCTTAAGAGACACAACCATCTCTCAGTACTATGATGATTCTCCTGTCAATTCTAGAAATGGAGGGATAACCAGACTGCCTCTACAGTGATTCATATTCCCAGCATATGGTAACATTCTTTCACTCAGTACTAATCTCATCATGTAACCTTAGCTGTCTTCAACTACAGGGCATGGCAAGTAATTCATTGACTCAATTTAGCCTTATTAAAAGCAGAGGGATTATATGAAAGCAAATTAAAAATGAGCATAAAAAGCAGGAAGATATGTTTGCTACTTGGCTTGTTCACTTTACGGGCTTAGCCATAGGGATATGTTGATTCTTCTTTTGTATTGGGATTTATCTTCTCTATAAAAAGTACTTTACAAGGTTCACTTGAAAAAGCTCAACAGAAGGAGATTTCAAAAATATGTTAATTGAATGTTGACAGGAATCTCTGTAGACGCCCACAAAAGCAAGATACTCAGGAAATGTCTGTTAAGAACTCCAAATTTGTGCAGGAAGACTAATTTTAATCACATATTTCTGGATTTATTTTTATGAATCAATGCCACATCAATCTTCTATGGCCTTTTATTCCAAACTGTTATGTATGGAGCCCTGCCAGAAAGGAACTCAGTGCTGGTGAGCTGTTGCATGAGCCTGAGTTAATACTGCTTACTGTTTTCTTAGATTTTAGGAAAGGACTACGAAGACAAGTTACAGTCTCCTGTGTGGGGCTTGCCTTTTTTTTTTTTTTGACTTCATCCTACCAATTATGTAAAAGCTCAGTTTCATCAGGCTTCCCTTCTTTTAGAAAGGACTTTACTAGAGGTGTTTCAGAACAAAAACTACCTTATACCCCTTTATTGTAAAATTATAGTCCATTCCAGGGCATAGTTGAACTATCTTCAAACAAGCCAGATGGGAGGGATACTGCTAGCAATGGCAGCACAGAACAAAACCAAAGCAGATAAATGTACTGCAATTCTCCACCTAGATGTACCCAAAATATGAGCAGGAGATTAAAGTCTTCTTTATACACTAGCTGGAACAATTCTTGAGCCAATTTCCACCTGATCTTCTCAGCTACCACATGCATTGCCAATAGAAATGCTGCACAATGAAGCAGAATATTATTTCCACTGTGATCAATACTGCACTGCAAATTAAAGAACTTTTTTCCATAGGATCTATATAGCAAACATTAAACATACTTACTTTGCAAGCATATACTTTTTTCCATAAAGATGACATACAAGTATTGATATACTCTTACCAAAGTGCAATAGTTCTGTAATAAAAAGGGTGTGTGGGTCTCTCTCTTGCACAGCCGTTATAATAAACTGTATCACCCAACTATCATATCACTAATGCAGGCTCAATCTTATCAGATGTTCTGTAATCTCAACTTCTAATAACATCACTAGCAGTTGAAGTGATTTACATTCAAAGAGAAGGGGTTCATATTCCAATCTTGTTAAGGGAAGCACAAATATAATACAAGCATCAATTTTAAAAACATACTCTAGTAAGAATAATGGAGTAAGATGCAAAATAAAAGATTTACAAATCCATTACAGATTGCAAACACAGTTCATTTGATACAGATGCTGCAAGGAAAGAAAAAAAAATCACAAAGCCCTAACAATTACTAACTTGGCTAAAATGAAACTGAAAATCACAATCACAGGGAGGTTTGCCTAAGTAAAAGCTGCATGTTTGGGACCAAACTGTATGAGTAAGTTGGCAGAAGGAAAGAATACTTGCTGACATGACAAAATGTTTTTTGTCAAAGCTCTGGAATCTGTAGCATCACAGCTTGACAGCAAAAGCTCTATAGGCCTCTACTAAAGCCAAAAGTAATTAAATGTACTTACATGTACTCCCTGTGTGCAGAATGCACAGCAGCTGCGTTGCTGTAACGCCACAAAACTATCGCTGATGACAAAACATCCAGGGTAGCATCAAACTGAAAGAGATACAGAGTCAATTGTTTTGTGGGCCATTAAATGTGCCCTGTACTAACAGTAATGCATTTACTATCCTGCTGCACAGGCACAAAGCAGCTTCAAATAAATCATTTTAATGAAAGCAGGATTTACTTTTATTAAATTGATCTTCACATTTTTGCCATGTATTATCGCACAATGATACACTTCAGAGCTCAAGAAGTCACTCAAGGGATTAAAAACTTTTTATCTGTAATCCATCACCTTCAGAGAAGAAAAAAAACCCCAAAACACCACAATCTGCCACTGTGGCACTAATACAATTCTTATGCAAAGACTCTTAAAAAAAAAAAAAAAAAAAAAAGTTTGAAAATGCCTGTCAAGCATTCCTTTTTCCTGCAAAGTCACTATTTTCTGCAGTAGAAGATTTTGTCTCAAACCAAGCAAATATTAACTTTTTTTCAAAATCCCATTGTATCCAGAGTCATATTATTCTGTATCATCAGCAAAATTGCTGTGTTTGTATTTCCAGTTAATGAAGACATGATGTCAGGTAACACCAAAAACCAGGCTTGTCCCACTGTAAGAACTTTAATCCTTAAGTCAAACTTTCTGCGGAGTCAATCTAACCTTCAAATTTGAAAGCAAAAGACAAATTATTTGAAATGAGTCATTTTGCTTGTCGTTAGGAATTTTTTGCTCTGCCACTAATCAGGAAAGTCATGGCAACTACTAGAGAGGAAAGCTGTCATCCCAGAGTCAATAGGAGTTTCACCATAGACTTCAATAGGAAAAAGGTCACACAAAGTTCAGAAGGGTACTTCAGAATTTGGCTCAAGTTCAACAACAGAACTGATTAAGCTGAGAGATTTTGCAGAAGAAAACCGTATCTGGTGGATAATATCTATCAATGATAAGTATTGATATTAACTCCAATATAAGACTTAGCAGTCAAACTGAAAAAGTATAATGAAAGTACCTTTAGGATTTGGAAAGTCCTTTCCAAGGTATGACTTCAACAGTACTTCTTCTAATCCATCATTGACTTTGCACACCTTACCATTAATTTACAGTAAGAAAAAATACAGTATTTTACATTCAGAAAAAGCCTGTGAAAAAAAGTGGTAGGCAATATTGAAATATATCTCTACTTACAGCAAATCCAAATGATGATGCACTGTATCTCATTACGGAGACAGCTAAAGGAAAGAAAATATTATTTAGAATCACTTTAAATCTTTTCTGTATCCTTTCTTCTCTTGTCTGAGAGCTACAAAACTAGTTTCAACACATAGGCTTAGTTTTAACCAGTTCCCACTAAAATGACCTGACCGACACTTAAGAAAAAGGTCTACAAGAAATGCCTTGTGCTGCAGAAAATGATTGTTAGGTCACTCGAGAGATGCTTTTCTTTCTTCCAAAACTGTAACATGGCAGACCTTGGCATAGCATTCAGAAACAGTCTGTTTATGAAACATGTTGCATTTCAAATGCAGTTTTGAGTAAAAATACGTTGCAACCACAATTTCAAACTCAGAAAACTTTATATGTCTCAAAGTGGTCCTTGCTCCAGCAAGGCACAAAAGTCCACCTGAAGTGGCTGACAGCACAATATGCAGGCCCATCCAGACTTATTCACTGCCATCTTTTTGACAAAAAGCCTAAGGGTAATTCACACAGCCCCAAGAAATGCTTCAAATTCCATCAGATCAGTGATTTCCAATGGAAAAAGCATTAGCAGGCAAAATTTTGACTGCATACTGCCTCTAAAAAATAAGAGAGACTTTAAAAATGGGCTAACATCTAGAAAAAACCTGTAATTTTTATAATTTTACTCCATGCATCCTAATTCTATCATCTCACAGTTCCCAATTCTAAGAGGTACTGTGCAAGGAAAAATACCTTTCAAGTAGCCCAGAGGAATACCAGGAAAGAAGCAGGCAGTAACAGAAGAGGCCATCACCTAGAGATGGGACTTCATCAAAGCACAACTCTGACAAGCTAACAGCAACACTAAAACTATGTCAAGCTCTCGACCACTGAGCAGCTCTAGGCTTCTTGCTATGTTTTGTAGCCTGTTGAGTGAGAACAGGACTAAATGAACCTGTGCTCCCTATACAAAATGCACAGCACTCTAGTTCCAATATTAAGAGGGCTTGGAATAAAGCCTAAAAGAACTAATTTTACTATTCTTATGAATAGTTATCAGCTAACTTGCTAAGAAAAATATTTTTTTTGTAAAAATAAAAATACATGCACTAAGAAGAAAAAAAAAAAAAGACTCATCAACAAATTTGTCAATCTTAGGCTGACAAACACAGTATCTAATTTTCAGTATTCCAGTATTCATTAGAACAGCTTGGCAGAACAGAGCTGCTATGGTTTGACTGTTCTTTTCAGTAACAGCAAGCTGCAGTTCTGTGACACTTATCTGGATAAACAGAAATTAAAACCTTGGAAAAAATAACCCTTTTCTTATTGATCTAAGACCTAGCTATGGCCACGAACATGCCGGATATCACATATATTTGGACTTTATAATTACAGTTGGCCAAAACAGAAAGAAAAGTCATCAAGTTCATTTCCAGATTCCCATTTTCTCAAAGCTGAAGAGAATTGAAACAGTACAGATTTACATGTGCCTTTCATTGTTAAATCATGATTTCCCATACTTCATCTCCTAGGTGAAAAAAAGAGGCTATATTTCTTGGTCAGACTTGCCAGGCAAGAGCTACACTTGACAAGCTGACACTAGCTTGCAGTGATCCAGGTGCAAATTCGAACACCTCACTGGATAATAATATATTACCTCTCAAATTTTCATTGTGTGACTCCTTAGCGGCATACGGTTTCAAAAACTGCAGAAGTAGCATCAAAAAAACCCACATGGGCATTCACACATGCACACAAGCTTGCAATGTTCCCGTCATTACTGCTTTCATATGATACAGTTCAAAGCCACACTTTTACTCCCACTTCTATTTCTAGCCTGCCTCTGTAGTGGAATTAGCTCCTCAGTTTTTACTGAAATGCCAGCTTTTCCCCCCAATCTAATCCAGACGTAAAACAAATTAAGTCTACGGTTCCCTTTAAAATGAATATACAAATTCTACAGGTGATGAAGTGCATAGAGATAGCCACATCTTTAGAATGATTTAGGGGACATATTTGGTGTATTTAAAGCATAAGGTCTTTAGCAAGAGAACTGTATTTTTATGTATTCTACCACAATGAATATCCACAGCACTACCACACAATCTGTTTGGCCTCAACTGTCTGAAACAGTAATGAAAAACAAGTATTAACTAAGAGTGCCACAACTCTGCCTAAACCTTTTTGCTAGCTAGTGAATTTGACTGGAGGAAAGATTTTCCAAGGACTAGTACCTTAAAATACTAACTTGTAGTGGTAAAAGGCTGTAACAAAAGTAGTAATGACCTTTTAATCACTGGAAAGATATATTTTTATATTATTTATTTACATATGGGTTTTCTAATGGGAAAAACCCATTTGTCATCCTTTCAGAGTCAAATAAGAACATTAAAGCACCTTCAGCCCTGACTCAAGCACATTAATACTTCCAGCTGACAAGTACAGCCATAAAGATCACCAGTAAGTCAGCCCAGCTTATATGGGATGTTTGTCCATAAGTCTAGGCTCTATGGCAGAGAAAGCAACTGTAGTATTGGCTTACAGGGTATCAACCAATACAGGTTGCCACAGACTGAACACATACTCTAAAGACAACAACTGGCTTCCGTTCTAGGCACCGAAGCTGAAAGGACTTTTAGGGAAGTACTTCTCAGTACCCAAGAACTTGAGACCCATGGGCAAAGGAATAACCATGGTCCTTCTGCTTCCAGTATCACTGCTGTTCTCCAGGAGCAATGTACGGCACTGCAGAAATGGATCATAGAGCTTTTGCTGAACCCTCACCTGCCTTCTTCTCAATACACATTTTCAGTTATTCCCAGATGAACCTCTGATGTAAAAAAATCCAAAGATTCCTAATCTGCATATTGAATCAGTACGATGGTGGGAAACAAGCAATGAGGAAAGAACAGATCAGGCAGCTTAAAAATCCTGTGGAGCCACCTTATACATTCAGCAGCTATGCTGCCGTGACAGTGGGAACCTGCTTTTAGCTATTTTATTGGCTAAATTAGACAGCATTTTATTACCTCCACAATAAAGCAGATAATCCTAATGCATTTTCCTGACATTTGTAAACGGAACTTGCAAGCAGTTAGAAACTAAAAATAGAGCCAGCACAGTAAGCCACATCTACCGCTGCCTCCACCTGCACAGCGACAATTTGTGAAGTCTGCCCACCTATAGGTCAGATTTTCCTGTAATTCCTTCAACCCTTTGAAACTGATTCCAAATAAAGAAAAATACCCCCTTTCCCACACATTCTACCCTCAGCAAGATAAAGGGTTTATTCGTTTCCATGTGCCTCAGAAAAGTCATATGACTAGGGCCCTAACCCTACAAAATCATCCCAATTTAACCCTTCAGCCATATAGTCTCCCACCAGTTTTTGCCAGGTTTAATCCATCTAAAATGTGTTCCTGGAGAGCAAGGACCCCACAGCGACCCTGGGCCTCTCATTTCCTTCTTTGCATTGGGAGAGGACCCTCGTACCTTTTTCCACAAATACAGGAGACAAGAAAGAGTACAAGAAATTAACTCTGCCTCCAGTTCTCCCAAACAGAAATCTTTGGGATGAGTCTGGCTACAAATGAGAGGTGGTACACACAAACAGCTCCTCCACCTCTCATAAAAATCTCCTCTTGCCTACTCAGAGAGGGGAAAACTACTTTTAGGAAGCTGCTCTTGATGGGACAATCACTGCATCATGTTTGCTTTGAAATTAATCTTTTTGAAAGACACACCTGGATGCCAGCACATGAAATATCATGGCTTCAAAGCACATGACCTGCACTTAGCAGAAATCAGGCAGGCAATTTGAACAGCACTGAAAGTGTTGAGTTTATTTCTATATATATTACCATGCATATCTTGCAGGTTGTACAGAGTCACAAGCAAGAAGAACTGGAAATTGTGCTGAATCAGAATTGAAGCCGAAATAGTGTCTGTTCTCATTGCCCAGTGTTGGTAAAACATCAAAAACTAGTGTTACAATAAATATTTCTAAATAAATCCATTCTAAGCAGAGAAAACCAAATGAGTAATTCTTTCTAAAAATCCCTCGCAACAACTGAAGGCAAAGAACAGACATGATTCTGATACTATTAATACTTGTAAAAAAAATGCTACCGACCAGACCAACAGGTAAACATATATTTTCCCAGGCACCTTCTCCCCTCCCTGAAATTCTAGTAGAGCAAAATTTAAGGATTTTTATGCACATGCCCAAGATTTCTGCAATCAGCACAGTAGCTACAAATGGCTGCTAAACATCCAATCTCTCAGACATAAGTCTGCCAGACATCTAATCTACATGGGCAGATCCAGTGCTATCCATCAGCATCATCTTCCTACACCCATATTTCAACCCCAAAGTCATTGGCAAAACTGTACCAACCCTATCTATACAAAATCTTCAGCTCATTTTCCCCAGCTTATAATTGCATCAACATGGTAAAGACCCTTATTTCTGGGCAATACCATTATACTGTTATGTATGTATCTACCAAGTGGAAGCATAAGTTTAATGTATATTAAACCTGGATCTTAAGTTCTCATTAGAATTTATGACCAATTTCTAAAGAAGTCCCTAAAAGGGTTCATTTTTCCCACGTGACTGAAAGGTGTCATAGTGACTTTGTGCAGAACAAACTGCAGCAGAATACTAGGAGACTTCTGTCCTTGTGAAAGGCTCAGCTGTGGGATATGACTCAGTGAATTGGGCTCTAAAGGAGCCAGACAGGTCCTCAGCTCTGCCACTGCCTGCGGCATGACTGTTAGGCCAAGAAACTACTCTTCTCAAGCTTTTTGTTTTCTCAGTTTCTGGTTTTTTGTACAAATTCTACACACTTCAGAGCAGCAACTGTATCTTCCACAGTCTGTCTCTACTATCCCCTGGACTACAGACAAGGCTGGAACTTTTTGCTTCTAAATGTGTACAAAGGCAACAGTGCTAAGGAACCTAAGATTTACTACTCCTTTCCTTCAAAAAGAAAGTGCAATCCCACCAAAACTATTAATCAGCCTTACCTTTTCCTCCATTTTTTAAAGGGACTGAGATCCTTGACATAAATGAGTGCCTCTATCTACTATTTAGTAACAATTTACCTTATTTCTTCCATAACAAAAAAATCCTCAAGGTATCCTAAAAATCTTTGCAGATTGAGTCTGGTACCAAATTCTGCTATTGGTAGTGGAAAAGCTTTCCAAGAATATCTTTCTTTCCTCATCTATTACTCAGTTAATATTTGTTTGTTTTCATCTATTGCAATGGTCAAATCTTTAGTAGCTGCAAACTTTTGTAACTTCATTTACTTCAGTGAACTACAACAGTGTATATCAGTTGAAGATTTTCCTCATTTCTTATTACAGAAACAGTAGAATTTCAGGGCTTTGTACAAAAGTTTTCCTTTGAGTTTAATCCAAACAATTCTTTCCAGTTTGCTGACATGTTAGCAAAAAAAAAAAAAAAAAAAAAGAAAAGGAAAAAAATTTTTTACTATTATTACCATCATCTCTGACTTCAGGATTTTCTATCTTAAATCATTCATTTTTCAATGTTTCAACTTCAGAATTTTTAAAAAACTTGGGTTTTGTGGTTCTTGCAAAGAATTAAATGTCAATTCTCCCTTAATTTCCTTTGTTTACATGTTTTCTGATTGTATTTGTCTTGTGGTTGCATGAGTGCCTCAAGGTGAAAGATCAGAAATCTTCCATTTCAGGGGTTAAATATTCACAGTACTAGCTTTCACACAGGCAGCACAGATGCAGTTCTCCCACACTGATCATTCACTATACCATGGTGCTCACCAATAGTAGCAATCTCAAAGAACAGCAAAGCAGTCCAGTCCTAAAGCTTACTCAGTCTCCTGATTCTCTTCTGTTTAATTTGCTTTCATCTTCCCATTTACTACCGAAAGAGCACCCATGCCTCCACTAGCATTTCCCTCAAATGAACAGAAGAGACTGGGCAACTGAGCAGGACTGCACAATCCTGAACTATGAAACAATCCTACTACAAAAATCAAGGTATAACTTATCGAATGATGAAAAAATTATCCATGTGGAGAAAAGAGTGAAACAGCTTTTTCTACAATACACAGTAGGCAGCCCCCAACAGCATACCAGTATAAAAAAAAAACACTGAAAGACAGAGACACATACCCACTGAAGGTAAATCCATTCCGGATTTCAGAAAAAAATAACATCTGGGCTCTCTTTTAACAGCTGCTGAAATATCTTCTATATACAACAAGCCTTCACTGCCACCCTTCAGTGAGTGTAACACTAAAAAACGGTCAGCCAGCTATACAAAAGTAGTCAATTTTCTATGTCACTCTTTCCAGCATAGCTAGAGATGAACACAAGAAACCATTTGTTTAGGAAAAACTTTTTGTAAAACCAGAAATCAGGGAACTCCAATAAGGCAGAGTTAACAGCAATTTCCAGGGTTGCTCAAAAAGTCCACGCAGGGGTAATATTACAGTATGTGCAAGCACTGTGCAGCGCAGTGCACTGCAGTGCTGGTTCTGGGAGAAAGCAGGGCCCCTCCTGTCCAGCATCCCACTGCTTCACACACTCCCGTGCTTCCTTTCTCAGGTGCCAACCTTCTGTTTTCAAACAAGATCATCTCAAAAAAGAATGCAAATAAATCAGAGCAGAGGAGGAGTGGTATTTTTGGTTAGTTTGGTCTTTCCAGGGGGCAGGAACTACAAGAGGGCCCATATGTTATAGCTCCAGTTGAGCTTTATCTGGATACTAAGTGCATACGTTTGCATTTAAGAGCAGGAATAATAAAACTTGAAGGTCTAAAAGAAACATACTAGTTTTCCTTCCAGGTACATGATGCAAACTCTTTGCAGTTGAATATACAGGTGCATAGTTTAATCTGTTATATTTCAAATGGAGTCACTTGAACCACCCAAAATAACTCAGTTCAATGACATTAAAACACATTTCCTTTTAATGAAACTATGTATTATTAATGTTCCAAGTCCAAATATAACAACTGAAATGGTCTAGAATGTTGCAAGTGACCATAACTGCACATTTACCAGAGAAGCTTTCACAGCTCATACCTACAATCCACAGGCTTTGTAATTTCAAGCCTGAAACTAGCTTCCAAAACCAAAGAAAGCAGTTTGGCCCTGGACAGGGACAACGAGTGGTACCTTGGCTACAAAAGCCACAAACAACCAGCAATGCTGACTGATATCACACACAGTCAACAGCTGTTTCTAAAGCCCTGAGGCCAAGAGTTGTAACTCACGCCATCCAAATGAAAGTTTTGTAGATTTAATGACCTAGGAGACTCTCTAAAGGCAAAATTTCTCTCTGGAATGTTTCATACACCTTTTGTGTTTTACTGACTGGAGGCAAAGCTAGCAGAGAAGTATTCAGGTTCTAAACAGCATAAAGAATTTATTCTTGGGAGTTTGGCCAGTTGCTTTAAAGCAGGTTTTACCTAAGTTAACAGAAGAAGCCAGAAGACTGAGGTGAAGGTTTGTAAATGCTTGTCTGACTTAAATGGGTTTCTGGAAGCTTCACAGAGATCCAGAGAACTCATATTTTATACACGTATCCCCAAACCTGTAACAGCTTGGAGATAGCCTAAACGTTTTTACCAGTCATTGAAGGTTTTGAAGAGCTGAAATATGGCCATTATTCTCAGGTTCTGCTAAGTTCCTATCCTGTGGTCACACTAGAAAGATTGAGAGATCCTTTCAAAAAGATAATTAACGAATGATATCGTACACAAGCTACAGCTCAGATATATTAACATAGAATTTACATGCACGGATTCATGCTAACTGCGGCACAACCAACAATAAATATATGAATATTGTTGGTTGTGCTATGTATTGTGCTAGGTATTGGTGTCTATATGAAAAAATCATTGTTAATTAGCTTTTATTTGGAACATAAGCACATTTAAAAGAACATAACCAGTAAGAACTGCATCCCCCTGCTCTGGATAAGGTTATTTGTCTCCATTACTGAAAAGAAGCCTAGTGGTTTAATTTTAAAAAGATGCTTAACTTGAAGTTTGCCAAATTTAGACTAAATGAAATATATCAGAAAAGCCCAAATGCCAAACCTCCAGATTCAGCACCTCCTCCACCCCCCCGCCCCATTTTTTATGCTACTATTTCAAACTTCACTTGATCCTGAATTGCATTTTCAATGGTTGTGGTATAGCAGGCATCAAGAGCATTAAAACAAATCATCAATGCTGCTGTTAAAAAAAACTAAGCAAAGTCCATTTTGAAAGTACTTCTGAGAAACATAAATAACTGTCCAACATTGTAAAACCTAATTCTCAGCTAGCTACAAAGATTCAAACCACAGGCATCATGGTGCACACCAACAGTATTTCATCGGTTGATACTTCAGGTTCAAAATCCTCACACCAGCAGACAAACATAACACAGCTTTAAATACCTAGAATCATACTATAGTATAACCTCTACTCCATGTAAACTGGTTGACATGGAGAATTTAGATCAAGAGAGGATTTAGTTAGCTTTGCCACATATCATATTTCTTTCTACAAGTATTCCACCAACTAGCCCATACCTTAAATATAGTTCTTAAATAAGATAAGGGGAAAAATGAAGAAAAAAAACCCAACAAAACTATCTGTGGTTTAAGTGCAGTCAAGGTGGATTCTTCTTGGTGTTCTTTAAACTTAGAGGAAAGAAACACATTTCAGCCATTGTAAGCATTTAAAACCAGTCCACAAAAGCACTGGCTAAATTCTCACTTTTCCATATTAACTGTAAGAACCCTTTCTTAGTATCTGCTATTCACAATACAACACAGATGAATTTTCTAGGTCTAAAGAAATACAGACCTGCCAGATAATAAAATTTTCACTGGAGTTGCATGTGAACTTCAAAATACAAATTTTTGACGAAAGGTCTTTTTTTTCCTAGAATTTCAGTAAAATTTTAAGCAGCGCAATGGATGCAGCAATGAATTGCAAAATTTTGTATTTACCATATAAAGTTTTCCAAATAAATTAGAATCTATTTTATTTCATTTGATGGATTTTAACTTTTTCATTCAGCATGAG
This sequence comes from Astur gentilis, assembly GCF_929443795.1. NCBI lineage: Eukaryota > Metazoa > Chordata > Aves > Accipitriformes > Accipitridae > Astur > Astur gentilis. The sequence continues at coordinate 47,491,772 of NC_064880.1, forward strand.
TGTGGAGAGTTATATTTTTGAGGTCATTATAGGCATATAACTACATTTACAACTACCTCAAAAAATAAGTCAAACCAAACAATTACAGTAGTCTCTCTATTTCACAGATAAGGAAACAGAAGTGGATCAGGGATCTTAGAAGATATTTGAAGATTAGGGATCCAGAATAAGTTTAATAGCCAAAACAACTGGACTCTGAAGAGAGAGTATAATTGTTTGGAAAGGCAGCTAGGTCTGGGTAGTTGGCACAGTCTCACACATCATACTGTCTTAATAAGTAACTTTTGACAAAACCCTTAAACATACGCTTTTTTAGGATTCCTATATATAAAATGGGATGAAAGTACTTCCACACTTCAGGATGTTATACACAGAGAAAATCATTTCACCATATGGAAGCATCTAGTAATTCTGCAAAGAGTGACAGCAGGCACCATGAATATCTTATCCATTTGAATAAGCTGTTTGGTATTATGATCTGCCTTTTATGATAGTTCACATTCTGAAAGCACTGCCTTAACTTTTAGAAATGCAAACTTTAACTATGGAAAATGATAACCCAATTAGAAATTATCTGCGTGATCTTTATGGCATTCCCACAGCTTAACAGTTGTAAGATACTCTATTTTTATACTAGAAGTATTTCAACAGACTTCCTTTTATACAGAAATATAGCAGTACTTCAGAAGTGTATCAAGTGCTGAAAAAACATCCATACTGAAAATAATTTTGTATTGCCCTTTAACTTGCATTAGTATAATGTAATTTTAATTCTTGAAACTGATGTGACTAGTCGTCCCCCATCAATGGGTTCTTACAAACTCAGTTTTGTCCTGCTGAAACCTCTAGAACACAAATGCAGTGAGACCCATGAATACAAAGGTGACTATTTTAAGCATCCTTCATTTTAGACACCTTTGAAAGGTTCTGAATTTGGAACACAGAAAAATGAGTCCAAAATTGTCAGTTGGACACCCAATAATGAAGACACCCAAAATAATTATGAGAAAGAGCTATTAAAAAACACATTCAAACTCAGGTAAATAAGAACATACAGACAGACTGATTTTTTTTTTAAACAATTTCTAGTGTAATGATTTATCTGTGTTCTATTTTTTTGCAAAAAATCACACAAATGCAACAGGAAATCTGTCAGAAGGAATGAAGGTAAAATAAGATATTTGCCTGCCACTTTCCATGGTATTTTCGTCTGGTTCCTCCCTCAACTAACAGGTGGTTAAGTCCTGCAATGCTGTTCTTGAGGAGAATAAACAGAATTCGAATAAATTCTCTGCAAATACACATTTGTGATTTAGAAATCTAAGACTGCTACCCCAGCTGGAGCCCATCCGTGACTGATCCTGGTTCAACAGATCCTGGAACAAGGAACGGCCGCTCTAACCTGGAAGCCAGAGGGCACAGATCACGATCCCACGCAGACCTGCCCCACACAGTGGTACAGCAGGCTGCTTCTCTGGAACCAACTGTTCTCTCTGTACATGGATCGGTGCCTGCCCCAGCACCTCCTACACCAGCCAATGACTAATGGCACAACTGAGTCCCTCTATCGTCATTGGGAATGACACAAGAGAGGAGCGTAATAATGCAAAGATTGACACATTTTCCTTATCATAATAAATAAAATTTAAAAAAGAAAAAAGGAGGCTTATATTCATTTCTCTATGCCTGGCTTTCCTGAACACGCAAAAAATGGAACATGGTACGTGAAGACAAGACCAGAAGAAATTCACATTCGTGACATTTAGTCTCATATTAAATGTTTATTCTCTAAGCATTTTAATGACCTTAGAAATATGAAAACCAGGGAAGATTTGAACTGAAAAGCTTTGGTCATTGAAAAATAATTAGTCATCTTCACAGACTTTTTCATCATCCCTATCAATTTCAGAGACAAGACACATATCACGATACCCCCCCATTTTAATGAGATGGCTAGTGAGCTGCTCCAGAACCAAAACAAACTGCCAAATACAATCAAGCAGGCTGCCAGAATATAGCACAATATTACAGAGATTTTCTTTTTACAAAGTGGGATTAAGAATGCAAACCATCCCAAACACCTCAGTGAATTAGTGGAGAAACTTTAAAACCTGACTTTACATACACATTTAAAAAACGGAATTCCAATTTAAAGTTGCTTTTTGGTGTAAAAGGTTTTAGATACCACAAATGAGTGTGGGAGAGGACATCCTATCAGACTTCTCCAGCTGTAGACATGCAGCCCGTTTTACTATGTAGGAGCCTGAAGGCCTGTTCTCAGAGGTATATTAGGCACAGAGCATGTCATGCTAAGGACACCCTGATGTACCACTAGACAGGAAATTAGCTATTCCATACCCCATTAAATCCTTCCATTTAATCTTCAATTTTAACAAGCGAAGGTTTCAGTTCCTTCTATTTATCATCTTAAACTTGCAAAAGTCTCACAGGGGCACTCCCACACTCTAAGAGGCTGCAGTTTTAAAAATGCAAAATCACTTGCAGTCCCTTTACTGGTCTATATGTTCAAGAATTCCTGTATGTGGGATATTTGACAAAGCACTAAAATTCAAACACAGAAGAATTATACTGGAATAAAGTAATATTTATTTTGGAACTGAGGGTAAATTGGGAAAACTGTCACAATTTTACACAATAAATTTTACTGGTCAATTCTGCTAATAAACCTAAAAGAATGCCCAAACAACTATAGTAGTTCTGAATCAGCAAGTATTTTCATAATTTAATTTTATTTCAGTACTGTCCTATCAACATTTATTTACATTCACTGTATTGTCAGATAGTTCGTGGCAGTTTATCACCTATTCTTACACTATAAACTCATTTCTATGGTCAGATAACTGGGAAGCAAGAGATGACTGAAAATGTTACCTTGTTGTTTATTCAGTTAGACCAACGTGTGGATTTTTATCACCTATTTCAGTATAATGTATCATGGGTTCTGATCAAAGTGACATTTAACTTACATTCCTATCTCTATTAAGGAAGATTATTTTATTTTCACAAAATAGTTAAATAGTCCAGGCAACTGCAAGTAAAATGTACTGATAAAGAAGGGAGGAAATTGCAAGCTTATGTATTGCTATTCACTGTGTGTAAGCAAACTGATGAACATAATGACTTCTACCCAAGTCAACAGGGCTATGAGGGACAAAAAGACGTTTGCTCACAAAATAAATGATGAAACTAGGATCTAATATGTATAAAGCCATTTATTTGAGTCCTCTAAGCACAGAGGAAATGACATCTGCTGATCGCTTCTTAAAAAGGCCATTTTGCAAGCCCAAAAGAGAAGGTAGGAAGCCATACAAGTATAACTCTTTAGACAGGCACTCCCTACAGCTCTTATTCTACAAAAGCTATCCACTCTTAGTTTTATTTTAGCACCAAGTTTAATGGAAGGCATGTTGGTTCATTCTTGTATAATAATTTTACTCTTTTCTATTCCCAAATACACTTTAAAGTGCGCATGTCCAGAAGATTCTTTCTTCGCTGGACCTTATTTGCCCATGCTTTTATAACTAAAAGATATTTTATGTGTTTTGTTGGCAGGATTTCAGCTGAACAACTAAAAGATAGCAGACTCTTTCTTTACTTCTCATATGGCTGCCAGAATGTAAAGAAATCTTAAAGTGTGAACTGGATTATTAATGCTCCTATAATACAGATCACCAAGCAATGAAAATTCACCCTTCTTATGCAAATTTAATTAAACATCCCAAGTTCTGAAAACAGACAATTCTGATAAATAAATCAAAAGTCAGGAAGAAGGAAAAAAAAAAAGGAAATCCTCTGTGTTATCTTTTTTTATCTTTCTAGGCTGAAATATAAACAAACCTTCCAGGGAAAGAAATCAACTGTCTGATAGCTCTCTGTTGAATTTAACTGTAGGAAGGAATTGCAAGCCCTTCAGACAAATCTCTTCCTCAGACGTGCTAATCTTAACAATCTATTGCTAAGGGACACAGTAAAGCAGCCTGTCATCAATCCTACTTCAGGGTTGTAATATGGAGATGCTCTGCTAGCAAGGATGACACACACTGTACACACAAAACAGCACTGCAGTAGGCTTAGTATAACCACTCAAGAGCAAACCCCATATATTAAGTTAGCTGTGGGCTCTAAGTCATTTAGTTAAAATTACAATGAAATATGAGTCTTAATAACAAATTCCCTTCATTCTGGGGTTTTAAATTAAGCTTTGGTAGTAGCTTTTTAAATGCAATAATTCTAAATAAACCTTTTTGGAAACATGAAATGGTGATTTTCTAACAAAAACATTTTAAAACTGCTAGTTTTCTTGCAGTTGCACAGTCTTGACAACAGGTAGCAGTAGGAAATCCTACTCAGCAATTCACAAGACCAGGAAGATTGTAACAGCTTCCCTGACGGATGCAGTTCTAAAACTAAAAGAAAAACCAGCAAACGATTGACACATCACACTACTTTGCATCTGTCCAATTTTAGAGTTATTGGCTTGACACATCTACTGCTAATTCTGATCAAAATAACAGAAAACTTCCAATCCTGTCTCTGTGAGATAAGTTTAATTTATTTGGACAAAAAATAGTCCAGGTAACACCAGGAAAAATGTGATGATGAGACAGGAGGATATTACAAAGTTGTACATTGCTATTTACAACATGTAATCATGTCAATAAAACTCAAAGTACATCAATTATTTTTTTATGTTCCATGCACAACTACTCCAAGAAGCAAGCTCTTGTAAAGTGTTAGAAACATATTCCCAGGATAAAACCTTTATGTCAAGCAGCATACACCTCTTCTTTTAACATAAGGGGCTTTTGCTGTTACTCTATTTGGGGTTTTTTGTGTTATATAGGCTTATTACTAGCATGAAACAGCTTCAAAAGTAAGAAGAAAATTTCTGCATTTCAGTATACAGGGAATGTTTAAAGCAGAGCTGACATGTAGCTGACTTGCAATCAAAATTACTTTTCAGTGCAAGACCCTCAGCACCAACAATCCATGGAGTCATCTAAAATACTCTGACTTAATTTTTCAAAATGATGAGCATAGTCTCTGAAAATCCTGTCCCAAGTTTTCTGCCAGTAGCACTTCTGAAACTGGAGCTAACTTTAAAAGGGTTAACATGTCTTCTACAATCATGACACAAACAGTTTTAAAAATTTTTGTTGGCAGTGATACATTTTTAAAAACATTGCTTCAGTTTACTGAAAGTAAAAAAAACCACACACACATTTTTATCATTCTTAGATCCTCATCTGCTTTGCTTTTAGACATCAGTCAGTATCTAGTCATTCTCTGGCTCCATGCATAAAATAATGCATTTTTTTTTTCATTTGTAAATCACATTGAGGATACTTGCTTATTTATAAAAGCAGAAACCTAGAATTACTAACACCAGTATGCTGGACTTGTATTTAAAAAAATCCGGTGGTCTGAATTTGTAGTCACCAATCCTGATCCTTGAATCTGAGATTAACTTACTAGAACTGGTAGGTTTTGCATTGGCTGAGAACTGTAACACTACTGTAGCATTTCAGATTGGCCAAAGATGTCTTGCTTGCTATTCCCACTGTGCCGGACTTACTGCTTTCCTTCCTTGGTGGGGAAAGGCTTTGAACTTTCTTGGCCTGATGCACCAATACAGCATCAGCCTGATTCCCTCAATGACACAAACACCACTGCCCCTAGTGATTTCAATTGCCTGCTGCCCGATGAAAAAGAGATGTTCCTTTTGCAAAGCCTTCCAAGCCAAAATAGGTAGTTCATATTCAAGTACAACACTAATTACGTTAACTTATTCACTGCTTTTGATGACCTCTCAGCCACCCTCCCAGGTAAGACAACCTTTTAAATTTACAAGTTATTGTATTGTTTTCCCTGTACTGCTCTTAGTCATCTTTCCAGCTGCATAGTGGTCAGAGCCATATTACAATGTTGAGTATGCTTCGCCGCAAACAGAAAAGAAATTGCAGCAAGTTTTTTCAGCCACTTTAAGAGAAAATCAAGAATAAAATCAGCAGTGTAAAACTAATGTAAACGATCTGAAGTTAATGTGTATAATCACAGAATTTAGATACCTTTGTAGTGGCATTATAGAAGACTCTAACAAGTATTTTCCCTCTACCCCCAAGCAGGTCAACTCTCAAGTCAGAAGATATTATTGCAACATTCAAACAGATAGACTATTACATTAAATAATACCATATGAGGAAAGTAGCTTGCTTTTGGAAAGTGGAAAGAGCAAGCTACTTTTTATTGACTGTGCAAAGAAAATTACTGAGAGTTCTGGAGTGCTATAAATTCACCTCGCAGTGTATTGCATGATAACTTGATTGCATACATAGGAGATAAGAGTCCAGAGTCTCAGAGTGTGTAAATTTACACCATGTTCTTCAGATATGCTTATTTATTTATACTACTTGATTATCTAGCCTTCATATAATTGACTGTGTTCATAACACTCAGACTAAATTTACAAATTGCCCGTTTTGAACAGAGCACAATAAAGTCATCTAAAAATTTCCATGGAAGTTATTGAGATAACTTTATCAAAGGTACTGCTGGCTAAAAGAATGCTTACAACTGAAAACATTATTTTGCAAATATATTTTTGAAGTGCTAGAAAGACAATATCTTTTCTTCAAATGAGAATTTGTAACAGCTTCTCAAATATCTTAATAATGAAATTTTCTTTTGCATGCCATCTTTTAAAATATAGCTGCCATACACTTCTTTATTCTACCAAAGAATAAAATAAAGAAAAAGCGATTGAAAGGAACAGCCAAGGAGAAAAGATTAATTTGGAGATAGAACTGAGGATCCTCTAGGGTAGGATGTAGGATTGACACAGCTGCTTCCGATGGAAACCATGGTATTAGTCATGGTACACACAGTAAGTCTTGAAAGGGCTTTAGAACAATTCTGAAATTTCTTCTGCAGCAAGGAGAGTAACTTTGTACACAAAAGGAGGTCATTGTTCTGTACATATATAGAATAGACAGCTAGCCCTAATAATATTTGTAAAATGGGTTTGCAATAAGTTAAGGCAAATAATCTCCTATGTGCCAGAAAGCCCTTTTAACACACAAGCTAATGTTTATGCTATACATGTATTTATAGGCTCATATTTTCAAAGAAAACCATTATTTATTTCTGGCCTCCTCAACACCTTTTATAAATCTATGACAGAAAAGAAGAGTCATGGTTTAGGACCAGTCACCAGGTAGACTACAACAAGCACACTTTCTTTGCTGTGGCACATAGTACTATACCATACACTGAGTTATCAGCCACAAGACTGTACAAAAGATCCAAGACGGATCTTGAGTACAACCCTCCCACCAGCCATGTTTTCCAAAGGTCTGGCATATGAGTTACCTCTTGGAATGACAGTAGATTTCCTACAGACATTCCAAACTGATGTAATCAAAACCCTGCAAGTGATCTCAGTTGCAACAGGGAAAATTTGGAGGGAGGAAAGGATCAAAAGCCTAAATCATAAACTCTAAAGACTCCATTTATTTCCTTTTTTCATTTGTTTTCTTCACATGCATTGTTTTGCCATTAATATATAACAAAAGCATCTGCTCTTTTGTATAAAAGACTTGTTTGGAATTTGCTTTCATCATAAGCCATAACAGAAACAAAATGACAGACTCCTACCTGGACTGCTATACAATAAAAACAATACCGATTCGTACTTGATTTCACTATAGGAGATATGCTTCAGTTTAAATAGATCAACAAGTTTCAAACTTTACAATCAGAATTATTAGCAAACTTGCTCACTGGCATGGCTTTTAATATTCTTCTAATTTCCAGACTAGAAGAAACACTTGTGTTCACTTGTTCTTGTACTTTTGACTAATCTTGACCATTATTAGCTCAAATACCTCATCCTCCCCATGACTATGGCTTGCATGCACACTGACCAAGGTTAGCTCCTCAATGGTGGACTGGCTCACTCACGCTGGCCTGTATCTCATCTCACAACGATACAGCGCCAGCCCAAGATTGGTACCTCATAGGTTATTTCCCTATGAAGATCTGATAACAACTGACTTGCATGCATTTATAGAACATTTTCAGTAAAATTTATTTAATTTAAAATATTTTCAAGATAAGAGTCTCAATAGATAATGACTTATTGAGGTATGCATACTGATAAACTAGGGTCCAAAATAAGCCACTTCATTAATAACTTGGTAATTACGTTCTGACAAATTATTGCTTTTGTTGAAAGTGAGGTGTTTTCTAAACAGCAAATAAAATCAAGGAGTAAAAGGTGCTTATCAGGAGTTAGTAAGTAAATATGATGCCAAGAGCCTTAAATAAAATTGGGAATGATTTTTGTTGATGCTGTACATTACTCAATGGAAACGATTTTCTGAATTGTTTCTGCTATTATTCTATGTCATGGAACAACATGCAACAGTAATTATTTGATCCATATCTTTGATGTTCTTTAATAAATTCTGGATTAAAAGTTTGCAGCTTTATACTGATGCAAGTAGAATCAATGAATTCTTAAGTTCTACTGTGAAAGAATTGTAAAAACAGGTGTTGGTATTTGGGAACTGTAGTACTGAACACAGACCAGATGATTAATTTCATGATAGGTACCACTGAAAGCAGTCCTAAAGAGAAAAGTTCATCGAGGCAGCTAGAAGAATATATTCATGAAACAAATCAAAACAATTTTAGAAATACTCAGTAAAATTAGATATTTAAAACTAATTCAAATTTGCTTAACATACCAATCCAGTTTCCCTTTATAATTCAGGTTCCACCTATCTAAAATACACAGTCTTTGTCATTTATTGATAAAATTAGTCTGTCAGATTCAATCAGGAGTCTGAATTAGCATTCAACAATACACAGATTCTGATTTTTATGCCTTATTAAAAGGCTAAATATTTACCGTAACTTTGATTATTTGCAATTTTGGATCTGACATAAGTCACACTAGACTTGCTAGGCTTTTAAACACTGCGTGATGTTCAGATAAGCTCTCAGAAAAGCCATTCTATTGGTGCTAAATTTTTTTTTTAATTTCTGTCTTGCAGTTGACCTGAAGTGGATGTACAGCATCTGTTTCCTCTCTGCACCAATTGCAATTTATACGGTTCCGTACCAAAAACAAAAAAAAAACACAAAAAAACACCAACAAACTTTCTACTGAAAAAATATCACTGCAAACCCACAGATTTAAACAATGAACCTTAAATACTTAATTGCCTTTATATGACTCTTGAAAGAAAAATCTTTATTCCTGTGTACAATGAGACAAGTTGTTTGGGTTTTTTGGTTTTTGGGGGTTTTTTTTCAAAATAAAAATCTACCCCATCACCTTTTCTAGGCCCTTTTCAAAGCAAACCCACTGACAATGACAAAGGCTAATCACTCTACGTGATTCGATTCCCTCTTCTATACCGTGGTATTTACAGAACCTTGTTCACTTGCAATGACTCACCAGACTTGTATATGGTTCCTGCAGTTGTAAAAAGATTAACATTAGCTTTATCACTGGATAAACAAGGAGAGAAATGAAAAACAATCACAAAATGTAAATGTAGTTATATACCCGTTTATTCTAGCTTGTTTTAATATAGAGTTTGTCATTAAACTTAGGTCTTTTCCAGTGCCCAACAAAATCAGTGGAATGACTTCAACTGATCTTAGTATACACTGGATCAGATCTACAATTTGTTTAGAAATATTATTTTGTTGTTATTCATTTTCCATGTAAGAAGTATGTACACATACATTAGTGGATTTTTAACCTTTTCTAAAAATACATTAAAACCTACAAAAAGTGAATCAGTGGTCTAATTCAGTCTTGAAAGTAGTTCACTACAAAGCTCTAGACCTAGATCTTCAAAGAAAATGTCATATTTCTGAAGCTAATCTACTCTAACAAAATGAAAGCACTTAATGCTTTTTCAGTGTTACTTAAGCCCTACATCTGAATACCAGTATTTCAGTAGTTTTTCCACAACTACTTGTGAACATTTTCAATTCCTTATAAAATTAATTCAGAAGAAATCCTGATCCATAGGCAAGAAACTAGCAAATTAAAGCACATCACTAAGGTACTGGTTCCTCCTTAAACTTCAAGAGAAATAGTTAAGAATGCACCTAAAAATTTATTTCAGCAAGGATAATGAAAATATCCTTTCTTTCTTAAAGAAACACTAATGCAGCCTGAAGAACAATATGTAGCTACCTTTTATTTTACCACAAGACAGAAGTGTTGGCTGAATAAAAATACCTAGAAACAGCATCAAAGAAAACCCTGGATAATGTTATTACACAGATTTGTATAGATTTTTTAAAATGTTGTAAGACAAAGAAATGTCTGCATAGCAAGTCCTACAGAGAAGAGGAGATGATTTCCCCAAAAATTTGGTCAATTAATTATATACCTTTGATGTTACTTTAAATATGCAGGTCCTCTCTTTATTACAGATTTTAGTGTAATGTGTTCTTGTGACATATAACTACATTATTAGAACATGAAACTTACACAAGCAGGTTTTCTTATTTTTCCTTTGCTTTTTGAAACTACTGCAGAACAAGCACCATCCCCAAAGCTGATCCAGTAATGAAAAACACAGTAAAAACAACTGGCCAAAACCAATCCCTCAGCCCCTACATGTTACTAAGAATCTGAGAAGCTGCAATGAAATACAACAAAGCATAATTCACATCAAATCAAAACAAACACAAACTAGTCATTTGTACACATCTTCCAGCTACAGAAAAGGACCAGTTTAGCACAGCAAAGCAAAATATGCTTCCATGTGTTTTCCATGTATATGTAGGCACAATACCCATGCATTGGGAGGAGGGAAAGTAAACCAAACTGAGCTGACAGATGTGGCAATGTACTACATTTGTAGAAACACAGAATGGTGCTAATACTGAGCTAGTCTGTGGGATAAGCTGGAAGAAGTAGACACAGCCTAAAACATCAAAGATCAAGAAAGAATAGTCACACTTGTCAACACCCATCACCAGAAGATCCTTCCTCAGGTCCCAGCCTTGTGTCATCAGCAGAAAATGCTTCAAATGGGGGAAAGCAAAGGGAATTGTATACAGGCTTAAAGTCTTCAAATTCAACCACCCAAAGACAGTTACTCCTTTTCCTATCTAATACAATACGGGCTGCCAAAGCAAAACGAGAGAAGCAATGTTCAGGTGGTTAGGTTGCAGGTTCAAAACAATAGACAAGGTGTTGGCTTCAGCTTGGGCAAGCCTAAGACTTCTGCTTCATCCATTTATGACACATCTTCAGCTGTTGCCGTGACAACACTGACATCTCCCCATGCTGTGAAGTGCTCTTAGTTTAAATATTGTATAAATGAACATAAATCTTTCATGTATTTCATGCAGCTATTGTTTGTGAAATGGGGGCAGTATTCCTCTTCTCAGTTTTATTAGAGGAAGAAATATTATACAGATCAGTCATATTGTTATTCACTGAACACTGAAAAATTTCAACAGCCTAACCCAGCATAATGTTAATATTTTTTATGAAAAGCAGTATAGTAAGGCTCTCTGTATCTTGAGCACAGGAAAGGACAGTTTCAACAGATTTGCTGTCCTGAAAAATTCAGGTTTGTTGGAAAATGAGACCTCTGTGATAACTTATTTTCCATGTAGAAACTTAAGCTAGTTCAAGTAAAAGATTTTTTTTTAAATGTTTCAATACTCTAAGTGAACATTTTCTGAAGATTTCCAATTAATAGGTTTTGATCTTTTAATTTTTAATTCCTTTTGGATATTATTCATAAACTTTGAAAATTTTCTTAGGATAACAACACTCCCATCTATCTCTAGCTGGGTTTCTAAGCATAAACATGATGCCATGCTTTGTCTCAGGGCATTCTGCACTTCAGAATCAGTAAAAACCCTTATAGACAGGGTACAGCTTCTATTATCACGTACATGTAAACCTGTAACAGTGATTCCATTATTTTCAATTCTACATTCATAAAAGTATTTGATATAAACCTAGAAATAAATTAGATCTTCCTAGTTTTCTATGTGATTAAAGACATTTTATAACAAATACACAACCAGAGAGAAAAAAAGAAGAGTCAGCCCTTTAAAAAAAACAGTACCTTTCCACTGCAAAGGCCTATGAAGATGTTCACATAGGTATTACGATGTAAAACTGGCACCCAGTTCATATGCTGTTATAACTTTACATCACTGCTTTTGATACTGCTTGCTTGTTTTAACAGGGTCGTCTTCTAGGGGGTAGACTTATGTCTTTGCAGACAGAGCTGATAATTTCCATCCACATTGGTACAAAACAAGGATGAGTTTATTTAGGACTAAATGTAGCTCACAGGATTGGGAGTGCATGTACTGCACCAGACACTGTTAACATTAGAGACAGTGTGTTTCGACTACCTTAATAAATTCACATCCTTCAGTTTCTTTGCCCACAACAGAAATCAACCTCCTGTGTCAGCTCTCTATCTCATGCCCTTCTTTTTATACAGAGAATCCAGAGCTTCTACTAACATCTTATAACATATATGTAGATTTTTCTATTACTTATATACAGATATTCCAGAATGAGATGATGCTGGGGAAACAGGGTATTTTTGTTTATAAATACACAGCAATGCTGTAATGACCTATAAGGAAATGCATTAAGTAAGATCAGACTTATCTTTAATCACTCCCTGTATTTTCATTATAGACAGGCAGATAGATAGATATTTCATCTTCTCATTTTTTCTTTTAGGCTCACTTTTCATGGCTGTTGTAGCATTTAAATAGAGTTAATCAGTTCCCTCCAGAGCAAAGGCAAGTACTATAAACAGAGCTGCATGGCTCGAGGGATGTTCAGCAAACATGTTCAATCAACACTTGCTCCTTCTGGAATAAAAAGGATGTGCCTCTGCATCAGATTTAGCCCTTGTCTACTGTTTGAATAGCATGGCAGTCCCCATCTATGCCATAGTATGATTTGCATTGTGGGGAAAAGGTCATAGGGTTATTCTAAAACTGTATTGCAAAGCCCAATTTTCATCTAATGAGGATTATCTAATTTACATCCGAAAACCTGTATTTACTGCAAACGTGCAAGTTACAAAAGAAGACATGTGCAGGGCTGGAGCTGCTGGTGGGAACGCAGATTTAAATTTACTCTGCCAGGACTCTTATTCTATACAAGCATGTTAATTATTATCACTGGAATAAAGATTTTATTAAGCAAATGAATAATATCTTGAATCACAATATTATCCTTTTTTTCTGATTAAGTTAATTATAATTGAAAACAGCAACCTTGCAAGCATAGCATTTGCTGGCACATGAGATGGTGTGCTGCTTTAAAAGGTGATAGCAATAGATAAGTCATTTAGTCATAATATGCGTTACAGAAAGGATCCTTATGAAAGTCATCAGTAAATAAGTATCAAATTGTACTCCTGATTCTGTAAACCCCCACAGAAATTGGCAATTTCAGCCATGTTTAGTATCTCATTTAAGCTCATAAGATTACCTATTACTCATAAGCAACTTTCTCTCTCTCATTTTAGTAGATTATAGGTTAATTATGAAAAGATTTGGAGCCTTCCTGACCTATCCCTTTACATCCCTAAAATCCATTAAGGAAAGATAACACAGGGCCATTGTTGCACAGACACATAGGTTCCTTTCATCTCTAGAGCCAAGTTGTGTGACTCCAATTTCCCATTAATTAGGTAATCTTTCAGAGGATTATTTGCTAATTATCCTCAGTAGGATTTCAGCAAATGAAAAAATACACACACAGAAAAAAAACCACAAAGACTTCTCTAAGAAATCTGGCATGCTATATGGAGTGCAGTATGCGAATACCCCAGAGATGCTGGGGGATCCTTCAACCATGACATTCCAGGTATAACAACTTAGTTGCGTTAACTGCTCCTGGGCAACAGAGAACCCAGGGTCTATTATACTGCAAAATCATCCAACACCAGGCAGGACTTTAAAATAAAATTATTTTACCAAAAAGCATGTTTAAGCAACTACTTGACAGATTTGGAAACAGCCACAAAAAATAAGTCTGATATCTGTTAAGAAATATTAGTTGTACAGCTTAAATAAGTAAGTTTTAAATAGAATGAATCACTTAGATCACTAATGTTGTGTGATTTAGCATGCTGTTCACTTCGTTAGCATAAGTAGCTAGATTTGCTGAAGCTTTAGGCCACAAGCTATAAACTTTCACCTAGGTTTGCTGAACTTGTACTGAACTTGTATCTATTCAAGCAAGACAAGGCCTTCAGAGCCAAGACAAACCAGAAGATAAGGAAGGTACAACTTGCAACAGCAGCTGCAACTAGACAAGATAACGGCTTGCCTGGAGACAGTGAAGGAATCCAATAAGGAGACAGAAGGTGTCAGAAGATCTCAGGCCAGAATCACTGTCGGACCAAAGGGTGCATGGAGATTGCATGAAGGGTGGATGAATAGTCTGTAAGGGTACAATTGCCTAGGGATTTCTTTGTTTGGGGTCCCTCCCCAGAGGCACCCAGCTCAAGCTGATCCTGCTGCTGTACCATCCTATTAAATTATTTATTTTTATGAGATTTGATGCCTGAGACTGCTTCAGGAAACCTAGGGTTCGAACTACGGAGCGACTAACACTGGTCACCTGGACCGAACTGTGCTTCTTTAACAATATCTAATAGCTATGTGTCATTTATTAGCTAAGGGAATTTCCTTCTTTTTCATTCTGCTTGCAAAGTTGAAGACAAACACAGGAGTGATTTTTGCACTTGTAATGACCAAGGACCAATTCTTAGGCAAGAAAAGTTTCCCAAGCAGTCTCTTCCCAAACAGAAATGCTTGCTTGGGTGGGAATCTTCCCTTGTAAACCTCCCTGCTGAGAACTACTTCATTTCTCAGTTTTTCCTGTAATGTTTCCTGTAATTGAGCAAACTCAATCAAGAAATATTTGCAGCTTCCTTACTAATCAAATACTACTTGTGGCAGTCTTTCTTTTAGCTATACGATGGTGCTTTTGAAACATGCAGCCCTTTCTGCCAGACTAAAAAGAATTGGTTTATTAATAATATATTCATACGATGCAAACATGATTCATTCTGCCAGAACAGCTTAAGTCCTGGTACATAATATGTATTTTGAGAATCACTTCTCACACAACAAATGCTAGTGACACTAAGAAGTGCTCCTTACTATTTTGCTTATGATCAAAATTATCCGTGATGGATAAATTCAAATTTGAGGATTCTGATATATTTGGCCAAGGTTACAATTTTATCACAATTTCCAGGATTTGGAGGGCATGAGTTTCTATATGGTCTTGCTGTCTATATGCTTTTTGCAATACCACTTAAGTAAAGGTATTAAGATGACTCAATGTACTGGTCAAACAGGCTAAACAAGAAATACTGAACTGCTGCTGCCATTAGAGCTGAACACGTGGTAATAAACAAGCACCATCAGACAGTATGTGCTTGAAGAAATCTTTTTTCAGCCTTGCAATTATAACTATCCATGCTTTACAGACTTTCTTTCACAGTCCTTCACTTTCCTTCACAAAGTTAAACTACAGTTGCCTGATACTCATGTGACTAGCTAACATAAAAACTGTCTAGTTCTGGGGTTTGAGCTACTACATGTCCACCAAATGCTACAGAGATTGCATCTAAAAATCAGTAAATCTCTCCCAAACTGCTATTCAGTTGACAAATTGGACATCTGTAACCAGAAAGGATGAAACAGGGAGAGCTGTCAGACTTATCCTAGCAGTAGCAGAGTTTTACTCCTTCACCTCCTCCCAGCTAACCAAAATGTGGCACAGAGTTTTGGCTGCTGCTGTTCTTGACTATTCTGACTTGCTGCTGCCATATCCTCCTCCATTATTTCCAAAGCATAGAAATGCCCGTTCTGTTCCAGGATCTCCTACACCCAAAATGAGAGCAGCAATGTGCCGCCACATGACTTGATGCAACTGAGATAAGCAAAATGATACCTCAAGCCAACTATCCAGCAACCAGAACAACAACAGATTAGTGCTGGCAGCTGCAGACCCGTCTCATTTGCTGCTGAGTCAAGCATTTGCAGCACATTTGACAGCAGCAGATACAGCCAACTGTGTTTAAGTTCCAGCAGCATGGAAGCATCCTGCCAGCAACTCTAGAGCCACAAAAATCCCAATGAAGACAACATCTAAGTTCATTAGCCTCCAAGTACTTACCGGATGTGAACTTTGGTCACTGAATTCAAGAGAGCTATTCAGAGAAAGTCAAGCATTGTCTTTGCAGTTGTAGAACTTGGGTGCCTTGGATACATGTCAGAAATTTGAAAACAAACCAAAAATGTTGTATACATGTCCATACGTGAAAAAAGCATCCACCTCTTTTGGTGACTTAAAGGAAAGGTAAAAATCCTTACCTATAATAGATTCATAAATACTTCTTACGCTACACTTCTGGTGTAATGTGCTGATGTCTTGAGTTACTGTAGATTGAGCATATTCAAGAAGATAAATATTACTGTCCTGAACCACTTGTATATAGCATTCTTCTTATGAGATAACAAGAATATTTTTCAGTTTGACAGAAAGAAAACAATGCTCAACAAGAGCTGATGTTTTACCAGCAAAGACTTTCTTAGAACACTTTAGAAACATCTGAATTAAATGTGCACCTCACAGCGCTGCCTGTACTTCCTTGAGGGATTGCTTTTGTAAAGAAGTAAGGCACCTAAGTTTTGAAGTTAAATAATGAAACAAAAGATACTCTAGTCTTATATTCTTTCAATTATCAAGGAAGTAATGACTGTCAAAATGTGCTATATTTCCAAGTCTTTCTTTTTAAATTATCTACTCTTTTCAAACCCAGCACTTAAGAGTCATATATGTTATTCAGCATGTCAATCCTTGTGGTAACATTTGGAAATCTAAGGGATATTTTTTTATCATGGCTATAAAGAAATTGTAAATAGATTATTCTTACTATACCCCATTGAAGATTTCTAAACACAGATAGTCATTCACATGCACCAAAGGTAAGGAATTCAGTCTTCAAAAAAGGAAAAATAGTCACCAGCACATATATTTAATGTAGTTCTGGTGGCCCAGCTTCAAAAACTGGCAATTGCTCTTTTTTCTGTAAACGAATTTTACATTTATCTAACCATGCTGTCATGCATATGATCTGAAAGCAGGACACAAACACAATGTTACTTGTCCAACTCACCTAATGCCTCCCAAGAAAAGCAAACACATTTTGTTCAGAAAAGGAAAACATAAATTACATTGCATATTATGAAATTGTTACACTGTCCGTGGCATATAAATGAAAGGTCCATGAGTAAATATGGTGGGTATTCTGCAGATGTTACAGATGTGGTCAGCATACTGTCATATTCACAGAATTCTGCGAGCAAGCAAAGCGAACAGGAAAAGGGATATTCAAAACAAAGCCATCTGGACAGTACATTTAAGCAAAACAATGTCCCATATTAATGAATGTGCAACTAAGAGTTCAGCTATTCTTCTCTTAGTACAGCTAAGGTCGAGGAGGAGAATACATCGCTAATCTCTGCATTATCATTATGAGAATCATTTTTAATTGAAATTCTCTGGTATATGCATTTGCTCCCCTTATCCTTGTTCACTGAGAGTGCAAATGCAGTGATGCTTCAGACTCACTTCTGGACAGTGTAAAGAACTGCATCTAGTGTGTACATATACATAATTATTACATTCTACTGGCATCAAACTGCAACAAAAACTTAAGTTCTTTAGTTGTGCCACATAAAAACTGCTGGCATTAAAACTTAAAGAGCAGAAACAGTTGTATTTTTATTTTCTCTTTTCAGTTGTCTGCAATGCAATCTAAAAGGCCTTGCATCAGATCCAATATGCATATTAAAAAAAAAAAGTATATGTTTGATTTCTATTTTTAAAATAACTAGAATAAAACAACAGGTACAAAGTTTCATATGAATAAGAACCAGCCCTGGAACAGACTACTTCATTTTCCTCAGCAAACTTCCTATTACAAATGCAGACCTCGAAACACAAATATTTATGTCAACAACAAAAATAATTAGTATTTATATCTATTTGTGGGCAAATAGATGCACTTAATGACATGAATCGTGCCACCATAGTCTACCGTAACAATATATTTTAGAAAATTATATAAATGCTCACCCTTATAAGTAGGGTTTTTTTGAAAGACTCCTTACAATCTCCCCAACAAATACTGGATGTTCTAGTGTTTTCAGAACCACTGTATTATTGTAGTCAGTCCTTTCCCAAAAACAAGACTTAAAACTGCAATATACAGTAACAAGTTGCTAAATCAAAGCTAAGTTTAGAATTAAATTCTACACTCACATGATGTCAGCTCTGTTTATCCAAGCAAAAAGAGCAACCATGTATGTTCAAACAGATCAGATTTTATTTTACACTAAAACACACTTACAAAAGACCAGAATAAAACTTCCACATGACCACAAAACTCATACTGCTCTGGTACAGTGCAGTATCAGTTTTGCTGCTGAAAACACTTCTACACACACCAAGTTCCTAGAAACTTACTTTTTTCCACTGCTATTGAGGAGTCACATGCAAACCTTTACACAATTAACAACGTACAGTCTAAAGTCATCCTGGAGACGACTAACACAATTTGGCTGAAAATAAGAATATATTTCAATCATGAATCAACTTCAATTCAAGCTCTAGCACACGCACTGAGGCAGTCCCGTTTATGTCAAATGGTATCCAAATTTAAACAATTTCAAATAAGTAAATGTAAATAAATAATATATATAATATTGCTGCTTATTGTGAAACTTCCATTTCTCCCAATCACTCCTCCTCCTCCTCCCACCCTTCTGATATAATAAGAATATATTCCCGTAAATCTTGGATTTATCAATGAAGTAGCCAAAGAAACAACAACCAAACCTGTTTATGAATAAGGTTCCCTATCTTTCCCCCACTATACCTAATTTTCATGATCACCATATGAATCTGATGATCTGTATTCTTCTTTTCTCAATTTTTATATGCATTTATGATATACCAGACTGATGAATTACAGAACTGACAACTGTCATAATAAAACAACTATTCCTAAGATGAGCCCTAAGTATTTTTGAACTCTATTTTACAGTAAGCCAAAGCTGTCTGCGGTGGTTCAAAGTTCAGAATATCCCACGTCTGATTTTCAGCTGCTGAAATTCTGAATTTGATAAGCAGTAGCTGTTGCATCTTATTCTACAAGATGGGGTGTTATACAAACATCGGCCTATAAAACACCTGAACCTTGGAGTAAAACTGCCTCCTGGTGCTCACAGTATTAACACTTAGTTTTTATCACTACATAGGAGATCCATTAGTATTTCAATTCTTTAGATAACTATAGCCATGGACAGTACAATCTATTAAAATATGTAACAAGCACAGGAAGTTGAATCTAACACAACAGCCGTTTGCTACTCCTCTGCCAAAGCAGAGCCTCAAAGGATTTCCAATATCAAAAATCTGAATAAGAGGTGAGAAAAAATAATTGACTTGGAACCATTAATCTTCAGTGAAGGACCTTTACTGGGCAAGACTTATGGCAGCTGATGACAGCAGTAGGTATTGTACTACAAATTGAAGATGAAATCCTGGCTCCAAAGTCCATGCCAAATTCCAACAGTACTTTGAGCAATTCTTAGCCTTTCTGACTCAGTTTTTGAACTGTCAGTTGAGTGGGAGGTGTGAATTGAGGAAATGTTTTGATGAGTTTCCTCATTTAGCCATTTTTCCATAATATACATTGGCAGAGCTCAGAGGAAAAAAAAAAAAATGAAAAAGAAAAAAAAAAAAAGAAAAAAACCACTCTGCAGACTGTTCACTGTTTTCTAAGTGAATTACTCAGCTTTTTAGCTAAGCCAACGCTTACACCTCCCAGGGTTCCAGAAATGCTGAAGCCTGCAATTCTTTCTCCTCAACACAAAAAACCAAAGCCCAGGAACAATTGTCTTTCTACAATGATATTTCTGCAGGTCCCTCATCATATAGATTCAACATGAAACCTATTAAACTTCAAGGTATTACTGAAAGGAAAAAACTGCTTGGAGACTTTAATGCAAAGAAGCAGCATGTATGCATACATAATACCAGTTATCATCATAACTTCAATACTTACCATAGTCTGAACTTCAGAAAAACCTAAGCAGGCTAGAGTAGGTAGGAATTTCAGAGCAAGAAGGCAAAGATGTCTCTGACTATCGCTTAAGCTAGGAGTTGGCAGTCTGATCTCTGGGGTCCCATTTCCAGCTCTGCTACTGCCTAATTCTGTGACTTCAGAGAACATGATACAAAACATAAAATGTAAAGATCCCTGTAGAGCCCAATCAGCTCATTAAGTTTTGGCCTGCCTTTATGAATTCACAACAGAGTGAATAAGAAACATCCGTCTTTGAAATGCTTTCTTGAAATGGGACAAACCTTCAGCATTCCTTGTCTGAGAGAACAAAACGTCAGGATTCAAGTCATCATTACAGGATCAGCGTGGTGAGAAGGCAGATAAGAAACAAAGGACAAAGGTGCTGGGTGGAGACATATGGAACAGTTGCACAAGGATTCAATTTTGTTCAGCAGAAGCCTTTTAATGGGGAAGCCATTACTAAATCTAAATAGATTAATTTCAGTTCTGATGGTACTGCACCTTTGGCCACTGCAACCGCTTCTTGGGCTATGTATGACAAACAGGTGTTGGGGGGAAAAGGTCAGACCTAGAATTTTCAGCAGTAGAACTCTCCAGGCTTTAACTGTTTCATAGTTTCAGGACCCTGAGTATTTTAAGCCTTTGCAGACATGCCTGCCTGGCCTACCCTTGGCAAAATGGCCTCAAGAACAGCTGTCAAGATATGGGTGCAAATGTAAAAACTATGAGTGAATGAAACTCTCCAAAAACTGTCTACCAAGTCTCTGCCCAAAACTGACTACCTAAAGAACATGACATAGAGGAAGCATGAAGAAACTTTCAAAACAAAGAAACATAAACATTTGTAATAACAGCAGGGCAGCAGTGGTGGCCACAAGAGTAATCAAAACCAGGCCTGGCACTACCAGAATTCAGCCCACCAGCATTACAACCTCTGCCTAGGAGCTACAGAGCAGCCTCCTTGTCAGACCCGGTGAGGAGCCAGCACTCCAAGCTGCAGGCCGACAGTATGGGGTACCACACATAGGGACCCTGCATGCATATGACCTTGCCTATGGGGATGCCCAAGGATGTGGGTTAGCGGATCCATAAACTAAGAACACCCACATCTCTCCAACTGGAGGTGTGTGCAACAGGCCCAGCACACGTGCAGAGAAGATGTGTTCTCATAACCCTTTCCTTCTGTAACGAGGGGATGGGTGTGCACGTATAACCTTGGGGGGACTAGGGTTAGTTATAAAAGAGTATTTAGAAATTTGCTGTTGCATATAAATATTTTTTAATTGTTTAATATTGTGGTTTATCCATTGCATTGCTGATATTGATCCTTAATGTACAATTTCCTGATTGCCAGTTAATTCCATGCCATTAATAAATCAATAAACCACTTTGATCCTTGTTTGATTTAATCTATGTTAAATGAGTAGTTTGTTGCTGCAACCAGCATTCAAATCCAGTGCCAACTGCAGGAAGAAACCTAAAAGTCACTATTGCCTAAATAATTACCTGGACGTCCCCAAATAAAAAATTCCTTTGTGTGCCACAACATACATGGAGAGCTCAAGGGCAGACAGCATTTCCAGTCAGAACAGCCATGCTCTCCAGATACACTACAGCTCCCCACACACATAAATCCGGCTATCATTATATTGCTGTATGCCATTATGCATGCAAACTATTGAAAGGCTTTTGTATTTCTGTGCTCTATTCATAGAGTACTTTGCAATGGTTGGGAGAGAGCCCATACTCTAATAAATAAAAACTAAACTTTGCTGCAGTCACCCTTGGGAAAAGTGCATTTTAAGTACAATGTACCACCAAGAATCTTTGGGACCTCCTCAGTTTGAAACAATATCACTTTGCATAGCAACAGCCATGACGTGCAGAATCTGCAGAAATGCATTTCAATGGATCTGTAAGCCTATTACAGCCAGTTTTTTAAAAAGATAACAACAATGAAATTAGCAGGGAGATAAAAAAGTAGAAAAAAATAAAATCCAAATACATTTCAAATGTAATCCTTTCCAATGGGTCAAATTACTTATCTTTTCCACATCTACCATATGAGTGCAGGTTTCAGTTATTCTGGTTTACTAATTGTCAGTCTCCCCACAAGACATTGACAAAACAAACCCAAAAATAACAAACAGTAGAATACACAGCACTGGTTTCTCAAGGGACCCATATACATGTTGATGCATGACTGCAACATGAATAATTCAGAGTCTTCCTATCCGGAAAAGGTTTTTACATAACTAAGGTCTAAAACCCCTTACGTTCATTAAGAAAGACTACTAGCAACAACTGCAAATTCTGAGATTTCTTACTGTCATTAGACTTAATGGTTAGAATGTGAGTTTTATACAGGCAAGGCACAATGATCTCCTGTCTGTGCTCTGCATCTTCTGAATAAATCATTCAATAGCTTTTCCTTAAAATGCATTTTAATGATATTGATCGCTCAGGTGTGTCACATTAAAAATGCACCATTTAAAATACTGTTAAGGTAAACAGCTAAATAAAAAGCTAAAAGGAAGCTTCTAATAAGCAACAGCATTAAGTCTGTCAACCAGACAACGATATGCCATTTTGTGTCATATCACCAATTAATCTGAACAAATGAAGTATATACTACATGGTTCTCAGGGACTCATCCTGATGCAAAAGAAAATCCTTAGCAGGAGGGAGGAAAGGCGGTGGATCCTACAACAGCCATCTTCTGTTCTACTAGGGGAAGATATTCCAGTTCTCTGCTTTTTGAAGACATTAGTAGATGGCGTACATTAGCAAGGACTACAGTGACTTTTTTTTATGCCAGGGCACTCACAATTATCGCAAGGATGCTGAACTTGGGATGGGGGTGGGGAGGGTAGCAAGAGAGAGAAAATGCTCTAGGCTACCATTTTTGCAGTGTCCTAAGTCCAGTTAACTGTGTGGCATGCAGTTCAAGTAGACACCAGCGAAACCCTACAGAATTCTCTACTATATTCTGTCACTTGAGTGCTAGCAAAGGATAATGTCCAATTATTGGTTAGCTTTAAACATTTTTTAAAGCAGAAAATGTGTTTATGCTTCCAAAGAGCTGCCTCTTCCAAGAAAAACAAAGCACCAAACCATAAATGAAATAACCTTTTATAAGTGATCCTCTAATATTAAATAAGGTTAAATGAGCCTCACTAAAATGATTCCATAGACGTATTTATGTTTTGTATTTGTGGCTTTTGTGTTCCTCTGCAGAGCCCACTAATGATAATAGGGCAATTCAATATACATGCATTACCCATTACTATCCCATTAGCAAAAGTATAAAGCCCAGCTATCAAAAAACGTCTGATGGTTGTGATCCTTAAACTGTATACCAACAATCTAAGGTCTGCCTCTGTAACCCCACCAGATTTTTTAAGGATTTAAATGCATGAGAAGAGCAAATACTGAAAAGTACTCAGGTTCCTCATGCCAGACTGATTGATATCAGACATCTAAGTCCACAGCCTAAGTTTTAATTCATAACTACTTCGGAAATGACACACACACTGACCAACAACTTACATATGTTTCTTTCTTCAAAGCAGAAGATTATTTTGTAAGAGACAAGAACTTTAGATATTATCACTTACTAATTTCTGGGGTTTGCTGAAAACATGTCTGGAGAACCAGTGTTGTCTTAACAGACCCTTGAGATTAAACTACAGTAAGACTCCTTAAAGATACACAAAATGAGTCAAACACCTCTTTCTGTGCATGTATAGTGAGATCCACATGAGCAAAAACATGTCAGAGTGTTGAAATGCTTTTGCTCATAAACCTGAATAAAACAGGTGATCAACTCAACAGATCCACTGAGAAAGTTTCTTTTTTCAATGAAGCTTTAAACCTTCTCCTTTGCAGGTAAAGTGACGGGTTCAACTGCTGTGGCTTATACAGAGCCACACAGCTGAGAGAAGGGCCACTATCTTAATAAGAGGATTGAACAGTGAATGTCCAAAGGGACAAAATAAGCAGGAAACCAGAGAACTGCTACAAGGTGACCAGCAAGGAAGCACCACTTCCCATGCCATTTGCTGTTTCATTGCTCTCTTCAGTACTTTTGGTCCAGGTCTGCACAAAGCCCACAGGCCAAATCTATCTTGCAGCCACCAGTAAGACTATACTGTATTATGTTATAAATGATATTTCAAGAACACTGAATAATTTATATCAAGTATCACTTGTACTTCCAAATGCTAAGACATCAGAAGGCACTATTCCAGGGTAGGAAATAATCACTGCTAAGTTGGAAGGAACTGTTCCCCCTAGGCAAAATATTAGCTACCAAAAATATAAGTGAGATTTTCAAGTTCCTCCAAATGTTTTCAACTTGCAGAATCAGAACCAGAAAAGCTCATGCTATGAAGTCACTAGTGCGGCAAAGCACACAATCCAACCATTCCCTTCAGGTGCAAGTATTTAATTGGTCTTAAAAGACTATAAATACATGATGATAAAAAGTCAGTATTAGGAAACAAACATATGAACAACTTGGGCTAACTTAAAATCATCCAGTAAAAACACTGCATCTGGGAGACAAAACAGAATTCATTACAGAGGGAAACATTCTCATATTGCAGTAGGGAAAATAGGGTCTATTCTTGGATATATAGATTTCACACAGTATCCAACCAGTATCAAGATTATAAAATATTCTACAATAAGGTGGGCTTTCAGACCTTGCACATTAGATCCTGTAAGTCCAGAATTTCTGCAGGAAAGACCACTTTACTTGGTATGGAACTCCACAGTAGGCTTTTGATTTAGCTCAAAAAACATTTTGTCTCTAATGCAATGAGATGTTTTAAAGAATGGAATTTTTAAATGAAAGTTTCTAGTGGAAAGTCCTATGCAAGACATTTGAACCACTGATGACAGCAGGACAGTTTTAAAGTTTCTCTATAATCCTCTCATGGAGTTTCATGTTACTTTGGAAATTTCTACACAATGTCTTTCAAGTGGTCTTTCTTATTCGAGGTCCATGAACATATTGTTGTTGATACACACAATTTTAGAGAATCAAGAAAGTATACAGTACCCCCAAAGAATTCTCTATTTCTACATAGGCTCTTCATTTCCAACATTGCCTTAACCAAACCTTTTCAAATGAACAGTTTGTTGCATAATTACCATTTAATTATCAGGTGAAATAGATCAGACACCTTAAAGGTACTTCCTTTGATAGTCTTGCTGTTTTAATAGCAATGCGTCCTACCCAGCTGACATGTGACGTGCAGAAGCTGATGGTGTAGAACTCCACAGTGGTAGCACCTTCAGATTCTGACACAAACACAGCTTTAATCTATTCATTTATACAGCACACAGCTTGTTAAAATAGCTTGGTGTTTTGAGTTAGTATAAATTTAACTCATGGTGTAATTTTTAAAATTAAAATTCCCCCCAGTAGAATGCTTCAAAGCAGAGCTGTAAATTTGTAAGATTCCTTCTGAACCGTTGCACTAATAAAATAAATATTTCATTGGAAATAATTTTGCTATTTTTTCCTCTTTTCAAAAATCAATGCACATTTAGGACTACTATTCAGTGAACTCAATTATATTTATTATTGGAAGTACCCATGAGGACTATTACCATCCTCTGCTTTCTTTCTGATAATTATAGTGTTGTTACACATGGAAAATCAACACATGCCCAAATCAGAGTGCAGGTCAGATACTGACTATACATAAATATTTTTTAGTAATTTATTAATATATTTCTCAGCTACACAACACACTTTTCATCTTTGATTCTAATGAAATGTGCTTCAACTAACATTTTGTGTTTCCCAAAGACATTTGTTGCAAAAACATGCCTCACAAACAGTTATTAAACAATCTCTTCATTAACACTCACAGGCTTCCTACCTAAATTCTGAATGCTTACTGAGCATTGACTCAAACTTCAAAACTTCATAAACTTCAAAACCTGACTTCATAAATCTCAAAAACTTCCTGTCAACACAGGGCACGCCATGACAAACACAATTTTAAACTTCACTGGTTTGAACTCCTGAGTTGCCAATCCCCAGCACATAACAGGTTAGATTCTGAAAACAAGAAACTTGATGGAAGATCAGTGTCCTTTGGCATTAATAAACATAAATATGATTTTGAAAATATTACAAACTTCCCCTAAAATGAAGAAGGTATGGAAGAAAGTTGCAATGTTTCTGTAACAACTCAAACAGTTTAAGAAAAACACCATGTCATGCAAAATCATCCACCGGGAGAGAACATTCAAAGAGGTGATCTGAGATACTAAGAGTCAAAATTAGGCCTCTGAAATCAGTATTCAAATTATTCTTCTTCAATGTAACCCTCGCAGTGGCACAGAATAGTAAACATGATCCAATTCACAGGCATTTAGTTCCTAGTGATAAATAATAAACCAAAACCATAAATACTCAACATAGCACAGATTCAGGATCTGAAGGTGTAGTTTTGAGACATGATCAAGACAACAGCAGAGTTAGGTCCAGGGAAACCACAGAAACAAAGAGGACCTGGTTAAAATGCATTTGAAACCACATGACAAGGTTATAAATGTTAATCTTATTTAAAGCCAGGCAATAACCTAAGAACAGGTACCTGCCCCTGAAGTCAATAATAGCTGTATATATAACCTAGACAATAGACTTTCACCTAAGAATGACAAAACTGTAAAAAAAAGTACAGTGTTCAGAATGGCTTAAAACGTGCTGTTTAAGCACTTGAACAAAGCATAGTTTGAGATCCAAAACAAATGGACACTTGAAAAAAAACTAACAAAAAAAACAGGGATAGGGAGAAAAAGGAAGGGAGTGGAAGAGAAAGGCAATATGCAGTTCTTTTAAGTTTTATAACTTCTAAAATAGTATCTTAAATTATTAAGCATGTAATTTAATTCTAACGGAATTTTTATTCTAAAGGCTATTTCTTCAGAAGACAAAGATTTTTCTCTATTTTTCAGAAGATTTATACCCATAGGAAAAAAATAAGTCAGTCAGTAAATAAATGAATGAATGAATTAAAGAATCAAAGAATAATGATCAGAGGGGACAAATTATCCATTGATTTGTATCCCAACAACCCACCTTATCCACCAGACCTGACTCTGAGTTTGTATTCATCTTCCTTTAAGAATAAGTAGCACCACAACAGAAAACTGAAATTTGGACTGCATCTGTTTTCTCATTCTCTCCAGCTGGGAGAGAACAGAAGCACACTACTTGTTTACTCCTTCAGAGGTTGAAGTACAGGCAAACACAATTTCTGTCTGTCTTAGGACCGTCAATCTCTCACTCAACAAACAGCATTTAGGGTAACATTCTCTTCCAGAATAAGATTGCTTCTGCTTCTCCAACCTTTCTTTTCAATTTTAAACCTCAATTACAACACAATTGCTTTCTCAAGTACTTCTGGAAAACCTAATTTAATTTTTTAAGATGACAAGCTATTCAGTTGCTAGGGACTGAAAACCATTCAAACAAATGTCAGCTGCTTTGAAGTCCACTACTTACAAGGCTGACCTAACTCCAGCTAAAGGCAATTAACTGTATGAACTACATCAGCAAAACAGACGCGTATCATGAAATATCTGAAATACGACACCACTACTTGTACAGTGAGCACAGAAGAGAGGAGGTTGCTTAACATTCTTAATCTGCTAGATAAACATCTATCTCTCCATTAAAAAAAATGCTAAGAAACTTTTCTGATTTGAAAAAGGGTTTCATCTGATAGATAAGAGTAGAAATGTATGAAGAATTCATGTCTCCAGGTTCTGTTGCTTTCACACCACCCCTTAAAGCTAAATTCTGCCTTTCTATAGTCCAAGCAAATCAGGGGAGAAAGAAAAGAAATTGTCAATTAATTTTGGACCTGCAAACTTGACAGTTGTTCAAGGCAGCTACCCCTGCTATTTTTACTTATCTCAAAAATCAACATGGACTATGTGCAGCGTTATGAATCACTACGTTATTTTCTAAACCAGCTCAGATTTAATCATCATTTCACAAAACAGAAAAGTAACATCATGTTCTGGATCCTTCACCAATGTCTGTTGAAGTGGGCATGGCACTAGAGGCAGACACTGTGTATGAACTTTTAAGAGTGATTCAGGATCATAGCCTACATAGAGTACAGCAGCCCTTGCCAACAAGAAGGTCAATGAAAAACTGAGGAGATTAATAACTATCAGTGATGAAACTTTGTAATCTTTCCATCTGTCAAGTAGACAAAAGTTTGTCTCTGTATGGAGTAAGAAGGAAATTGGTATTGCCACACCTCTGTATTGCTGTTAGCCACTGAAAACAACATCCAGCGGTATTTTTAGGCTTAGATTTTCAAACAGCCTATGTAAATGGATCTGGGAGCTACTCTAAAGTAGCTATTTTCATATGGGAAATAGAATAAATAATACTAATATAAAATGCCTATATCATGTCAGATTTCCTACAACTACAAAACAATAATGAAAGTTTGAAAGTTATTACCAAATACTGGAGACAAACAGACCTCATGTTTTTTAATCAGAATGATTAGTTTACTATAAAGAAGTTAAATTCCAGAATGGCATATTTTTTCCAAGATAGAGTCACCTTTGAAAACACCAGCCTTAATTCCCATTTTTCAGGAAAAAAAAATTATTTTAAGCGATAAGGAAAGGTGTGTACCACATACTAAGGCATACACAGTAAAACAGACCACCTACTTAATTCTCAGCACAGCCCCCCCAGAACAAGCAGTCCTCAGAAAAAGCCAACATTTCAGAGATGTCATCTGAACAGTAACTGCGGTCTAGTTTGTGCTAGTCTCTTCTTCCAGCATTTTACATGCACTGATCCACAACACCTTACACTATTTTAACAGCAATTTGCCTGAATGACTGCAGTGATGGGGGCAGAAGCAAAGATAAAATGAGCTGTACAGCAATGTAGCCTTCTCCCTTTGCCTGTGATCTGAAGCAATTTTCTTGCTGGGCAGCACTAATGGGGTTTAGTAAGTCTCACTCTTTTTGAAACAGAAATAAAGCGTTATTATTTCCATCTACTACTGGAAAAAAGGAAACAGAGGGTGTTAAAAGCTTGGCCTAGAAAGCAGAGCATGCCAGTGTACAACTTCGAAGTGAAACATGATGCTTCCTCCTATAGGTAAGAAAGTCAGTCTTGCTGTGTACAAAAAAGGAAGGGGGCCTGGTTTATTATTCTCTATGAAAAAAAAAAAAAATTAATAGCTATATTTTCAACAGTGGCTACTGCTTCTCTGGTTCTTAGTGAACACCATTATATATCAAAGATTATAAGACTTTCAAAACAGACCTAAAATTGCACTTAAAAATCCCAGAACCTAAAATCAAAGGGTGTTTTTCTCATCATTTTCCCATCAGTCCCCACTGCCTTAGTCAGCATTCCATTCTGTATCATTAGCAGTTCCATGAAAAAATAATATAAATTTAATTTAATTTTTAGGCATTCCATAAAATCACAGCCCATTATAAGCCACAGGAATTCACTCCAATTTCAGAGTCTGAATTTTTTTTTTCATTTTTTAAAACCCGTGCTTCCAGACACTATAACACAATAGAATTGCTCCTGTACTAACATACAATCCTTCTTTGCAATAACCTTTTGTCCTTCCAGAGAGCAAGAAGCAAAAAAAAGCAATGTTTTTTTAAGTAGCCATTAGATTTCTCCTAAAATAAGAATGGGAACAGATGAGGTAACAGAGACATAAAGCACTGTTAAATGTAACTGTGGGACATGAAGGGCTAGGTTTTGTTCTTCCACTTTGAGTTGAACACCACCACTGAGTCTGAACAAAGAAAGATTAACAAATTATTCATGAACAGAAAACTATATTCAAGTTATAGATTTCATCATAGCAACCAAAGGCAGAAAACATCCCAAAAAGGCCTTATAAGCCAAGTGGAATGTTTTCAGAAGGGAAAAAACAAATAATCCTTGGAATTCTTAATACTGTTGGCAAATGACATTCTGGACCTGTTGAAGAAAGGGCAAAAATCCTACAGAAGCTTCACTGGGACCAGGGTTCTCATCCACACCTCAAATTTTACAGTGTTATACCTATGGGTAACATGGAAACAGGAAGAGTTATGATCCCATCCCACGCAACCTCAGCAGGAGGACTAAAGATGATCTAAAAAGACAGTATTAGAATTCTGAATTATTATTTTTAATATAGATGAAGCTAAGAGGAAGAAATTCAACAAAACCATATGCAACTACATTAAAACCTCCTTCAAGGTCCTAGGTACCTTGTTCTGTGTTTCTGTGATTTCTACAACTATCCCAACACTGTCATTTTTACCTAAAACTGGTGGAATTCTATGCTATATTCTACACTGCACCAATACTTAGAAAAAGATATTTTTTCCTGAAAATCTCAAAGCCTAAGACCATGATCTTACTAAGGCTTATGAATACAATGTGAATAATCTCAATGAAAATAAAATGAACAACTACATCAGGCATTTGAAGTTCTAATTTTTGTTTAATTTCTAATTCTTCATCTTACATTAGAATGACTAGAACTGAGTGCAGCCCTCAAAATCCAAGTGCATTGTGGTGACAGAAAAATTAAGCAACCTACCAGCACCAGAACTAGAAAGTGAATTCAGATTTTCTAGAGCCTATTGTTTGCCTAAGCTAAAACAATTAACCTACGTTAAAAAAAAAAATCTGGACTTTACAAGGTAGTAAATGAAGCACAAGTAGTAAATGAATACACTCTGTCCTGCTAACTCTGTTGTAGGACAGAGGAGACATTTGAGGACAGTTTACTGATAACTTCTTAAACCACAGTAGCAAGATTTACAGAACTTGACTGCTTCAGTGAAAATCCTACCTCTAAAGCATGAACAAGTACCCACTGGAAGTATCTTCATAAGGGAATGTCTTTCTTTGAAGTAGACTCATTCTCGGGTTCATTACTCTGCTGTTTCCAAACAGCTACAGTGCCAAGGGCATAGCACTTTGTTTACCCTGCATGCTTATTGATTTAATTTTATTTTGTGGCACCTATGTAACAGTGAATTGGAAAACATAACCTAACTAGCTCTTTTATATATTTTTATTCTTTGCATTTTGTGCACTTTTTTGCAAAGTCAAATATTTCTAGCTATTGATCTCACCCTATGTCAAAGGATTTCTATTGATTCCAGTGAAGATAATGAATATCCAGTATCTCCCAAACAGAACCCCTTTGTCAACATTTTCTGCTGACCCAAGATGTTGACTTTCCTTATCTTAATATTTTCAGTATCACAAGACACATACCATAGCACATGAATGTAAAAATCAATTCTGATTAAAGTTACGCAAGTGAAATCAAGGCGGATACATTACTGTGAGAAGGAGAGCTATGCATCATCATTAATAGGATACATTTTATTAACTTCCTTGCATCTTACCTAACCTCCTAGTGAAATCATTGTATACACATACAGAAAGTTAGAATATAGAAAGCAGACTGTAAATGTTTAGGTCTAAAAGGTGTTCTCACACCATATAGTAACTAATACTTTTTGCACTGAAGCCTAGGCCACCAGGAAAGGAAAAGCACACCATTTGCATTCATTCCTAATTGGACCCCAGAGATGGACATATTCAAACCAAAGATCAAATCTGCTGCTTTTGGAATAAAATGGCTGTGTAACTGTGAAACTGCCTGTAAAGCACAGGTAGCAATATCACTTCTTCAGCTACAGTTAACTGTGAAATGTATCACTCAGATGATAGTTAAACAGATTCATTACTACAAGCAAAGGTCAGGTCCTCATGTGTCCTCTAATTTTGATGAATAACCTATTTATATTTGCATGTGAAATTCTTGGGGGGGGGGAGAAGACATAGCTAAATACCATAAGCATAAGCACACGCAATTCTTTACCTCCAAAAGTGCCTTTTCTCCAACGATTTCTGAGTGTTTCAAAAACTGACCGACTGGGACACTCTCCTTCTGAATTAAATCAGTTTTGTATCATCTGCCATAAGCAACCTTGCTCACTGTGCCAAGCAGGAAGGGAATTGACTGTAGTGCAAAAGAGTACAAGCCTGGTTTTATAATCCTTGTCCCTTAGCTGCCCCAACTCTCTTGAGAGCTTACTTCATCTGAAACTGAGAATGATCTTTTAGAAACACTGCATTCATGCAATGTAATTCCTTATTACATAGTACTCAGCAAGATGCCACATAGTTTGTGCTCTTGCTTTAAATCACAGTATCTGCATGCTTATGTTTACACATTCACATGAGATTTCCAAACCAGTTTATTAGTCCTGCAGCTTCTTTGCACCCCAGTTGTGCAATTTGTTTTCTCATGTGCCCTTTATTATGTAGGACAGGATGACTACATATCACCTCCTTGTTTATAAAGTGGTGTACTACCAAGTTTGGTGGGTTTTACCCTGGATGATCCACATAAGAGTCCATTTCCCTATGTGTTCAGCAATGACACTACCGGATTCCATCCCTCCTTTACAACTGGAAGCACGTCTGCTTTCTTGAACTATGTGAAAGTCATGGAAATCCTCAGGTCCACCTACATTTTTAAGATTGTCATTAAAAGAAAGGCTGATTGTGCTCACATTTATACAATATCACAGTAAAACCAGGAACACCCAAAGGGAAAGCAAAAATCAAAAAACTTCCATCTTTAAAAGGATTCATCTGTCCCTGATGATGATTAGACAAGCCTTTGGCTTTTCCTTATTCCAGGGATGCTAAGCATTGCCAATGTACACGAGAACAGTGGAGACAGTGGGACTGAAAGCAGCTCTGTAAACAAAGTCTGTTTCAAAGACTTGACAACCACAACTTGTAGCACACAAGACACCAAAACCTTCTCAGGAGTGACCTGTAGACCCAGCAGATTCACTGTTAGCATGTAATCTTCTATCCCTAAGAACTGTATGTCTTCTCTAATTCCCATCCACATCCTCAAATGCTGACTACGCCATATGAGGCTTCAACAGCTGTAAAGATCAGGCAAGACAACAATTCTTTTGTAGCTCTTCCTCAAATCATCTACCTGAAGTTCCTCTCCATGCCAGGCATGAAATGACAAGTGTAACAGGCTCAAAAAAGAATACATCATCACAGAAACATGTACCTTGTACACTCAATAAGTGATGTGCATTTGATCATGAAAAATGGATGTCATGAGTGATAAGCACTGTCTTAATTTTTAAAAAAAATTAACACAGTATTTAGGGTGCTTTTTTTGTTTTAAATCACTACCATATTTAGGAAACCTTTTTTCCTGTACTACAGAATTTTACATATCATTTTGGCTTGCTTTTTGTAAGAGCAAAATTTAGCAAGCTTTTTTTCTGCTCAGCAAACTGCATTGCAGCAGAAAGCCTATGCAGAAAATGCACACAGTACATAACAAGAGCAACAAATCACCAACCCCACTAAATTTCAGTGTGTCTAACAGTCACTGCAAAACAGCATTTATTTCACGGTGAACTCTTAGCATACCAGGAGGAGAAATAAAGTGAATCTTCATATGCAGAAAGTTGTTTATTATGTTTCTAAGACAACATGGCAAGACTGTCTTCTTCATTCTAAAATAGGTGGATACAAACTTTCAGCCACCTAAGAAAACCATCAGGGACACCATTCTGGTTGACAGTATCAACATTCATGTTCATAGACTTCCTTCGCCTTCATAAATGGATTCTTGCTTAGTTTTTAAGGTACAAGGATTAGGTGAACTTCCTCCAACACCATAGCAATCTTCAGGGACATACATGCTTTAGCTACTCTGACCCATTAGACTCTCATTTCACTTGCCTGTGTCATGCCCTGAAAAATATTCACAGCTCAGTTACAAATTATCAGCAGCAGATACTTACAGAGTAGTAAATGCAGTGACCAATCTGTCTATATAGTCTGTGAAAGATGTAACTTACCTAGTTTTAGAAGGGCACACCTGAGCCAGCCAAACCCCAAATGCCTGTTCAACTTCTGGCAAAAAAAAACCAGTGAAGAAAAGAATAAAAGAGAAAACATTTGGTAACCTTATGGAATCCAACTGCACTTTTGATGCAGCTTTAAAACCTTACTTTTGAACTGTGGAGTGCCGAGCTTTGTTACAAAAAACTATGATTTTCAAAACCTCAAGCTCAGTTTTCACAAAAAAAGTTAAAGTACGTGCAACAAACCTAGCATAGCCCTGCAAAAAATAACATCAGACTTGTGCTGACATGAAAAGTTACACTGAACATCGCAAGGTCAAATGTACAGCCAAAAAAATAGCTTCTTTCTTGAAAGTCAAGGCCTCACTAATGTGTTCCCGACAACCGTCAGTGGTTAAAACCACCTTACTTACTGCTCAAAGAGACTTTAAATTTTTTTAAACTGCCAACCTCCATAAGAATCTTTTCCTTGATCTCAAAAACTTCACGCACTTAGAATTCGAGGCAGGTTATTTCCTAGTGTTCTCCTGTCTTCTTTTATTTCTCAATGGAACTCATTTGACAGCAGTTTTAAGTTGTAAAAAGTTCTTTCCAACATCTATCTGACCAATGAAAATGGTTACTCATAGAAACAGAAGAAACACAAGTTTCCCAACACTGAAAAAAAAAAGTTAATAGCATTTACCTCTCTCTACCACCTACCAAAGGGAGAGAGAAAAAGAGAAAAGAAAAGAAAAAGGTCCAAGTCCCTAAGTACTTCACTTCATGAACCTCAAGAAGCACTGCACCAACAGCTACTACCATTACACAACTGCACAATCCTGTCCTTTTACCCTTAATTGTCTAGCAGAGCCTTTACTCTGTTCCAGTTCAGCAGCAAGTGGGCTAACGCTTGCTATACAAACAAGAATAAGACCACATTCCTCAAAACCCACCAACCCAAACCACATCGCTCAACTGTAAAATTACTACTGCCCAGGCAACAAGAAGTCAAATACATCTAAACACATTCAATCACAAGCATTACAGCATTAAAAATTCTGTGACTTTGAAATAGTTTTCACAAGGTAAACCACAACAAATGATGGAAATTATCCCACAAATCAGGAGGCCTAGTACTGAGACGAAACAGTCTGTAATACCTGCCTAGAACTGTACATACAAAATTCAGTGCATGTTGTCACTATGGAAGACTTAGGATACACATAAACGTGTCAACTACTATATAGCAAAACCCTCCAATTTTTTGGCAGAAAATTCAATTCCTTTTTCATGTATCAAAACCTGATGTGTGCAGATGGAGAACAAGCTTACAGCAGTAAAATTATTTTCCCAAGGCTACAAAGAAAGCTTGGGCTATGCCCAGGATTAGAATAGTCCCTGGAGCAAATTCTTGGCGCGGTCTCTGTGAACCTAGCAGGATCAGCGTTAGCATTAATTCACCTTTTTTTCCTCAGCTTGTGAAAGTTTAAACAGGCTGCCTTAAGCAAATATTATCTCACAAAAATGAGGAACAAAACAAGAGTTATTATCAAAAAAACAAGAAAATGCTAAAAGGAGATATACGTCTGAAAACACCTCATCTAGTCTAAGTTCATCCTATCATTTGCCATAAGCTTTAGGGCTAGATGCTTATCTGTTTCAAATTGAAATAAACTCATGGAAGTCAACAAATCTATGTACTCCAACTGAAGATCTGTCCCTATAAATTACTTTAAGTGTATTTAGGAGATTTCAAGCCTAAAGATTCCATAAGCCATTAAACATTACTTGCAACATTATCCCTTAAATCCAAGCCTTGTTTTCATCCACCAGACGCTTCTCAGCAGGGAAATGTACACACGATAACCCAATGCGTATCTCTTAGTGGGAGAGTAGCAGGAAATCTCCCTTTGAACAGGGTTTGCTCAAGTGTTCACCAGGATTCAAAATAACAAAATTGGATCATTTTGCTGCTCACATCTCAATATTAGATATGATTTTTTTATTTTTTTTATTTTTTACACATGTAGAAGCAGTAACTACAGGTTTCCCATAATCTGAACTCACATGGTAAAAGAACATAACTATGAATTTTATCTCCTTAACTAACAATCTGTACAAATTAATTTGCTGACCTATTTTTTCACAGCTAGAAAGAATTGTTCAACAATCTCTCCTTTTCTTGTTGCAGCTAATTACACACAGAAATATCAAGTCATGACAAATAAAAGGGAGACACAGTTTGTTACTAGTTTCTAATGCACCACAAAGATGAGCAAGTGAATTGGCTCTTTTGGGTACTATTAGTTCCACATAGTTAGATATTATAGACTGATACATGGTAGCCACAGCAGCAAGTCAGAGAATAGTGGTGTCTATCAAGTTGGGAGGTAGCCAATAATCCTCTAGGCATACATATAGCCCTCATTCGCTCTCTTACAAAACAACAAGCTAAGACTGATGCTTTTCATCTGCCTTTCTGTATCCCCAGCAGCATGCACTTACACACATACAAACCGATCAGCATAACACAATGCTAGTACGGGCTGTCTTATTTTTTCTTGTGCTGTTTAGCAGTTTTCTCGTAACTCCATAGCCACGCAATTAGGAAGTGATCCGCCACCACTGCAATAAGTTTTGTCACTAGCTTCCATGATGCTAGCCAGGTCTGATGCTGGTTACTTAGCTCTGCCCTGTGTTTTTCATGGAACCGTTAGAAACGTTTTTCTAGGATTAACTCAATTCACACTAAATGTGAATTTAAGTGTTCCAAACATCACAAATCTATTATTAAATACCTGAAGCCATTTGTTGCTTTGAAAGACCATTCTTTTCATGGAAGGATCACAAATCATTCTTTTAATCAAGGTACAGTAAGTTATGTGGTTTCCACAAAATACTACTTCTAAGGAACTCCTTTCTAATTTGGACTTCAGCATTTCAAGTATACCTTAACCTGTCTACCAGTTGTCTACTGGGCCTACCAGAATGGAAATGCATGGAGCTACCTTTATTTTCCCCAGCTACACATCCTAGCTGAAACTGCAGGCTGCATTTCCATTCTATTAAATCTCCCACTCAACAATAATAAATCTTCCCTCTAAAATTTGAGATTTTTCTTCTCAGAGCCTGGGGAAATACTGTCATTCTTTGGCCATTGAAATGTTTCATTAAAAAATGCGATCTGAGGACAATGCACTTAGAGGTATGTTTTCTTCACCCGGATATATTGAAAAGATACATTATACTTAACAGTTCCTTGATGCATAATTTTTAATAGCAGAAGATAAACAGTCTTCATATCTGATGAGAAATCTTCATTTAGGTTCAGCTGAGGAACTTGTTCTGCCATAGATATTTCTCATGTTCTCAGGATAGCACCTAGCATGAAAATGGCCCAGAGATCTCTCCAGAAAGACACTTTGTGGTGCAAGTTCTGCAGCAGTTCCTGGAAGGAAAATGCCTCTTGTCTAGCTATTTTTATGGTATTTGTCAGACTATACCCCTTCCTCTGCAGTTTTTCTGTCTAGCAAAAATACCAGCTGGTTATTTCTGGTCACTCTTCTTTGACTAAGCACTGACTAATCCATTTCTTCTAACTCCGAAGCTAAGCTTATCTGTCCCTTTTTCTCCACATCCAGAGAAAAAAGAACAGTAATGGGTCATACATGAAAGTCAGAAGAGATACTTAGGAGCTCTTTATGGTTTTTCTGGAGAAGGTTGGTTTGCAAATGAAGGTTACTGTCTATTAAATGTTATCTTGCCTTACCCTACTTCCAGACTTTGGTTTCAGTCTTTAACCAAGACTTGTGATAATCCTCATTTGAACAAAACTAATTTGACCAGGTTGTACTACCCTTTTAATACAATGTATCAAAGTTTTCCAATCCTTCAACCTGAAAGACTTGACCAACTGACACCACAGTTGCTTGACAGAATATCAAGATCTATGAATGCAAAATAGAGATTGGAACAACTATAGGCCCTTATCATCCAAGTACCATACCCTCAATGAAAAAAAAAACCAAAAACGCAACACCACCAAACAACCCAGCCCCACAGTATTTTTACCTATTTTTATTTTAGACTAATATTTGTGTAATATTTTCAGGAAGGTACAATAATGGATTGATCAAACCACACATTGTTCTACAATGTGCCAGAAATGCACAACACTACAGTGGACAAGCACAGCTGTTTAACAGGGCATAACAGGGTTCTAGTACAGTTTATCACCTACAATGATAAATAATAATTTTTTCAAATAAAATAGTAGCTTAATTTATCAAACCGGATTTTTCACAAGATCAGTACTAACGTGCCTTTTCTCAAAAGTATCATAGCATGTTAACAAATAGGAGTATCCAGGACATAAGCTTTATGCTCTTGCTGGTGGTGTTTTCAGAAACAAAAGTGTCCCTCAGTTAATACTGGGTTATTAACCTCAGAAGGGGCAGTGCCACCTACTGAAACAACATCACCCTCCATTATAATAGATTTTCTCCACTACCACTCTGTATGTACCCACAGTCTCTCAGATGCTCCCATTTCTCATCTAGCACTACCACTGCTTCACCAGAGTTGGCAACAAGGAAGCACATGTGTCAGCCAACCAACAGTATGTTCTACTGCAACATGGTATAGATCTGCTGAGAGCTATATTGCATTGTAAAGAAGCAGATATTATTTATGTGATTATTTTACTGTTATTAAGTCCTCCTACAGTGCAGGCATATACTGTATGAGTCATCTGCAAATAAAATTCTGTACAGAAAAAGTATTAAAATCTAACAAGCTTCAACTTTCAGTGAAGGGAACTCAAACACCGTTACTGAAAAATCACAGAGAATAAGTGCCGAGAAGTAAACACCAAGCACTATCAACCTCCCCAGTAAAGCAAAAGTTATAAGTGTTATTAAAAAATTTAAATCAGGTACAAGTTCACATATTGTTGTTTACTTTTGTTGTCTACTAAGTTAAAACACATGAATATTTTAAAATTTCTGGCAGAAGTAAAGAAAACCTAAGGGAAAGAAAGCTGTGTTCTGATTTTCATCACTTTCACTGCTGCTCAGTAAGTTGTTTTTAATTCAGTAGTGCTTTACAACCTCACAAACTTCAAACAATAAAGTGATACTGTACAATGAATATTAAACATCCATTTCATTAATCTTGATTTTCAGCTCCAGATACAAAGAATTACAAGTTCGTCTTTGCCAATAAGCAAAGCAGTGCATTTTTAAATTGGGAGAGCAGAGAAAATATCTCATGATCTATGAAAATCAAATTCTACTGGTATATCAGGCATTCATAAAGAAATCTGCTAACACATTCATGCCTTTGCACAAAAGGTAAGCCTGCAACAGCTGAGGTACTACTTTGTGGAACTGATACTACAGCAATTGATTAAAAATACATTTGACTTTTAAGACTGCAGTGATGATCCTTCAAAGGGCAGATGTACAACCACTTACCTATGCGATATACCAAATAATCCAAGAGCAGCAACTGAGACTTGTACTAGAGGATTATTTAAATTCAATTTTACACAGAAAAAGTCAAACAGTTCTTCATGGACAACAGTTAGTACCAATCGCATGCAATAAACATAATATTCCTTCCTTTTCTAACTATTTTTGTCTATTTTAGCCAAGATACACATTTTTCATCTACTACAGGCTAGGGATGGCTGTAGGGCACATCATTCCCACACCACCCAGTTATCGCCAAGTGGCATGCCTAAAACCCTTCCCATTAAGTGTTCAGTTCTTCTTTTCCCATATGAAAAATTCACCCTCTACCTACATCCGTGTCTAGTGGCACAGTATAATTCTCTCAGGGATACGAGTAGGATCCATGACACCAGCCCAATTACTTAACACTGCCGAGTTATTTACCTCACTTGTTTGTATATCGTACCTTGCTACACAACTGTATTTTCATAGTTAGAACCTCTGAATCATCAAACACAAAGTTGCCTTTAATGGAACCCTAGCAGAGATCTGATGGCAACACTGAAGACCAAATTCTGAGTGCCTAAGTCTCCTGCTATGAAATAAATATAATATATATTAGAATATGTATATTATATATATTTTATATGGTAAAAATTATGTAATATATTAGAGATGTTAATTCATTTAAAGGACATTACTGTTTTAGATATTGCACACACTTATTTCAGACTTTTGCACAAAAACCCCCCACAATCTCAGAAAGGAAAATTAAAACAACAAAGGAAAGAATTGTGTTTATGATTTTTACACTAAATAGCCTAGACTTAACATACTTGCATGTTCCTCATTCTTCATGAAATGATGTTAGAGTGCTAGCTCTCCCTCAATATCAGCATCCTGGTTTAATTTCAAAATTCTTTAGGATGATCTTTTCTTATGAGAAAGGAATCAGTACTTAGCACAAGGAATGATTAAATAGCAATTTTCTAATGTAAAAATACAACAGGCTCATATGTTTTAAAGGTTAGCATTTAAACACAAACTCAGTTGTTTTAATACACTTCTACCGCAGCAACAATTTTTCAAATTGTTTACTGTTCAAATATATAGACAGAGATCATTATATAGCGTGTTCTAGATTTTGCAGATTTCTATCATCATTTTGCCTGCCAACTAAGGAAAAGATTTCATGATGTGTGAAGCATTGCAGATTTTAGACCTATACTTCTGTTCAACAGCTATCAGTCTTGAACTTGACATCCATATGCTATTTTCTTCTCCCAAGAAAGTCACTTAGATTTTTGTACGCCTAAAAAAAGACAGGCCCTTACTGATCTTTCATCTCATTTTCAGTGAATGAAAATTGCATTTTACTGCTACTAAGTACAGATTGACCTATACAAAAGGCTATCTTTTACCAGTGCTACACAGGCAATGGATATTTTTGTCCTTTAGATCTTATGTATAACATGGTTAGGACCAAATTCTGGTTTTGACTGTAGTGATGCAGCTATAACGAGGACAATAGGGTTGCACAAGTGTCACCAATATCAGAATTCTACCTTGGGAATTTAAGTTCTATATTTCATTAACACTTCTGTGAGACTACAGCCCTGAAGCATCTGTCTTTTTGTAACTGATATAATTAAATGCCCTAAGAAATATGCAAAATGAGGGATCTGCACACTATCACACAGCAGCTCTATTCTGTATTTAGCCTTTACTTGGTTTTAAGGGTCTGCATGGTATTGTGACTTGAAATGTAACTTTCTGAATAAATGCAATGTTCTCTACTAAACAAAACAAAACAAAACACAACACAAAAAAACCCCACACCTCTCAGGTCTTTAGGAGCTAGAAATGAAATTCTATATAGCTCCTGGAAGAGAAAACACAGAGACCAATACTTTTCCTGTGGTCAGTGGTCCTGGAGAATTGTTTAGGTACCCAGCTGAGACACTCTAAAACAGGCTTGAGTTCTGAATGCCCATCATTTCTCTGAAATTCAGTGACCTTTAAAGAACATTGAATTGGATATCCAAACTAAAGAGCCTCAGAATCATGAACCTTCACCTATATTCTTTATTAGTAGGATTATTATTCACAGCTATGCCCAGGGTATACTAAGTGTTGGGCAAACATAAGGGAAAGCCCGCATATATTTAATTTTTCAAGCAAGAATAGGAATGGGTCACTGGAAAAATGATATATTCATCAATAAATTAATATAGTCACTCCCCAACTCAGTTGTCCAAGTAGTATGCCTGAGATGAGGAGTGACAGATTACATCAATAAGTTCACATCCAAGCATCCAGATGATAACACCTTCAATTGCTCAACGTTTGTCCCAAGGAACTCCATTTGCAGTACACCAGAGTAGCATAATAGGGAAGGAGAATCAGCAGTCATGTCCTACAGCTAACCAAAATGAGATTTTATGGCTCAATTTAGTCATTCCAATGAAGAAAGTAGACCTGGATCCATGCTTCCTAAGGTTTGTTGGCATTTGAATCCATCTGTTAGACTGGGATGGGATGTCTGAACTGGGATGAAGCTTTAATCTGAAAGCAAGCTCTACCCTGAAATTTCTAAGTGTATGGACCATGCATAAGTGTATGGACCATGCACTTCAAACATAATGCCTCTCTAATCCCAGTTTGTGGAAGCTCACTTTAATAAAACATTTTTCAGCAATTCATTTTGAAACGCAGATGATTTTGTATACAAAATCAGAATGCCAGTTTCTTTGCATTTACTTGTAATATCTTATCCATGGGCCAACAGTTAATATTCCCACCTACAGAGCTGTATCTACCAAGTTTCCATCTGAGATACCATACAGATTAACAAAATCATAGAATCATTTAGGTTGGAAAAGACCTTGATGATCAAGTCCAACTGTCAGTCTAACACTGCCAAGTCCACCACCAAACCATGTCCCTAAGCACCACATCTACATGTCTTTTGAATACTTCCAGGGGTGGTGACCCAACCACTTCCCTGGGCAGCCTGTTCCAATGCTTGACAACCCTTTCAGTAAAGAAATTTTTCTTAATATCCAATCTAAATCTCCCCTAGCGCAACTTGAGGCCATTTCCTCTTGTTCTATCACTTGTTACTTGGGAGAATAGACCCACACCAACCTCACTACAATCTTCTTCCACGTAGTTGTACAGAGCAATAAGGTCTCCTCTCAGCCTCCTTTTCTCCAGACTAAACAAGCCCAGGTCCCTCAGCCGCTCCTCAAAAGACTTGTGCTCTAGACCCTTCGCCAGCATTGTTGCTCTTCTTTGGACACGCTCCAGCACCTCAATGCCTTTCTTGTACTGAATAAAATTCACCTTCTCAAAATAACAGTGGATATTTACCACACTAGACTAAACACTTATCAGAATAGGACCTCCAATCATGGACCTATTGGCTGCACTCAAGTTTTCACTTATTTCTATAAAGCTAAACCCTTAAATATGTCTGTGGTGATCTAAAAGGAGTGATCTCCAAGACAACCATGAGGACAGATTTCACAACCTGCCTGTTATTTCTTCAGCATTTTGCAAATAGCCCAGCATTGACTCTTCCCGTGATGCATTAGCATGCAGGGCCTATTCAGCACATTCTGACCACACTGGGACAGGCTGTCTGCAAGTTCCATCTCAATGGCTGCCTCATGAAAACCCTTAACAAAGCTTACATTTACAAAGGCCCACATTCTAAATCTTTACTCAATCTCTGACTACAAAGAGAGCTTTTAGTACAAAATTTGGTCTATACGTTGTTCTGATATATCGATATGACTACTCCATTCACTGTGAAACAATTTTAGCTAACCAAATCAGGAAGATGAATGAACAAACTACATTCTGTGAATCACAAATCTACACTGGACAAGAAATACCAGATAGAATGAGAGTTTGTTTCTGCTTTGACAATATTATCAGAGATTAGCTGCTTGAGCAGAAATTAAACTTTAACAGCAAAAGCTATATTTGCAGATTTTTCAAAATTATGCTTTAGTAACATAAATGTCAAGAAATTAAGAATAATGGGTTTCAAAACACCAGAGTTCCATTCCACAGTAATAGTCCCTCATCCTCTACCATGATTCTGAAACTAGGCTCAGTAT
Organism: Astur gentilis; assembly: GCF_929443795.1. NCBI lineage: Eukaryota > Metazoa > Chordata > Aves > Accipitriformes > Accipitridae > Astur > Astur gentilis. The sequence continues at coordinate 47,535,503 of NC_064880.1, forward strand.
GAACCTACAATACTGCAGCTACAGAAAGGAGACGTTATAGTTGTTATTATGAAATGATTTAGACTGCAGCCTTATACTACACATATGTATGTTGAAAAAAATATGTTCATGTTGTATTATCATTCTTTTCTTGTATTATTGTAAACCAGAAACAAATAATTATATCAAAATAATTAATCCAGTACTTACTTGGGGTGCTGAGGAATAAATTAATGTCCATTTTAGTAATTTTTATCATGCCTGTCTCAGTTTATGACTATATATTTATAAAAATGTAAATCCACTCTTTATAAGAATTCTACAAACATACAAACTTCAGGCAGCATCGAAATGAAAAGCAAAATGAACTTATTCCTCAGGCATTGCTCAGTATCTGACCATAAAAGTATTGCACAAAACCACAAATGTCAGAATATGCATAACTGATTCTAAGTAAGCCTAAACTTCAGTTGCTAAAGATGATACCATAGGGCTCCACTGACCTCAAGGATCTTACAAATTTAAGTCTATAAAGATTATACTGAAGCCTTGTGCAACTATCTGCTGGAAAGCAACACCTTCAACAGCATCCAAGGCCAGTGAGACCGTAACCATTACCATGGAGTGCAGAAGCTGTATTTCGAGACAGCAGCCAAAGCTTCCAAATGGTCTTTTATAAGTACAGCACTTCTGTGGTAAAAATCAGTATATTAAGTTCCTGATAGCAAGCTAAATAAAAAAGCTGATTTTATGGTCTGTGTAAATCCTACTTCTCAATATTAGTGAGTGAAAGATGATGATTTCATTTTCCCTTAAGCAGACATCCTGCTCCATATCCAGCCTAGCCTAGTTTAGATTTCCAAACCTAAAGAGATGAAACACATTTTGATGTATACACCAGCATTTCATCTTCTGTGTTCCAATATGTCAGGCCACAAACAGCCCATCCCAAAGAGAATACATACTATACACCTGTTATGTAGCAAATATATGACATGCATATAGGTACATCATAATTTGAATTTATATACTTTCATAATACACTATACACAGGTTCTTAATAGTAAGTCTAACACACAGAGTTCAGATCAATGGATTTCATGCCTCATGTGCCATAGATCATTACCCAGTAAGGAAACTACTTTGTGTATTCAGGTCAACATAAGATTTGTCAATCTCTTTCAATATTACCAAGTGAAAAGTTCAGCTGGGGCATCATCATAATCCCACTGAAAGCAAACATCTCATACCAGTCAAGATAAACCATTCCAACTTACTCTAATGCTGGAAAAATATAGCTTTGGAAGCAAACAGAGTAGTCTTGAAAGCAAGGATGGTGATAATGCTGCAGCACTCAAGGGAGTGAGCAGACCATAAAAAAGGAAAGGTAGTCTAGTTACAAACACTTGATTGGAAAAGGAGACTCTTGAATCACTTCCCCACTCTCCACACAGACCATGTACACGGGTATCACTCCCCTTAGTATTTTTCTTATCCTCCATGTCCTCCATTTCTTCAACTACAGTTATCAAGTAATGTCAGCTCCCTGGCCTACTACTATCTTTACTATATCGTGCTGCGTCAAAAGCAGCACCAGAAGATAGACTTGCAATAAAGTCTTTCGAAGCATGTAAGAGGATAAAACAGAAATTTACAGGAAGAATTTATCAGGGAATCAGAAACAGTAGTGAGAATACAGTCAGTGTAGCCCAACAATTAGCACAGCAGGTCCCCATTTTTCACTGAAATTGAACGTCAGGGCTGTACTGCTAACACTTTACCATTACAGACAAGGGTAAAACAGAAACAGGGCACTTTAAATAGCAGGTGACTACAAAGAATTGGCAGTGTCAAACACCCAAAAGTGACAACTCGTCATTTATATCAAACAGGTAGCAAACCCTGGTCACCTGGCATGTCTCCCCACTCATGGATTGGCTAGAGGAACCTGCTAAAAGGACAGCACAAAGAGCAGCCAATGTGAGATGATAAACTGAGTAGAACTGCTGAAATTGCATGGGGGAGCAAAGCAATTCTAGAACATATTTTCCTCAAAGATTAAGAAGTTTTAATACTAAGCATATCAAAAGCCCTGGCAATGTTTTTGTGGCATACAAGTTAACTGTCAAGTCTGTGTATACAGATTTAATATGTATCTGCGTGCTGCTTCCTCTTGTATTTTTCGTAAATTTAGCCCCTTCAAACCACAAGGAAAGATACATTCCAAAGACATATAACTAGTCAACTACTAACAGCTGATTTCAATGCCTGAGTTCAATGCCTATCCACTCCAGCTGAGTATGCAGTCACATTATATCCAGGCAGGGACTACCTTATCTGCTGGGGTTTTTTGTAAGGTTTCTAAAACACTGCCAGAGTGCTACAAATAAGGAAAACAGAAAACAAAAGCTTTCAGATAACCTAACTAATCTTAGAAAAAATTTTAAAAGACCCTTTTAAAAGAAATGGAGTGGTTTCGTTACCCATTTTATACTTAAGTCTTGCAACTCTGACAAATGAAACGTAAAATAAAATTAAGCCATTTCTCAGTATTCCCTAAAATTATATTGTTAATTATTCTATAACATAGTACTTACTTTTATGTTGCTTCAGTAGCAAAGACAGACTATTGCATTTTCATGAAGCAGAACAAAATGGAAACTCATATGTCCTGCTTTCTTCTTAACATTAAAATTCCTCACAATGTTAGATTCTGCTTTTAAGTGTTCCTTCTCTTTTCTCTTTTTTGAATCAAGTTATTGTACCTGTGTTTCTATATAAATCGCTCTGAGAAATGTATGTTGAGTTTTCAGAGACCATTTGGTCGGATTCTAATAATCTCTCCTGGGAGCTGACACCAACTTCCAGCAGCAGGTCGTACACTGCAGATTAGAATAATAAAGCACATGCTGCTGCAGCTTCAAACCACCCCCCCACCCCCCCCAAAAAAAACCCCAACAACAAAAAAGCAAGTCGGTCTTTATCAAGCTGAAGAATGATGTTTTGAGACATCTCTAGATATCTTGTCTCCTAGGCAGAGCTTTTCTTTTGTTTATATAAACACATGAATTCAGTCACTTCTGGTTTTTCCTTCTTTTAAACAGAGAATATGCCATCGCAAAGATTTTGTTCCAGATTCCACATTTCTTTTTGTCCTTACAGTAATGCAGTGTTACTTAATTGACCAAGATAGAAAGCTGGTATTTTAAAAATTTGCATTGAACTAAAATATACTTTTATTTACACAACGTAGCTTTTTTTCCTGTTGTGAAATAAAAGAAATATATTTCATTTTTTCCATATAAAAGTGGTTTCGAGTTTTTTTCCAAATTCTTTGTGTAAACTAGGCAATTGTCTTAAAACTTAAAGAAAAACACTGGCTTAAAAAAAAAAAACCCTAGTATTTCTCCTCCAGATTAGCACTGTGTTAGGTTATCTGTCAGTGTAGTACAGATAAATTATATATTTCTCCCTTACAATTCACTATTCTTTATTATAGCGTTCCCACTACAAATCCCAGGTGGATTAAGACTTGTCATATTTGACCTCTTTAGTTAAAGGCAATCCACTGCATAATGATTTTTACACTATTTTGTAAAATGAACAGTTCCACATGCATAAATGCTAACAGGAATCAACATCTCTTGTTTCTTTCTCTGACCTTCAACAACCCTATCCTCTGCAGAAAAAAATAACAGTTTTACTAATTTATAAGCACCATGCAGACACAGGCAGTCTAGAGAAAAACCTCTTTAGCAGTTGTAAAGAAAAATATGAGAAAGCTTCCACAAAGAGAGAAATACTGAGAGCCCAAAATTTAAAAAAAAAAAAAAAAAAAAAAGGAAGAGGTGTGAAGGTTTAAAATATTCCCAATACTCACTGAAAGCAGCCACTGCAAGAGCCAGTGTGACAATAATGGAGACCCAGGAAACCCACAATGCCTTCTTTCTGTAGCTTTGAGCTTCATGAGGTTTTAGCCTTGTACTGCTTTCTAGCAAACCTGATAAGCAATAAGCAAAGAGGGTATGAACAATACATTGCTCCTTTTAAAAACACAGCTGTGTTAGTTCAGACCTAGATCATATATTTACATTATATATTACATACAGAATCAATGCAGAATCAAATCCTGCTCACATTATTAAGGTTAAGTGAATGAAGCCACCAGAAACATATGAGTAAGCAAGGAGAGTACACACAAGTTGTTTTGATTTCACATAGAAAGACCCACACATCAGTCACTTAAAAAGAGCACTGCAATTGTAGGGCAGTTACAAAATTCACATCCCTTACATTTTCCACCTGTACATCTACACTAGAAAGGGCTCTGTCCTATACTTACTCAGATCAAAACTTGTTTCAGAACTTCAGGATCCTGAACATAATTAACATAGGAGAAAAACTCGTGCTCACCAGTCTCTGCGAAATAACCTACTGATGCACAGGAATATACTGCACATATTGAGCACTGAAGTAGAAGCAGGCATACCTTAGAATCGAAGCTATCACAGTTGAAAAAACCTCTTGAAGCATAACGTCCTTCATGTGAGGTAAGAATACATCCCCATCTAGAACTAACTGAAGAACCAATTCTATCGTTATTGCAATCAGCATGGAAGTCCGTTGAACACAAGTGAATGGGATTGCTTTCTCTCTTTTTTAAAGCTTTCAATTTGTGGAATTCTTTTGTCCACTCAAATCACAGAGAAGAATTCAGGTTAAAAATAAAGAAAATAACAACATTCTTTGGTTTTTATTCTCTCAGTCTGAGTCTTAAGCCACCTTTAAAATGCATTCAGAATTTCACATATTTGCCTTCTGTATATCCCATCCAGATTCTTTTGTGCTTAATATATTCATCTAATTTGAAACATACATTCTTTTTCACCAGCAAGTTCCAGCTCAAATATGCTTAGTTAGAGAGAATGCCCGATAGCTTTTAACTTTCTTAATTAATTACTCCAGAAAATGTGGGTGGTTCCTCTTAAATGATGATCACTTTTCAGAGGGACTTGCTTGCACTGAATGCATTGAACTGGGGCACTGGTTTAATAGCACAACCTTTCAGTAGCGGGTCTAATGCCTTAGACAAAGGGTTGAGAACAGGGGCTCTGGCAGACTCAGCAGCAGATTAAAACATAACAGCTGAAGCTGTTACTATCCTCACCTTCCCCAGTTTTCTCTCTGATGGCTATTGCCACTTTCAAGGCAGGGACACCTAATCTGGTTATTAGTATACTCCTGAATCCACACCTTGTTTAACCAAGTTTATTAACATTAACAGATATTAATTTCAACCAACTGTAATATACTGGCTGAAAACTGCAATGGTTTAGGAATCATTTCAGAAGTGAAGCAGACATCTCTGCCTCAGGGGCAGCAATGTGTCAGCAGAGAGGCAGGCACCCAAGGGTGGTAACAATTCAAGTCACCGGATTTTATTCTGCCACTTGAAGTCTGTCAAAATTACTGGTTCTAATCCTAGCACAATCAGTGGGATTCACGTTGTCTTGGAAAAATTCTTCATGTTTTTTCACCTCAATTACAATAAAGGAGAGAGAGTTTCTTTATGGTAGTTCAGAAAGCCACTGGGAGAATTTCATGCTTGTACTGTGTTTTTAGAAAATTTAAATATTACCTCACTTTTGTGCTACACACTCTCCTCTTTTATGAATGGAAAAGAATTTGCAAACTTGCATGCAGGATAATTACTAGACCCTATATTGAAATGACGTCTCTTTCTTATTACGTGCGTTCTTTCTTTAATAGATGAAAACTACCAGATGACAACTCTGAAGGGTGTGAGTCTTTTACTGATAGTACTGCACAGCTATTCGTCATATACCCCGCTTTCATTTGTGTGAAGAAATATTTTTTTTCCTCAATGTTTGGCCTATCTTCTGCCACTACATATAATGATGCACAGTTTAACTGCTGTCTGATATGAGGTAATTTAACAATACATATTGAAATATAGGAGAGTTTTCTACTAATATAACCATAGAGAAAACACATCTTCTCACGTTTTGCACCCCTCCTGCCCCCTCCCCAAACCAAGGATTTTAAATTACAGCCCAAATCTTGTTGGAATGTAAAACAAAGCAGGTTTTCTTAGCAAAGTTTTGATTCTCAATATTTCAAACCTCAAATAAACATGGATCAGAATGACAGACATCCTCACCTGTTTGTTTCTTTAAAGACATCCTATAATTCATGGCTACAGCTCGCTATTACCTGGGAAGTCCAACACACACAGTGGATAATTTAATTAGGCTATTATTTGATTTGTAAGTAAGAAATTAATAATAAGCCCCATAGCTAGTGCAGCACTGCTGATTACTATTCACATGTCAAGCACGTGTCCAGTATGACAGAGACTGCAATCCTTATAAAACTGAACCACTTCTGCCGTGTGTGTGTTTGTCTTTCTCTCTCAAAATGGCTGGCATATTCTAGCTGTCAGAGATGTGATCCCTTCCTTCCTAAAATAATTCAAATAATTTTTTTGTATCTACAATTTTCACCCCTGAGAAAGATCATATTATTCTTACGAGTGTCCTAGGGGACGGCACACAAAAATACAAACTCATTCACGTGACTACCAAGCCCATAGCATGAAAATTATTTAGAAGCAACAGCAGCTCCTTAATTTACACGCAACAACACAATTCACAAGGTAAACCTCCATATTTTTTCCACTGCTCAGTAGAAAACAAGTTTAAAGCATCCACAGGAGGCTGAAAGATAATCTTTCGGTATGGCCTGCATTGCTACAAAAATAAAAAGCTAGTATCTACTGATAAAATTCCTCCGCCCTGAAATTAACATACTGAGTAATTTTATTGCCATTAATTTATTTAACACATAGGTATCCTCAAGGTAAAGAAGAGATGGTGAGCTGGTTAAATCCACCGGATTTTTACTTTATCTTTCAGTACCTTCCTATATTAACAGATTTTCTTCCCATAAAAAATCAGAAGGAGAAAAAACCTGTCTAACAGTTGCAGAACACAAGCTTGGCATATTTGTGAAGTGATTCTAGGATATTCTTTACCATATGCTGACTTACCAGAAGTACTTTTCTATTTGGCTAAGGGATCATTTTAAAATGTCAAGTTAGAATTTGTGGAAGAGATAAGACTAATAGAAAAATTGTTCACCTAAGATGTTAATTTAAGGACCCATCCACAAAAATATCACTGATTTTGATCTGGCTCTTAAAGAGCAAATAATCTTGTTCCAAAATTTAGGGTTAGTTTTTATTTTTAGCAAACATGGAAGTATCATCTCTATAACTGGATCTGCTATGATTCATTGGAAAGGATCATAAGAAAAAGTACAATCTAAAAGGACAGACTGTAACAATTTCAACAGGGACAACCTGCAAAAAGCATACCAGATTTTCCTCTACAATGGTAGATGGAATTGGTGACTATAGGAAAGGCTAAAAGAAATCTACTGCAAGGGCCACAGAAAGAGCACGAAGGCAGAGAAGGAAATAGAATCAGCAGCTTCAGTCTCATGTCCCTCCTAGAAAGATAGAAGGTTAGGTACAACAGACTCTCTTTTTGGAATTACCCTTAATACCAGAGGAGCCAGCTTTCGTCTTCAGTTCTGTCATACTGGGCACAAATTAAAAATCTCTGTAATCAAACTTCCATGTTTGAACCATAATCAAAATTCCTGATTCTTGTTATTTAAAACAGAACTGAAGCCTCAAATTGCCCCCAGTCACAATGTCTGTCCCCCGCCATTGGCGGCGACAGTGAGGGTACTCCTGGAAAAAGGGCTGCTGTCCCCAGCCCCAATGTGACTGAAACCTGTCAGGGAAGATGGTGACTGCTCTTCCCCCTTACTTCTCTACTTCGTGTCTAGGATTTGTGAGCAAGCACAGGCATTTGGAAAGATGGGGAAAGAACAGGGGATACGGGGGTTACATGGAGGATTAAGACCGAGAACACAAAAGGAACCCGGGGACGCTGAAAGCAAAAAGAGAAAGGAAGTAAAGGCAATAGAAAGGCTAAGGAAAGCCTATACGTGAAATAAAAAACGGAGACAAATTGTGTGGAAGAGGAGCCTGGAGGCATTGTGGAGGACAAGGCAATAGGGAGGGTTAAAATGGCAGCTGCCTTTACGGGCCGCAGGTAAGCTAGCACCTCACACATCGTTAACAGATGTCCAAAATAGGCGTGCTTCACATGAAAGAGTAACACGGTTTGGAAGCAGGCAGCTTTCCATCCCTGGCCAGATATTTAGGCAAATACTAAAAAACGAGTTATATGGAAGCGCATTGCACGGTAGGGGAAAGGAGACAAGGAGTAAGGTAACCGCCCTGACTTCGCTACCCAGCCAGGGCCGTAGCAGACCCCCACAGAAAGGCCCCGTTGTGCCCCTGCTCGGAAGGCGGCTGCCACAAGCCCCGCCGGCAGGTAACCTCAGCGGCCTCCCTCCCTCTCTTCGGCGGCGAGAAAACCCTCCGGCGCTGCCTGTCCCTCCCGGGAGCCCGCGGGGCCCCCGCCGCCACCTGCGCCCCTCAGCCCGGGCTCTCCCCCTCGCCTGTGGAGCGGGAGCGGCGCCGTGTGCCGCCGCCCGCCAGCACCCGCTCCCCCGCCAGGCAGGCAGGCAGGCAAGTTTTCGGGCGAGGTGGGAACGGCCACGAATAGAGTTTATAAAAATATTTTAAAGCTGTCGCGGGGTGCTCGTACGAGAACTAAAAAGGGGTAAAAAAAAAAAAAAAAAAGATTCGAGGGCGGTGCGGGGGGGAATGTTAAGCGAGTGCCAGCGGCGGGCTGAGGAGAGGCGGCCAGGGGCGCTGAGGCGGCGGCAGGGGCAGGGCGGGAGCGGGGCCTGCGGGCCCTCACACGGCGGGAGGCCGGAGCTGCGGCGGGGAGCGGGGTGTGAGGGACAGCAAGGGGGTCCGGAGGAGACCGGGGCGCTGAGAAGCACGGCGGGCGGCTGCGAGCAGAGAGCGGCTGGTGGGGGCAGTTAGGAGGAGAGGAGCCGGTGTGGGGCTGCCAGGGCTGAAGAAGAGGGGGCGGGAAGGGCTGCTGTGGCGGAATGAGGAGGAGGAGGGCATGGGTCCAGGAGAGCGAGGCGTGAGGGTGCTGCAGGGAGGGTGTAGGACAAGCTGTCGGGGGTGGGCGTTAAGCGTCTCGGGACGGAGGGGAGGGTGGTGGGGCATGCCACAGAGGGAGGAAGGCGGGTGCGGGGTGAGGGACGGGCGGGTGCTCACCTCTGTCCTCCAGCCCCTCGCTGAACTGTCCGCTCTCCCCGATCCGCAGCTGCTCCTGCTGCTCCCGGGGGGGCACCGGCGGGCTGGCCCCGGGGGGCTGCACGATGGCGGGGTCCGGAGTGGTGTCCAGGGGGGCAGCGGACGGCTCCATTTCTTGCGGGGCGGCGGGAAACGGCTGGCGACTGTGGCAGCGAAGCGAGGAGCGAGCGGAGCATCCAGCCCGGGTGCGAGCCCGGGGAGAGGAGGAGACTCCGGCTCAGAGCATCAGGGAGACGGGAGCAGGCAGCAAACAAACTCCTCCGGCTGCTCCCCGCCAGCCGCCCCCCGCGGCCGCCTCATCACTAACCTCGCCGGCGGCGGAGTAGGGGGGGTGGGGGGGGCAGGTGGGAGAGCGGTGCCGCCTCCCCGCGCTGCCCTTCCCCTCCCCGCCCCGGGGAGCACCTCCGGCGGCGGGAGCGGAGCCCGGCTCCGCAGCGGGGCGGGGGCGGGAGCGGGAGCGGGAGCCGGGGCCGGGCGGCAGCTCGCCCCCGTGCGGAGCGGCGTGTGAGGGGAGCGCTGGGGGCAGGAGAGGTGGCGGGAAGGGCTGTGGTGAGTCGCCGCCGGGGGCTCCTCGCCTTCGAGAGCCGGCAGGCACCTGCGAAAGGTGCGGCAGGACCTCGGGCTGAAGGTACGTCCTCGGGGCCGGCCGAGGAAGAGGGAGACCTGTCAGCCTCCCCTCGCCATGGCGGGCTCTGCCTTCCTCCTCCTCCTCTTCCTCCTCCTCCCGCTACTGACTCTCGGGGACAAGGGTTGTCCGGTGGCTGTCCGAACCCGGAGCCTTTGCACAGCAGAGCGAGAGGCAAACGCCTCACGCTGCTCCCGACGAGGGCTTCGGGTGCTGGCCTTGCGGTGCAAGGCCTCGTCCGCCTCGCCTCCCCTCACGCAGGTAAAGACCCTTTCCTGGGGGATTTGCTCATTCTCCATCTGCCGTGGCCCTTTTTCAGGATCAGAGGCGAATCGCCACAGATACGCACCTCTCGGACCCCCCAGCGCTGACCTTTTGTTACGCCGACAGTTGGTTTTACCAATATTAGCCTAAAAACTGCCCTAGAACATACAGCAGTCTCATGCCAAAGCACGGGATTAGAGCTGGAGACTTGCTGGCATTCAGGGCCGTTCTCGGGTCGCTCACCCGCCGTTCCTAGGGCTGCAGAAGAACATAGGGAAAAAACTAAAACCTTAGGAGAACGGAAACGTAAAAAAAAAAAAAAAGAAAAGGAAAATTTTGCTGATAGATCTGTGCAGCCTGAGCTGCTTGCTTCTTCTCCACTGGTTTCTAATGACTAGATAGAGCGGTGCAAGTAAACAAAAGCATTTTCTGTGCTACCATGGTCTCTCAGTTGCATGCTTACTAGCATGCAGATAAATTTTGAAGCTGCATTGTGTTTTGGTTTGAGTCTAGGAAAATAACAGAAGACAATTAGACATTGCAGCCCAGGTCCTCAGCTGATCTGTATGGATATAATACCCATTCAAGTTATATGAAGATCAGGTTGCATTTCTCTTTGGGCAAATTAGCAAATTTGGGGAGTATAGAAAGGCCAGTAGGAAATTAATATTTATGCTAGCATAGGGACATGATTTTATAAACTGTCAGAATCTTGCTGATGTCAGCCTTAAAAAAAGTTTTGCAGTAGTTTAGTAATACCTACTTGGCAATGGTTAGTGAAACGTTACTACCATAATATCTTAATTTAAAAAATTGCCTCTTAATGCTGTATGCTAACCTTCAAAATCTTTTCAGCTGTATTTTAAAGCATTAATTATTTGGAAAAAAAGTAAATATAAGTAAATGTTAAGATAAGTGACATAAAATATTGTTTTAGAAACTGATTGGCATTCTGGCAGCCCTGTGGAATGGAGATGGCTGTTGTGGTGTGAGGGATTGGTGTTTGCTTTTTACCTAATCTTATGATTTCTTTGTGTATAATCTACCGTACCTACTACATGAAATGTTGTTGAAGTCTTCATGCCTCACCTAAATTTCATCTTCACCCTTAGCCATCCTACCCTGCTTTGTGATCCCAGAGCTCTCGCTCTTCTAGTTGGATCAGCATTAATATGAATATATGCAATGCTGAAAGTATTTTCCCTTGTAATGGATACTAAAGTACAAAGTGCCTATTTGATGTTAATGTCAAAAGAGGTTCTTGGGTGCAGAAGCTAACACAAGTGAGTTCTTCTGAGGAAAGTGTTGCTTTTTGGGGCTGGACTGAGTTGGAAGGGATTGGAAACTAGTAACTCCGTAAAACAAATACTGTTATTTTCTTTACAGGCTGTTTATTAAGTTCTGATGACCTTGAACCTGTGAGATATGAGACAAGATCTGTATGTGTATACATGTGAGAGAGAAATGAAAAGTAGAAAAGACTTACCTTTTGTTACTTGCCATAAATAATAGATTGTCATATGTCTCTATCACTTAAAATGTGTTTGTAAAGTGAGAATCCTTAAAGGAGTAGAACCAGTTTTGTAACCTGGTCAGAGACAAGGGATTGGGGCCAAATCAGGTTTCAGGACCTGGCAGGGATACAGAAACCTTTGGTGAGTGAGTTTGGGAAGACACTCTCCCATGCAGAGTGCATCCATTGCAAGCCACGAAGAGTCCCTTGAAATTGCTGCAATGGATATAACGGTCCCTAATGCAATTATTGCAGGATCCTTCCTCTTCTAGGGAGGTAAGTCCATATCTGATCCGTTGCAGTAGGAACTTTCTTATTCCTTCCGTAAATGAAAAATTGACTAGTGACTCCCATTGGACACTACCTCCTTTCTGTAAGTCTGTCTAAGCTATTTTGGTATTCTTATAACTTCCAGAAATCAACCCAACAGCAAAGTGCCTGGAGATTCCTAATTCCATTTCTTTAAAAGGAGGTGAAAGGAGTAGGTTTCCAAATGATTTGGAGAAAAACAGGAACTAGGAACACCAACCCACGAGTTTTAAAATTTAATATGTTCCTTTTTCTTTTTTTCAGTTGTTCTCAATTGCTGTTCTTACATAAAACTCTGTCTGGCAGGGGCTGCAGCTGTCTCTGTATAAATGCTATAGTGTTCAGGGTATAGCAAAGAATATGAGGCTTGCAAAGAGTATTACAGTTCCTTTTAAATGACTCTCTTCAATGCTTCCAAACATGTCCTCTTGTGAGAAGGGATGTATTCTGCATTTAGCAAATACAAATTCAAAACATTAAGCAGATCCACAATGAAGAGCCTTTCGGATCAGACCATTATTTAGATAAGCTAGCTACTAAGAAGCGGAAAGAACATATCATAGCAGCTGGAAGCTGCAGCATTGCCTCTTATTTCTCATGACACCTCTTTCACCCAAAATACATTCCACTGGATAAAGATGTAGGGCTAGGGCTTTAAAGAAATGGATCCTATTTTCCAGCCCTGTTGGACTTCTTGTCTAAGAAGCCTGTGGGCAAAGTCAATGAAGAGAAAAAGGCCTGACCCTAATAGTTATAGTATTATATGAATTTATTTCTTGGCCCCTCAACCCTCCCTTTGTTGGATATGTATAAGGAGAAGCTAAAATCAATTTTTTTAAAAAAAAAAAAAAAAAAAAAGGCACCACATCGCTGGATTCAATTTAAATAGACTGACGCCATCCTGTATTATATATAGCTGCTGCAAGATTAATACACACTAGCAGAACTTTGTTCCCAACTAGAACTGCCTGTAATTTCCATAATATTTAGACTTCCAGAGAAAGGTGATTCCAAACAAGATGGAGGTCTCTTGTGCCAAAGCAACCAGCAGCAATGAAGAGAACTTCTCATGTTTTTTTTCATCTGGATTGTCTGTGGTCTGGTTTTGCTGCGGTTATTTGTGGTGGTTCTTTTCTTTATTTCTTTCTGCCCTTCCTCCTTCCTTCTATTGAATAAATGAAAAATAACAATCAGATTTGAGATTCTTCCTCCAGGCCCACCCTAACTCTCAGCAATGTCAGAGAAAGAGTTTCAATTATATTTGGTGAAAACTGGATTAGGTCCATCATTTTATTCTTTTCTAAGGTAGGCATTTTCCTGAGGGAATAAGCAATCTCTTGCCAGTAGTTTGGCCTGGTTTTCTAAGTTACAGTCCCTTTATTTCACTGAAACATTATTTCCATGCTACCATCAGCACCCATTATGTGATGACAAAGAGTAGCATGGTGCAAAAAGGCAGAAAGAATGTGGTGCTATTGCATCATGTAGAGTCAAAGTAGAACCAATGGGTGACAATGGCAAAACAGGTCCTGGTCCATCAGTGAGCTAGTAGTCACTATATGAATGCACAATATTTCTTATTTCTCTTCAGTCTATGTGGAGCTGAAATAAATTGTTTTCATTGTAAGCAAGTTTGGATATGTTAACACTCTATGTTCACTTGTCATTCCAAAAATGAGAGCTGCATCTATTCCGGACTTCTTGGTTTTCCTTTTTCTTTTTAGCACTACTGACTGGAATGTTTTCACTCAAATTTGCAGAACACAATGGTGCATCCAGAGGCTCCTGAGAAGGAACTTTGCTTGATTTCATTGATGTTAACTCATCAGTGTTCCATATTGACCATCATCTTAAGTGCAGCACTTAAATTAAGAGCACTGTTGCATATTTGGAAAGAGTTGGTCAGCTGGCCCAGTGATTATTTTTTAGTATGTTTAAAGGCATAAGAGTCAGATAATGATACTGTCACCGTTCACTATTTTGTTTGCAGGGTTGTGTTTCTTACACACACTAAACACAAAACTGCCTTTATCTGGCAACAAAATACTATATTTGTCACTGGCATTGTATTGCAGTATCGGGGAGTGCTAGTGTAAGCCAGGATGGTTTATTAGTTTGGTCTGTTGACATCTCATGCCTGACATTCAAACCAAAATGCTCACTTCTTACTTTCATCAGTATGCCTTTCATGGAATAACAGCAGGAGGTAATGGCATCCCCGTTCAGTTTTATGGGAGACACATCTGAAACAAAACCAAGTACCAATCCAATTCTAAATGGACAGGCAGACATCGGTCCTGTAAAGGTCATCATTATAGATCATCTTCAGTGTTACTCCTCTAGGACCAAAGTCTGAGACTAATTTATCCTGATATTCCTAAAGGCAACACTTCCGAGTAAGTGTTTATGCCGTTTAAATGCTCTGATAGTTTGCATGACAGCTACCATTTTGTGCCTGTTGTGCGGATGGGATAGTAAGATACTTCATACCATTCTTTGCCATTTAGACACAGCCTCTGCTGAAATGAATAGCTTAAATAAGTCTCGTTAGTGATGAAAACCTCTAGATTCTGTATTTCACAGCCTTTTTTCATGAACCTAATCTTTTCTTTTAATAGTCCCTTGATCATCTTGTGCAATATAGGCTACCACAGTTTTCTTTTACAAACAAATACAAATTAGGCTACATTTTGTAGCATGTTTTTTAATTATTTTTTTTGTTTGCTGGCTTACTTGATGGCACATAGGCAGAGGCGGATATATATTTTGCTGTTGTTTCGTAGGTCACCTGTAGTCCCACAGTGTGTTCAGTGGTCAACAGGATGAGAAATTCTACACTAGGTTCCTTTAACTTGGTCTAGATACCTCTCAGCCTAGTATTAGTCACCCTATTTTTTTAATTCAAAATAAAACAATAATTATGATGTTAGTACAACAATGCTACATTAATTTTTAAACTGCAGACCATGCTTAAATTATTATCCAATGTATGTAGGTCCTTTACTGTTTTTCTCTTGCACTGGGTTAGATGGAGTTTAAATTGAAGTCATCTCTCTTCTTGGCATTTTTAGACTGAATATTAACTTGGGTCAAAAATAATCAGAATGTTATTTTGAAAAAAGAATATGATAATTCAGTATCTTTTCCTTCAGGCTATGAAAAAGTGCCTATAATATGATTCCCAGAGAATATAGCATGCGGTGACCTTGGTAAGTAATTGATGACACCTCACATAAGCACCTACTCTTCTTCTATATGATGTTGTTGCAGGATCATATTTGCAAAAAATGCCAAAGCTAGCAAGAGCTACAGGCATTAATAAATTCCATTGTGGCAACAAAGGAGAAATAAAAACATAGGATGCAAAATGTGTCATCTTAAAGTGATCAGAGGATCTTGAAAAAGCTTCTTCACAGTGAGCATTTTCCACCTTGAAACTATTTAAAAAGCTGTTTTTAATTTGACTTAAAATTGCTGTGTAAATATAGGAAACCAAAGGTTTACCCACAAAAACTGAACTTACTATTTTGTTCAGAGAAATATTATGCAGTCTTGAAGATTACATGCCTCTGTTCCAAACAATGTTATTTCTTTATATCATTGAAGACATTTTGTTTCCAGTTTTTATGTAACTGAGTAAAACTGACTTATTTGACAGTGGCTTTATTTCATTGGTAATATTCACAAGTATTGAACAGAAATGGAAGGGAAAAGGAATTTAATTTTAAAGAGGTAGTAACCTGTTACTTAAGTAATAATTTTCCTCTTTTTTTTTTTTTTTTTTTTTTTTTTTTTTTCCCCCCTGCTTTCCATTCTCTCTTCCCAGGCTATGTGGAGAGATCTTTCTTCTTCCAATGAGACTCTAACCATAGTCTAATAGATTACATGAGTGTAAGCAGCTGAGATTTCATTTATGCATCAAAGAAAAGAGAAAAAGAAAGCTAGGAAATTCCTAGGAACCAAAAGTCAATATAGTTTTCTAATAAACTTATCCAATGACTTATAATTACTTGATGATAATTCCTATCCAAAAGCATCTTAATGACTAGACACTTCCAATGTATTTGCATACCTTCATGTTTTCTCCCATTATCTTTTAAAAAATTATACACAAATTTCCATTAAGTTTATATGATTAACCGGGAGATGAAGTAAACTACAGAAATCACAAAACATTCTTTTTATTATACACAGGTTAAGTCACTTTTCCTATTGCCAAGCCAATGCCCATTCTTCCTGATGTGCCTGTCTACCAAGGCCTTTTCCCACCATGTCAGACCTAAGCTTTGTTAAGAAGGCTGTATCCAAAGGCAGACATATGTTTGTTTCCTAGTCAGGCTAGACTTATGCATTTGTGAAATATTTATAGTTTATAAATTTAACTCTATGCATTAAAAAAAAATTAACAGTCATAATCCCTACCTTCAAGGTAAGCATTTAATGAGAAAAGGGACTAATTGCATTTACTTACAGGACTTGCCTGTGTCAGAAATGAAATGTAATAGGTTTTATGGGGAATAGTGCCCAACTCGCATCTATTTTCTCTTCCGGTATTTTAAACTCTAATTTGTGATTTGGGTTAATATCTTATTCCTTGGCAATTAGTGTCATCAGTAAAAGACTAAATTCTTCTTTTTTTTTTTTTCTTGCTGTATTTTTATCTTTTATCAAAAGACCATGCATAAGTATTTGAGGGGATGACCCTTCTACTAATCTATAGCAATAATATTTATATTGCTTAGGCTCTACTAGTAAGTAAGTACTCCACAGGTCACTTTTGCTGTGAGTTGTTTGATAAAATGTATGATATGATAATATTTATGTGTTGTTTTGAATAACTAATCCACGTTTTTTAGTGAGTTGGAAAAGAATATCTTATCCTTTTCTTATGCCAAGTGAATTGTAACTAGGGTTCTGTACATTCCCACTTGAGTATGTAGCTAGGATGATTATAGAAAGTGTTTCAAAAAAGAATGATAGCCACAGCCAAAATGAATACTTTACAAAATATGTTCTTCATAACCAGGAAACTATACTCATTTCATTGTGTGCCAGTATGGTTCTTTTTTTTTTTTTTTTTACATCTGCTCAAGCAGATGTTTGACACTTTAAATCATTTAACTCTTCTATGTTTTGATGGACATCAAATTCCCAAGTAGCTAGTGGAATCTGTTACCCACTTAACGTTTTTTGTCTGTTTAGTTTCCCGTGTTCTGGCATGCAATTAGACTTTGAATAGTTAATTTTAATGGGAGATGCTGTAGGTAAAATCATTACATTCTTCAGATACTAATTTTTGGAAGAGACAAAAATAACGTCAACCACATATACACCAGTTTTAATAGGTTTCTGCATCCTTTATTCTCATGATATATTCATTGTTTCTCATCCTCTTAGGTAAAAATTTCAGTGGGCCATGGGAAAGATGGGAGACATGACAATCCCATTTGTAATTTTAAGGGAGTGAATCTCATAATTCATGGCATTCTTGTAAGAAGAAATGGGAGCCGTTTTTTTGTGGTATTCAAACCCAAAAGTTTCTACTCTATTGCACCCAAGCCTTTCTCCATATGCAGCAGTAGCAAAAGCAAAGGATCTCCATTTGATCTAGCGTGATGAAATACACTGTGAATATTGACATTCATCTATCCATAGTGAATACTGTCTGATCTGAATTTATATAAAATGGATAGGGTAGTTGGTTAATAAGCCTACTAAAACATTTATGTTACATTTAGCGGTGATTCGGAGTTGCGCATGGCTATTAGCATTTGCTAATTTTACAAAGAAGAGGAGCATCTTTAAGAAATTGAAGTGGCACTTTTCTCTGTAGAATGAAGAGTGTTAAACACACTTCACCTATGAGTGTCTTTTTAAGCAACCAGTAAAATTCAAATTTAAAGGCAATTGAAGGTTGGAGTTCAAAATGTCAGTGAAATTTTGAACCTCTGCTGCAGTAAAATTGTCCTGTAACCAAAAAGGAAGAGGGAGATGTCAGTCATATATTTTAATCAGATTATGATAAGATTCAATTTCTGCCTCTTTCAAATTTTCTTTAAAGCTGTTGATGGTGCCTAAAAGCAATCAAGGGACAGGCAGTCACATAGTAATGCAGACAGCTTCCTCTCCACCATCAAGACTACACATATTTTCAGTATTGGGGTGCAGGGATGCTTCAATAGCCACAGAAGTTTCACTTAATTTTCACATCATTTTATTAGAAAATGTATATTTTAAGAGGGTTTCTTTTACTGATAAAAGTTTACATACTTGGATTCATTTTACTTTATCCATTGACAATCACAGTTGTCACTGGACTATACAAATTAGGTATAGTTGTACTTACAAATTTAAGCAAACTGAGGCAAGATCTGTAAAGAGAAGTAATATGCTTTATTAAACCAACTGGTGTAATTAATTTCCAACTATTATGCTCTGAAAGTGTAGCTAGGTGTACAGTCTTCATGACTTCAGGAAGGATCTGTGTGTCTAGAAGTGCCTGGGTTTTTTCATCCGTTGTTTTAATTAAAAAAATATCCATAGACGTTGTCTTATCTTTGTACCAAAGTGTCTTCATTTCACACGTCTGGGTTTTGTCATATTTAGGATCTCCATGTATAATTTGTTAGCAGGAGATGCATCATAAAATGATTTTTCAGGTTGCATCAACTATGAGCCATATTTAGGCCAGATAGGACCTTTTTTGCATCACAAGGAAAATAATTTCTTTCTATAAAGTTTGAAATTCTGCAGTGGTCAGCTCACAGAAGGAAAAAAAGGCCTGAGCACTCAACTTTGTTTTTTATTTCAGTTCCCAGAATCACCTCAGTTTCACTTTAGTAAGTTCTACAAATGTAATTCTTCATTTGAGACTTGCCTCATTGCTTACAAAGAAGCATTTAGTTGCTGTCTTGATAATGCTATCTACCAGCACTGTATCTTGCCCTGCTGGTTAGTAAATCATAGATTGGGCTGGCAAGCTGAATTTAGTAGGCAGTTAACCATGGCAGTATGCTGTAAGTACAGGAAATACAGATTTGGCTGCAGGGCAGTACTGCTCAGGAGTGCATTTGCCTGGGGTCCATGCTCAGTGTATGAGGCTTGATAGTTCTGCCTGGCACTGCAGGTGGATGTATGATTTTCATCACTCATGATGGTCATTATCAGTTGATGATTTGAGCTGCTAGAACTGATGTAGCTGATGTCAGAGCTTGGTTATGGGTTTTGGTAGTTCAAGTCTGGAATTGTAATAGAGTGTCTGTGCCTTGTCCACATCTGTACTCCATGCCATCCATGTCAGCAGCTATTCAGATGAAGGTGAGATCAAGATGCAAGGGGGTAAGGTGACGTGTTTTTTTAATTAGCTGAACTTTTAACAAGTAGGCTAATATTATAGCACAGACATGTGAAAAAGATAAAAGCCTCACTCTGACTGTTCCAGCCCAAAAATACTCTTGCAGACCTGCTACACATTTCCTGTGCAAGAGGAGCACAGTAACTGCTCTTGGAGCAGCCAGAAGCACTTGTTACATTAGGCAATACTTGTCAGAGGTTATTAGTGCTTGAGTATCGTTGTTATTTAGTTATAAAATAGATCTGAGTTTTTCCTTCTTGGCTCTTAACTTACACTTTCCCAACTTTGCTGTGCATCAGCACTATCTTCGTCATTTATATGAGCATTGCATGGAGACTGAGAATTTGGACACACACAGTCAGTTCATGCCCAATAAGATACATTTTTTCCATTATTCTACTGTCCAAAATCTGTTTTACTTCTTCAATAGAATATCTTGTTCTTCTTCCCTTTTCAAAACTGAAGAGGAAAAATAAGCAACATCGTAAGAGTGGATAGCCTGGGCCAATGGTCACAAACTGTGTCTTGAGAGGTTCAGATAGGACATTAGGAAAATATTCTTCAGTATGGTGTTAGTGCAGCACTAGAAGAGGTTTCTGAGAGAGGTGGTGGAATCTTCTTCCCCCTTGGAGGATTTCTAAGTTCAGCTAGCAAAAAAGCCACAGGTAACCACAGCTGACCTGGTATAGTGGTGCTTATAGGCCTTCTCAGAGAAGAGAGTTGAACTAAATGATCTCCATAGGGTCCTTCAGGTCCACACTTGTATGATTCAACCAATATAAACATCGGGGGGGGGGGGGGGGGATGTAACTGTAAAGTTTTACTGAGTAAATGATAAAATAAGTAATATCAAAATAGGTTGACACAAAAGGTGCAGAGGTTTAGAGACAGTGCTAATTCAGGCCTAAGAGCAGGTTAATTGACCAATAAAGGGCAAGTGCTATGTTTTTATGAAGGATAAAATTCTCATTACTTCCTTCTCTTGGATTGTTCCTTTCCTGTTGATTTTAGAAGGGCTATTAATGGAGTATTTTACTTATCTGATAGTCTTTCTAAGCCCCTGTTCTCCTCTAATCTTTTTATGACAAGCCCATTTCCTTTACCTTATATAACTTTGATTTTTAGACTCTTTTTTTCACTGTTTCCTTTTCTATCTATTGGCATAGAAAAGTGACCTCATAGTTACAAAGATGAAGATCATTAATTCTGAAACTCTCTGGAATTACAGGTTGTTCTGGCTGATGTATCAGTAAACTTCTTTGAATGGTCTCCTTTATTAGCTTGAAGTGTATGTCATTCTGTTGACAAAAAAATTCAATCTCTAAATAAAATTTAATTAGGAAAGAAAATCAAGAGCTTTCCAAGGTCTGTTTCACATCCTACAATCATTATAAATACAAGTTCACTGAGATTGTTTTGTGTATCTTAACTGTGAGGATAAATATCTTTGGAAGATACTTAAATTTTGTGAAGATCTTGTTTCATGGAGGTTTTGAAAATTAAGTTATAGTTCTTTTGTTTTAAATTTAATTCAGTATTAAAACTGTGAAATGATTACAACACTAATTAAATTCATATTGCATGGGATATCTACACAGTTGTTGCATCTATACTTGTTGATTTTTCCACTAGATGGCGTTATGCATTAACGGCATGTTAATTTATGAGTTTATAATTGCACGTGCTAAATATTAAAAAAATAAATTATCTGTTGTGCTTGCTCTTATTCTATGCAAGAGTGAAAGAACTGTGGCTTAAAAATCACTCGACCGACTTCTACCTAACAGTAACCCAATCCATCCTTAATGCATCAAATATGGATTTACTCAAAGCAATAAAGTCAGCCAGCCATGGCAACAATATCTGATCCTGTGTGCAGTGCGCCTTTTAGAATAAAACTCTTCCAACCTTTTCTGCATTTAATGTTTAAGGAGTGACTTCAGTGCTGCAAATTGCTTCCTTTCTGGCTCCATGGCTTCAACTGAAGTGATAGGAAGTGTCCTAAGTAAAGCTGCAATGCTGAAGATTGCTTTTAAATAAAGAGGCCCATATGACCATTTTTTTATTTAGTAGCTAATTCAGGACAGATTATCAGTATAATTTATCACTGCAGTTTTAAATATAGATATGCTGTTGTTTCCTCTACGCTAAATGAACTATTAGCGATCCCTTACAAAATTATATGGTGCTCAAGAGTGAGGTTTCTAGAATCATAGAATGGTTTGGATTGGAAGGGACCTTAAAGATCATCTAGTTCCAACCCCCCTGCCATGGGCAGGGACACCTTCCACTAGACCAGGTTGCTCAAAGCCCCATCCAGCCTGGCTTGGAACACTGCCAGGGATGGGGCATCCACAACCTCTCTGGGCAACCTGTGCCAGTGCTTCACCACCCTCACAGTGGAGAACTTCTTTCTTACATCTAATCTAAATCTGCCCTCTTTCAGTTTAAAACCGTTACCCCTTATCCTATTAACAGAACTTAAGGTCCTGACCAGTGAAGCACCATCTGATAAAGAGCAAAGGTGTAATACCTTCAAAAGAACTGACCAGTAATCCCAAGATTTGTTGTGACTAGATGAGGAGAAATTGACAGTCCCAGCAGCAAGGAGGCAATGGCAAGGATTTGGTATGAGCAGCAAAGAAGCAGGACTAGTGGTTTTGGGCGTGAAGAGGGAGGAAATGAAACCAGTGCAGATAGAAAAGCTAGAGGTGTAAGAAAAGAGGAACCACGGAGCGAGAAGAATGGGGTGACAGGAAGGCCCAAATCTTTCATGCCAAGCTTGCTGATTTTTTTATGCATGCTAGTGTGTGTAGGTACATGGGTATTAATTTTAAATCTGTATTCTGGAGGAAGAGAAGAGGTGGTCCTTTGTTTTAAACTTGTCTTCCAGAACTAGAGATAGTATTCACAAAAGAAGGCTCATCAAATTGCTGATCAGATACATGTTATCTAGGGTACACTTCCCTGCATTCCATTTTCTGAGCTGGCTTTTTCCTTGATTCTTTATGTGGAATGTAGGAGGCTCCAGGCTGGAAATGGGTAATCTAATATAATAACATTCAACTGTAAGAAGGAGTATAGAATACAAGCTGGACAAACCAGATCAGTTAGACTGGGCCAATAATGGAAACTGTTCCAAGGCCAAGAAAACACGTAAATATTAGCTTAGTATTAAACAGGTCTTTTAAATTCTCATGGTGGTTGAACACATAATAGAAAAATTGTTAAGCTTGCACTTCAGGTTGTTTCTGAGTTGGGCTTTTGTGAAGAGGACATACCAATGCCACTTGTAAAAACTTAGCAAAAAACATTGCCATAAATTCAGGCTGTTAAACTATTTCTGTTTTCTATTTAAAACTTTATTGTACTTACGTTACCTCCTGAGCTTTAATAAACTATAATTTTAATTGTCCTATGCAGTGCATGGCTGTAGATAATGCAATATGACATAGAAGTGTTTATGGTTTGTATTTGCCTGTGATGGTCAATATGATTCAACTGTTTTGTAACACTGATATAAAAAAATATGTCATGATACCTGCCTTCTACCACAAAGCTATTAAGCATTTTGGAAGCCTACATCAGTAGGGTGGGTGGCAGGAAATTTTGGACAGGCATCATCCATCTTTTTCCTAACACTAATCTCTCCTTTCTTAATCCCCCAGCTCATGTTGCAGAGGCCAGACTCCGCTCGCAGGTACATTGTTGTATGATGGAGACTGTAACACAAGTTAATGCTGGTGGTAATGTCTGTCACCTCCTGTCACACTGAGGTATGGGACCATTTACTTATTCCAACCAATTCAAGCTTGCGCTCTGTTCTTGCAAGATCTTGCGTTTACCTGAGGGCTATGCTATTCTCCAGTTTTTTGCTATGAACAGAGGGAGGCACCACCAACTAGAGAGAGGGGTGCATATGTTTGGAATCGCAGTAGTATCCTGCAATAGTATCTGTACTTCTAGTCAGTGACCAACAGCCAGGCTGTGGAGGGAAGAGGAGGCAGGAGCAAATAATTCATAACTGGCTCGGTAGGGGATCCTGTTTCATTCCTGGCAGCACAGGTCTTGATAAACTCATGATTCCACTGGACCTAACTATAGGCATCCAGACATTGATGTCTGAACATTATTTTTTCTGGCTTGCAAAGGTCAAAATATACTTGCAGTGTACATAGCTTTTGTGTTAGGAAAAAAAAAGAACAACCTGCCCCCACCCCAACAAACCAATAAAAGAATTAAATATGAAGTCTCCATGGGAAACATAGCAGAGGGTCCATCTTGCTGTGGTGGCCCTCCTTTGCTATTTCCTGAAAGAGGCAGCACGCACAAAGTATAGTAATACAGGTAAGAATTAAACAAATTCTGAGGTTTTGAGTGAACTACAGAGAACCACATAAAACAGACTAATTTAAAAAGTCATTTAACTATATTTCAGTTATATTGTTGAAGTGCCTGCAAACTGCACCTACAAACTGCAAGTATGGATTAGTTCCACTGAATTAGAGCAACTGGTTTCCTTTTGTCACTTGAGATGAAGAGACTGAATGTAGGTTTTAGTTTGTTAGTAATATTAGAAATTAATTATTGTTAATGTATTATTTGTTAATTTTTATAAGCACATGTATTTTGTTACTAGGATCCAAAACTTGAGAGCGTTACAAATGATATCAAATCTTATTACTAAGTAGCAGATTTTTGTATGAAAAAGGTTTGTGACAAGGACTTCCTTTATTATTTGGGAAGTGGTGAGCATTTGCTGAAAATCAACATGCGAATCCTAGTATTTGAAGTGTGTATTCTACATTGTGATCCAAATGGTAGCACTTCAAGCCCCGAGGAGATTTTAATATATCCAGTTGTTTAGGAACATACAGCGGAGATGAGCAAGTATGTTAGAAAAATAGATATTTGGAAGCATGTATTTTCTTCTCTTCCTAAAAATGCTGCATCACTAGAGACAAAGGAATTTTAGAAGACCCGTTCACCAACCAGCAAATTGTATGAATAAAACATTCATTACAGATCCACCGTACTTAGCAGCAGTTCAACCCAGTTGTACTTTGACATTGCAGCGTCAGCTACAAATTCAAACAGCACAAGCTTGCGTCACTTACCGCAGGCAAAATCCATTTCAGTCAATATGAAATAAGTGCTCTATATTGCAATCACTGCTTGGTGCTCCACTTAATGCACTACAAATTGCAACCTGTAGTATTCACAGTGAACTGCCCAAATATTATTAACAAATTCATGATTTATAATGTAGTTCTCTTTTTTTGAGGCACCATACTGACATGGGCAATCAGACATAATCCAAAACCAGCATTCTAAACTGCCCTTGCATTTAATTACTGAACTCTGGGCAAAGTTTACCTGTAATTCCTCATTTAAATTCATCTGTCTTTCCAGTGGCTCAAAACTACTTTTTGAACCATTGCTTGATATATATCTTCTGAAATGACTGGATTTCCTGGTGACTTCAGTGGGCTTTCTGCTGGGTTCAAAATGTTTAATTATAATGAGTACTTCGAAAACACCTGCAATATTTTTAGATCATAAAAAAGTTAACATGGAATATTAGGTTGAGATGAGTAGCAATGTCCTGAAGGCGAAAATACATCTGATTTAGGAAGTGGCTTTGTTTATGACCTTCACACTCAGAAGTGAACACAGATGTTTTTATGTATCTGCAGTACAGTCCTGGCTGTAGCTGTGACCAAGAAAGTGCAAATTTCTTAATCTTTTTCAGCAAATAAAGAAAAAAAAATCAAGCAAATTAGTAAAGCACACTTAAACACAGCCAGGAAATCATGAATCTTTTTTAGTAATTGTGAACAAGGTTGTTCATCCTGAGAGGATGTTGTTGAATTCCAAAAGTTGGAATTAAAAAATAAAAAGACAGTACCTGCTTTTTCCCAAGAGGAAAACTGAGTATGATAGTTGAGAAAAGAATTCAAGTTGCAATGTTAGTTCTACATACATCAGCAGTTGCATTGGATTAAGTCTTTTGTCTGGATTTTGTATGGCGCAAATTGTAAATCAAAGTGCACCTTACAGGCTTCTCAGTGAAAAGAAGTTTGTTTTTTAAAATGGATAACATGATTGTTTACCTGTGACCATAGTATAAATTTACTGAATCATTTTTGAAAACACACACTTTAAGACTGTAACTTGGTGGAGCTTTTATGCTTCCTAGAGCATATGGAACCAAAATGACTCCTCAGTGGAGTCCTTGAGTTAGCAGTCTGGACTCACTCCACAGTGCTTTCAGTATAAATCGTGAAACCACTCTTTCTGTGCTCTTTTTGTGTGCATATAATAGTAGAGCTTGTTGCATGTAAATATAAGCAGGACTGAGGTGAACACTCGGGTATGAATGCAGCTATTAGCATGTGCTTAACTTAGTAGTGCTACCAATTCTAGTGGTCCTACTGTGTTTTAAAGTTAAGCTTGAATTTAAATATTTATTGATGAACATGAATCAAAGCATATGTTTCCATTTAGAATAGAACACTTCCCAGGAAAGGCAAACTGTAGGTATCTTATTGGGGAAACAAAAAATCTTTCTTAAAAGCCACAGTAAAAATGTTAATGAGTAGCCTTCTAAAGGAGAAAAGCCAATACAACAGTTAATATTCTTTCCTATTCTACTTGTGGAACTCACAAGCTAAAATAAAATTATCATAGCTGGGTGACTGAATTCAATCATGGTGTAAGCCCACCAAATTGAGTTTTCTAGTCAGTGATGGATTTTGCTTTGGGATAATAGTTATTTGTAAGAGTAACCAGGATTTGCAAAAATTTTCTTTTAGCTGAAGCATTATTTCTAGGGGTGTTCTGTGTTATTAATACACAGTCTTATGTTGCTTTACATGGTTGGTTTACTAAAGTAATCCGAGTCCTAGCCACTGTCGTGCTAGGACTTGAAATAAGTGGGCACATCAACCATGTATGTAACTATTCTTTTTTACCTGCTATGTAAATGTCTTACTTCATATATCTAACTTACTTGTTAGTCAAGAGTAGATCAAAATGCATAAAGCATTTTGAAAGATTACTGATTTGATTTTGTATTTTGGAATAGAGCTTTCATTTGGGGACCAAGTTGTTATTTGTACCGGGATTTTATTTTTAAGACTTACAGTGTAAAAAAAAAAAAAAAAAAAAAAGGATATTCATCTATTGAGATTCATCTGATGAGTTGAGAGCTACATCTAGTAATGATGGGGTGCAACTTTCAGACAGAAGGTTAGTGATAGATTGGATATTAGGAAAAATTTCTTCACTAAAAGGGTTATCAAGCATTGGAACAGGCTGCTCAGGGAAGTGGTTGAGTCATCATCCCTGAACGTATTTAAAAGTTGCGTAGATGTGGTGTTTAGGGACATGGTTTAGTGATGGGCTTGGCAGTGTTAGGTTTACAGCTGGACTCGATGATCTTAAAGGTCCTTTCCAACATCACTTCAGCTGAAGACTAAAGAAATGATGAGATAATTTGCAAAGAAATTAGGTACCAATTTTGCTGTCTGGTTAACACATTAGTCAGAATTTTGCAGTTTGGATATCACTTTTCAATCAAATTGCTAGGGAACTTGTTTTACCTAGTAGTACTTCTTTTGTGTTGAACAGTTACTCGTTAAGTTACCTTAACACTATGAACTGCTAATAGGATATTCTGTAAACCTTTACTAAATAACAGTTCTGAGTCTGTGGAGCAGCAGTATGGCCTCTTCTGTGTTACAGAAATGCAGTCTGACCTGTAGCATCACCTTCTGATTTAACTGTAAATTTGCTTATGACCAGACAACACAGCAATGCTTCCAGCAGTATTCATAGTAGATTTGCTTGAAGTAATGCTAACCATCATGTAATCCTCCATAGTGCTAGTCTTCACTCAGGGACAACACCGGTGGGAGAGTATGAGTATCATGACTGTCTCCTTATAGTCCCCCAGCAACAGACAGTATTTTTTCCAACTGACAGCATTTTCTGTGAGGTGTTTGCATTAAGGTGGTAATCAGTAGGCCGAAAGTTTGCTTTGACTGCTGATACGGCTTCTGTGGAAGAAGCGGAATGAGTGAAAGGTTCAATATTTGGATCTTTCTTATTTCCTGTGATAATCTGACCTGTATTCTCACTCAACTCTATAATTTTAATATCTTGTGGATTTAAAAAGAAATAATTTTGAGGCATAAATCTGATCTTGGAATTAATGTATGTGGAGAAATAAATCCTGAAACTTAAAAGATAGAAAAATATTTGTATCCAAACTCAGCAGGTGAAAGCAAGCTCCAGAAATCATCTGTGGAGGCATTCCTGTGCCAAGCGCCATCCTCCAGATGAATGAATAAATGCAGCTGCAGTACTAAACCCTAAACATTTACATCATAAACATCTGCATAGTTGGAAAGGTCTTTGCTTTGGCACCCACTGCTGTAGTCTACAGATATCAATATTCCTGCCTCTCAGAAACTCAGTAAATGCATCAGTCTAAAGCCATGGCCAACCACTTGGCCAACACTTACTGGGAGCCAGGGTTTCATCTTAGTCCCTTGCAGAAGATCTGTTTGGTGGCAGGGGTTCACAGCTACTCAGAAATGATGGAACATAAAACTTCATGCTCAAGCAGACCTTGAGGACCCAGGAAGAACCCTGTTTCATTAGCCCAGTGCTAGGACCACAGAGGTGGCATAAGCACATTTCTGCAGTGTTCTAGAGGCAGGTGTAGGAATTTGTTGAAGCAGCTGAACAAATTCAGATACTAGGTTTTTCTCTTGGTTCCTTGGCTTCCTTTCTGAAGCAGTAAAAGCTCTGAGAAGACAATTCTTATCCCCAGAATTCAGATACCCCCAAACAGTGGCACAGAGAGGCCTCTGCAAGGAAAGCTGAGGATTCGAGTATCTAGCACACAGGGAAAAAAGTTGTTAAGACAGCATTTGGCAACAGTTACTACTTATTTATTTATTTTAGACACCAGCCTTCCAAATAATTGCAACAATCTCAGATGTTACCATGGGGTATTAACTTGAAAATTATGACTTTTTAATATCAGTATCTGTAGGCTCCATTCCATCTGTTTTTTTCTGGCCCACATTTATGCTACTGATGTCTGTCTGGTTGCTCCTGCTGCATAAGAGTGACACTTGGCCTGATATGTGCTTAAATAGAGTCTTTTTTATTTGTTTGTGTCTACACATGGAAAAAAAAATCCATTTTACTTGTACTCACACTTTGGAAAATTTCTATCTAATTATCATTTTCGATAGAACATTTCTATGCAAGATAAATGCATGGTAATTGTAAATTGCAGAACTGAAATTGTAGTATATTAAGAGAATAATTATATTATTTAAAAGATAGCTATATATTTTCTTTGGTTTAGAATACTAGTTGAGTTTCAGCAATATAATATTTTCTAGAAACCTGAAAATAAATGAGAATTTATTACAGCTTAACTTGCACAGCAGAGAACACGGTAATGGTCAGGAATTTGGCATAGGACACGTTGTTTGCTTTCACCACTGTGTGATTCATCAGAACTCTTGCTAGGCTAGTAGTCACAAAGCAGTGCAGTGTGCTGCCAAGGGCGTCAGCAATCTTGGCCACCTTGACACTATAAATTTTTGTGACAGAACTGTGGTGGCTATGGCAGGTCTAAAAGAGAGACCACCTGATGAGCATCATCCTGAGCTTGTACAGCCATGAAGCTTCACTACGCAAATTTAATAGCTGAGATCTTGGAAGCATCAGAGATGCATCAGTGCAGCATCACATCTGAGCTAAAAAGCCCAGCTTCTCTGCAAGGCTAAACTGACTCAGATACAGACCAGCATCAGCTCTGACGTTTGTCTAAACAGAGGCTCTTTCAGTTGTTTGTTTCTGCAAAGGCTTTTGAATAACAACATGAAAAATCTACTCTACTTGTCTTCAGTATTTAATGATGAATATACTTGCACTGCTGCCATCTTGAGCTGATATAGTTGGCTCTAGATTGGAGATATGTGTACCTTATCTATTGCATTCTGTAAATGTGTCTAGATGAAACACAGACATTGCAATCCAGCTAGCTGTGCAAGCCATCGGGAGTTTAGACAGTCACACTGGAATATTTGGTACATGGCATTTAAGCACAGGGAATCATAATGCCACCGGCTCTCTGGGATACATTTTTGTTAAGGACTTTACTGATGTAACTGTACCTGGACATGTCCTCCTGGGGTAGCTGTGCTAGGTAAACTAATGACTTCCTATCAAAAATAGCATCAACTGTAAAGCACTTGAGATCTATGTATGGAAAGTGCTACATGGGAACTGCATAATGTTATTCCTCATTAGAAGGGAGACCATATCCATTGTTATTATTTCCCATAGAAGGAAAAGCATATCACTTCCACTAAAGTCTGTGTTCTCTGGAGTCCCAGCAGAGGATTAAGTTCTGTGATTAGGCTAATTTAATAGGAGATGTTTAATTATTTGATACCACACAAAAAATAGGATTACCGACTTTTGCATCCTTTCCAAATGTGACATTTCCAAGCAGGTCTGTAATGGCAGTCTCAAAGGACCGGTGCAGTCCCCAGCACAGCCAAAGGACAACCTGTTGCTAAGCAACCAATACAAGTGCGCTGCTCAACATTTTATTTCGTTTGGAAAGGGACGTATTCTTTAAGTACTTCATCTTAGCTACTGAGCACAAAGAGTTTTCCATGTGCTTTTTGAGAGCTGTGCATATGTGTAAAATAGCCAATTTGCACAAACAAACGTGCAATTTAAAGAGCAGGTGCCAGAGAAGAACATGCAAAACTGAAGTTCTGAAAAACTGGCACAAATATTTTAGCCCTTTCTAACATCAGCACCCTGAATTTGCCTCTTTGTTTCTGTGTTCATCCTGCTTGAAAATGGGCTGCCTTGATAGCATGTATATGGCAGAGCTGTCTGCAGAGTTTACCGATGTTTCTTGATGCACCCTCTTTTGAAGAATGCTTTGTCATGGTTTTCCCACTGATACAAGGAAATACTTTCTCCCTGATAAACAAAGGCCAGAACTAGACCCTGACTTTCCAGCGTGAAGACTCTAAATCTCAGTTTCTGTAATTGTTTCAGAAAAGCAGCTAAATAGCTTTGGAAAAGAGCATTTATTGCTCTACATCTAGCACCACTTTCACTTTACTCCTTGTCCCTATAGTGAAATAAAACCCTATAGTTCTGCTAGACTTGTATCTGTGTATCTGAAATCAGACCTGGCCTGAATAGTCTCTAGCTAAATGGTCCTGAAGGAGTTGTTCATCTTGTTTCCCAGTCTAAAACCACACAAATAGAAAGAAGGCGATGCACACAAAAAATATGGGAAGTTGGTCAAAATCAAGAATGCAGTTTGGTTTCTAATGGCCATAATAAATGCGTGTTGTATTGCATTTGATCTTAAAGACACATATGCCATGCATAAGTGTACTGAGGCAGGTGGGCCATACCATCTTAATGTATGGAGGAGGCTACTTTTGGCTGGGAAGAAGTCTGTATCCATTTTAGTTCTCCCTAGCAGATGTAGCAAGTACATTCATTGACTGATCTCTTTTTTTTTTTTTTTTCCTAACTAGCTTTGTGGTCTTATCCAAATGCTCTAGGATGTAAATTATTTGTGAGCAGCCCAAGAATGGCTACAGTTTGGGTCTTATATGGGCCCACAAATGGTAAAATATAACTTTCTGTTGCCCCAGACATTGTGCATGTGAAAGTTTCCATCTGGTCATGATCTCCTGCCTGGCAGATAGCACAGTGAATTTAAGCTCAGGTCTGCCTGTGTAGGGCCGTCTAACACAGCTGTAGGTTTTCCTGGCTGCTGTCAGCAATTCCTGCACCTCTGTGTCACTTTCCAAAAATTCACAACCAGGTGGAGATAGATAGCAATGGCCATGCTAAAAGCCATCGTGTGGCACTAGGACACAAACTCAGCATAGAGACTGAGAGGCATAAGTCACTCACTGTTATCAGGCAGATTGTCCAAAACGTCAGAGAAGGTGTCCTGTTTTTCAAACACACGCACTCAAAGTAGGTAGGGTGCCTGGGTAACTGAAGATGCTTTTGTTTGTAGCCACTGATGATCTTTCTGCTGATGATCCAATGGACCATATTGGATATAGACAGATGTCTTACTGTCCCTTTGATCGAGTGAAATGGATACAAATTTTGCCTTTGACTGGTATGGTTTCCAGATGATGTGTTTTGTTAAATGAAATGCAGTGTGGGAGTACTGCGCTGTTTGCAAGCTAAGCTGTGTCTTGCGAGCAGCACCTAACAACTACATCTTTTTTTAGAGCTGAGAAAAGTAAAGCACAGTGTTGTAGAAGTGCTGCTGATGCCTGCATGGTAGCCTGCAGCTATGGTGACTCAAGAGAAGAAACTAGGTGTCTTAGACTATTCGGATACACAAACCTCTTCCTGGCCCTCTCCTTCGCTAGTACCTCTGCTTTCTGTTCTTAAATAGGGAATTGTCTTCCTGACATCTCTTTATTGAAAGACTCACCTTAACTCTTTGTCTTGTGTCTATAGATCCATAGGATTCACGCCACAGAGTTCCCACAGCTGAATCAATACTTCTTTCTTATCTCTGCTGTTGTATATGCAAGAACATTGCTTGCCAGCAAGCTAACACTATAGTGCTAGATCATATATTGTAGCTGTCACATTTGGGAGCAAGAGAGCAAATTTGCTGCTTAACCTGGCAGTCTGGTCATGAAGAGATTGGTTTTGATTTTTAGATGGAAATAATTGCTATTTTCAATCCCATGCATTTGATCTGTTAAAGTGAGTTGTTGGCTGTCCTGCTTTATTTAGGGAATACTCTCCCAAAGCTGCTGCTTCCTATTTCTTTTGGACATTCAGTCTTCAGCAATCTTACATTGCAGAGAAGCACACCATCAAGAAAGCAACCTACCCTGTCACAAGGAGTTGACTTGAAGAATAACTCTCAGAAGGTTAACTGACCAAATCAAAAGCAGACTTGCTTAATCAGTAAACAAGCAGGGAAGTACAATAATCCTTTTTTTTTTTTTATCAAGTCCAAACAAAATAAGAAAGAAAAAGGATGAAACAAAATCAGCCACTTGGTTTTCAAGTTGCTTGATTTCAAGTTGCAAGGTTCACAACAGCATTTAGTTTTGAAAAAAACCCAGAATTTTTCACTAGAAACAAATAAACCAAGAAATGGTTAACCAGCTGTTGCAAGAAGACGCCATGTGAGTAGCATACATTGAAAGAAAACTGTAGAGGAAATAAATTACAGAGAAAAATACAGCACAAATAAAAGGCAGGGGTATCTTGAGGAAAGAAGTGTAATACTAAATTGAGTAAAGGGCAAAACATGAGAAGTAGTTTCACAGAAAATCTGAGCTAGCTCCAGTTAAACTTAACTTAGGATGCAGGAGTTGTTTGCCATATTAGCTGGTGAACTCCAGAAGCATTAATTACTAAGGTAATCTGAGCCATTCTCCTGCCAGATCTTGAGCCATCTTGAGAGGCTGTAAGCACCAGTATGCAGTAGCATGTGTAAATATCCTGAGTGAACCAATAATCAGAAGGGGGAAATAAAGCGCAGAGCATAGATTTGGCTACAATTCAATATTTCTGTGGGTTTTTTATGTAACTTTAAAGAAAATGCAAGGGAAGGAAAAGAGGATAGATGAGGAGGTATGACTATCTACCAAGCGTATATTATATGCTCCCTACAAATTATTTCGGACTCTTAAGAGGGAGAAAGAAGCAAATTCAAGTCAGCATGTTTAATACATTTATTCTAATTCAATTTTATTGAATTATTTTCAAGTGTAAACAAGCTTGCATTTTAGATTCTGTGTAAAATTAATCCCTTCATAGTACCAATATAAACATACATTTACCCTTTGCCCTCAGTCAACTGTAGTTTATGCATTAACAGGGACTTTCTGCTAGAAGCCTTTGTTCTTTTGGAGAGCCACTCCTCTGGGATTTAGGCTCCCCAATTGGCCACTGTACCGAGCTCTCCTGATAAGACAGCAGGTGGATCTGAACTGCAGCCAAAGTTAATAACCTGCTGAACCAGAGACAGGAAGGATAGTAGCAATTACACAGAAAACATTTTCATTGAAGGAGTATTTCTCCTTTGATACTTCGAAAATGAAAATTGATATTCATAGCCACATTCTACCTAAGGAATGGCCTGACCTAAAAAAGGTAATAAAAGTTTAGATATTCAGTGCCTTATGTTAGCAGCAACCATTTCTACTAATGTAATTTTTGAAAGAACAATGAATGAAGGCTTCTGTTATAAATATCTCTAGGGTTTTGTCTAATTTATTTTTTTTTCAGATATAAGATATTTTTATTGCATTACTTTGCAAAGCAAGAGTCCCAGTAAGAAAGGGATGGAAAACTGGGCTCTGTTGCCCACTCTTTATTTAGTCTGAAGCAATTCGTATCTTTTAGCTTGTTTTTTTGTAAGACCTAAAATTGTCAAATGATGAGGTGTAAATTCCACTTTCTTGATAAAAGCAGAGCTGTCAGGTTCGCAAATGGTACTCACTTTTGTTTTAAATAAGAGAAATACGCAAATATTAGACAAGATTAATGTTACTTAAGACAAAAGTCATTCATATATTATACCCACAGGTATGAAGGTCATTAACTTCACTAGGGCTGGGGTCACTCTAAGTACAGTTAACTGATGATGATCATTGTACTAATATCTGTTATTTTTTCAGTTACTGGAAAGAAGTAGCATATTGTATTAAAAATACAAAATCTCAGTTGTCAGAACACTGAAACGATAAGTCAACTTGTCTTAACTTTTAATCTTTGTATCGTATTATTATTATTCAATGACATAAATTTATTCTTGTCAGTAATAATTTTCATGATCCTGTGAAAAGTATTTGAGAATGGAAGGTGTCATTTAGGTTTTCATGTAATAAATCTAATCCTTTTTAGATTATCAAAATCCATGTAGTCATCTCATTCTGAATTAGGTTTTAGAGTTATTGCCTAAATAATTAAAATCACAGTTCAGTATAGAGATGTCTGATCACTTTTTGACTCATACGGGATCACATCTCCAATGCTACAAAGGGTACTGGAAAAGATCACATGAAACTATATTTATATATAGTTTATACACACATATATAAAAAAATCATTTGCAATTAAAAATTGCATTCAAATTTTCTGTATAGCTATTTTTTATAACTCTTTAATATTTCCATTCATGATAAAAAATAAGAGTAAAAAAGTGAACACCTGTGTTTTTGCTTCTTTCCTTATTGTAATTCTGTGTTGGTCATAGTTTGAACGAACATTCCCTGTGTCTGACAGTGGTATGGAACCATTTGATTTCATTGTGCCTGTCTTTGACAACAAAAGAATACTATTATTTCAGCCATGCTCTTAGGCATCTGACACACTAACTGAAACTCTGGTTTACACTATACTTTCTTTCACTTATTTATTTTAAGGTTGATGATGGCAAATTCTCACGTCAGTGTTTTGTATGTATTAGCTCTGTGTTTCTGTGACTTTAAACATGACAATCCAGTATCAGTTTAATATTAGCCAGAAAGCAGACGGAAATTGTAAACAGCATATTAAAAAAAGTCATGAGAAAATGTGGCATTAAGAACATACATAGGATTATTTCTTCATTAGTAGTGAAAAATAACATCATTATGCATAAAAACCCCTGGAAAGGAATGTTTGTTTCCTCATTTACCTAGAAAGGTCTTTTTAAACATCTATTTGGACTTCCTATTTGTAATAATAAGAGCTCCTCAATGAAAAACACATATACCTGCTAATTTTTGTTTTCTCTGTTCTAAAGATTGAGCGATTCAATGGTTTATTAATGGGCCCAGAATAGAAAACAACTCTCAGAATTCCCTCGAGTCCTCTGAAAATTCAAGCCATTAACATAGTTCTATGCATCTCATACATGGAAAACCAATGACGCAATCCTAACATGCACACAGTGCTAAACTTTTCTTTCTTTTTGCAAGCCTTATAAATACTGAGCCTTGAACCTAGAAAATTATATTGCCAAGGTACTTACTTAAGAGCTTAGGAGCCCATAATAAGTATAAAAATTCATAGAAATAAATGAAATTAGGACTGTCAATATATCCAGCTAGTAACTGAGGGAAAGAAAGGAGAAAGTCGGTTCTAAAACAGACTGGTGAGTTTCTCTATTGCCTAAATACTCCTTGAGCACCTTTAAGGTACTCGTTTTCTGCACAGCTTACAATTGCAAGTAGCATGGAGCTAGCAAAAACTTAACGTTCTCATTAGGTGTCACTTACAAAATTTTCCCTAAATTTAAATATTTTTATCTCTATATATAAACCTATAAATTTATAAATTTAAATAAAATATACATAGCTACATAGCTAAACATAGCTAAATAAAACATACATAGCCTCAGTCATTAGCATCTCTGATTGGCTGAAGTCTGGAGGCTTGGCTCCGCATGCCTACATTAGGAAAGTTCACAGTGGCATTAAGTAATGATTTGCTATCATAAGAAATTCAGAACTATATTCGAATTGTTTACACTTCAGTGAAAGAAATGCCTGCTTTTACTGAGTTTCCTTTGAAATGTTTCTTAACAGAAAAATGGGAATTCTGAGCATTGTTTTCAGTCTATTATGATATTTCAAGATTTCATTTATTTCTAATCTGATTATTAATGAAAGTAAAAGGAAATCAGCATTTTTTTTAGGTTTTGGGTTTTTTGCATAAACAATTTTGAATCTGTCTGGAAGAATCAATGAGCATCTAAGCTTCTCCCTTTTAGCTTCTCTTGGCTGTTTAAATATTAATAGATGAGAGACTGACCTTCAGTCCTGCTGCTGAATCATGGAAGCTGAAAAGTGGAATCAATACATTGTTGTGCGATTAACAGATCACAGATTGGAAAATTGTCAGCTCAATTTTCATATTGCCAAATGTTTGATTTAATTTTTTCTGTGTTAAAATCATTCCAGTTAGAACCTCAATATAGTATGCAACTTCAAGCACTTTGAAATCAGTTCTAGGACTTAGTTAAAAATGTTGTTGAACTGGGAGCTAAAAGGTCAGATCTACAAACACCGTTAGTCCAGTCCAGTTAAACTTCAGGACTTCTGCTGACGCCAATGGGGCTACTCATAAGCTCAAAGCTGAGCATATGCGTAAGTGTTTCTCCTGAATGAGGTACTGCTGGATTGTAAGAACTGAGACTTTTATTAGTATTGTGGAGTGCTAACTAGCACTGGCTTTTTCTTCTTTCTTTCACAGAGATACGGATATGGTGGATGGGTACAGCTGGATCATCACTGCAAGGTTTGGGCTGTTTGGTGCTCTAAAGCTGATCTTGTGTTTTCATCAGGAATACAAATTCACAATAAATCTATTAAAAAGCAAAGTGGCACTAAGATTGGCTATGTCTTTGATACAGATTTATCTAGAGGTCTGTCTCCTATGAAGTAATATCACTCCAAGTCCTAATATACCTCAGTAGAATTTTTTGCTTGAGAGATGAAACTCACATTCTCTTTTACAAACAGGTATCGATTTTTCATCATCATCTCATTTTAACACTTGGAATGGATAGCTCTAAGGAATTCTTTTCAATAAGACCTGTCAATCTAAAGCAGATAACATGTAGATTTTTTTTTTGCTTAAATGCATTCATCTGTATGAGAAGCAAAACCAAAAAGAACCGGTATTTTAATAAAAGTTAAAAGAACTCGGAGGTGAAAATATCTTCGCATCTGAGTGAAAGGGAAAGTAATTTCTGTAGCTTCATGACAAGGAGAACAAGTAGCAGAACAATACAGACAATCCATAGATTTGGGGACCATCATGTAGAAAAGTGGGAATGTGCGGTTTATTGGCAAGTAAAAAGCAGACTGTGTCTGATTTTACTTAACCTTTTTATCACCGCCCACTCTATTAACTTTGCAAAGGCCCTTCTGAACTATCTTAGTACAACTGGAACAACACATCTCCAGGTGCCATGAGTCTATGCTAACATTCAGAATCCATCTTGATGGTACTGAATGTCAGCAGAATACATGTATTTACTCCGATGGGGACAGAACTGGTTTCTTAAAGGCTTGATTCTGGTCTCACTCAGAGTAGAGCAAATCAGCAGTAATTTCTGTGACATTCACAGTAACACAACAATGTAAAACTTCTGCAAGCAAGATCAAAATGTTGCAGTTCATCTCTTGATAAGAGCATTAAAAAATTGCCAGTATAAGTGCTTTTTTTACAGGAGGGCACAAAGACCTAAGAGAGGTAAGGCTGATATGGCAAAATAATTCTCTTTGTACATTACTATGTACATTAACTGTACCAGCTAGTTTTAAAGATGTTACCTCTGTTACCATATAATAACTTTGGCAGTCAGATATCCCTGTGTATCTCAAACACTGTCACAGGAGGCCAGCTTCCTCCTGTGACCTGTCAGCTCCCCACATCTAGGAATCTTTTGGAGAGCCTGTCACTGCAAATGGCATTGGCCTCTGGAAAGAGGGAGATTAGAAAGATGGCATTAAAAAGAGGTCTCAGGAGACCTCAGTTCACTTTCCACCTCGCTTCGTGTATACCTGTCCTAACTTGAAAAAACTTCATCTGTACTTGCCTACCACAGGAGTGTTGAGAGTTGTACAGATATGGAAGGGATAAAAGCAGTGCAAGGTATTGGCCAGATAATCAAGGAAAAAATACAAAGACAATAGAGGTTGTGTGGTTAAGAGCAGAAAGAACAATGTGGATATAGTAAGCTGCAAGGCAAAAGATGCAAAGTTAAGAGTGTGAACAGCTCAACAGAGTGTCAGCACATAACCCACCTAAAGCATGTGAAGTGTGCAAATAACTGGCTAAACCCAGCTATGTTATATAATGGCAGGCTGTATGCACAGTGTTTTCAAAGGGTTAATCTGTCTCCATCTTCTGAAATTCAAACATGATCTCAATATAGGAATTCTATGCTGAAAGCTAGAGGCATAAGTGATAGAAAGGTTTAGTACTTAGCATTTCCACGGTGATAGTGCCTTTCACTATTTGGGTGACCCTATAAAGAAACGCAATCTTCTTCATTGTTCCTTTTTGTGACTTGGCTGATTCATTCATTCTTTGTAGAGATTCAACTTTTATTGTCTTTAGAGAAGCAAGACTTGCATCTTCCAGGTAACCAAAGTATTTAAGTATATAATGCCTGTTAATTTCAGTGAAACTAGACATTCCCTCATCCCCTCGTCACTTTGCAAAATCATACTTCTTTGTGATTGTATATATGCTTATATTAACTAAAAAAAGGCTGATAAAATGGATACAACACTGCGTCTCTTTATTGTAATCTAATGACATATACACACTGTTGTCATTCTATAACATGCAAGGTTATGCTGTCAAATGCCTAACAGTCATTTAGGAAAAAGGACCACAGAATATGAAGGTTGGGACCGAGAATGAGGAGCAAACAAACGTTATGCTGAAATTTCAGATCTGAGTCTAAGCAGGCTTAGGGGAGAACAAGCCACCTGCTGAACCAAAGTGTGGATGGCACAGCTTCTGAGCTACATGGTAGGTGCAGGAAGGAGAGAATTGTTGGAGACATTTTTAGCAGCTTAGCTGTTTGTTACAGGTCTGATGCTAAAATTTCTTGCTAAAAATAGTTCGTAAAGGAACTTTGTGGCAAGTCAATAATAACCTTATACACTCTGCAGAGAATTCTGTCTACCCTACTTCTGTCTGAAAACATCGCATGAAAAAAGTGCATGGCAAAATAAAATCCTGTTCGGGTGTGTGGAGCTGGGGAAGCTAACTCTTAAGATTAAAAAAAAGCAAAAGCTTCTCCTGTCATTCTGTGAAGAAGCATCAGGGTCAAACTGGAAGAAAATAATTACATGCATTTTTAAAGAAGTGCAATTTGGGATGTGACTAAGTAGTTTAGTGATGGGATAATTTTAAATGTAGCTTGCTGAACCAAACCACCCTGCTGGACTTAAATCTCTCTCTCTTAATTTCTACATAAATTAATTAAGCCTTAAATATCAGATGATGTTTAGAATAGAGTGGAAAAGAAAAGAAAAGAGAAAAAAGAAAAGAAAGGAAAAGAGAAAAAAGAAAAGAAGAAAAGAGAAAAGGAAAGAAAGGAAAAGAAAAGAAAGGAAAAGAAAAGAAAAGAAAAAAGAAAAGAAAAGAAAAAAGAAAAGAAAGGAAAAGAAAAGAAAAGAAAAGAAAAGAAAAGAAAAGAAAAGAAAAGAAAAGAAAAGAAAAGAAAAGAAAAGAAAAGAAAAGAAAAGAAAAGAAAAGAAAAGAAAAGAAACAATGATAGAATTCTTTGGCTGTGCCCTTAGAAAACTATGTTAACCTTGCAAATAAAAATCTCAGATCTTTTGTGATATTTTCAGCACTGCATCCGTTGCTTTGGAACCTGAAAATTTTTTCCTGATCCATGTTTCATTCTTACTACTGCAAAAAACTCTGAGAATTTTTTTCCCAGTTGAGGTGTCTGAGTAAATACTCATTTTAAAAATACCAGGTGCAGATTAGTGGCAGTGTCTAGAGACTATAGCAATATGACTCATTTTCCAGTCACAGTGTTGGTGGACCAGATCTTTCTATCATTACATATACAAGCATGAATCTATTCAGATGATCATGTTTTGCTTTCCTGCATAATCAAGTTTGTTGTTGCCAACATACAATGCTGTGAACTCAGCCTTGACCTGTAGCGTGTTCACAAAGAATCAGTTAATGCAAATTAAAATAGCAAACTGTTCAAATAATTCTTCAATGAGAACACCACATGGCTTTTTAGAAACCTTTCCTATATTGCAAACCCTGTTGCAAATTTATCTCAGCATTTAAGTATGAGCACTGTGAAAGTTGCTAGTAAAATTACTATCCATCTAATATGGTTATCAGTATTAGCAGAAGAAGATATACATGAGCAGGTGAGCTGCTATGCCTTAGCTATGTCTGAGGAAAGAATTAAGTCGCCTGTGTTCACCGAAATACTCCCAGTGGTAATGCAGTAAAGTCCACGCAATCTAGTCATATGTGATGTAATGCTCAGTTCTACTCTGTCTCTTTCTCTACTCACACCCCAAATATTTTTCTGTTTATTAGGCAATCTGCAGCACTGCACTGATCTTTTTTTAATGTATTTGAGTGTATGGCTAGAGTAAACATTTGTCAGGTTGGAAAATCAATTTTACAAGAACCTGAAGTATTTTACCAGAGGATCAAGACTATATAGTTGTTATTACTGACTGTAATATTTCAAGTAATTTTCACAACCTGTGATACAGCTAACAAGTAACTTGACAGTTTGCCAAGCAGCACAGTTAGATTTGTTGAAGGGAGCTTTAAAATATTCATTAGGGTGGTATATTTGGGAATGTATGAAGTTAATAACAAATTCAAGTTTATGAACAGTCTAACTTCTCAGAAGGAGGGGACAGAAACCAGCTCTGTGAGAAGTAGTAAATTTCATTAGTTATTTCTGTTTTAGCATACTAGTAGCAATTTAACAGGTTTTTTATTTAGAAAAATAGACAGGATCCTAAATAAATGAATTTTATGAGGAAAAATAAAGTGGCCTTTGGAGAGAGAGAATTCCCTTTCCAGAAGAGTCAGAAGACTGCCCTGTGCTTAGCTTCTGTTTACTGTGAAGGTGAAGGAATAGCTGCTGTGTTTTCTCATTTTCAGTTTTCAACTGCAGATGCAGTGTGTTCTCTGTCCCATACATCTGCTGCATGACCAAGCTTACCCATCCCAAATACACAGGGTCATGTGGATCTTCTGACTTTCCTCCATTCCATTTATCTCTATAGGAGCTTCAAGCAACCAAGAAATACTCAGGCCTTGCAAGTATTGGTGAATTGTGTCTCATCAATTTGTGCAAGTGTAAGCCAACAGAAGGACTGTTTTGTCTGTCTTTACAAGTCCATAGAAGCATGTGGATACCTGCACCTGTAACAGACAATTTACTTTGCCTAATGTGATGACACTGTGCGTACTCAGCCTCTTTGGACAATTGACAAATCAACCAAAAATTAAGTTTAAAAAGGAGGTTTCTATGTTCATAGTTAAAGGAACAGTATTCAATTTCATGACCTTGATAATATTTTGAACTTTGTAAGTTTGGGAATTGATGGCATATGGGGAAGGTATTACACTAATTCAGGTAATGGTTTTATACTGCAGCTAGGGTTTGTTTGGGGTTTTTTTCCCCAAATACAAATTCTTTAATATTTTTTTCTTCCCAAGGAGGAAATGTAATCTGAAGACAACATAATAGGTCTCCTTTTGTCTCAGTATCACTGGTGATACAAAACAACTGGACTGAAATTAACAGAGTTGCACAATTATTTCTGTAGTTACTGGAATCATCATGATGCTATTGACTTTAAAAGAACACACGCATACCCAAGGGGAAAATTTAGCACAGATTTAATTAGAGCATTGTTTTGAGGTCAAAATTTGGTTTGAGGATAAACTTGGATTAAGGTACCTGATCTCTTTTCCAAACAAACAGAGAGTGATATACATTGCAAAAGAAAAGGGATTTTTTTTATTATGAAGAATTAAATCTGAACTATAAATGAGTGTTTTATTAATGACTTTTAAAATAGTCTTTGATTAAAAATACCTACTGAATAAAAATAAAAGAACAAAATTCTGTCACTGAATTTCTGCAGGGAGCACAATATACTCAAGCGACTATAAATTAGCATGCACTACGTTGTCACATTTATAATAGATGAAAAATGTCATTTCACAGGGACAGGCAAAGATGATGAAGGATGGAAAGGTTTTTAGAGTTATTCAAGAGAACTGCTGGGATCCAGAAGTACGGATTAAAGAGATGGACCTATCAGGTATCTCCATAAATGAATTAAAATCATTGTGTCTCATTTAGAATAACAGCAACTTCTCTGTTAATGCATCTGAAAGTGCTCAATAACAATATCAAAATTAAAAGGTTTAGCATACTGATTCATTAGTTTAAATCTGTTGAAAGTCAGTGAAAACTGGTATGCTTTATACTCAGACTCAAATAGGACATGTTCCCATAACTTTCCTCATTTTCAGTAGCAATTTATTCTCCACATGGGCTCATTAATTTTGGTGGGATTTTTAAGGCAGTAAGGAACTAGTTGACATAAGTAAGGATGACTGACTCTAGACTTGAAAAGG
Source organism: Astur gentilis (assembly GCF_929443795.1). Taxonomy (NCBI): domain Eukaryota; kingdom Metazoa; phylum Chordata; class Aves; order Accipitriformes; family Accipitridae; genus Astur; species Astur gentilis. The sequence goes on from NC_064880.1 coordinate 47,578,035, forward strand.
CAACATGAATTCCAGGTAGAGAAGTGATTTACGTAAAAGAGGAAGCCCTTTCATTTTTGTTCTGAATGTTAAAAAGATTCTGCTTACTCATAGGATTTTTTGTATGTTTGTTTCCTTTTCTAATATTTTTTTCAGCTTAGGTGTTGCAACTTCATTCTGTATTTTAGCTAGAGGACTCTGAGCCTAGAGAAATTACTTTCTCAGAAAAGAGAGTTTTCCTGTTTTAGAAAGAAACTTAACCAGATGCCAAATTTCCAGATTTATTTTCCATCAAGTTACTTACATGCCACTAAATAAGGTTTGTAAGATGGGAGACTGAGAGTGAAAGAAGGAACTTCTAGTCTGATCAATTATTTTTGTTAGTTCTTATTGACACTGTAATTCCAAATTACTTTTGTGAGAGAAATACTATGTTACTAAAGATTATTTTTTCTTAGATTGAGGCTTGAATAATTCCCTACATCTGTTTCTTAGTAGACTAAACTTCAATATCTTCCCCAACTTTTCATAAGGAATAAACTTCTGAATTACTTCAAAGACCAGATATTTTATAAGTAGCATCTTTATGATTATTCATGGGATAGCATGTTAGGAGATACTTTGGGTCATTCTCCTTAACGGAGGTTTACTGCAACACATAACACAGGCCAATTTGGGAACTCAAGGCCTGGCACGCAATTTATGTAAACACAATTTAGATCATTTTCAACTACCTCATTTTCACATTGGAGAAGCAGTATTTCAAACTCCAACCATTAGATATTTAATGGGAATGCTAGAATGTCTTTGCAACCTTTCTGAAATATGCTGTCTTGACTAGACTGTAATAATTCCCTGAGTTAGCTCAGGGATTTTGGGGATTACCACGTCATTCAAACACAGTGTGGACCATAAATAACATTTGGGCATCTTTCCCTTTCTGATATTTCCCTCAACCCTAACGGCAAGTTTCTAGAAAAGAATTCTGCCCCATCTATTTGCTGTAGACAAAGGGAAGACACAGGAGCAATTCTTTTTAAAATTTTTGCCACAACTTTCCAGAAAGAGAATGTATCATAAAGCCAACACCGCAGTATTTCTCCACAAACTAAACAATGCTCACTGGGTTAAAAAAGAAAATAAAAATCTAAAACTGTGTGTTACAGCACCATCTGGTGACTTGTGCCATAAAAATGTCCCCTTTTATTACTGCACTCCAGAGATACAGGCATCAGCCAATCAAGTGTAAAAAAAAGTTCTTAGTGTTTTTCATTCTTACTGTTCACCTAATGATAAAGACTATGGGCCACATTTACTCTTTTTCGGTTTACAAAGCTGTAGCTTTAGTTCAAAGACCATTTACTGTAACACAGGCCAAGATAGATTATACCCAAAAATTTAACCTCCAAACATGGCATAATTTTGGAACAAAGATGCAATGAGTATCCCAGCTGAACAAAACTAGTATTGGTCACTGTAAGGTATTATTAACTCAGCGAGATAACTTACAGCTTGGTTGCTAAAGGCTTTGTTTGTGCAATGCCCAAGAAATCTTGCCAGTAGCCAGTATACCAAAGAGACTAAATTAATTCTCTTATGTCCTAGGTCTATTTGGTATATAAACCTGTGTCTTGATCCACTCAATAAAACAAGCTGTAATTAACATCACAGTTCTATGATACAAATCATCACAATTTTGTTGGAGAAAATCAGTTAATCCTCACTGCCTTTTCTTATTATTTTCTCCTCTGTAAAACCCTCTGTAAAGAGGGTATGAAGTAGAGGTTTTTCCTGTGCTGATTCTTCTTCTTCTTAAAGCTAGTGTCTAGGAAAGTTCAGCTTGGAAATCTACCTTTAAGGTTTATGTTAAATTTGCTCAGAAGTGTAAAAATGGATTGAAACCAGATACAATGCTTATTGTGGAAGATGTGTTGAACGTTCTCAAACATGCTAATCAAGTGTCTGGTAGCATATTGATGGATAATACAACTTAGGCTGTACTTCAGTATATGTGTAATTTTGTAGACCAAATCCTTAACCCCACACCATTGCTGCTGTACATAATATTATTCAGATCTTGTAAGAGATCTCTTGTAAGAGAGGTGCCTGAGTCAGCTTCCCCTCTTGTATCCGACTTAAAATACTGAGAAGGAGGATAAATCATTTTGTTAAACATTCAACTGCTTTGGCAAAGTCATTGTCTTAGAAGAAATTCTCCTAGGTTTTTTTCTGCCATCTTTTGCATTTCATTACTAATAACCAAGTTAATTTTTTTAAAAAATGACAAAAATATATGCATAAATATTACAATCAGAACTGAAATTTTTTTAAAAAATAGTTTTGAATGTAACTATTTAGTGAAGTCCTAATTACTGTTTATTGTTTATTCTGTTGTTAATCTGCTAGGTTTGTTGTGTTCCTTCCTGTAACCTGTCACACACAAAGTTATGATATAGATTTGTTTTTGAACAGAAACCAAACAACATGGACTCAATGGACTTTATTGCTAACACCAAAGTTATTTCTAAAAACAGACAGATTTTCTTGTACTTACAACCTCAGTAGTCCAGACACAGGATGAATGAAACCTAACACAATATAGCTTTGGGGAACACCTAGGAAAACATTGTTTAACAACTATTGTTAACATAACATTGTTTATCTTTAAGCTGATTTACATACTTATTTATTAAATATATATGATAAAGGTGACCCCAAAGTAAACTTAAGATAGTGTATTCTGTTGGTTTAATGACACATTAATTTATGTGAGAGTAACATTAGATTGCTGTTTTAATTAATTGTACACATACGTACCAAGTAATGCTAAAATCAAAATACTTAGTTTCACAAATAATCTAGTATGAGTACAAAGTCTTATTTTTCTTTCTACTTAGTAAAAATATTCCAATCCTAATAAACTGATACACTACAAGTTTTATTACCATAATCCATAATTAGCAAAAAAAAAAAATATTTTATCCATGTCACTTTTAAGTCATTTAAGTCATTCTTTACCATTAAAGCTTTTACCTTCTACCTTTCAAACAAAAGTGCTTTCTTATTTAACATTTTACCAAAAAAGGAAACATTAATAACTGCTTTTTCTTACTCAGGAGTCACAGTCCAAGTCCTTTCTACAGTCCCTGTAATGTTCAGCTACTGGGTATGTTCCTACTAGCATGTTTTGTAATTCATATGTTATGAAATTTTTTAAAAATAAATGCATCCTCCTATAAATTAGGTGATTGAAGTAGTCACTAAAGCACTGAAGTAAATGGGGAATTGTTCTGCTGTGAAAAACAAAAGACAAAAAAATAGTCCTGAAGAGCCAGCAGGGTGTCCTGGCAAAGCTCCACTCTGGAGTACACTCAGTAACAAAGAATGAGATAACAATAGAATTTCTTCTGGGGACCTTATGGGGGTAGCTGGAAACAAGGAGAGAGAATTTACACAGCATGAATTCGTGGTTAGCAGGTAGACATACATGTACAAATTCCATGAAAGCTAGACATTAATCAGCATTTCTCATGATAAAAAGAAGTAAAAGATATATTTGTGGTCTTATCCCCCTTTCTTTTAAATGTGGTGTGGGACTCATTGACCTAGAATGCTTTGAATCTTAAAATTCAGTAGCAAATTTAAATTAATATGTTTCCTGCATAGTGATCCTGAATGCATCAAAGAAATAAAAACAGTCTGAGAAGATAAATCATAGCAAAACGCTGTTCTAAATACATTCTCAATTTGACTATTTAGCTATGTGTAATAAGTCAAATTGTTACAAGTAAACAGATATGCTACATTAAAAATCATTGTGTTAAGCCCACATATAAGTAGTATCACTGATCTTCAGAATTTATAGGAATATTTTCCATTAAATATGTATTAGGGGGGAAAACGGGAAACTGCTTGTGTGGATATTGCAGTTCCCTTATTAGAATTATGACTGTTATCTCCTTCTAAATGTTAGAGAGGTTTGCTCAAGTTTTCTCAGTAGAATTCTCATGCTCCAGCATCTCACATTTCTTATTTTTACCTGTTCAACTGCAATAATAGGAGAGTAAATATTCATTGCTGTGTTTAAAAAGTATATGCTGAGGCTTTTGCATTGGGATAAACAAAAACAGAGGTCTGGTTTACACAAAAGACCAGACACTTAAGTGCATCAGCAACCTGGGATTTATTACACTCATCCTAAGCAGTAAAAGCAACATCAGTTGATAAAATATTCAAGATAAGAAGCAGAACTGCACCCAGAGGTTTTAAAGCGAGGCAGAATTTAGCTCTACTGGCTTCCAGCTATTCAGAACTGTAAAGTAAATTTTAGTTCAAAACCTGTCTCTGAATTGTTTACAGTGACATTTATCCAGTATCTTCCAAAGGTGATAACATTTGAGAACTATATTTTAATGTACAATTCTGCTTAATATCTTACCAGGCCAAACCTCAGGATACTTTAGATCTAGCCCAGATATTAAATAATGACTTAGCTGCTACAGTAAAAAAGTACCCCAAGAGGTTTATCGGCTTGGGTACGTTACCTTTGCAAGCTCCAGACCTGGCTGTGAAAGAAATGCATCGCTGTGTGAATGAACTTGGATTTCCTGGAGTACAAATAGGATCCCATATCAATGAATGGGACCTGAATGCACCAGAACTGTATGATATTTATGCTGTGAGTAAATGTTTCTTTCCTTATTTTGGGGAATTCTGTGGTATGGAATTCTGTCGACAAATATCTTGGGGTATACTCAGTCATCAACTAAATTTATAGATACATTAAAACAATTGAGCTTTCTAATCTGCTTAGTGATGAGAGAGATCCAGCTTTAATTATATATGATAATTCATTATAGGATATAATGACAATAATACAATGTAAAACATTCTGAAACATACTTTATAATAATGAATAACAAAATCTTTTTATGATATGAGTTCTCACTGTAGAGTTGCCTTCTTGGTTTGTGAGGATAAGTGCAGTATCAAATAAAGCATTTCTGTACTGTTTGCTTTTAGGTCCAAGTTACTGCATCCAATCCTATTGAGATAATTGATAAAACTCCCTGAGATTTTCAGAGAACCCCATAGAGGCAAAATACCATACAGAATTACGCAAATTGGACCAAAAGTTCCAAACCGAATGTATTGATTATAAAATGAATGTATAGATTGCATTTCTTAAATAGCCTTAGGTCCAGATGAGGATGGTCATTTGTCTAAATTGTGGGGTTTAATCAATGTACATTCTGTATCTGTTTCACAGGTTATTATAGCTGTCAGCTTGAAATTGATCCATAGAGGTTATTTTTCAGAATGCTTGGTTTCTTCAAGAATTCTGTTAGCGCAGCATCTGGAGTATTTGTTTTTATGATCATATACAGTCAGTTATCAGCTTCCACTCTTGGAGATGCAGGCATTCACAGAACTGCAGCATGGCTGAGGTTGGAAGGGACCTCTGGAGGTCATCTGGTCCAATGCCTTACTCCTAGAGCCAGATGCCCAGGCCCATGCCCAGATGGCTTTTGAATATCTCCAAGGATGGAAACTCCACAAGCTCTCTGGGTAACCTGTGCCAGGGCTCCGTCACCCTCACAGTAAACAAGTGTTTCCCAATGTTCAGAGGGAACTTGCTGTGTTTCAGTTTATACCCATTGCCTCTGGTCCTGTCACAGGGCACCACAGAAAGGTGCCTGGCTCCACCTTCTTTACACCCTCCCTTCAGGTATTTATATACATTGGTGAGATCCACCGCTGAACCTTCTCTTCTCGGGGCTAAACAGTCCCAGCTCTCTCAGCATTTCCTTATAGGAGAGATGCTCCAGTCCCTTCATCATCTTTGGACTCTCTCCAGTAGCTCCATGTACTGAGATCCCTCTCTTGTACTGGGATCTCTCTTATACTGTACATTCTTCAGCTTATGTTTAACACATGTAGGAAGTTACCTCCATCACTTCTAGAAGAATCCCTGGATAAGAAAGATTGTGAAATTAAGCCATATTTGATAATGAATTTTATCAATCTACCAAGCCAGGTATTGAATTGCTATTTTTAGTTTACAAATGTAGATGGCAATTACTCCCTACAATCCAAAAGTTGCAGCTTTATTTATGCATGTATGGGTAAATAAATGCAAATTTTTCAAATGTGTGATAATCTCCTTAGCAACAAGAGGAGGTCTAGAAATACATCTGACAAAACGAAGCTGTTAAATCCTGCTTAAGCATATGAATGACTCTGATAACTATATATTTAAATTTAAGCACATAGTTAAATTACTCAGTCAGAATCAGCCTCCTATATTGTTCCTCTGTTTTCCTTTCCAAAGATGTCAGTAGTTTTGGAGAAATTGGTATACTTGAGTGCAGATGGATTATTAATCAGAATACAGCTTGATTTTGAACTCTTAGGGTAGATTAGGAATAGTTTTAACTTTTTTTTAAGCCAGGCAGAGGGCCAAAGGGGACAAATGTAGTGCAACAACAATGAAAATTCCTGAATGCAGCTGGAACAATTCTGTAAAACCATCCTAAAATGGTTCTATAAAATAGTATGAGAGTTCATCTTCGTATGTGTAATGAAACCAAAACAATGCTAGTTTGAACTGAGTTTTGCACTGCTGGATGGCTGACAAACACAGCTGAAGCATTTTTGTACTGCATTAATCTGAGGAACACTTGGCTTATTAAAAAGATATTATCATCAGTGTTTCCAATCCTGTAGGCTCAAAAACAACTTTGACACTGAGTGAGGACTTCTGGATATGGCCCAGAGAAGTAAATATAACCAACTGTTGCTTATAGTTCTTATTCTGGGCTTATTCTCATTACTAGTACTAATGCTCAGTACAGTTTTGCAAGTAATCTTTAAAGTGTGGTTAAGAACTAAGATGCATTTTGGTATGATTAATTAAGATATAGATTTTTTGCTGCAGGCTGCTGAACAATTAAATTGCTGTCTCTTTGTCCATCCCTGGGACATGCAGATAGATGGAAGGATGTCCAAATATTGGTTTCCATGGCTAATAGGTGAGTGTATATTTGCTTTGCTTAACCTACATTTATGAACTGTCTCTGGATTATGCCCAGAAGATTGTTGCAAAGGTACTACATGAGTTTTCTATCAACCTTTTTTTTTAATCCATTTCAATCAACTACGATTAAATCTGTTGTGTAAATTCAGCAGTCATTTGTTTTTAAGCTTGTAGAGTTTGTCTAACTTTTAAATACCTAGAATTAAAATTATTCAGACTAGCAACAGAATCTGGTATTCTCTTTTGTCCTAAATACAAAGAGCAGATGACTAGGGACAAGTGACTTGTCTCTGAAATCAGCTCCTCAGAAATAACCTGAGTAAATGAAAGAGTAGGCAAACCCAAACATTACTTCCTAGAATTTCTTGGATTATTTCCTATAAATAGTTTGATCAGAGAGGAAATAAATCTAAGTTCACATCAACTACAGCTGAAACAAGATCTACTTTGAAAGCTCCCCATAGATGTAAGGAATTATCTAGTTTCTGGTTTTTTCCCCATCTGCTAGGCAAATCAGAACAACATTGACTAACAGGAGAGGAGGTAGGTTATACTGCTACCTAGGAATGTTTAGACCTGATTCCACCCTCACTTATTCTGTTTTGCATTGTTTTGATTTGCATGGTTTTGCACTGCCTCCAATAGAGGTGTTCTGAAAAACATACACGATATACACTGGAAAATTTTAGTGTCCCAATCACCAGTGCATTATCTTAATATCAATTAATCTTAATCAGAGCAGGCTCAACCACACAGATTTAAAAAGAGGCTAAAATTACTGCATTTACTTAACAAAGTATAATTATAAGATTTTCCTACTAAGCCTAATAAGGCTTTTCAGCTGAGTGCATGGTAAAACATTAATGAAATACAATCTTTTGAGCTGGATAGGTATTGTTTCCTCCATAGGTGAGGGGAAGGCAGTTCCTAACTTCAAGCTGGATGTCAGAAGTTAGGTGCCTAAATGGAATGATATTCTGAATATGTTAGGTGTGCTCAGAAACTGAGGCCTGATGTAGGAACCTAAATTGCTGTTAATGTTCCTAACACTGGACATCCAAGTTACCCAGTGGCAAAGAGAGAGAGGTTATTTCTCAACTGTAGGAACTAGCACCATGTCATAACTAAACCCCAAATCCGTGTTGGAATATCCACCAATATATCTGCCCCACTTTCCAAACAAAAAAAACCACAGAAGCACAGGTGAGAAGAGAACCTGGTGTATTCCAGACTTATCTTTGAGCTAGGATAACTGAGGAATCAAGCTTGCAGTTCATACCCAACCTGCCTGTCAGCTGCCATAGTGGTGTAGGATAAAAACTGGGCTTAGAATTCAGAAGATCTTAGCTTCCAGTCCTATGTCCTCATTTCAGTTAATTTCTTTTCAGCTCCGTGTTCCTCTGATAGAAATAAGGTGTAATGTTTGGCAGCTGCTCTGTAACTGTTATTTTTTCAGTAGGCTCAAGGCTAATTGAAGAAAATGAAGATAACATTTAAAACTCAAATAGGAAAATAAAAAATAAAACTCTCACACAATAAAGCTTGTTTTGTTCTTAGGCATGCCAGCAGAAACAACCATAGCCATTTGCTCCATGATTATGGGAGGAATTTTTGAAAAATTTCCTAAGCTGAAAGTTTGCTTTGCACATGGAGGTAAGTAATATACCATGTGAAACACCTGTTCTTTAGTTGAGCATGGTACAACTGTATTTTCTGGTATGCCAGCTAATAGGGTTACCACTTTAAGCCTGCCACCTGCTGAGTACTGTTACCCCAAAGAAGATCGTCTGCTAGGCAGGCTGCTTGTATGAACACTCCTTAGCCTGTTTCAGCCAGTGTTTGAACGGTTAAAATGGCCTTTAAGGGAAATGAGGAGGAAAGGGAAACAGGAGATGGTTTGAGGAAAGCAGCAGGAAGAATTTGGGCATCGCAATAGTGAAAAAGTGGGGAAAACAGAGAAAGAAGCTAATGAAGGGGAAGGAATAAAAAATTGCTGGTGCGGAGCACTTTGTAAATAGCTGACAGTAAAACTTACGGATCTCTGTTGATAATGTGGCTTTTTTTCCCTCCTGCATATTTTTAGCTTCTGTTACCAAAAATTTCTTCTTGCAGGTGGAGCTTTTCCGTACACAGTGGGGCGAATCTCCCACGGATTCAACATGCGCCCTGATTTGTGTGCGGTGGATAATAAGGTGGATCCAAGAAAATACCTTGGTTCATTTTACACAGACTCTCTTGTCCATGATCGTGGTGCACTAAGGCTGCTAACAAGTGTAATGGGAGAGGTGAGTTTTAATGCTTCCAGAAGCAGGTGAGTCATTCTTTATTTAGTTCTCTATGAAATAGGAAAAAGGAGAAGAAAGCAGGAAGAAGACAGCATATTCACCTTGTAAAATCAGAACCTGAGCTATTATAAACTGATGAGCTTGTGCCATGTTGGTAATGTTTTTACTATATGGAGTCACTGAAATAGTGGGTTTAATCCAGGAAATGATGCACTGTGAACCTTAGTTCAGTAAGGCTGGTTCCTTGTGTAAGGTTGTTACGGATGGGACTGCAAGCAAAAACTGCTTCATTTGGAGCCTTATTTTCAAATTTAAGTGTATACTTGAAGAAATCAAATTGTATTTGCACTTGGGAAGTTACAGGCAGAAAAAAAAGTCAATAATAAAGAAAGTTTTTGTGAGGATCCTGGAGAGCACATTAAACATCATGGGTTTGCAAAAATATTTCAATTGTTAGCGTAGAGAGGAAAGAAATCTTTGTAGTTTAGCAACCTGTTTAAATTGGGTACAGCATGAGACACAAAAATCCAAAGCCATTCATGTAATTCCTTCTCATTAGTAAATGCTCAGGAAGGGGTCGAAGATGGCATCACTCATGCCAACTTCCAATGGATCACTACAAATCAACAAGAGACCTGTATTTGTGTCTTGATCTCTGGACCTCATGGTGTTTCTACAGCTAGCAGGGAGATGCCTACCAGATGTCAAAAACAGATGCAAGCTCTGACATTGACTTTCTTGTCTCAACAACTGTGCTCCTGTTTCCTGTACATTAATTTCTAGGCTCACATAGTACTTTCTCACATACAGGGCTGTTGCTGTCATCAGGGCGTTTTGTGTGACCCAAGTTCACAAAGACAGCTAAGCTGAATGTTTTCTTTCTCTCTACAGAAAAGATACTGTTGATGTCCCATTTTCACCTCTAACAGTCTGAACAGGTTACTGCAATAAATCTGTACTAAACATGATTAGTCTTTGCAACGTGAAATTTAGTTGTTTGAGGAGGTTATGGATTGTAATTTGATAATCTAAGTCACTCAGCAGTAGCCTCTCTGGTGTCGTGTTTATTTTCTCAACAGACTTCTGAAATTAAGTTTCTTAACACCATGAATTTGACCAGTGTACTGCATGGGATGTTGGTGACTTCTTTAATTCTCCTCTAAGTATTTTGAGCTCAAGCAATGTGACATCAGGTGGAACCCCAGTGCTGAAAAGTCATGAGTCAGATCCCAAAAACTTAAATGCTTTTAATACGCAGGAGAGCTGGGGCGGGGGGGGGGGGGGTGGAGTAGTACATTTTCTTTCTCTTTTTTATAGTCTAAGACATCTTATCCTTGAAAAAAACATTCACATCACATTTTCAGACTTTATGACCATGAAGATTAAAAATTTCCCTCTTTCTCTGATGAAAGTTGATATTCTCATGTAATACCATTCCATGAGTCAAATGCTTAAAAAAACCTACCAAATATCTCAACGTTTTCAGTGCAGTCGTGTGTTGGCAGAATAACACATATAAGATGAATAAATGCTGGGCTAAAAACAATGCCATTGGGTCTTGAGGATGACACTGTAACTTTGTAAGCTGAGGATTTGAAATAGGACAGCTCTCCAGAGTATAGCTAAGAGCTGTGCAGGAAGGGCATCAATGTGTGTAAAGATGTGCTTAGAAATGGCTTCAGGTCCTTAGGGAACAGCCATTACCTGGCATCAGAATGTAATGTGTTGGCTTTGAACTTATGAATATTAAAATCCAGTGACAGCTGGGATGATTCATGTATATTTAACTTCATCCCTTCTTAGTTTTGGGTGCAGGTTAATTGGAGCCTATCCCAGTTAAAGGAAGCAGAAGTACACATTTCTGAGAAAGAATTTTGTAAGACTGCAAAATTGCTGCAGTCCTTCGCTCCCCCCATGATGAGGTAGCATGAAGCGAATATAAATAAGCACAAAATCCCTAATGACACAGGCTATAAAAAGTGAAGAACAGGGTTGACAGGGGATTAAATGATTCAGCGTATCTCTGCAAAAACTTCCCCATGGTGATTCCTCAAGAGCCATCACCCAAAGGTAAAACCGCTCTGGCCAGAGGTTGGATCTGAAGTGGCTATAGCAATCTGGCCTTTTTTTGAGATGTATCCTCATAGTAGGAAAGAAGGTGAGATTCAAGGCAGATAGATACAATTTTTGCTAACATTAGAGGACGAATTCATGCTTGATGCTCTTTGAGATTCATTTTAAGATTCAGGTCTCTATTACTGCAAATAAAAGTTCTGTTGAGTAGAAGGGTCCACTGAGGTTAATCATTAGCCATATGTACCTTTCTAAAAGGAGAGATGCACTAATTAAGGTATCAAACTATAAGCCCTCTAGGGAAAACTGACTTTGTTGATATACTTTGGAACAATATAATAATACATCTATTATGCTAGGAGTATTATTTATCTGCAGAGACTTCTCTGAGGCTGGTTGCTAAGGGCAGGTATTGCAATTCCCATTTTATAGATGGGTACAAAACTGAAGCTCAGGGAGTATAAATGAATAGCGTAATATCACTAGTAGCAGGGCAATAATGCTGCTTCTAAATTTTTCTTATTAATTTACAGCTCTTAATTTTATTGCTAATGAATAGATCACCATTAGCTGTGAAACACTTTAAGTTAGAGGAAAAGAAAACTATAATTGAAATAATATATATATATTATTCCAATGAGGGCGTAGAATTTCCTTCTGGTTTGGTGTATAGGAGATGTAAAGAAGAATGTACAAACCTTCCTGGCTTACTTAACCTTGACTAATAAACAGCTGGGCGATACTGGGTTTCCTTCTCCTTTAGTTAGAAATCTATTTTCTCATATAAAGCTAGTATGTTTATTGGGGGGAGGGGCAGTATATGGCATACATTTGTTTTTCATATTTGAAGAAAATATCTTGGTATCAGATTGATTATTATAAATAATGTATTTAGCTGCTTAGAAGTACACACATCCAAATGTGTTTTGTTTAATCTACACTCAGAACTTGATTTAGTAGACAGCGGGGTATAAATTCTCCTAGTCTAATCTTATGGCAAGACTTCTTTAATAAATTGTAACACAACAATATAGGACAGAACAATAGAATATCTTCTGTTTGGATTCCGTGCAAGGTTTTGTATAGGTTCTTTCAGAGACTCTTGGGTGACATCTACTGGAGGTAAAAAAATAAAAATAAGAGAAAAGCATTTGACAAATAAGAAAAACTCATTTCATAAAATAACTGAATTATGTTTTCTTCATCCTATTTCAGTATTGGTAACTGAGTTCAAATATTATAACAAGTGCCCCAAATTCACGGGCTTGACTTCAAATTCATAAGACATTTAAAAACATATATTTTTAATGAAAACTGTGGTTTTCAAATATTCATGTCTTCAGGAGAGGAACCTTAAAGGAAAATAGACTTTTGATAAAATCAAGAGAGTTGGCAGTATGCACTCTCCAAGGCAGATTAAATGGGGAAATATCATTCCAGTGTGAAAATGAACCTATAACAAAGTGGACCTATTGAGGATCTGCCTATTTCTTTTCACGTCTGGTAACAGGAATGATGCATACAGATTTTTATTGAATTTTATTTTCACTTACTTGCTTTCAGAAGCAAATCATATCACGTCACTCATTCTCAGATACATGTTTCAAATGCACAGCTAGTATCCAATCCCAGTTAATGACATTTTAAAAAAATTATAGACTTGCAAAAATATATGAAATTTTGTAAATAAGATTTTGGTTCTGTTATCTGAAGCTGAATACTACTTAAATTAAATTAAAGAAAATACTGCTTTAAAATTTAAATGTTTGTAGTAATTCTACATTGTACCATGCTTTAAGTATTATCACATTGCAATTATTACAGCTTTTAAAATGTCACAGATAATATTGATTGCTTTGTATTTTTTATTACACATTCTTCTCACACATATATAATTTCAAGTTTTTGTGTGTCTCTGTGAGTGTATATAGTCAAGAATTTCAAATTCAAGAATCCAAATCCAAGCATCTTTTCTGAGTTTGGTGGAGAACTTCCTGAAATTCTTAAAGAAATGTGTCAAAAACTCTCATACTCTTTTTGGACGGCACACAACAGTGCAGAGCATGCAAAGAACATGAAAAAGAACCAAAAAGTCAAGAAACAAAAGGAAGAATTATGCGTACCCTTTATTGCCCACTTAATTATGGCAACACTTAACCAAGATTAATCATTGCATTTTAGGCAAATTACTTGCAGAAGCAGTACGAGTAGTGTAGGGGAACAATAGATGCCTTTTTGTTACATTTCAAACCAGCACCACAGTACAGAAAATCAATATGAGTAGAAAATTACCATTTGTGTTGTATTCACCTGAGCACTATACACTCATTCCCATGGGCCTGGGATTTGCATTTTGAACTTCCTGTGTATCAGAATAAAAATACACCAAACACAAAACCAATAAATAACCTGTACTTTTTTCAAACTTAAATTCGCCCAATAAACTTGAGTCATTGTTTTAAAGTTTGGGTTTTTTCCTAATGAAAGTTGGAACCCAAAGATTATCTTTGTATTCACTTTTGTAATTAATCAGTCCAATATATACATCTAATTTCCTGTGGTTTATTATAAATTCCAGAAAGCACACGCAACTATGTTGTTTAATGTTACTATAAAATGTACAACATGTTTTTTTATTACCAGGACAAAGTCATTTTGGGGACAGATTACCCTTTTCCACTTGGGGAACTGGAACCTGGAAGATTGATTGATTCAATGGAAGATTTTGACAGTAAACTGAAGGTATGATGTTTATATTTGGGGGGGCGGGGGGTGTGTGTCCCTCCTTCTTAAGCCTCCGGTTTTAGACCAGAGATAAAACAATGAAAAATCAGTGTAGTACACCGATTTCTGTAGACTGGAAGAAGCCCTTTAGTCTCTTTGCAGTGGTTCATTTTAAAGCACGAGTAAAAGCATTTGAGTAAAATACGAGTTAAGCACACACGAACATATATATGTGTTTTGTTTTTACAGGATAAACTCAAGGCTGGAAATGCTCTGGAATTTTTGGGTCTTAGCAGAAAACAATTTGAATAATTATGAAGCTATTAGAGACCAAACTTCAGAAATAACACTGAATCCTTAGGGATACTTCTATTTGCATGTGTAATTATGAAGATGAAAAATAAATTTGACAAGTATATTACACTCTACTGTTATTTCCAAAACAAAAGCAAGAGTACTGGAAATTAGTATGCACAGGTATTTCTGTGCATTTGAGGATTTGGGTTGTCTTTAAAGAATTCTGAAATCCCTACTTTCATAAAAAAGGAAAGATTTCATCTTTTGCATTTGTAATAAGAATCTCTGAATGATAATCAAAGTCATTTTATTAGGACTTGATTCCCAGGAAGAAAGAACTGAGAAAATTGTGACTTTTATCCATTACACTTCAGTCTTTGTTATGCCCAGTAAGCAGAATTTAAAAGAATCTTAAAACAGAATTTAAACAGAATTTTGTTGATGCCCAATAAAAGGCAACATTTGCCTTTATCCACTGACTGAAATTGCAGCATACCACACTTCAGGTCAGCACTACAAGGATATGCACTGACGCTCTGCAAATGTTGTGATAGGATGAAAAAGGTCTATGTGGGGACTTGTACTTTTTAGCTGCCTCCTACACCACTGGCAATTTATTCATCAGAAACAATTTAGCAATATGGTTGTAGGTGCAGAAATGATGTATTTGTGTGGGTATTTGTGCGTCAGTGTCACTGTCAAAATAATAAATACTAGTGTTTAGCAACACTGTGGTTTAATGTTCTATTCCTTGAAAAAGCCTTCCTAAAAGTAAGGTTGGCTACCTTAAATGTTGAGATGTTAATGCTCTATCTAGTTTGAGTCCTGATACAGGAATGGAAAGATGGCTTACTTTATTGATTGAAATGGGTTTTCGTGATTATCCGGCGGGTGCATAGGCACCCTCCTCCTGAGAGGATTTTATAGAAGTCAGAAAAATGCTGGTGAGCACTTACAGTCTCCATTCTCATGTGATCATGTGGCTACGTGTTCTTCTGTTTAGTTTTAGAACGCTCCAGGAAAAAAACAGTATTAGACAGAATTTGGTTTTGTAGCTGTGTCCGTAACTGTCCTTATGTCACAGGCTGAACCTAAAGGATGTTGAACATCAGCAGTTCCTGCTGATACCAGCCTCTGTTGGACTACAAAGAAGGCTTTGTCCTTCTTTACAGTGTCAAAAAAAAAAACAAAAACAAAACAAAAAGTCGTTTGTGCAGGTTAATTATAGGTTTTCCTAGCTATTGTATTTGGCTCTTTACTATATTGCTTCTCCAAATATATTCCGTAAAAGACTACTGGACATCAGAACCTGAAGTAGACAGCAGCTCACAGGTTTAGGCCCTGGGAATATCAGGTTTTCATGTAAGAGGAAAAGAGGACCTAGATAAAATTGCTTTAACAATATTTATTGTCCTCAGGTTTGCAAGACTTCTGTTGACCTTTTCTATTTCAATACCTACATGCAAGCACTGAGCTACTTAAATGTACGAATTTTCAACCAGATTGTTTTAATTAAATTTCAAAGTAGAAGGCAACTTCATTCTCATATAATATTCTATTCCTTCAGCATATTGGATTTTCACAGATGTTTAAATGGATTTAAAAGGAAAATACATTGTGATTCCTCCAATACATTTTAATTGGATTAATCCTTCGATTTTTTTTATGAATGAAACTGGTTAAGTTAGTGAGAATGCAATGTTACATCTTTGAGGACCGAGGTCTGGAACGTCTCCAATAGCAAGAACAGTATTTAATTGCCTTAACCTGTGACTGAATGGGTGATTGCAGTACTCTGCATGGCAATTAATTAATGTGCATACCCTGCATAAATCATATTCATTATGCACTGTCATTATTTAATGATATTCTACTTATTCTCGATGTGTTAAGAGTTTTAAGACAGGGATATATATAATCTTCCCTACGTTTTCCTCTTCTTTCATTAACAAAGCTAATGTAAAATTCTAATCACAGTCAGATGAGAACATTCTCAATACTCTTCCACCAATTATTGAAGGAATGAAAAATGTACGTTGAACACCCAAACTCCATGAGTTGTACTCAATGATTTAAACAATGAGGTAAAACATTGCACTTTAAGATTGTTAAAGGCACAAAAATATGAAGGAGCAAAGATCAGCTCCTAATTACAACAGAAGTCTTTGTAGTTAAATTTCCTCTGCACTTGCAAAAATCTTAAAGATGATTTACAATTGGGAAGATCAGGCAAGTAATTCATGTCTCTCCATGCTGCATTATACGTCTGTATATTTCATTAGTATTCTGTTGGGTCTAGTTATGGAACTATAACTGCTTGTATAAAATTTGCACTGAAGTTGTAAAAGAACTAGTTGTAACATAATTTTAAGTGAACAAAACCACTGTAGAGTGCTAGTGGTATATACTAAACATGAGAAGAATGCTTGGAGCTCTCATTTTGATCCATGATGATCAGAACTTTAAATAAAGATAAGTACCTTTTCGTACCCTTTGAACCCTGAATCCATAGTCTCAAGCTACTGCTGAAAATCAGTAACTGAATACGGAGTGCCCAGTGAGAACTAGCTGCACACTGCATTATAGCAGGTGTTAAAATAGATTTAAATGGAGTTGCTGAAGTAGCACAATAGACTGTGCTTGAGATGTAAGGAAATTTAGGAGGGCTATGTATTTTCCTGAAGGGAAGACAGAAGCCTGCATTTCCTTACCCCGAAGCAATAAGAGACACAAGTTCGGATGTTTCACTCCAGCACTTTACCATGTAGGCACCTGGGTTCACCTGGGAATGAGTTTGAGGCTTAATGATAGCCACGTAAGAGTCACTTTTGGTAGCATATTATTACTTAAGGGCGAAATAGGAACGGACAAAAAGTTTAGAAAGCAATCTTAATTCTTAAAGGTAGCTGAAGTGTAACTTGGGAGAGGTTCGGACAAGTTCCTGTTCGATACAATGTCAGCATACACATCTTCTCCAGTACTGGAGAATAATTGACTTGCTGGAGCTATTAATCTGGAAGGACACGAAGTATTGCTAGACAGCTTTAATTCTGCCTTTTTGGCACAGAATTCCTGAGAAATACTACCTGTCAAAGTTAGTTATTTCTTATATAGGTGTGATTATCTTACACACCATACATTTGAGATGCAGGGATCACTGTGCGATTCCTAAGTGTTCCTGCCACTAAAGAGTGGAATGCCTTGCCTAGATGTTTGCAACCACCAGTATCAGGAAGAAAATTACAGGCATAGCATGCCTTTCACAATCCTGACATTTTTCTTGCAGAATGAGTGACTTCAAATATATTAAAGACGTTTCCACCTTTCCTCCAGAGCCTCTATTCCCAGTTCTTTACTCTTTCCAACACAACAATCAATTAGTATTTCCACACGTTTTAGCCCTTAAAAGAGATGTTCTTTTGTTCTGGTGCCCCCATTCAACTTATTTCAAATCTGCAAGAATCAGAAAGGCAGCCGAGTGTGGGAGGACCATGCTTTCTGGGTAGCACATGGCACATCGGTGATGTGAGGCCCCCTCCCAGCTAAGCTCCGCAGGCCTGGCTCTAGCTTGTCATCCTAACTCGGTTGCTATCCCCTACAGATAATACTTAAGGCTCGCTCTTTTGGGACTAGAGCTTAAATCTTCACTGAAAGCCTGAGAGTTAACGGATGTCATGCAACCGGCGGCATTCAAGCTAGGAGGTTAAGATGCTCTCAGTTTTAAGGAGGAAGGGGGTGCTAAATCCTAAGAACCATTGGCCAGTTTCAGAACTAGACCACACATCATAGCCTGCATCTTCAGGAGGGGTAACTCTTTTCTCTGTCAAAGCTCCTTAAGTTAAAGTTATCCTCTCCCACCCCAGCTGCATACTCCCCCCATCTGCATGCAGCAGCTTCTGCCCCCTTGTTCGTGCCGCTATGCACTATGCGCAAGGCAATACATGGTATCACTTGAACTAACTGAGGTTGAAACGATCTACGAGTCTTTAATGAAATAAGGAAGTTTTGAGAGAGGTAAGGCGCTATTTGTCTCAACCCATCAATCTTCTCAGCTGAACACTAACAGTCCATGAAGACAGGACTCTAACCAGAGACAGTACTGCAAAGGATGGCCAGAGCTGTTTCCCACACCGGCTCCAGTTCTGGAAAAAGCCGCTCCAGAGAGCTGGGACAGGGCCACAAAACCGTGACCTGCCGGCCGCTCCCTCTTCCAAAGAGATCCTGGGTTCTACCCTTTCCAAAAACCACGCAAACGTTCCGCGTCCCTAAACCAAACCGCTGGCTTGTTACTACTGAATTACCAGACTGCAACTGGCAACCCAGCTCAAGACGGGCCGCGGGAGAAGCCGGCGAGGTTTCCAACCTCAGGAGGAGCGAGCAGCTGCTCTCCAGAGGCCGGTCACGGGGCAGCCGCAACCCGCTATCTGAGGGACTCTCAAGAAAACAAAACAAAACAAAAAAACCCAAATCCCTCGGTTTGCCCGCTATTTTTCCGAAGCGCGGCGTTTACTGACAGCTTCTCCCCTTACCAAACCCGGCCCAGGCGGGAAACCGCTCCTCTGAGGAGAAAGGGGGTGGGGGGGAGGGCGGCGCGAGAGACGCCTCACGCAACCCCGCCTGCCGCGCGCGAGGGAAGGGCTTATCCACGCCCCGTCACCGGCCCGCCGCGCCGCAGCCAATCAGCGCCGGCGGCCAGCCAGTGAAGAGGGGCCGCGGAGGCCGCCGTTTCCCTATATCCAGAAGCAGCCGCTGCCGCCCACGTCACGTGCCGCGGGAGCGATGGCCGCCCGCTGCCGCCCGGTGGGCCACGTGACCCTCCCCCTCCCATCCCCGCGCGGCCGCTCTTGCTGCGCCGCCGCCAGACTCTATGGTCGGGGGCCCATAGGAGGGAGGCGGGAGGGCGGTGCGCCGGGCCAGCAGTTCTCGCGAGAGGCGCCGTGGAGGGCGGGGAGGGGAGAGGGGCGGGGCCGGGCGCGGCGCTGCTGCTGCCGCTGTCTGCCGCCGGCGGGCGGGGCTGCGGAGGGAGGGGGAGGAAGTGTCATGGCGGCGGCGGCGGCGGCGGCGGGCTCAGGCGCGGGCTCCTCGGCGCGGGGCGGTGGCGGCGGCTCCTCGACGGCGTCGCGCTGGTTCTTCAGCCGCGAGCAGCTGGAGAACACGCCCTCGCGGCGCTGCGGCGTGGAGGCCGACAAGGAGCTCTCGTACCGGCAGCAGGCGGCCAACCTCATTCAAGATATGGGCCAGCGCCTCAACGTGTATCCGAGCGGGGCCTGGGAGGGGGGGGGGGGGGGTGGAGGGGCTGGGCGGGAGGGGGCGGCGGGCCGGGCTGAGGGAGAGGAGAGGAGAGGCGAGGGGCCGGGGCGGGCGGCGGGCCGGCTGTGGCGGGGCGGCGGGAGCGCCTTCACACACACACACACACCCACCCTCCCACCCGCCACACACCCTCCCTCCCGCCTCAGCCCTGTGAGGGAACCCTCCCCGGGACTCTTCCCGCTCCCTCGGCAGCCGGCGAACGGCGCTCTCGTGGGATGGAGCTGTGTCCCTGAGGCACAGAATGGGAGGAGGAGCCTGGCGGAGCCCCCGCTCGGCGTCCGTCCTTTGTCGGCCTGTGAGGGAGGCACGGGTGGCGGGCGCTCGGGCTGCGCGGCCGGGCGCCGGGCGTCCGCCACCCGGCCTCTCGGTAGCGGCGGGTTCAGGCACTCCTAAAGTCGGTCCCTGCTGCCTGCAGACTCGTTTTCCGTCAGGCGGGCGTCTCCTCGTTAGCCGTGTTTTAATCTGATTTAAAAAAAAAAAAAAAAAAAAAAAGGGCGAGAAATGGGAGTAAGGCGAAAGCCTCGGATCCCCTCCTGAAGTAGTTGAATCGGAACAAAACAAAAGCACTTGAGGCGATATTTCGGTGTATGTCCCCCATTGAGGAGTTTTCGTTCAGCGGGCCGAGATGTGGCTGGTCCGGTGTAGGAATCTCCACATTGTCTGCGAAACAGATGGGAAAGATACGTGTCCATGTCGGTTAGGGATGCGTTAAAAGCAGTTAAGTTCTGAAGTGTCACGTCCTTCATTCATTTTCGGCCGAAGACAGTGTGTTGAAAGCAGCGATTGATGTAGAAAGCGCCTTGCTTTCAGTTCTTGTAAACAATACTCTTAATATGTAGTGTTTCCTTAATTTAGTCTTCCAGATCTCAGCTTACGATAAACACTGCAATTGTTTACATGCACAGGTTTTATATGCATCATTCCTTCACAAAATTTAATCGAAATGTAAGTATGATTTTATATGCCCATAATTTTGGCAGTCTGACTGACAAGTGTTACATTGCTCTGCTGGATTGTAAAGTTTGGTGCGTTTATAGGAATCCTAGCTTCTATCAGTGGTTTAGAAGCAATAATGATGCTTCTTTTCAACTTTGAATTGTTTTAACTAGTGGCAATTAGACGTTTATCTTCTGCCATCGAAATAAAAAAAAAATAAGCACCATCAGCAAACACATTTCGGATGTGTGAAGAATGCATTTAGATGTCTTGAATCTGGCTAGTGCTTATGTGCCGTAGTTTGAAAGGCTGATGTGTAGGAACACACATTTTTCTTAATGAATTCAGTGGTAGTGCTAGCATGGTGTGTCTGACAATTATAATATGGTTATGTGTGCATCCATATGGATTATGTATCTGTTCTCGAAAAGCAGTGTAAATTAATTTAACTAGTCTAGTCTTAAACAGTATGATGACAAGTCGTATTAGATAAGAAAAATCTCTAAATCTGATAAGAAAAGGCCAGCTCTACTGTTTTTACTAATGAACTGAATATGCTGAATCTGAATACAGAATGTGTTATGAAGAACTGAATTCTTCAGTAAAAATACTACCTGTAATTGAGGGATTTTGTAACAGGTATGGAACCTGAGATACCAACTTGAAAATTTCAAGACTTTTTTTTATGTCCAGTATTGGATGCAATAATTAGAAAAATAATCGTGTAATATTCTAGGTAGTCTTGGTTTTTAAGGGGGGGGGAGGAAGTACTTTTCATCAGTATTTTTTACTAACTTTGCAAGAACAGTTAATAACTGTGGTGGTACATCACTAAGTGGTGAGGATGAGTTTTCTCAGATCTTGGCTTTTCATGAGAAACAGAGTGAGACAGTGTGACAGATGCTATGGTCTAGACCAGAGCAGACCTTGGTCTGCCAAGGGGCACAATCTTGCAAACCTTGCACTGTCTGAAATTTGGGCAGGTACACAGTGAGTTACAGTGTTAGCCAACTCTTTCGTCTGGCATGAATTTGTTTATCATTGTTGGCTGAGCAAATGGACAGCTTATTTGGTGTTTATTCAGCAGGAAATAAGTATTCATTTGTAGGTACGCTTCAGAAGTGTATTTAAGTATTTTTGTGCAAAATCTGAGGTGAATCCAAACTTCCAGCAAGCTTGTTACCAAAACTGCGGTGTTACAGGTCGTTATGTAATAAAAGCCAAGTGTTTCAGTACAACCTGAGCTAAGTGTGCATAAGCCTGGAAGAAATATATACTGTAGGTTTTGTTTATGTAGTGATGGAGAGCTGTGTATTGAATGGATGGATATACATATACATCAAAATGTACTTCCCTAAAACAGTTTCCTAGTTCTAGAGCAAGAATAGCACACATGAGAATCAAGTTCCAGCAGGCTTTGTGGTGGAATATGCCCTGTGAAAGTGTTCCTGTAATAATATATCAAGTGAAGGCAGTGAAACAGTTTCTCCGTCTTTCTCCCCTCTGTGTACCTGCCCATGTAGCAGTAACCTGTAGCCAGTGGAATAGGAGTTGGTGAGGCGTCCCAAGTTTTCTGTTACTGTGGGCAACTTGCGGACTGGATAAACTAGGCAGAGCTGCTTGGAATGGAGAGGTCACTCTGTGTAGAGCTGCTGTAGCTGGGGTTTGTGTTATCATCTGCTAGATTACTGTTTGTACTGTCATCTGGTAATCGAGGATAGATTGAGGTAGCAAGAAGCTTTAGCTGCTGTGTTTGGGTTTTGCACCAGACAGTGGAAAATGCCAGACGCTTGAAACTGGAAGCACAGTAGTATTTGGATATATAGTGCCCTTGTTATGAAAGCTATGCCTTAAGTTATATTTATAAATCTTAAAATTTGCAAGTAAGCTGCTGAACGCCATGGAAACTGCAACTGTTACAGGAGGGGGAAAGCGTATTGTTAAATTGATTCTCAGGTAACACTATACAAATAGAAGTTAAAGGCAAGTGCACTCCAAGTAAGCAGTCAGAAATATTGATTCCTGCTGAATTACTTTCTGTAGTTCTTAATGAGCGTAAGGCCAGACAGCAGCTTTGTGTGTGTACTGATAGGCCAATGCATTTTCTTATTTTCCTATTGGGTAAAAGGGGTGATCTCAAAGTGAATGTGAGTCACTTTTAAAATACTCCCAAACCATCTGGTGGGTTCTCTGTAGAGAAAGCAAAAGCCAGGGACTGTAATAAATACTTAATATCAAATCTCCAGAGTACTTGGCAAGCTAAGAAATGTAACAATATTCATCCACTTCAAAAAGAAACTAACCCTTAGAAATTAAATAGTAAAGTCCTGGCAGCCTTGAAGCGAAGACCTAGCTAAAATTTTCCACAGTATATGGTATATGTTTCTTTGTTGTGTGCATGTAGTGATGTTTATCCATGGCAAGAAGGAATCTGAAGGCTGGGGCTAGAAATTAGATGGCCATTAGTCAGAATGCCTTATGATCTCCAGCTGAAAAAATGTAGCCTTTGTTTTCTTGCATTATTGGTAAGTTAATTTTTTTAGCCAAGTAATAAACACTTGCATATTTATTGTCACGTATAATTGCTGGGTTATACAAATACATGTGTATGTCTTACATATAAGTCACATGTACTTAATTGTTAATAAACAGGTCTTCAAGTGGAAGCTCATTTAATGAATAGTTGTTGTCTTAATTATTTTTTTTTTTCTTCAATATAAGTTACTGCTAAACAGTTTACAGGCTTTCAAGATTTTGAGTCAACTGCAAATAGGGAACAGAATTCCCAACAGTATCTTCAATCTGTAGAGCCACAGGGGTAGCACATACCAGTTAATATAGTCTTGGTTCATTTGGAATGTATTGCATTTATTGCTCTAATGACCAAATATCCCTTTTTTTTGTGAATTTACTGTGGGCTAGCAAGTCACTTTTGAATTGCTATGAATTATCCACAAAGTACATACTTTTAGTTGCAATGAAGAATGTGTTGGGGGTTTGATGTTGCAATCAAAGCAGGTTAAGACTTTGCAAGGTTGCTATGCCTCAGTAATAGGGTGGAAACTTGCTTTACCAATTCTGGTAAGCTGAATTGGATGCCCTGGCTACTAATTTTCCCTAGCCATGCAAATGACATTTCAGGAACTACTATGAATCCCCTCAGCAGTAGTACAAATTATTTTTTTTTATGTTACTGTTGACCAGGGCATAGTAACTTCGGTTTGCTGAGTATAAAGTTAGTCAGTGCTAATATTGGGGTGGCGAGGGAGCTTGCTGGCTTTTTATAGGAAATGCTAGCCTGACTGTTACACTTTAAAATATCTTGAAAATTAAAATTCTCCTGGAAATACTGTTTCTGTAGTACTTAGTGTGTTTGATGTTGTTATATAGCAAATACCTCTTTTAGAGGCTTATTCTTCAGTACACAATGATTTGAAGAACAGAGAAGGGGGAAAAAATCCTTGGTATGCTGGAAATGAGAGGTAAGGCATCCAAACGGTAGCTGTATTTAAAATGTAATCCTTAGAAATGCCATGTGTAATACCAAGCAACCAGTTGAAAATATCTTTGCTGATGTCAAGGGTTTTTTGTGTGACATGCAGTGGAACTTAGTAACATGCCTAAAGAAGGCTGCAGGAGGAATTTTTTTCTCTGAAGCGCAAGGTAGGTGAGTTGTGTGGAGGGGTTTTTTTGTTTCCCATCCCTCTATTCCCTTCCTGTCTCTTGTGCCCTGTCCAAATTGCAGTATCGAACAGTTGACTCTGCAGTTGTGCAAAGTTCTTAAAACTTTTGTAATACGCACCAAGCTTTAGCAAGGCTGTTCTGGACCACTTCAGTTCTGTTTTTAATCTTGCAATTTAACATATTTGCTGATTTTTATGCAATGTGAGCTCCTGGGTATAATAAAAAAACCTTGGAACTCTTTGTATTTGCACTTGAAAAACCTCTGTCATAGACTGGGACCACTTAATGTCTTAAGCTATTTTGTATCAGGTCTAAAAACATACTAATATTGGCATTAAAAGGGAGAGGGAGTTCTCGGGAAACAATGTGCATGCTGCAGCTGTATTCTGAGATTATTCCAAATGCCTTCATTGTAGCAACACTGTTTTTACAATATGTCTTGTACTTTTTAGTGAAAAAGGACTTGTACCACATTTACCAATAAAACTTGCTGTATAATGCTCTTGGACTGTCATAATAAGGCTCTTATGTTTTGGTTTTTCTATTTCAGTGGGACTTGGTTTCTGAGATTCTCAGCTAGTACAAAAAAGGGATTTAATTTCATAAATCACATGTTCTTCTGAAGAAATTTTTTGGAGTCTTAAAGAATATTTTGGGTGCATGGTAGATAACTATTTTGTTTTATGTCAAATGAAGATGTTTATATATAGGAAACTTATAGCTTTGTCAAGTCTGTCTTTAATTTCGCTTTTTTGTTCTACTTTGCATTTTCTGTCACTTTTGAGAATTGGAAATGAATGAAAGTGTTTGAGTAACTTTGCCAGTTACACGCTTAGCAGGGTGTGTCATCTTCACTGAAGACTGTATGCATGCCAAGTCTGAAATTTTATTAGGATGTCTATTTTCCTGAATAAATACCAAGGGAGACAAGAATACTGACCTACTCTAAACTGGTAATGAGAACCAAGACCTGAAATTCTTTGGCTGCAAGCCAACACTTCTGTTTTAAGGGCATAGATAATTGGGGTGTACGTAGTTTTCTGATGCACCGGAGTTAAATGCCAGTTAATCAGTTTGACTTAAATCAGCCTCCAGAACTGTGGTTTATGTAAGGTCTTGGAGGTCAGGAATTGTATGGAGAGTTCTCAGCTAGAACTGATCTGTTTCAGTAAGTTAGAAAATATCCTGAAGTCAGCCTGATGAAGAAGGTGCTTTTTTGGAATGAAATAAAACTTAAGTGCAGTCAAACATCAAATAATAGTGAGTGAGAGTGTTCTGATTATTTAATTGTGCAGTTATTGGTGACTTGGTTCGCAGAATGGCTCTGTGAAATGTAAATATTTTCTCTCACTGTAATTGTTGGAAGTTGATTTTTTCAGAACGGTAAACTGTGAAAATTCCATGTGTAACTATACCCACAATCTGTGTAGGAAGAGACTTTGTGTTAGGATATATTTGGATTGAACTTGTACACAAAGCTAGAAAAACTGTAAGGCCTGAATGCAGGCGCTTGGGGGATAAGTGTGTGATGCTTGGTGGGGGTGGTAAGGCTAGAAAAAAGGGGAGAACAGCAGGGAGCAACACTTCATTGCTCACAGTGCAGTTGCTTTTGTTCTTCTTCAGCCCAGCAGTAAGGCACTGCTACAGGTTACTGACCCAACAGCTGTTTGGTTTGTTTTAAATTAAAAAAATAAAAATTGCGTGATCCTGGGGAGATGGAAAGGATCTTCTACTTACTTTCTATTAAAGCTTCTTCCCATCATCCATTCTATTTCTGATTCCATACACTTCATGACTTAACTTTCCTTCCTCACTGACTTCACTATGTTGAGTCTTAGTTTTCAGTCCATCATGGTCTACCTCACTGTATCATTTTTCCTGAGTAAAAAAAAAAAAAAAAATTGAACCAGTTCTAGTCTCTCTGGTGTGCTCATTAATACCTCCTCATTTCTGTCCAATGTCTTCTTGTCAAACTTGTTTCTTCATAACTGTGGATTCTTCAACATTCCTGATTTCCTTTCTTCTCTGTTGTTCATGTTTCTCTGCCTTCCTGGCCCTGTCTGCTAATCTGGCTTTTCCCAAAAGCTCAGGATTATGTCTGAGAATGTAATCCTTCCTCTTAGGCTGGCCCTGGTGTATAAGGTGCTAGCCTTAGACACCTTTCTCAGTTACGCCTGCCCTAAATCCTTGAAGCACACTGGGGAGACATTACCACAGGGATTATATGGGTGAAACAAGTATAGATGAGAGAGGTTTGCCTGGGTTTGTTCATTACTGGACAGGAGCACAGTTTGTCTGCTCTATAGAATATCTTTATATGGCATGTGTATGTTGGGTTATACACATGCATGCTACTGTATATCTGGCACTTCAAAGCTGTTGGTACTCTAGCTTTCTGAACTCCAGAAAGTCTTTCCTTCACATTTACTATTTAAAAGTTTCTCTCCCAGCTTAAGTGAGACATATTTCAAGTAGTACGTCCTTAGCAAAGAGAATTTCTTCCAGAATTTCAAATCATTAAAGTGATGTGGGTAGGAACTTCTCAAAAATCATCAGAAGTCTTAAATGACAGTGTTATACGGCCTTGTTCAGCAACACCTGACTGCAGGTTTTCATTTCATTCATTTGTAAGGCTTGAGCTACAAACTTCTTAAAAAGAAAGTAGTTTCTTTTTTCTCTGCTGTGGAAGAATTTTCTCTCTGTGACTTGTTTTGGGTGGTTTGGGTTTTTTTAGAATACTAGATTTCTTCATGGCATGCTTCTGTGCATCAAAGAGTATCACCTTCCCAGGGTCTCAGTTTTCCTCAAGTCTGCCAACTTACAAGATTTACTTCAGATCCAAGGGTACATTTTGAAGTGATTTAAGGAGGCAAAAAGTACTCCCTCAATATACTTGAAAGTTCCTGAAATGTAATGGGTAATTGCTTAAATGTTCAATTCTAATTAGTTCATTGCAGTTTTCTGTATATTGTGAATTTTTACACCAAATGTTTCATTCTAGCATAACAAAGGTCTGCTTAATGACCAAAAAAAAAAAAAGCAAACCTCACTTTAGAGAAGTACAGCTGCTATTCAGTTCATTCAGTCTCATTCTACTTGCACATTGAATGAGAAATCCAATACCTGTGCTGCTTGCACAATGCGTTAATTAAATACTCAACAAACAACTCTTTCAGTCTCTGAATAAATGCTTTATACTGGCTTAATTTTAACCAATTTAATCTGCTCATGTCTACATGAAGATTTCTACTGTCATTTTAATTCCAGTCAACTTTTGCACACAAAGAGGACCCTGGTTCTTTTAAGTCTTTTATGGTTAGCCGTGCTCTGTATATAGATACATCAGTCATTCTAGCTAATAACTAGGCATCACGACCATGTGTCATGGCTAACTCCTAGGTGATACTGAATGAACTGTGAATGGGTGCTTTGCTGCCAGCTTATGACACCTGGAGTTTTATGAAAATGTTCAACTCTAAACATCTTGTAGTCTTTACTCAGACTTGATGTAACTGCTTTTTTGTGAATCCTTGTGCTTTGTTCACCAAATACTGCTGGGTGTATAGTAAAGTTTCTAAGAGTAAGCTTTTACTTAGACAGCCTATTTTTATATAACAAGCTGTTTTCTATAAAGTTCTCTGCAAAGTGTCTTGCTCTTCAGGAGAATCGAATGCTAGCAGAAGTTGTGATCAGCTGTTTTGACTTTTACTGAAAAGATGGTGTAATGGCTCACTACTGTGCAAGAAATTGGATGAACTTTCTCATGAACTATATTCAACTTGAAACAGCCTGTTCTAGTGTGACTAACTCTTCTGGGCCAAATCTATTCTTTTTATGTTGAACTAGAATTAGTTTGACCTTAGACATCTTAGTCACAAATGTAATTTAGCATTTATGCTACTCTTTTCCTGTGCTGCTGAGAGGATTACATCAGTTATAAAATAAAACATGAGTAGTTATTTTTGTTGCCTTGCATGATTTCAGAACTGTTAAAAAAGACCCCACAAACAAATCCAACTTCTTAAATCTTTTCTAATTACCACTTTAGACTCTCCATAAAAATTCAAGTCCTACTTGTAAAAAGTTAAAAAATACATATGTTTTTCTTCTTCAGATAATATCTCCTACGGCATTGTTTTTGGCTGCAAAAGTGGAAGAACAGCCACGGAAACTTGAACATGTTATTAAAGTAGCACATGCCTGTCTTCATCCTCAAGAGCCACAACTGGATACAAAGAGTGATGTAGGTGGAAGTCATGGTTTTAAAGATAATCAGATGACACTTCATCTAATGATCTGTTACATTGTCTTGACTGGATTATTGTTGTCTGCAAACTAGAAAAAACTTCTGGTTTTATACCATTTAAATCTTTTGTATTACTTAATGTAACTTATTAAAGACCGAAATATTTGCGTTATGAAACTTAGAGAGATTGCTTCGTCCTGAACTTGCATTATTTTAAAGACTTCTACATGTATAGTGGAAGACTAGGCTAGATATTAAATAAGAGGTTTCATGCGTGATTCCGTAAGTCACACAGTTTGCGCAGAGAGGAGTTCAGGACAGTGTGTTCCTCTCTCAGCCAGAGGCTCACTGCACTGTTGTCTACATTCTGTTTTAAAGGATGCGACACAGTTGTCAGCCTCTGCCTTCTGCGATATATTGGTCTTCCTTTCATTTGCCAAAGCTTGTACAGCTTCCGCTTTATAGTTCACATTTTCTTTCCTGAGATGAGTCTTCCTGAAACCAAACATACGAGGAAGCGTGGTGGAAATGCACCAGAGTTGTTCTGCTTGAAGGTCAGGCTGAGGTAGTTATACCCTGCTGGACCTCAGCTGACGTATTTTGAGCACCTTTGTTACGCTCCCAGGTATTGGAATGTCAGGTGGAGGTGTATATATATATATATGGGCGTTTGAGCCCACAAGCTTAAGCTAGCTTAACACGGGCCAACTGAGTATTTCCAGATGTATTTTAAAGTACTTGTAAAATGGATTATCTGCCTAGAGATAGTTGAGTTGATTTGTACTGGCAAGCCTTTGTAATTCTTACAGCACCCCCCACTTCTCCTAAAAATCTTTTGCTGGAATAGATTATATGAGATCCAAACTAAGTAAATCTTACTGTGAAAGATGGTTAGGCTGGTATAACTGCATTTGCAGTAATGCTTATACTGGTAGAGAAAAATATTACGTAGTGAAGTGCTCTGAGTCGTCAGTCCTAACTGGCTTGGGTAGTGGTCTTAACTTGTGCTGCTAGTACCAGTATTGAAATAGGAAGTGTATGATAAAAAATTTTGAGACGATAGCTAGGTCTTGACCTGTTTGCTTATTTGTTTCAGGCATACCTTCAGCAAGCCCAAGAGCTGGTTATACTTGAAACAATAATGCTTCAAACTTTAGGTATGTCTTTCTAAATATCTCCTGTGCAGCCAACTTACCATGAAGAAGTAATGGAACGCAAGTAACTGGAATTTTGATGTGCTGTTGGTACACTAGTATTTTACTATTTTTGTGTACAGCTTCTGACCTATGACTTTAGTTTCGTATTAGTAGTTCTGCTGTGTTCACTTTGGAGGAAGAAAAGGCATATCTATGCTTGTGAAATAGATGTTTCTGACAGTTTGATGGGGTAGAAATGTGTAGTCTTCCAAACGGATTTTACTCCAAAGTAGTAACTACGTTGATATTTCTTCATATAAGGTAATGTGCTATACTAGGTTAGCTGTGTATGTGTTCTGAAGCAATTGGGAAGAGCTTTATACGAAGTGCTTTTCCCCATTTTGCCTTTCAATTAAAGAACAATATGTAATTGAGCAGGATTATTACCTCTGAACATCACAAGCTGTAGTGTAACCATTCAATGGATTCGGGTAATTCCAAAATTTAAAATGGATGTTCTGATAAGAAACTCTTCTGACTTTAAAGTAACATAACAGAGACAATTACAGCTAGCAGGCCTGAGAACACTGACTTACTGAGATATTCTTCAATATCAATTTGAGTATGTTTTTTTTAAAAAAAAAAAGCTAACAATCATGACCTAATTCTTAAATAGTGTCATAAACAAAGAAAGGTTTCTTAAGTCACTGACCTACTAATGACTTAATTTGTAATTTCATAGATGCAACATGTTTGAGTCCCAGGAATCAATTAATAAAGTGTGTGTGCACACATATATTTCAGTGTGTCTGTAATACAGTTTTTACTGACTTATTAATGTACTAGAAACTGTTCAGATATGTTCAACTTTAAAACCACACACACACATATATATATATAGGATTTGAGATTACCAAAGGAGTGTTTTACTAACTGATCTTGAAGTAGCTATACTATCTACTATTCAAAAGTATGAAAAGTTGCAGAATAAAAGGCAGTTAAAATAGTGTTACTTGATCTGCAGTGCAAAGGTTTAGCAAGCATTTGAGGTCTGTGGGGAAAAAAAAAAAGGGTTTGGTATTTTTATTTTACAGATGCAAATGTGTAATTCTAAAATGTATTCGTAACTCTTCAGGTTTTGAGATTACCATTGAACATCCACACACAGATGTTGTGAAATGTACGCAATTAGTGAGAGGTCAGTGGCTTTTAACTGCTTCTGTAAGTCCTTTTTTACCTTTCTAGTAAAATTTGAAGGTGATGTTATTTGCCTAATATCAGCTTCTTCACCAACTATGTTATCCAAAGAGTTTGTTTAAAGCTAGTTACTAAAAGCTTGATCTTAACCTTGAGAGTTTGATAGAGTCCAGTTCTCTGTCCTTCATTTTGTTTGCTTTCTTATTAGCATTGATTTTAATAATGTCTATTTCATGTTTTCTCAAATGACAGAAGCAGTTAGTAGTTGAAAACTGAATAGCCAGCTACATATCATTCTGGGTTGATTGTTTTCATTCTGAAGTAGTTTTACCAAGTGAAGTTTAGTCTGCATGTTGCTTGATGGCTAATGCTAGACTTCTGTCTTAGCAAATCTTTTTAGGTAATGAACTGAGGGATAAAGAGAGTGCGTAGCAGGTCTGCTATCACGTGCAAATACTTCAAGATGTGACTAATTGTTTTTCTGGAGCAGGGTGTACTTGTTTTGGATGGTAGCACAAAACCCCAAACATTTTGTTAAACAATCATATCCTCTAACTTGTATGCAGCTCATTAATGTGACTCTGGCTAGAAACCTGTTTTGTTCTTTAATATTTTTGCTGAATTTTGGCACACCTTTAGTTTTTAAATCAGTTTCCTTCGGAGCTTTAAAAAAAGAAAAATCCTCTCATAAGATGGAGGATGAAAAAATTAGTGATTGGTTGTAAAAGCACCTAAAATAAGTTTTTCACTTTAGTTATGTTCCTTAATTAAAAAAGTGTTTGGAAATTATTAGACCATGGTTGTTAGTCTTTAGTCTTTAGCTGGTTTTGCAGTGAAAAACGCAAAGTTAAGTGCTTCAAAGGTGTTTTTTTTTTGTTTTTTCCTCTATAAAATATAGGAAAGTTAGGTACAACTTAATCATGTTAACTAGATCTGTTTTGCAGTAACTAGAATTAAAGTTGTTCTTTGCAGAAAAAGTATCGCTCTCATTTTAAAGTAGCTTACTGGTGTAGTGTCTTCAGAGTTTGATTTTGAGTAGGACTGGTGCTGTAAGTTATTTGCATATAAAGTAGCTTTATTGCTATTCTTGCTGTAAGATAATGATTCTTTGCTTTCTGTCCAGATTTGGTTGTGACTCAATGCATAAGTCTAATTGCACCTAAAATCTCAGTAGTCAGCATCAGCAGGTCTGTAGGGTTTTGCTTTGAATTTTTTTAGCTGTTGGTCAATATAACTGTGAGCACATATTTCCCTGTTTTGTGTGAGCCCCTGCACTTTTGCTCAGTATTTGGGGCTGTGAGAAGGGGTGGCAGGCAGTGTAAGCTGCGTCAGGATTTCCACATTAGCAAGTGTTTCTGACTTGAGCCTACAAGAACAAAAGCATACTGCTACACAAACTTCATTTCCTTTAGTCAAGGGTAGATATCACTCCAAGACAGTTCAGCTTTTTCCTTTGTGTTTTGTACGCTACTTTTGTGTATTGACAAAATTCATACATGGAAGGTACATGCTAATTTTTAAATTTGACATTTTAAAGCTAGTACAGCCCAGTTATAACAAAACACTTAAAATTCTAAAATTTTACTAGAGTCTTGAAATCTTGAAGACTCCACTGAGGGCTGAAAATCCATGTACTTCAAGGACTGGTGCAAAGTGAATGCAATACATCTGATGCTTGAAAACCTACTCACTGGAGTAGGTGTGCTTCTCAGTATGTATGCAAATGAAATTCTTGTCAGCATATGCCCCTCCTAGGGGTGGTATAGGCTGTGAACACAAGACTTAATTACCTCATATTAAAAAAATAAATAAACAACAAAACCCCAACAAATTAATCCATAAATTAAAAACACTGAGCGTGAAATCTGTAGTCATGCATGCAAGTCAAGCAAGTAAAGAAGAGTTGCTGTGGAACATTAGTCTTATGTATTGAGTGAATAAAGAGATGGGCTTGTGGGCACAGTGATATATGTTCAAAGATGCAGTGGCATGATTTTAGTTCTCTATCTCTTAATATTTATTTAATGGACAGGGTGTTGTTTTAATGTGAATAGGTGCAACACTTAGATATCAAGTCCTGAAGCTTTCAAATACATCCAAGACTTGTCAGTGTTAAATCTTCGGTGCTAAAGGTATTGACTGGGAATTTAAAGAAATGCAAGGTTGCTTCATCTGGTTCTGGTAACATGTCTGCTTGGACAAAAAGCACTATTTCAGAAGGCAGAGAGACCTTTATTTATTAAAGGTGATTAAGTTATCCAAGACTTATGATTAAAACCTCCAACTGTATGTTTGGGGCGGGAAGGAAGGGAGGAATATAATGTGGCTGAGTAAGTATCAGAAGAGAGGCAACAAAGTTAGCTGAGGTATGCAAGTGTACTTAAGGTTTTGGCTTAGCATGTGTGCACTGAATTGCCATGTGGTGAGAAGATGCCCTTTTGCTGGCTAAACTTAAGAGGATGGCTGATTCTCTGTATCACTATCTTGTCTTGCATCCAGGGTAATGTGCTTTATGCTGTCACTGTTACCTGTATTAATCTGTAAGCTAGCTACCCCCTTTAAAAACAAAATAGAAAAACAAAACAAAACACCCCAAACAAAAAAAACCCAAACAAACAAACCCCCCCAGGCTCTACTGATGATGCTCAAAAGATTCAGCCAAGTCCATTGTCAGAAGACTGTCTAGTCTCAGTGGCATACCAGAATCAATTGCTGGAAGCCGAAGATGAACTAGTAAGTGGGAATTGATGAAAATAAAGATAATTGCTTCAACATACAACTAAAGAAAAAGTTGAATTCTTCATCTCTAAGATTGAAAGCCTTTCTGAAGGTAGTATTAGACAACACAGCTTATGGTAGATAAGGGGTGACTGGATGGATACATAATGACTCATGATGATCAGGCATAAGGTATCTAATTATTCCTTCTGGTTTTCAGATATTCAGGGGTCGATGAAATTGTTCCATCTTTACAGTTTGGTCAGTACAGTAGACAAGGAAAATGGTGTGGGCTCAGTCTTTTTTCTGCACCATTCTTCCTCAGTGTCAAGAGACAGAAGACGAGACAGGACCATCATTCCTTAGGATCCCACAGGTCCTCTAAGGAATCTGAAGGCAGTGGATCTGTGAAGCCTGTCAGCAAGCTTCAGTGCCCATTCCAAGGATGCTCCGACACTGAAGAGAGAAGAAAAGAAAAAAGAAAAATAATAAAAAAACCACAACACCAAAACCTGTTCTGGTGTCAAACTACCTTTCTGGCTTGAATGCTAGTTGAATGATCAGCAGTGAAACTGCCCTAGTGCCAAGACCGTGACATGGTCCTCTTAAGTTCTGGTGCAAAATCAGTCTGTTCCCAACCTGCTTCTGGTGGAATTTGGAAGGGGAGGAATCTGTATCTTCATCTCCATCTTGGGAAGTCTTCAGTCCTTCTTTTTTCTGTGTTGGCACACAACCTTCTTTTGGAACTGAAGATTGGATCCCAAGGATTTCTAGGATTGTTCTCGCTACTCTGCAGGTTACCAGGTATCTTGAACACCCATGTTCCTTAATAATCTTTTGTGGAAATTGCACTGTCAAATTCTTCAAAAATACCATAGTATCTGTGTGCACAGGTGCCACTGGTTAAATCAGGCTGATAAAGACAAAGTCAGCAGAAGAGGAGATGAAAAGGAATCACTTTTTTCAGAGGGTATTCTCATGGGAAAATTTAAATCTTAGTACACTATGTGGTGTGAGAAGATCTTAAAACACCAGCTGCATTCCAGCACGGCTACAGGCGGCCTTCACATTCTGAACTTTCACCTCAGGCTTTTACAGGCCTGTTCCAAAGGTTTAAATACTTTCAAGAAAGTAAAGCCACCAGGACTGCTCAGACCCGAATGCCTACACCATGGCCTCCTCCAGTCGTTTCCAGATACAACAGGCATCCACCAACATACCTCCATTCAGAGCCTGTGGCTTTTTCCTTTTGCCCAGGAGGACTTAAGCAAGCTTTCTCTCTTCCGAAGTTGACTGGCTTACCTGCAGTCTCCTCTTTCTGGGGAAAGTTCACGTATGTTGTCAGGGTCCTAGGCCTGGCCAGCTACCACCCTCCTAAGGGTGACTTGGCAGTCACGTTTTCATGATTATCTCAAGATCCAAGATAACCTAGTGTTGAAGAAAAGACTCACATATCTTGGAATTGCAACCGGATGAATTGTGTGGCTATGCCCAATAAAAAGCATTTTGGTTTCCAGTTGGGAATTTCTTGGAGATAGTAGCTTTTTGGAAGGTGTATCGGACAGCAAATCCTGTTTCAAAAATCTTGATTGCTACTTTAGTAATCCCCTGCCTTATGGTTGCTTCTGCAGCCATGAGACAGGGTGGGTGTTTTAAATCGCTCCTGAATGATAAAATATAAATTCGATAATTAATGGCTGGTGTCACAGTCATCAGTCCTGCAACTTGTGAGTTATAATAGAGAAGCTCTGCTGGCTTGTTTTAGCCTCTGCTTCAAGATTATTTTAATTTGGAGACGCACTTTCCACTATTACAAAGGAAATAACACGCCACAATGTAGGAATAAAAATTTGTTAGCTTTAACTTTCGTGATGAATTCCAAAGCTGTGGAATTTCCAAATTCCAAAACCAAAGCCGTCTTAAATGCAAGAGAAGAGTTTGGGACGGTTGTTTTCAGTTGTGCCTTGTGTTACCACAGGCTTTAGTTGTGAGCTGAAATTTCTTGCTGGTTTTGGCAATGATGATTATTTAGCTGTAAATAAGTTGAAACAGTATCATGCTGCTTTAGTATAGGTAAGGTATTTAGCACATTAATTTCTGATTGAGGCGAAAATGTGTGTTTCAAGATGTGATTCTTTTCTTCCAGGTATGTGTTTTGATTTACTCAACTTTCAAGCTGATGTTAAATAGAAGTTTTCTGGCATCTGCTTTTCTTCCTTGTTCAAAAGGGATATTTCAGTGAGAGTAGAGATGCTTCTTGGTCCGGTCCCTTAATTCAAACATGTTGTAACTTTACAGAATATAGAAATCATTGAAGATCCTTTAAACATTGCTTTGATGAAAAACAAAGAGCAAGACATCAATTTCAGTCTTATTCAACCATTCTGTATTTTCATCTGTTTTGTTATGATAGTCTCGTTTCACTTTTCTTGGTAATACTGCCTGACGTTTTTTTGATGGGAGGGAGAGGAAAAGGTTGAACTCTGTGGTTATCTGGCATGCAGTTACCATTGCAGTATAACACTGCCACATTGTCAGTTCACCTTTTGATTATTATGGATTAGGAGAATTTGTGTGTAGGAACAGGTCCTGTTACCTTGCTACTTCCTACATTCTTGGATTATGGTACTGCCTAGTTGTGTAGCATAAAGACAAATCTGATTTATAGTCCTTGGCAATCATTAGAAGTCAAGTTAAATCACATACTTAATATGCTTTTTTTAAACTACATTTTAAAAGCCACTGCAGTCTTTCTCAAACTTTGTGGAAAGATGATTATTAAAATAAAAGTTTTAACAATATTCCCTTTGACATAAAATTCAACAATACACTTTCTGCAGGTAGCACTGATTTCAAGGGATAGTGTCAAAGTAAGAATTCAATGAAGGCTGCATTCAATCTTCAGTTAAAACCATTGTGCCCAGCTATTCCATTATATGCATGTTACAGTAAGTTCTCTTACTTGAGTGAGGAGTGTTGGGGTTTCCCTGGTAGGGGTCAGTGCTAGATGGCTGTAACAGCCTAAGGCGTTAGCTTTTCATTTCTGGCACGTTGCAGTCTTCTGTGGGGTTTTTTCCCTGACTGTAACTAAAACGAAGTTGTTTATTTCCTATGGAAGCTTTGCCATAGGTTTAACAAATGTGGAACGAATTGTTATGAGTACGGTGTGCTTTAATTAGAGGGAGCAGAAAACTTGTTTAATTTTTTTTACCATCTGGCTTGGGAGCTTGCTGTGTCGTAGGGCTTTGGGAGAGAGATGTGGCTTTTTTCGGGGAGGTGCTGGGAGGTGGGAGGTGTGTTCTCCAATGGTCCTGCCATGCTCCTCTCCCAGAGCAGAACTTGCGCTGCTGTGAATTGGCTTTTACCGGCTGCCTTACTGCAGTCCACAGCTACGCTAGGGATCACCTGTAAACGAGGGTGGGGAAGCAGGTATTCCTAGAAGAGAGCGCGCTCGTGTGTGAGGCGTTGGTGGGGTGGATGAGCAGAGGGAAACTGTTGTGTGGGTTGTACAGGGGGAGGGTCAGTGAATGGACTGACTGGTCCATCTTCAGTTACTGAATGTAACGGCCTCTTCTGTATCTTGGAAAAGATTCTTTTAAAGGCTAGTTAGCTAATTCAGGTCAGTTCTGTGGAAATAACAAGTGGTGCTTTTGGAAGGTAAAAGTGCTTTAATGTTGGAATGAACCTGACAAGTTAGTGCAGATCTTTAATTTCTCCATTTTTCTTTTCTTACAGCAAGCAAGGATTTGGCACAGACATCCTATTTCATGGCTACCAACAGGTTGTTATCCTGAACCTCTTTGTTGCACTGTTGTAGCACACTATAGCTTCCTTTACTGCAGGGCCCCCTACATGTGTCTTACCCTTGTTGCAACAGGAGACTGGGCCATCTACAGTGGTGGTACCTTCCTGTCTGCAGTGCGGTGTATTGTACAAGGGCCTGATGGCACAAAGGGGTTAAATGCACAATGAGAAGTGTAGTGGTGCTTTCTGATGACATTTTCTCGATTGTGAGTGCATAAGTCTAAAATTGGTAGCCTGAATAGCAGCTAAAGATTACAAAGAGCTAAACTTAACCTAGAAATTCGAGCATCTTGGTAAGTACAAAACTATTTTTAGTTTACACTTGTAGTTAATGGCAGTTTTCTCTTAACTTTAAATATATTGATCCAATCTTAACTTATAAAATTGTAGTGGGCCTAAGATCTTTTCAACTAGCTGATTTTTCTTTTCGGATGGACTAGTAGTGGTCCGATGTTCTTCCATTTAGAAGCGGCTCTTTAATCTTAATATATAGTTTTAAAACTTAAGTACTTAAATTTAAAGTTCTAGGATTCCAAATGGGAATTGTGTATACATAGTCTGTTGTAGAAAGGTGGAATTTGAGAGCAGACTTCAGTCTTGATTTCTTGATTACTTCAGCTTACTTCTTGCAAAACAACTTTGAGCTTTATTTAAGAGGATTACATTACATGTAGATAGTTTTTTAAGCCGTATCTGCTGGTTATTAGAACTTTTCCAAATAAATATTTCTTGGTGGTTCCTTGATGGGCAAGGTTCTATATTTGAAACAGCTGTTAACAAAAGTTATGATAAAGCAGTGAAACTGAACCAATGTCTTTGTGTTGCTGCCAGCTGGAAGCTGAAGGCAAGTTTGCAAATACCACAAATCCAGGCCCAGTGAAAGCTAAGCCCACAAGTAATTCACTTGGCTTCTGTGGAACTATTGGGTACCTTCTTCTAATTGTCTCATTTAGAGACTGCATAATCAGCTGTATGGTTTTTTACTGTAGAATTTTAATTGACCATTTTATACTTCTTTCTTTTTAGTACTTAAGTACAGTAGAATAACTGGTAAATTTATTTACTGTTCGTTGCACTTTTTATAGCAAAAGCAAAGTAAACTTTTTCATCAGATAAATGCCCTGCCCTTTGTTTTCTTAAGGCAGTAAGATATCTTACAAACTTAAATCAGAAAAATGTTCCTTGACCTAATGTTTAACTGCTTGACGTGTTATCTTATTCTGTATGTTAATGGTTGATTTGTTTGGGTTTTCTGTTTTACATGTTTGCTTTCCTTTGGTTCCTCATTACGAAATTTGTGCAACAGTCTTCATCTTACTACATTCTGTCTTCAGTACAAGCCTACAGTGATAGCATGTGTGTGCATTCACTTGGCCTGCAAGTGGTCCAACTGGGAGATTCCAGTATCAACTGATGGAAAACACTGGTGGGAATATGTAGACCCTTCAGTTACTCTAGAATTGCTAGATGGTAAGTAATACTGCCTTTTCACATCTTGAAATTCAAGTGTTTATTAATGTAAAAATAGGACCATAGTATATTAAAAGCATGGCTTTAAGCCTAAAATAAGTCTCACTGACTTCACATACCGGATCCGCAGGTGAAAGCTATAGGAGAGGGCAGAACTTTGGAAGACAAACTTAGTTTTGAGACCCTTTTTATTTCATCCTGTGGGCTGGGGCATCCACTAGCCTTTTGCAAGTGTAGGTTAGAATCTTGCTTTAAAGTGCTTTCCAGAACCAGGAAAGAGATGGAGACCTACCAGTGCAAATCTGTGCAGTCCTGATCATTTTATGTACATCACTGGTCCAAGTTTATGGCTTCATTGTCACTGAAACAAATGTTCTTAAGGCTACACATGAAATTGCCGTGTTTATGAAGGTAGTTCTATGTTAACAATTTGTTGTATGATACTGAAGACTTGTGAAGCATTTTTTTTTCTTGTTAAATGGCTTCTTTCCAGAAGAAAGCCTATACCTAGAAGACCATATACCAAGAAGTTTACTATCTTTTGAAACAGTACTTCGTTCAGTGGGATCTGAATTCAGGGCCTCCATATGCTACTGTAGTGGAGGTGGTACCTTCTGGGCTTTCAGATCTATGTATTGGACTTAGCTGTTAGCTCCAGAGTGAAATGTTTGTTTCAGAGTAGTGGTGGAGGCCTCCAGGCTTGGTGTGGCATAGTGTAGCTCCCCACGGCCTGCTTTCTTCCTCTGCTGAGCTTTTCTTTCTTAATGGCAATATTACTGGTTTTGACAGTGAAAACTTGAGTAGATGTCATGTGAAGTAGAGAACCAGAGTAAGCTTGAAATTGGCAAGTTCAAATGTCTCTTAGTAGGCTTCTTTAAGTTGTATCTGTAGTTTCAAATACCACCCTGCCTTCCTTCTCATCTGGTTGTTAGTTTTGTGTGTTTGGTAAGCATGCATGATTTTGATTTTTAAAAATCCCATGAGGTGTGTGCTGTGAGCTCATGGTGAGCACCACTTAATTCTTCAAGCATTTATGGAGTTCTGGTGTGTGTAATAGACTTGGGCAGACCAAAGGGCTTGAGGCAGTTTCACTCTTGGGAGCAGCTTAGTTTATAACTTGCTTGTGGAGTTCTGGAGAAGCCAGTTCTTCCAGACCTGCAAGAGATCTACTTTTGCATTCAAATTCTGACTGTACCCAATTATTTTTAGCTTGTGAGTAAAATTAAATTTCAGTGGAAAGTATTTTTATTTGCAGCTGACAAGCATGGAAACCTGTGTTCCCTTGTGGACATACTAAATGCAAGGGTCTTTGGTTTTATTAACACAGCCAGCTGCTTTGCCTTGTACACAAATTAATCAAAAGCTGTTGTCTAAAACAGGGTGCTTCAAAGGGTCTGATGGCTTATATTTTCTTCAGAGCTGTTATTGGTTGTTCCTGAAGTTTGGTGGAACGACTGAAACAGTGACTTAGAAATTTATACTTTAAAGAAAACTTAACTTCACACAGGAAATGCCCAAGCTGAATGGCAAGTATGTTATTTTAGGAGCTGTTGTTTGTACAGAGCCCTCTTGAAATTTTTGGTCTAACAAATCAAAATTCTGCAAGAGTAAAACCAAAATCTTAAATTCAAACCTGTGTTTCAGAATGTGTGTAGTGGTCAGAAGTCTGTCATAGTGAAATGCTGTAGCCTTTTTTGTTCAACACTTGTCTAACAATGTTTTTATTAAATATCAGTTGGAATCACATGCAGCCTGTGGCAACTACTGCAAAAGCTGTATGCTGTTAGTCTAGAAACATGCTTAAAGTTTAACCTGCTTATTACAGCATCAGATGTAAAAATGGCTTTTTTTTTTTCTTCCCCACATCCCCCCCCCCCCCCACTACCCAGAGCTAACTCATGAGTTTCTGCAAATACTGGAGAAAACACCTAGCAGGCTCAAGAGAATTAGAAATTGGCGGGTAAGAAATTTTCCTATAACAGTATGTAGCAAAAAGAGGTGTACTTCTAAGAGAATTATGAACCAAGGGAAAAAATTTAGTTATATCTTATTTGCTCTTTATTCCTGCAGCGGGGTTGGGAAGGGTTAAAGCCTCGAGTCAGCTTTCATCCTCAGCTTTGAGCTGAATTAGAAGGTAGTGTACAATTATTCTAAGCTGTGTATTTTCTCACTTCT